>NC_090647.1:354143791-355343791 GCF_040937935.1 Hyperolius riggenbachi | reverse complement strand
GACGCTACCTTCTAGTGAGAGATTGTTTTGTATATAGAAGGAGCTGCTCCAACAATCATTTTTAGCTTGTAGGGTGCTATTTATGCATATGAACTCAACTTAGGGGCTTTGGTGTAGCGCTATCTCTAAAGATATTTTATTTTGTTGTAAACGGAGATAAGCGCACCCTTTTCAAGTTATATCTGTAATATCTTTGTTTATTATCTTATTGCACTTTGTTCCCATTATGGATGCTTTTGAACAGAGAGCACGTAGGCTCATTAATTTAGATAAAGTATTCCTCATGCATGGTGAAAATGGTAATAGCATGGATCAGGAATTTAAGAAATTACAGGGGGTTATGACGAAAGAACAGATAACATGGTGGTATGTAGCCACCCTTACAAAATATGATAAAGAAGGAATCATACCCAAAAGGCTGAGGTGGGACCTCATGGCCAATGATGGTGAGGATGATGATGAAAATGACCAGGAGTGGGAGGAATACTTTGACAAATGTGGACAGGGGTTGGTTAAACTACTAATAAAAAAGAAAAAACAAACGATGAGAGACTTGGAAGAGAAAAAGAGGACATTAAAGCCAATCTTACACCCTTTTTTTTTTAAATCAGCCTTTATTAAAGCATTTAAAGGAACAATTTAACACATTTTGAACGAAGTGCAACATAGTCCAAAATACAGCAGCAAAACTGTACCCCACATATAAGGGGGAAAACATACTTATCAGGAGTACAACCATACATTTCTATTACATAACTTGAATACCTAGAAATTTCTACCGAACGAGTTCCAATATACAGGAGGTTTCCAACTGGTTCCGCCCTATTATATCGAATGCCCATGCCTATTCTCAAGGACTTACCCCATTCTTCCAAACAACCTATTTTCTATCATGGAGAATTCAGCAAGACCTGGGGTATCTAGTCAGCCCGCCCAGATTTTTTCGAATTTACTAGAGGCCCCTCTATGTGTGTATGTTAATTTCTCCAACTTTAAGTATGTGTTTACTTGCTTTATCCACATATTGACCGATGGTGGATTAGGGTTTTTCCACATAACCAAAATAAGCTTTCTTGCCTGAAACAATAACCGTTGTAGCATTATTTGAGTTTGGTCTTGTGTTCCCACCCCTGTCAACAGCCCAAGTATACAGGATTGAAATGTTCTAGCGACTCTTTGCTTTAAAGCCTTATCAATTGTATTTAGAACCTCTGTCCAGTACCTTTGTAGTTTAGGGCAGATCCAAAGCATGTGTATTAAATCCCCATGGTCTTTTACATTTCGGACAGATTGGGTTCTCCCGACAGCCAATTGTATACATTCTTTTGGGGGTTAGTAGATTTCTATGTATTATATTTAATTGGGACAATTTTTGTGAAGCATTAGACGAGACCATTGGGACTGCCTGCAAAATTTCTTTCCAATCTTCCTCAGCCAGACCCCCCAGCTCCTGAACCCAGCCCAAGAAGCACTTAAGAGGGAACCTCTTCAAGAATTGTCCAAGTATAATACTATAGCTTGATGAAATGAAGCCACTCCTTGTGTTATATTGTGCAATTAAGTTAAATGTGGGGGATGGAAAGAGTAGCAATGAGTGAGTAGCACTTTGTTTATGCATTGCATGAGAAAGTTGAAAATATTGATATTTTAGTAGGGGTGTAATTTGCTTTCCCCCCATTAATTGTAATATATCAGATAAAGGTTTTAGCTTTCCCTGCGTCAGGACTTTTTCTATTGAAGAAATCCCCTCCCTTGCCCAAGTTTTCAAAAAGGACAAATTAGTTAATTCAGATAGCCGTCTGTTATTGCTCAAGGGGGTATATATTGTTAATGCCTGAATATCTTGCATAGTACGTAAGCGATTCCAGATTTTTTGCATCAGTAGTATAGTGGGGATTCTTGTACCTAAAAGTCCACATGTTTCTGCTTCTAGCGCCGTATATATTGAGTCAGATCCCGTCAAGTGATTTAGTAACAGTCTACTAGAGTCAAGCAGATTCTCCCTTTCCCATCCAATGAAATGTTGGGCTTGAGATGCTAAGAAATAAACCCAAGCGTTTGGAACTGCCAACCCGCCTTCTTCTTTAGAGTACTGCAAATATTGAAACTTGATTTTAATCCTACTCTGACCCCAGATAAAGTCCCTGAAAATTGTCGATGGTCTTAAATAGTTTTAAGTTAAGCCAAATTGGAGCATTATGTAGCACATATAGTAATTGGGGCATGGAGACCATTTTTAGCAGATTAATTCTAGCTACCGGAGAGAGAGGCAACTTAGACCAGGTTTTAAGTTTTTGTCTAATTTTTAATAAGAGGGGATTAACATTGTATTGTTCATAGAGAGTGGGGTCTGGGGTTACCACAATACCTAAATATTTGAAGGATGAGACTATAGGGATTTGGGCACAGTTTTCCAGGAGAGAGCTATATGGTTTATCTATGAGCATAATTGACGTTTTCCCCCAATTGACCCTTAAACCCGAAAATTCTCCAAATATGTGTATAGTTGACATCGCTTCAGAGAGTGATTTTCCAGTGTCCTGTAAATAGAGCAGTGTGTTATCCGCATATAATGCCACTTTTTCTTCAATTGTCCCAAATTTAAAACCTTGTATTGCATTATTTGTTCTTATCAATTCCGCTAGGGGCTCTATTGCAATTGCAAATAACAGGGGCAAGAGAGGGCACCCCTGCCTAGTCCCCCTTCCCAAAGTAAATTTTGGAGTAATAGATCCATTAGCTCTGAGACGAGCAGTCAGCGCATTATATAGAATTTTCACCCAGTTACAAAACACTGGTCCAAATTGCATTTCTTGCAGGACCCCCAACAGATAGATCCATTCGACACGGTCAAAGGCCTTGGCGATATCAAGTGCCAGGACTGCTCTATTACCCCTATTATCAGCTGGGGTTTGTAGATTCAAGAAGGTACGTCTGATATTTATGGCTGTAGATTTTGATGGAATAAATCCCGCTTGATCTGACTTAATTATACTTGTGATTATTTTAGCTAGCCTGTTCGCCAAGATCTTTGACAGTATCTTAAACGTCTGTAGACAAGGAAATGGGCCTATATGAGTCTGCTTTTAACGCATCTTTTCCCGGTTTTAGAAGTAGTATAATTGCTGCTTCCGACATTGATTGGGTCAGTTTCCCCTTCTCAAATATTTCCCCATACACCCCCAAAAGTTTTGGGAGTAACATTTCTGAATATCTTTTGTATACCTCGATTGGGATGCCATCACACCCTGGCGCTTTATTGGCTGGGAATGCTGCGACAGCAATTTCTAATTCTTCCAATAGAATAGGGGCATCTAGCATGACCCTGTCCTCATCACTAAGTTTCAGAAGGGGGATTGCGTTCAGATAACACGCTAATTCTTCCTTTCCATATTTTACCTTGACGCTATATAAGTTACTATAAAACTTCTGCAATACCTCTAGTATACTAGTTGTGTCTGATACCACCTCCCCAGAGGTAGACATGAGAGCCCCTATATGGTTTGAAGGTTCCTGTGACCTAGTGACTACCGATAGTAAATGGCCGTCTGGTCCCCTTGCTCAAAAAAAGCTTGTTTCAAAAAAAAACCAAAAACGTTTGTGGTTGGCTCTAGGCACAAGATGCTCATTTAGATCCTCCTGCGCCTGAAGCCAAATTACCTTTTGGCTCTCCGTTGGGTTTGCCACAAAGGCCGCCTCTGATTCAATTACCTTTTTGATATAGAGTTCATGTCTCTCCCTAGAGGTTGATCTAATCTTATTAATTTCGGTAATAAACACACCTCTCATATACGCTTTCATCGTTTCTCACATTAATGTTTGATTGGAGGGGTCATTGTTGAATTGGAAAGAGATATTTAATTTTTGAATAATTTCTGAGTGCGAATTGATAAATGATAGCCAGTGAGGGTTCAGTTTCCATGGTAATTTCAATTTGGTGTTATATTGCGGATTTTTAAGGGAGACCCTTATAGGGGAGTGATCAGAGATCGCTCGTACTAAATATTCTGTTTTATCTACGTATGGTAGAAGCTCAGGATTGCCGATAGCTAGATCAATTCTTGAGAGACGTGTCCTGCTATAGCAAGAATATACTATATCATTAGGATGGCTTTTACGCCACAGGTCTACTAGGTTAAGTTCCCCCAAAAATTTTGCCAGAGTTGAAAATTGATTTTCCTGCAGTCTTGATCTAAACCTGTCCATTTTTGATTCAAAATCATGTTATAGTCCCCAATCCAAAGCATAGGAATAGACCTTTTGTCTTTTAGCAGTTCTATTATGTTATTCAAGCTGGAAAGTGAGAAGGGGGGTGGGATATATACAGCTACTATAATGCATTCCACAGAATTAAAATCTACCATGGAGTATCACATATCGTCCTTCCATATCTATATGTGATTTTATCAATTGAAATCCTAGTTTATCGTGAATAAGGATAGATACACCTCTCGAGTATGAGGTATGAATAGAGTGGAAGGATTGAGATATCCATCGTTTAGAGAGCCATTTTAGCGTTTGTGAGGTTAAGTGGGTCTCCTGAAGGCAAATCACTAAGGGATCTTGTTTTTGTATAAATGATAGAATGGATTGCCTCTTTGTGGGATCTGCTAAACCTCTCACGTTCCAGCTTAACACCACAACCTCAGCCATATTTTCTAGAGGTTATCAATAGCCAATGTACATGGTTATCCCGACTAGAGTAAAAACAGTTGCTGCTGCATTGGAAAAAGAAAAAAAAACAGTATCAACATACATAACTATCTCCTCCTTCCACCATATATTGTAGCAAGCACACCTTAACTGACATGGCGATCCTCACTCAGAGTATCTATATGCCAAATTAGAAATTATTTAAGTATAACACTGGATTAAAATGACTAGTTTGGTGGTGCTACTTAAGTGTATTCTCCAAATTTTCCTTATCTGCCAATGGGAATTGGAACGTTCCTCACAAAAGATAAGATGTGATCTTCTCAACTCCCAACCCATCGGCATAGCACAAAAGTGAAGACAGGATAGCGATCCTGTTTCGTTGGCTTTCCCCTTTATTGATCAAATTGCCATAGGGAGAGTAATACTCGTGAACCCATGATGTCATGGTTCATGGCGAGTGATGAGGAGGCCTGTCATAAAGTTCTCTATCTTCTAAAAATGGAAGCGAGCGAATCAAAACCAGTACCTTATATACCGCAGTAACGGTCAATCTTGCTATGTTGCAAGTGCAGATTTTTTAGCCAGGTGTTGTTCATTTTGATCTAGCCAGTTTGTGGCCTCTTTTGGGGTAAGAAAAAAATGAGCTTCATTCATCGCCAACACTTTTAGTTTAGCCGGGTACAACATTGCATACTGCAGCTGCAGCTTTTGTAGATGTTGTTTCACATTGTAAAACTTCGCTCTCTGCTTCTGAACCTCCGCCGAGAAGTCAGGGTAAAAGGAAATGTTATAATCACCGTAATTGATGTTGCCCTTTAACCCTCCTGGCGGTTTGCTAAAAAAAAAAAAAAAAAAAAAAAAAAAAAATCGCCAGGGGGCAGCAAATCTTTTTTTAAAATTTTTTTTTCTTCATGTAGCGAGACAAAGTCTCGCTACATGATAGCCGCTGCTCAGCGGCATCCCCCCAGCCCCTCCGATTGCCGCCGGCGATCGGCGATCAGGAGATCCCGTTCAAAGAACGGGATCTCCTGGAGGGCTTCCCCCGTCGCCATGGCGACGGGGCGGGATGATGTCATCGACGTCGTGACGTCAAAGGGGATTCCTATCCACCCCATAGAGCTGCCTGGCACTGATTGGCCAGGCAGCGCACGGGGTCGGGGGGGGGGGGGGCACGACGGATAGCGGCGGCGATCGGGCACTGCACGCAGCTAGCAAAGTGCTAGCTGCGTGCAGCAAAAAAAAAAAAATATGCAAATCGGCCCAGCGGGGCCTGAGCGGTGCCTTCCGGCGGCATAGCCCGAGCTCAGCTCGGGCTTACCGCCAGGAAGGTTAAACGAGCAGGTTTCAAAATTGCTTCTCGATCCTGATAGTGTAGTAATTTTGCTAATATCGGTCTTGGTGTGGCCCCTGGTTTAGGAGGTCTCGCTGGAACTCGATGTGCTCTTTCTATGGCATAGAGGTTTGAAAAGGATTCCCTTCCGAAGTAGGCTCTGACTTCTCCACCTTTTCTGGTAGGCCCGCAATCCTCACATTGTTTCTGCGCAGCCTGTTTTCTATATCGTCTGATTTATCTGTGTTGGCTATAGAATGTTTGATCACTCTTCCCAGGTCCCTTAGTGCAGGGGCCAGAGAGTCCTCTACTTTGCTTACTCTTGATTCCAATTCAGATGTTCTTTTTCTGATATTGGACATATCTTGTCGTATAAGGGTCAGCTCTTCTTTCATTCCCCCCGTCTGCTGTGTAAGGGATAGTATAGCTTCATTGCATGTGTGTACTGCCGCCAGTATATCGCTCAGTGATGGTTCTTTAGGGGAAGGGGGGCTATCGGATTTCTCAGCGCTTGTCTTTGTAGTAGCTGCAGCGGGTACTTCTAGCTGACTGCTAGTTTCCCACTCCTGCTCTGCAGCCTCGGCGCCATTTTGTTTGTCTGCTACCTCCTCTTGTATCCCCCGAGTTTCCTCGCATGCCTCAGCCTGCTGTACCCGATCCCCCTGCATGCTACTCTTGACTGACCTCGCATCCTTGTGGGCATACTTTTCCAGTCTGGCCGCTACTTCCTCAGTTGAGGAGCTCGCCGTCTGCGAGCGCGTTTGTTTTGAGACGGCGCCATCTTGCTTGCGCGGCGTCTCGGCTGGGCCTTTTTCCTCTTTGCCCTTTCCCTTCATCATGTCCGCCTCGTAGTGCTTTCATGCAGGTTCTGGGTCGTCTCTGCCGCTTCTCCTTCTCCCCGAGAATGTTTGCGAGCGTGTGCGGGTGATATAAGCCTTCTCACAGGATCAAGCCGGAAGCTTTGCGAGACACGTCCGCTCACATTGCCTGCTGGCCACGCCCCAATCTTACACCCTTTAGTGTGACAGAAGAATATAAAATCAAATCAAGTAAACTTAGTGAAGCCCTACAAGGAGTGAGAAAGAAATAATGGTAGATAAAAAAAAAGAAAATTTCAAAGAGACGCAGAGGCCACTAGGAAAAAATAGGCATATAAATGGCAGATAAAAAAGAAAAAGCAGCGCAGGCCCAAAAACAACAGATGGAAATTCAGCAGGGGGAGGAAGCCCCAAAAGACACATCCAATCGAGGCCCTGAGGGAACCCATGCCCCCAATCGAGGACAGGGAAGCAATAGGGGAAACCCACCTCGAGGGAGAATATATAACAGCACCCCTAATGGGTATACAGATCAAATGGGAAGATATGTTCAGAACAGAGGGGTATATAGGGGGGGAAACAGGGGCCCAATAAGAGGGGAACACTGGGGACAGGGACGAGGATATGGAGGACATAGACCCATGGGACAATATGGAAATGAGTATAATATACAGATTTCCAACAGGTATGATCCAATACAACAACAAGGTGAGTATGAGCATTTTTTAGAGAGGACCCCAGGAAGGGGAGGAGAACAGTGGGGAAGGGGGAGAGGATGGCCGGAGAGGATACAACAGATACCCAGGAAAAAGAGGACAAGAAGAGGAAGGCGGGGAGATGGAGGGAATAAAAAGGAGAAACATATAGGAGCCGGAATCTATAATTTAAGTGGAGTACAGTTGGACAAAAATGAAATGGCATTATTGGATAAAGGCTTAAAATACGCCCCACAGAGGGGACTAGACAAATTTGCTACGTATATTGAGGTCAACAAATTTGTGAGACAGCTCCATTTAAAAAAGTACTACTTTGGCAGAATTGATGTATCCAATAGAACCCCTCCACCATCTGAATACAAGCATACGCAACTTAAAAATAAGTCTACTTTCCCAGAGATAACAGTTATAATGCAATTGAGGTGTTTAAAAATGTGGTAGTAGAGGAGATAAAACTTATCCCGGATAGTAAAGGAGGTCATGAACAAAAAATAGCCAGGGATATGCTAGAGAAGAAAAACCTGGTTGTGCGACCAGCTGATAAGGGGGGTGGGGTGGTGGTAAGCAAAGAGCTATACAGGAGAGAACTGGACAAATTGGTTCAGGATCAGGATACGTACACGAAACTAAGGGGGAACCCTACAAAACAGGTTAATGGGGGACCTTAGGACTATACTAAAGGAAGGAATGGATAAAGGGATGGTGACTGACACAGAATTCAGATTTCTCATACCAGACACACCACGGGTACCCATTATATATCAGGTCCCAAAAGTCCACAAGAACCCCATTGACCCGCCGGGGCGCCCCATAATTAGTGGGATTGGATCAGTCACACACAAACTAGGACAATATATTGACCTGTTTTTACAGCCTATGGTGGGGAAACTACCCTATGTCCTGAAGGACACTAAACACTTGTTACAAATTATTGATGGATACCAGATGCAGGAGGGAGACATCATGGTCACCGCGGATGTGTCATCCTTGTACACAAACATTAAGCATGAATTAGGTCTCGAGGTGGTGGAATATTTTATGAAGCAGGACCAGGAGCTTAAGGGGGAGCAAGGGGAATACATACTAAGGCTGTTGGATTTTGCACTTAAATCTAACTATTTTTGGCATTAAAATGATTATTACACACAGCACAAAGGCTGTGCTATGGGGGCGAGCTATGCCCCTAGCGTAGCTAATTTATTCATGGGGAAATGGGAGGAACAAATTGTTAGGACTCACAAAGCCATTAAATTATGGCAGAGATTTATAGATTTATTTTTCATTGGGGGGGAGGGGAATTATCACTTATCAAATTTTTGGATACACTTAATAACAGCCTGGGTATTGCTCTCACTGCTACCTCTAGTGTTGAGAGGATACAGTTCCTGGATCTGGAGCTTGTTAATAAACAAGGAGAACTACAGACGGTCACCTATTTTAAACCTACGGATCGTAATGGATTCATACCCACTAGTAGCTGCCACAACCCACAGTGGAAAAACAGCATCCCGAAGGGACAGTTCCTTCGTATCAGAAGAAACTGTACAAAAATAGAACAATATGATACACAGGTTAGTACCCTTAGGAAGAGATTTGTGGAAAAGGGATACAACCCGGAACATTTAGATGTGAATATACAGAATGTAAGAGAAAAGGATAGAATGACACTCAATGATCAGGATCAAGGAAGTAGTGACATTAAGGAATCTCAGTGTGCATTCATAACAGGATATAGTAACCAATACAGATCTTTACAGGATATAATATATAGATATTGGAAAGTATTGGGAACAGACCCCATTTTGAAGCATATTATACCTGAAAAACCTAAATTTATCTTTCGTAGGGCCCCTAATTTAAGGAACTACATAGCACCCAGCTGTGTTGAACCCCCCAAAAAATCCCTTATCCCCACTAGCTGGCAGAAACCCGGGTTTTACCCATGCAAAACATGCAAGGCGTGTAGAGAAGGTAAACCCACAAAGAACACTGAAATCACCTCATTCAGCAATGGGAGAAAGTTTAAAATAACCCAATTCATAACTTGTAACGATAAACATGTGGTATATCTCACATGGTGCCCATGTGGGCGCCAATATGTGGGACGTACCACAAGAACCCTCAAGGAACATATGGGGGAGCATATAAGAAATGTGAGCAAGGGTTTTATTGCTTACAGCTTGTCAGCACATTTTGGTGAGGCACATCAGTGCAACACCAAAAACATGTCTTTTTACGGGATATACAAGCTTACACCCAACTGGAGGGGCTGCAATAAAACCAGGGCCATCTCTCAGGCAGAGACAAGATGGATATTCAATTTGGATACCCTTACACCTAAGGGGTTAAATATTGATGAGGATATTGTATGCTTTTTGGGAGAATAACCATAATAGGGTCATGTGGCTTATGCTGTTAAATGTTTATACTTACGTGGTGATGTACTGCATGTGTATCATGCAGGTATTTTATCTGCATTTAGGCTATGTTTTCCATGTAGACTGTCATATGGCCAACTTCTCATGTGTTTTAAACAGCACCATGTATAGGTTTTATATTTTGTAATTAAAATGTATTAAGATGTAAATGGGCTTTTCCCCTTTAGGCGGGGTGCGGAACTGTTTTGGTTCGGTTCGTTTTGTTTTCCTGCTGGGTTTGCTCATGGGGAGCACCTGTACTCCTGTGATGTTGCTGAGGAGACGGGGACTCCTTTATGGAGGGGGGATGCCCGCAGAGGGAATAGCCATGAAGATGATAGGTGGTAGATTGATAGTTTGGGACACATCGCTGGCCCGCACGCATACAGCGTAATGGGACACACGCGTGGAGCGCAATGCTGATACGCACGCATACAGCGCAATGGGAAGTTCGCGTGGAGCGCACTGCTGGCACGCAACGCTCGCATGCCACAAGGGTAGTGACGTAGGAAGGGGGAGGGGGAGAGGACCAGCGTATAAAAACTCACTGTAGTGCCGGGCCCCAGCTCCTGATGAGTCTTCATGACGAAACATGTCGGGCGGGGCCTAGGCACGGAAGTGAGAGAGTGACCATACCTTGGCAGGCGTGGGCAGATGGAACGGCATCCTGACCGGGCAGAGGTGACCGCAGCACGCATGGACACAACTCTTAGCACGGCAGGGGATACACGACGGCAGCCGGGGCCCAGCATAACGGGGGAGAGCCCGTCCCAAAAACTCTATGCTACTAGTTTCGCCTTCAGATTGTAAGTGCAACTGATTTTTATACTTTTAATAAACTGTACGGTTTTACACTATGTGGAGTCTTTTCCTTTGAGGAACTCTATTGCTATGCATGGTGGCAAGCTCAAGGCTACTGATTTGTGAGCAAGTGGACTACCCAGAGGCGGTGAGGGACGGCCCTAAGTGTCCCAATGTGCAACTTGGCCTAGCATAGGCCCTACCATCTGGTGAGTCCGGAACCTTGCGGTGTGGTGGTGGTGATCCTTTATTGACAAGATTATCAAATATCTACATGTTTTGAGACCCATACCCGCTATACTGAACTGTACCTTCTGCATTGCTTCACAACCATTGCATGGATGTTTTTTAGTTGTGCAGATGCTACCTTCTAGTGAGAGAATGTAGACGTGTATCCACAGCATATGTCTCTAGGCCCCGCATATGACACTCGCCCCAGGCCCCGCATACTCTAAGGCCGCCTCTGCTTAAAGGGAACCTAAACTGAGAAGGATATGGATTTTTCCTTTTAAAATATCAGTTGCCTGACTCTGCTGATCCTGTGTCTCCAATACTTTTACCCACAGCTCCTCAACAAGCATGCAGATCAGGTGCTCTGACTGAAGTCAGACTGGATTAGCTGCATGCTTGTTTCAGGTGTGTGATTAAGCCACTTCTGCAGCCAAAGAGTCCAGCAGGACTGCCAGGCAACTGGTATTGTTTAAAATAAAACATCCATATCCTTCTCAGCTTAGGTTTCCTTTAATATAAAGCTTGATTTTCTTAGCATCAATAGATGACCTCACTTAACCGGTTGTAAACCGCATTGGTAGAAATCTACATCCTGCAGATGGCTGCGCGGCTCTGACAGGACATAGAATTCTCCTTACCCGCCAGGCACTCCCTACCGCTTATCTCGCCGTTATGCATCCGCCGCAATTTACTCTCACTGCCTTCTATAAGATGGCAGAGCTGTGTGAGCAGGTCAGGAGTTGCTTTCATAGCTGCTGACCGTGTGATCACTGTGAGCAAATCACATTGGGTTACATTGACAGCGTCAGGAGCCAATGAAAGCGGCACCTGGCCGGGTGACAGTGCTCAAAGAGCGTTGTGACCGGCGAGAGTGATGGGTATGTGCGGCGATTCATCGGGAGGCAGACGCGTATCTGGAGCCGTGCATATAGGGCTCCTGCCATAGGCGCCCCTTGTGACTCACCTCACAGGGGGCACATTAGTCAGCAAATCACCCTCCCTCCCAGCCAGCCCCGTAAGAACTTGTACAGTAGTAAGGAGAGGACTGTTTCTCTGTCCCATCCATTTCCCTGCTGCCAGCTTCTGTGTCATGCTGCTCGTATCCAGGCATGCTCAGATGTACCAAAATTAGATTCGGGTACATTCGAATTTGGGTCCGAAGGACATCCGGATTTGGATTCGCCCACGAAATTAGGTTTGGGTGTCGGTAACAAAATTCTGTAAAAATTTGTGTTCGGGAATTCGGATGCGTTTTTTTTTTTTTTTTTTTTTTAAAGGGAAATCACATTTAAATAGGTGTAATTTAAAAAAAAAAAAAGTGACATATGGCATTGGCAGCAATCAATGTATTGTGTGGACAAGCTTGCGACCAAGGAGGGACGTGGAGACAGAGGGGGACGCTGGGAGGAGCTGACTACACCAGCGCAACAAAGCCCACCCAGCAGCCATCGATTGGGGTAGAGTCCATAAAAAAACTCTGTGCCCTATGAAAACCTCCATGCTTGTGAGTTTAAATTTCTTTTAACAATAAATAGTTTTTATAGTTTTATGCTATTCCGAATATCATCTTTTGAGGTGTGATGATCCTATGAAAAAGGTTGAAGTGGTGGACAAGAATTGCTCGAGAAGGCAGGGGGTGGCCATATGACCCTATAGGCGCTGGAGACCCATCTAACAGAGGGTCAATGTGATGCGGTGAGTGCCCACTGCTTGGGGTGTGGTGGTGGTGTCTCACTAAAGTGGAAACAGTGGTAGCCGACTGCAGGAGCAAGATGGTGCATTTGATGGAATACTGGAACTTATCTTGTGAATTACATGAGAGGAGTCTTCATGGGAACATTAGTGCGCAGCCGTTTTAGATTGTGAAAATGTATTGTGTGGACCCTGGCAGTGGGACCACAGACAGCAGGAGGATGAAGACAGCAGGAGGAGGAATGACATGTGGCACTGGCAGCAGGCAATGTATTGTGTGGACCCTGGCGGTGGGACCACAGACAGGATGATAAATACAGCAGGAGGAGTGACGTGTCATGTGTGGCACTGGGAGCAGGCAATGTATTGTGTGGACCCTGGTGGTAGGACCAAAGACAGCAGGAGGATAAAGACAGCAGGAAAAGGAGTGACGTGTGGCACTGGGAGCAGGCAATGTATTGTGTGGACCCTGGTGGTAGGACCAAAGACAGCAGGAGGATAAAGACAGCAGGAAAAGGAGTGACGTGTGGCACTGGCAGCAGGCAATGTATTGTGTAGACCCTGGTGGTTGGACCACAGACAGCAGGAGGATAAATATAGCAGCAGCAGGAGGAGGAGTGACGTGTGGCAGCAGGCAATGTATTGTGTGGACCCTGGTGGTGGGACCACAGACAGCAGGAGAAGGAGGAGTGACGTGTGGCACTGGCAGCAGGCAATGTATTGTGTGGACCCTGGTGGTGGGACCACTGACAGCAGGAGGATAAATACAGCAGCAGCAGGAGGAGTAACGTGTGGCAGCAGGCAATGTATTGTGTGGACCCTGGCGGTGGGACAACAGACAGCAGGAGGATGAAAATCTGCGCGCCGTAATATTGGTGCTTTATAAATACAATAAATACATAAATAAATTCATAAATAAATAGAGCAGTAGCAGCAGGAGGAGGAGTCACGTATGGCAGCACTGCAGGCAATGTATTGTAATTCCCAGGCACCTCATGTCCTCTCGCCAACAGGTGCCAGGAACGTGCCTTCAAGGCCTGGTTAATCTTCAAAAATGTCAGTCTGTCCACGCTCTCTGTGGACAGACAAGAGCGCTTCTCTGTGACCACGCCACCGGCCGCACTGAAGCACCTCTCGGACAGCACGCTGGAAGGGGGGCAAGACAATACTTCCAGGGCGTACTAAGCCAGCTCCCTCCAGATGTGCAAGCGCTCCACCCAGTACTCCATGGGGTCCCCAGACTCCGCACTACCAGTGTCAAGCCCACTGAAGGACCCCATGTAGTCGGCCACCATCCGGGTCATGCGCTGGCTGTGAATCTCAGAAGGTGGCTGCTGCACGCACCTCCTCTCTCGGCTGCTCTACCAACATGTAGAATGCCTGCGTCAATGACAGCAGGTCTCCTGACGCTGCTGCTGGCCGCAGGCACCAGCTGCTGTGCTGGCTGCTGGACAGGGACAGAGGGGGTGGAAGGCATCCTCCAGTCGCCGAACAAGGATCTCCTGCAACTCCCTTGCTCGCTGCTCATGGTCTCTGGCAGGCAGAAACTGCTCCCACATCCCCCTCAGCCGGGGGTCCAGGATCATGCTGATGCAGGCGTCCTCCCTTGCTCGCATCCGCTTGACCCTGGGGTCTGTGCGCAGGCAGCACAGCATGTGCACTGCCATGGGGAACAGGGTGGACCAAAAGACATCAGGGTCAGCGTCGTCCTCCTCTGCCCTCTGAGCCTCTTCCTCCTATCTCCACCACTGCTGCGCTCCGATGTTCCCCATCCCCCCCCCCCAGCAGCAACGTCCAGCACCTCTAACTCCTCCTCATATTCCTCCAGGGTCTCAAATACCTGCGCAGGAGTGGACTGCGCAGGCGACTGCTGTTCCAGCTGCTTCAGGGCCTCCTCTCCCAAATCCACCAAATCGCCAAGTGCCCTGTCCAGCAGACAAACAAAGGGCACCCACTGGCAGAGGGATGCCCGATGTTCGCTCACCAGGTTGGTTCCCTGCAGGAAGGGAGCCAACACCAAGCATCTGCTGCATCTGCCCCCACTGTGCGTTAGTGAGGAGCTGGAGTTTGGTGGTGCTGCCGATGCCAGCTACAGTGGCATCATAAATGTAGCATTGGACAGCCCTCTACTCAACCAGCCGCTCCAACATCACCAGGGTGAAGTTCCAGCTAGAGATGAGCCGAAATTTTCGAAATTTCGAACTGCTTTTATTACGAATGCGAAATTTAACATTACGACCCAAATTCGTAATTTCGTAATTAATTTTCAAATCGTAATTTACAATTTCGTAATCGAAATTTCACTCCCGTAATAACAAATTTCGTGTCTCCAACCGAAATTTTACTTTTTCAGGTTTGTAAGGGTTTCTATCCCTCTAGATGCCTAAAATGAATAGTCCAATAGACCATGGACCATGCGATAGAGTGAGGTGCAAAAATGAAATCATGCCTAGCAGAGGATGGTTTCACAATGCTAAATGCTAGGCTGGCTGTGGTGCAATTGGTTAGTGCGTCTGGCTGGTAACAGCAAGGTTACAGGTTCGATTCCATCCAGGCATGTCTTTTCCTTTTGCGTTCAACAGTTGTCCAAACAGAGCCAACAGAGCCCCAGATAGCCATGTAGAGTTAGGTCACAGCTAGCCTGGCTGTGGTGCAATTGGTTAGTGTGTCTGGCTGGTAACAGCAAGGTTACAGGTTCGATTCCATCCAGGCATGTCTTTTCCTTTTGAGTTCAACAGTTGTCCAAACACCGAGCACAAAGTTTTGCATGCGTAAAGTTTTACGCACGCAAAATACCCCATGGGGTTCAATGGCGCAGCGCGCGCACGCAAAAGGAAAAGACATGCCTGGATGGAATCAAACCTGTAACCTTGCTGTTACCAGCCAGACACACTAACCAATTGCACCACAGCCAGGCTAGCTGTGACCTAACTCTACATGGCTATCTGGGGCTCTGTTGGCTCTGTTTGGACAACTGTTGAACGCAAAAGGAAAAGACATGCCTGGATGGAATCGAACCTGTAACCTTACTGTTACCAGCCAGACACACTAACCAATTGCACCACAGCCAGGCTAGCTGTGACCTAACTCTACATGGCTATCTGGGGCTCTGTTGGCTCTGTTTGGACAACTGTTGAACGCAAAAGGAAAAGACATGCCTGGATGGAATTGAACCTGTAACCTTGCTGTTACCAGCCAGACACACTAACCAATTGCACCACAGCCAGCCTAGCATTTAGCACTGTGAAACCATCCTCTGCTAGGCATGATTTCATTTTTGCACCTCACTCTATCGCATGGTCCAATCACAAAGCCCTGCACCCAGCATGTGTCTCATATGACTGTCTACAAGTAAGATTTAGGTTAGCAGTCTATTTAGTGTGTGTTTGGTGGTATGGTGGTGAGCATAGCTGTCTTCCATGTGGTTGGCCTGGGTTTGATCCCTGGACATGTCATGAATGTGAGTATGGTTTTGAAATACTACAGATCTCTGGAGAGAGAGAGAGAGAGAGAGAGAGAGAGAGAGAGAGAGAGAGAGAGAGAGAGAGAGAGGGAGGGAGGGGGAGGAGGTTGGTTGGTTATTCATTTTAGGCATCTAGAGGGATAGAAACCTGTGCAAACTTTAAAATACTAAATTTCGTAATCGTAATTACGAAAATTTGCGTAATTTGCGAAAATTACGAAATTTCGATTACTGTTAAAATCGTAATTGTAGTAATTTCGCGAAATTTCGGAAATTCGTAATTAGGTCATTACGCTCATCCCTAGTTCCAGCGAGTTGGCACATGTATGATGAGGCAGTGTTGTGGCAGGCCCTCGAGCTGCTGAGCGACGGAAAGTGTGCACAATTTTCCTCGCCGCTTCTAACAGCTCCTCCATCCCCAGGTAGGTGTGCATGAACTTTTGCACCACCAGGTTGAGGACGTGGGCCAAGCAAGGGATGTGGACCAAGTCTCCCTTGCTGATGGCAGCCAGCAGGTTGGCGGCATTGTCGGACACCACCAATCCGACAGTGAGGCCTCTGGGGGTCAGCCACGTCTTCTCCTTCCCCTCTGAGGTACCGGAGCACGTTGGCTGCCGTCAAGCAGTTTTTGCCCAGGCTTTTCATCTCCAGCAGCGCTTGGCAGTGGCGGGCCTTCACGCTGCTGTTCAGACGGGATCGCTTGGCAGCGGGAGCTGCTGCTTCTCCCCTGACCCCGCATGGTGGCACCATAGTGGGCGACTGGTGCCACTGCTGCTGTGCCCGAGGGTGGGCCTGCTGCTTCCTCGCTCAGGCTTTCCACCAGGCTGACCCAGTGGGCCGTAAAGGACAGATAGCGGTCTGTCCTAAAATGGCTGCTCCATGAATTAATGGTGACGTGGATCCGTGCACTCATGGCGTGATCGAGCGCGCGGCCCACGTTCGCCATGGCAAAGCGGTGCAGTGCTGGGATCACCCTGCGCAAAAAATAGTGGCGGCTGGGGACTTGCCACTCTGGGATCCCAACCTGCAGCAGCGCTCTCATGTCACTCCCCTCCTGCACAAAGGAATATGGCAGGAGCTGGGAGCACATGGTCCGGGCAAGCAACCTGTTCAACACCCGGAAGCGCCTGTGGGCGGGAGGCAGCACCTTGGTAACATCGGGGAATGACTCGCTGAGCAGGGTCTGGCAGCGTTTGCCTGCACGGGAGGATGAGGAGGCCACTGTGAAGGGAGCTGATGAGGCCATTGAGGACTGGCTGCCCGAGGGGGGGGGGGGGGGGGGGGACAGGAGTTGCTGCTGTGCTCCTGCTGCTGCTGGATGGGCAGGAGGATCGGATGCTGCTGCTGCTGCTGCTAAAATCTGTGCAGTGGCTGTCTGGGTTTGACCACTGCCTGCACCACTCTCCGTCAGCTTCTCCAACTCACTAATCTCCTCAAAATGTCTGCTCTCTAAGTGGGTCTGCAGGCACGAGGTACCAAACTTGAGCAGATCACGATCTCTGCTGAGACTGACACCGCAACTGTTGCAAATTGCATGGGTCGTGTCCACTGGACACTTGAAGTACCGCCAGACTGGGGACTTCAACCTGCTCTTTGAGCTTGAGGGCTGGGCTTTTTTTGGTGGCCTTGGAGGATTGAGCCTTTTTTGGTTTGGTTGGAGGTTTGCTGTGGGTGGTGGTAGCAGCTAAAGCAGCAGGCTGTGGCTCCTGCCTTCCACGCCCTGTGCTGGCCGCCTTGCTGCTGCCGCGCCTCTGCACCAGAGATGCCTCCTCCTCCGATGACGAGCTGCATTCAACCAACTGTACTGGTGGCATATAGGAAGGATCCAGCAAGTCATCATCATCCCCAAACATATCCTGTGAGCCCACCTCAACCAACTCTTCTACCCCAACATCCCCTGCATCATGCCCCTCCTCAGCACCAACAACAAAGTGCTGCACCTCTAACTCCTCCTCCTCCTTGCATGCCCCTGTCATCTCCACCTCAAACTGCTCCAAAACACCCCTGTACATGCTCACAGTCTCTGGGGAGAAGAGCGTGCTAATTGAGGGCAGGCTGGTCGATGGGGTCACCGTGACCATGGCCTCAAGCGGTGGTGGAGGCCTGCTGCGGACCGGAGTGCTGGTGGTGGTAGCACTGGTCTCACTGGTGCTGGAGGCCTGACTGGAAACGCTGGCTTCCTTCTTCGCCATCATTTCCACCACAGCCTGCACCTGACTCTCCACAATGGGCCGGGGGCAACGACGCATCTCAAAGATGGGCGCAACGCGCTGCTGTTGCGCCTCTGCTCCCTCCTCCACAACTCTGGTCAGTGGCTGGCGGCGGACCAGTCCCAGAACTTCTGCTGCTGCTGGCAGTGGCTCCTGCAATGGCGCTGCCTCTCCTGGTGGTGCCTCGCCCTCTACCTCTGCCAGTCATTGTGCAATATACAAATACAAAAAAAAAATTTAGAAGAGGGCGGAAAACTTTAATAAAGTCTGTGTTGGTGGTGACTGCTGGTGGTGGTGACTGGTGTTGAGTGACAACAAAAAATTAAAGTTTTTTTTAATTTTTATTTAAAATAGTAGTATTAAATAGTAGTAGTACTAATACTAACTAATACTAACAGCAGTAGTGTAGTATACTACAGTACTAACTAACTTGTGTGATGACAGTGACAAAGTCACGCGGTCAGACGCACGCAATCAATCAATTCGGTCGGGCAGGTGACAGTCACAGGTCACTCACAACAGATGCTGGCCTGTGATGTGACTAATTAGTACAGAACCTGATAAAATCACACACTACCCGTACAAAAAAATAACTGAACGAGTACCAGTAGTTGCACGCAGGTAACTAATAAATCCCTAGCGTACTTCAAATAACTAAGTTGTGCGGCGCAGACAGTTGGTGACAATTACACTCGGTCACTCACGGTCAGACGCACGCAATCAATAGGGTTGGGCTGACTGTCACAGATCACAACAGATGTTTGCTGGCCTAGTGGCCTGTACACAGTCAGTAACTAACAGTACTGAAGCTAATAAACTAACAGACTACAGCACTACTAAATAATTAACTAGTATAAGTACACAACTAACTAGAATCCCTAACCTACCTAAGCTAGTAGTAGGCTAAGGCTACCTAGGCTAGCAGGCCTAGCCTGCACACAGACTAACACTAGCCTAGCACAGTATACACTATACACTAGCTGACTAAAAACAATCAAATTACTATCTATAAATGAGTACAGTGTGTTTAGGTGGTGTTTAGGAAGCAAAACGCTAGGTTTAGCAGTGAAAATGCACTTGATCAGACGCAGCACAGCACTGGAGATACTCAGTACCAGCAGTCACAGCAGTCACACAAGTACGTGACTCCGCAAGATGGCCGCCGCCTTATATAGAGGGGAGGGCTACAGAACTGACACGTGTCTGTACAGGCTGGCCCAGCGATGTCTCCCAAGTGGATTGGGTAACATCAGTTATGTGTGTATGCTCCTTAAGGCCTCCTTCACACTGGGAATCGTGAATGTGATCACTAGGCATCTGCGATGTTACATTGTGGTGTTCGGAAATGTTTCGGCGATTGTGTTTTGCAATTCTCATTCCAAAATACTACGGGAAAATGCTACATGTAGCAGGTTTGCGATCGATGGAAATTGCAAACATGCCACAACCGCTGCAAGGAGAATAATCCCATAAGATTACTCAAGCATCAGAGCTTTGCTGACTGCTGGTGATCATCTAAGCACAAATCACAAGCAAAAAACACTCTAGTGTGAAGGAGGACAAGCATACACACTTCACAGAAAATACTGTGCAATTCATTTCATTATGAGCTGTCAGAACAAAAGACACAAACCTTGTTATCTTCCATTGTTAGGTAATTTGAGCATATCTAAGAATCATCTAACTATAGGTGAGTACACACGAACTACATCTGGCAACGACGGGTCCGTCAGACCCTCCCACTGGGCGGACGTTCAAACGACAGTAGTGTGTGTGTGTACGCTCTGTCAGCTGACTGGTAAGGCTGTTTCTGAATGATTCGCTCAGCGGAACATTCAGAAACAGTGTTATCGGTCTGCTGACAGACTGTACACATGCTCTACTATCGTTGGAATGCCCGCCTAGCGGGAGGGTCTGACGGACCCGTCGTTCCTTTTCCGGTTCAGCACCGCAGTGCCGAAAATCTCATGCATCCGAGCAACGTTCACCTCCCATTCATTCGCCTATAACTTTATTGCTACTTATCACAATGAATTAATCTATATCTTGTTTTTTCCGCCACTAATTAGGCTTTCTTTGGGTAGTACATTTTGCTAAGATTTATTTTTTTCTAAATCCATTTTAACAGGAAGATTAAGAAAGAAATGAAAAAAATTCATTATTTCTCAGTTTTTGGCCATTATAGTTTGAAATTAATATACGCTACCGTAATTAAAACTCATTTTATTTGCCCATCTGTCCCGGTTATTACACCGTTTAAACGATGTCCCTATCACAATTTATGGTGCCGATATTTCATTTAGAAATAAAGGTGCATTTTTTCAATTTGCATCCATCACTATTTATAAGCTTATAATTTTAATTATTATAATAACATACTCTCTTGACATGCATATTTAAAAAGTTCAGACCCTTGGGTAACTATGTTTGGTTTTTTTTTTTTGTATTTTTTTTATTTATTTTTTTATAAAAAAAAAATGTATGTGGGTAATTTTTGGTGTGGGAGGGAAATTGCCTATTTTAAATGTAAAAGCAGGGAAAAAAGTCCTGGATGCGAACAATCTCAGATCCAGGAACTAAAAATCAGAGGAGAAGTTTCCTGGGGGCAGAAATACCACGCTCTCTGGCTAGAAAGCGTTGGTATTTCTGCTGGGAAGTTAGATCGGTGAATGGGAATTATATTCCCATTCACTGATCGGGGGGCTAGCGGCGGGCGCGCGCTCGATCGCGCACACCACGCAGGCAAAGCAGCAGTGCCTATCTGGACGAGAAAGCTCGTCCAGATAGGCCGAACCGGTTAAAGTAGTGCATGTGTACGCACCTTTATGTCTGAGCTACACCTAAAGATTATCCTAATGATTTAATGCATTTAAATAATTCCTTTAATAATTCCTTTTTTTGTATAGCGCCTTTCTCCTGTCGGACTCAAAGCGCTTGCGAGGCAGCCACTAAAGCGCACTCAGTAGGCAGTATTTAAAGGTTCTTCCTATAAACAATCAGATTTTTACCTAAAAAACGGCTTCTGAAAATGGGATGCAGCCATGCTTTCACCAGGGCCGGATTTGTACTTTACCGCCCAAGGCCCATTACCTCCAGCCACCCCATGACAACAACGTGGTTAGGATAGTGTTATCGGCCATAGAAAAGGGGGGAGGTTAGAAATACTAATAGATCAGGTTATTAGGTTTAGGTACTTACAAAAAAAAAAAAAAAATTGCTTAGGAAAGATTTAAACTAGGGCTTTTGGCAATTTAGGTTGAGGCTAGGAATTTGGGAATAGCATTATGGGAAAAGGGTTAAAATTAAGTATCAGGTTAGAGTGAAGCTGGTCATACAACTATAGATTTCTACCCAATGTTCCAAAGCTAGTTCAGAAGGAACTGATTCCTACCATACACAGCACATTCATTTTTTAATAGATTCCAGCAGGGAATCTATTGAAGAATCTATTGAAAACTGATCGAGCCCCAACGCTGCACTGTTTGATATAATGCTATGGCCTATCAATCATCTGCCACTCCTGCTCCACCCCCAATTAACCCAGGCGTCCTGTTTGATCGATATTTTAGATGAATTTTTGGTCAAAATCAATGAAATATAAAGGAATTGATTTCCATTTGATTTGATCAGAGTGAACGAATCAGCAGGAAATCACTTTAGAAATGTAATGTGTGTGTATGGGGACCTTTGCTGATCACAATACTAAGGTGATTAAAGGACCACTATCGCGAAAAAAGTAGGCAGTTACAATCTGACAGGTTTTAGGCCAGTCCATCTCCTCATGGATGATTCTCAGGGTTTTCTTTGTTTTCAACAGGATTTCCTGAACAGCAGTTTAACTGCCAAAATAGTAAGATATCAGCCAGCCTCCCTTCTTACACTTGCACACTATTTTGTCAGTTAGACTTTGCAACTGCTGTTCAGGAAATGCTGTTGAAAACATAGAAAACTCTGAGAATCCCCCATGAGGAGATGGACTGGCCCAAAACCTGTCGGTTCAGTCAGATATTAACTGCCTACTTTTTTCATGATAGTGGTCCTTTTAAGTGCTGCAGAAGATGTTAGCATTATATAAATACATGATAATAATAATAATAATAATAATAATAATAATAATAATAATAATAATGTAGGATATTAGACTATGACAGGATTAGATTGTGAGCTCCTCAGAGGACAGTCAGTGACATGACTATATACTCTGTAAAGTGCTGCAGAAGATGTCAGTGCTATATAAATACATAATAATAATAATATGGTAGTACATTAGATTAAGACTATGGTAGGATTAGATTGTGAGCTCCTCTGAGGACAGCCAGTGACATGACTATGTACTCTGTGAAGTGCTGCAGAAGATGTCAGTGCTATATAAATACATAATAATAATAATCATATTATAGGACATTAGACTATGACTATGGTAGAATTAGATGTATGTCACTTCCCGCCTGCTGCGTGACGTCACTCACGTGCCGCTCTGTTGTCCCTCTCCCCCCCAGCATGACAACAGAATGCCTTGTCAGTTACACAGCTGAGACACTCTGTACAGTCCAGTCCAGCATTGTCACCCAAGGGAATTGGGTCTCGATCCCGGACAGGTGACATCAGTCACAGGTGTGTACGCACATTAACAACCACCCATAAGTACTAAGAGCAGTGCAAACTAATCAGGCAGGTTTAGATAAAAAATAATAATTTTTAGTCAACTTTAAAAAGTGCTTTGATCCATATAAAGTAGCTGCAGGGAGAAAGTGCTGGTGCTCAAACAGATACAATTAGGTTGAGTCATGAAATGCTAATGTGCTAAGCCGCATGGGTTAAACTGGTGAGCGCCGCTATCAGCGTAACGAGCGCTCTTGGCTGCACGTGCTCCTTTGAAGTACAGTGCGATGGTATGTAGCACCACCGTCATACTTTGCTAGTGCGGCCGCTGCTACATTAAATGTAGTAAAGTATCATGGTCATGCTACATACCATCGCACTGTACTTCAAAGGAGCACGCATAGCCAAGAGCGCTCGCTACGCTGATCACCGGTTTAACCCATGCGGCTTAGCACATTAACATGTCGTGAATCAACCTCCAATATCCTTTAAAAAACAGAGTGAACCAGTGATCTCAGAAGACTAAAAGTGCAATAAGAAAAGGAACAAGTGTGAATAGCTGTGCTAGGGCAATGGAAAGACAAATGACTGTGGGGGGAGGAGAAGGGAAACAATTCTACCTGATCAAAATGATGAAAGGAATGACAGGGCTGCATAGAGAGAAGAGATGGAGGCCAGGCTACAGGAGGACAGAGGAGAGCACCAGGCAGCCCTGTTTTAGTAGCTTCAGGACAGGAGTCACTGGCTCCCGAGAAGGAGGGGGGAGAGAGGGATCCCAGCTGGTCACTCATTGCACAGGACCAGGCAGGCACAGCGTGATTCTAGTCTGCAAAATGCTTGCTGTTCTGCAGACACTTCTACCCCCTCCCTTCACTTTTACAGCGCTGCCACCACGCACAGATACCTGTATGCATTGCTGTGCTAAGAGTAGCCGCCCGTCTTCTTGAGTCTGAATCTCGCGCTTGGCTTCTCTGCTCAGCCCCTCCTCCCTAGTGTCAGAGCAGAGAGGAAAGGAGGGGAGGGGCGCTTTCCACCGTGCACTGCAGAATGCAGATCCTATCATCCTAGGAGAGACTGGGGACAGCGCGGCTGCCTGGTGTACAATGTGTGACAGCCGCCCCAGCTTTTCTATCGGCAGGTTTCCGCCCTAGGAACAGGCCTAGGTGGCCTGTGCGGAAATCCGGCCCTGGCTTTCACAATACAGATACTTGAGGCCCAGTTAAAATATTACTTTGGCTTTAGTTCTTTTTATCTTACAACAAGCTTTTCATTCCTCAGACACCTATTCCTGCCACAGTCAGAGCTTTACTTGCAGTGTAATTGTTCAGTTGATGACGGGGCAAGACTGGCAGCAGAATGATGCTCATCGCGTTATACTGCATCAAGCTGATCTGTTGGAAATTGAGTTGCAGATTCAGATCAGAGAGGGACTGACCATTTTTCCACATTGGACGGTAATCTATGTATATATGGCCACCTTTACTGTCTTGTAAGGTCACGTCTGGAATAAGGAATAAAGTTCTGGGCACAGCACTACAGGAAGGATATTGGGGCTTTGAGAAAAGCAGAGACTGGCCACAAAATTAGTCTAAAGCTGGCCACACCAGTGGTGCTCGTAATGTACCAAATTACGATTACGCTAAATTTTGCGAAGTAATTTCGCAATAGCGCATTGCGAAGTTGCTACGTAATGTAGTTTATGTTTCGTAACATTTTGCGTAGTATTTCGCATTACGGGTATCGCAAAACTACGTTTGCATTGAATGCATACTATTACGTTTGTAAGCGTAGTTACGGAACGTAATATCGCGATCGTTGCGTCTAAATATTCGCGTTTACGTTACTGCGCATGCGCCATTGAAGTGCCATTATTGCGGAAAAGCTTGCCGTATGCGTAGAAACGTTAGCGGCAATACATCATTGAACTGAGTGTGCATGCTAACTTTACGCGAAAAAAGTTCGTATGCGAAAAACTGTTTGCGTTAATCAGCCTATCGTGGATCCAGCTTCTGATTGGCTAATGCGAACAAAAACAGGAAGTTAAGCAATCTCAAAAGGAAACGCCTACACGTGCCCCAGTACCAACGAAGGCAGGCAGCAGTGTGAGTCTGAGAGACCTGGCTGTGAGTGACGTCATTGACAGCTGTCTGAGAGATGCCTCCCAGGATTCCTCAACCCCTGAAGAGAATGCTGATTGAGGTAAGCAATGAAACACATTGTAGATCATTTTTTTAAACAGTTTTTGTGAATGTCTTTACCATCTAAAAGGCTCACAGGTTTTGCCGAGGGTTGTATTTGTTGCATTTTTACCTTCAGGCTAGCTTCACATATGACATAGCGTTTTCTTTAAGAGTTTTCCGCAAGTGCGTTTGCGTTAGGGTAATGCGTTTTTACTGTGTTTTTGGTGCGTTTTGGTTTCGCGGTTTTTTTATAGGCAGGTGCATTTTTCATGCTTACTGATGTGTGTTTGTATGCATTTGCGGTTCGCGTACATGTTTGCGTTTTTTTAAGTATATGCAAATCGTTTGGAAGACAGCAGAAAGCGGAAACATGTCAGAGATCTTTAATTCTTAATTGAAAACGCTGCATAAAAAGCATGAAAAACGCAATGCTTATGCTTAACCATATTATGCAACACTGGACTTTGCAGAATACTTACTGTAAATGCGCATCATAAATGCATATGCGTTTACATGCGTTTTTTTCCTGACAGCGTTTTTGCCATGTGTGCACCCGGCCTCAGTGGCGTAGCAATAGGGGGTGCAGAGGTTGCGACTGGCCGACCGCATCAGGCCCTTGGTACAGAAGAGCCCCGAGCGGCCCACCATCAAGCACAATAGCTCTCTTTTGGTCCTGTGCTGTTAATCACTTCTATAGATGCTTTAAAGGGATACTTAAAGGGAACCAGAGAGGAACCTTAATAAAAAATAGAACAAGCTTTTATACATACCTGGGGCTTTTTCCAGCCCCATAAGCCTGGATCGCTCCCACGCCGCCATCCTCCGCTTCCTGTATCGGCGGTACTGGGTCCCGTCACTTCCGGCCGACGCGGCCAATTGTCCGCATCACAGTAGGCAGCCTAATGCGTACGTATATGGAGGGAGCCCCGTATGATGCGGACAATTTGCTGCGTCTGCCGGCCGACTCTCGGCAATGACGGGACCCGGTACAGAAGGCGGCGTGGGAGCAATCCGTGCTTATGGGGCTGGAGGAAGCCCCAAGTATGTATAAAAGCTTCCCCCCAACGTCTCTGGTACCCTTTAAGTCAAAGAAAAAATGATCTTTACTCACCTGGGGCATCCCTCAGCCCCCTGAAGCTGTATATAGGTTATACGCTATAGCAGCATAGAGAGTGATATAGCGGCTGGGAACGCAGAGAATCACTCGCGTTCCCAGCCTGTCGGCGGCTGTCGCCGAACCCGGAAGTAGCCGCCGGCGGGGGCAGGAGGATCAGAGCAAGGCTGCGAGGGCACCATACAGCTTCAGAGGGCTGAGGGATGCCCCAGGTGAGTAAAAATCATTTTTTGTTTTTGACTTAAGTATCCCTTTAACCACTTGAGGACCACACAGTCTTCTACCCCTTAAGGACCAGAGCCTTTTTTTCCATTCAGAACACTGCAGCTTTCACGGTTTATTGCTCGGTCATACAACCAACCATCGAAATGAATTTTCCCTCCTTTTGTTGTCACTAATACAGCTTTCTTTTGTTGCTATTTGATTGCTGCTGTGATTTTTAGTTTGTATTATATTCATCAAAAGAGACATTTGCTCAAAAAAAAAAAAAAAAGGTTTTTAATTTTTTGTGCTGACATTTTTCAAATAAAGTAAAATTTTTATATACATTTTTGTCCAAATTTATTCTGCTACATGTCTGATACAAAAAAATCCAAATCAGTGTATATTTATTGGTTTGGGTAAAAGTTATAGCGTTTACAAACTATGTTGCTTAAAGGGAATTTTCCCATTTTGAAGCATCTCTGACTTTTCTGAACACCCGTCAGGTTTCATGAGGTGCTAAAATTCCAGGATAGTATAAATACACCCCAAATGACCCCATTTTGGAAAGAAGACATACCAAAGTATTCACTAAGAGGCGTGGTGAGTTCATAGAAGATTCTATTTTTTGTCACAAGTTAGCGTAAAATGACACTTTGAAACAAAAATAAAACCAAAGAAAAAGTTTCCATTTCTTCTAACTCTTTTTTTGTCGCAAGTTAGAAGAAATGGAAACTTTTTCTTTGGTTTTATTTTTGTTTCAAAGTGTCATTTTACGCTAACTTGCGACAAAAAAAAATGAAATCTGCCACGGACTCACCATGCCCCTCTGAAAAAACTTGGGGTGTCTACTTTCCAAAATGGGGTCATTTGTGGGGTGTGTTTACTGTCCTGGCATTTTTGGGGGTGCTAAATTGTAAGTACCCCTGTAAAGGATAAAGGTGCTAATAGGACGTTGGGCCCCTTAGCGCACATAGGCTGCAAAAAGAGGTCACACAAGTGGTATCTCCGTACTCTAGAGAAATAGTATAATGTGTTTTGGGGTGTATTTTTACACATACCCATGCTGGGTGGGAGAAATATCTCTGTAAAAGATTTTTTCGATTTTTTTTTTTTACACACAATTGTCCATTTACAGAGAGATTTCTCCCATCCAGCATGGGCATGTGTAAAAATATACCCCAAAACACGTTATACTACTGAGTACGGCGATACCACATGTGTAACACTTTTGTATCCAAGGTGCGCTAAGGTGCCAAACGTCCTATGAGTACCTTTAGGATTTCACAGGTCATTTTGAGGCATTTGGTTTCTAGACTACTCCTCACGCTTTAGGGCCCCTAAAATTCCAGGGCAGTATAGGAACCCTACAAATCATCCCATTTTAGAAAGAAGACACCCCAAGGTATTCTGTTAGGAGTATGGTGTGTTCATAGAAGATTTTATTTTTTGTCACAAGTTAGCGGAAATTGATTTTTATTTAATTTTTTTTTCCCACAAAGTGTCATTTTCCACTAACTTGTGACAAAAAAATAAAATCTTCAATGAACTCATCATACACCTAACGGAATACCTTGGGTTGTCTTCTTTCTAAAATGGGGTCACTTGGTGGGGTTCCTATACTGCCCTGGCATTTTAGGGGCCCAACACCGTGAGGAGTAGTCTGGAAACCAAATGCCTCAAAATACCTGTTCAGGGGTATAAGCATCTGCAAATTTTGATGACAGGTGGTCTATGAGGGGCTGAATTTTGTGCAACCGGTCATACGCAGGGTGGCCTCTTAGATAACAGGTTGTATTGACACTGAAGTGCAGGAAGCGCAGGATGTTCTCAAATCGTGACCTGGACATGGCAGCAGAGAACATGGGCATGTGATGTATTGGGTGCGTAGACCAATAAGACCGCAATACATTCTTTTTGACTAGACCCATATTAAGGAGAAGGCCCCAAAAAATGTTATGTTCGGAAACGTGGAGTGGTTTCCACCAAAAAGGCTGGGCATGGTAGCTTCTTGGATTGGCAGTTGTGTATTGTGTGGCATAATGGTCTCAGCGACAATTAAGTCGTAGAGACCAGCAGTGATGATGAAAAAAAAAAAAATCTGTCACTGTGGTGGGGCGAGTGAGGGTTTGGCCGGGTGATCAGAAGCCCGCAGGGGGCAGATTAGGGCCTGATCTGATAGATAGGAGTGCTAGGGGGTGACAGGAGGTGATTGATGGGTGTCTCAGGGGGTGATTAGAGGGGGTAATAGAAGCAAGCAATGCACTGGGGAGGTGATGTGGGGGGGTGTCTGAGGGCGATCCGAGGGTGTGGGCGGGTGATTGGGTGCCCGCAAAGGGGCAGATGAGGGTCTGATCTGATGGGTATGATGGGTAGCAGTGACAGGGGGTTATTGATGGGTGATTAGAGGGGTTAACAGATGTAAATAATGCACTGGAGAGGTGTTCAGGCGGGGTTTGAGGGTGCCCACAAGGGGCAGATTAGGGCCTGATCTGATGGGTAGCAGTGACAGGTAGTGACGAGGTGATTGATGGGTGATTGATGGGTGTACAGTGGGTGATTAGAAGGAAGAACAGATGTAAACAATGCACTTCGAAGTCGATCTGAGGGTGCGGGCGGGTGATCAGGTGGCTGCAAGGGGCAGCTTAGGGTCTTATCTGATGGGTGTTAGTGACAGGTGGTGACAGGGGTGATTGATGGGTGATTGACAGGTGATCAGTGCGTGATGACAGGGAAGAATAGTTTTACACAGTACACCGGGGGGGGGGGGGGTCTGGGGAGGATCTGAGGGTGTGGGGGGGGGGATCAGGAGCCCCCAGGGGGCAGTTTAGGAGGATCTGAGGGTGTGTGGGGGGGGGGGATCAGGAGCCCCCAGGGGGCAGTTTAGGACCTAACCTAAAAAGTAGCGTTGACAGATAGTGACAGGGAGTGATTGATGGGTAATTAGAGGGGAGAACAGATGTAAACGGGAAGGGAGGGGGGACAGGCTGCTTACTTGGGGCCTGAGCCCACTAACGCAGTTGAGCGCAGTTGTACGCAGTTGTGTACGCTTTTCTGTTATAGCCATTGGTGGTTCCTAAAATCTGTCCCCATCCAAAGGTAGGCCCCAACATCTTGTCCACTTATATCTTGTTATAGTCATCGTTGATCTCAAATTACTAGCAGCAGTCATAGTTGGCTGCCACAATTTTTAAACCCTGTAATTATTAATATCATATTTTACATGTGTATTTCATTATGTTGTAAGTAAGAAGAATACTAATTAACTATTGTATAAGACATAGTTGGTATGATTAATACGGTTATATTCCTTTTACAGACCTTCCACAGAGGTCATTACGACCTGTGCTCCCGGGGTGATAAACACCTCCTGATTCAGAGGGTGCAGCGGGTACTGAGGACACAGTTCAAGAAGGTCCAGATCCTCTGGTCAGATCTGAAAAGGAGGGACCACGCTTATGTGGCTAGCGTTATTGCTGACATCCAGTGTAAGTCATCATAGTATTACTATATGTATGTCTATTTTGAGTGTAATGCACTGTATCTATTGATCCTATACAAAATGCCATTGGCTGTGAATACCAGGGCTGTGGAGTGGGTACAAAAATCTTCCGACTCAAACACTGACTCAGTTTCTGAAACCACGACTCCAACTCCGACTCCGGGTACCCAAAATTGCTCAGACTCAGACTCCTCGACTCCTTAGTCTAATACTTAACAGGCCTGTGGATTTCGTACAAAAATCATACGACTCCGACTCCCGACTGACTCCTCAGTTTCTGAAACCACGACTCCGACCAACTCCGGGTGCCCAAAATTGCCCCGACTCCGACTCCACAGCCCTGGTGAATACTATAATAAAGGTGTGTGTGTGTGTGTGTGATGTAAGTCGGGCAGGTCTTGTGCACTGATTTGCAGGATTTTGAAATTGATCCCAAAGCTGAGAGCCAAGTTGTATAGGCAATGAGAGTTTGTTTAGGATGAAGTTCCTCTTTAACTCTGCCCCCTCCCTCAAAAAAAACATTTATTCACTTTAACTGGTGCTTCTACCGACCTCTTGAAGACGTTCTGTGCCCGCACCAGTACTTAATGATCATTTGGTCCTCCGCCATACCTGAGTTGTTTTTCGAGCCACCACACGTCCTTGCACCCATCTCTGTCCTGCACAGGCACAGGATGTTTTCAGGGGGGTGGTAAAAGGCCCAGGTAATTGACTATTTTTTTTGGGGGGGGGGTCACATGTAATGTTCACTTCAAAGTAGGGTCTTTTCAAATTTTTGAAAATCCCAAAAATGATTATGGTTTTTGGACTAAAAAGTTAATCTTTTATCCATTTTATGACATATGTTTCACAATATATTATGTATTTTTTCTTATAGCTGGAAATGCTACACAGCCCCAGGGCCAGCGGCGACGCCGCAGAGTGGCCAGGCCCAGCTCTACCCGGTCTTCCTCGCCAGGGCCTTCCCACCACAGCCAACGGCGTGTGGCACAGATTTCAGCCCAATATGGTAACATTCTTAAACTTTATAATTAATATCCCATATTAGGTTAACTGAAGTCAGGTACTGTTTCCATTACGTGCGATGTGGCTACATAGCCGCATACCACCGCGGCTGTCCTGAAACCAATGCATGTTAATGGAACTGTTTCCATTGCATGCAGGTTATGCGGAGTAGTGCAGAGTTATCCAAGAATGTGCAGCATGCTGCAGATTCTCGCATGGCTGCATCCGCCTGCACCCGTGTTCCATCTCCTCTATTCACTTCCACATCAGGAGATGCAGAAGTGATGTGAAGGAAAGCCGAAGTGATTTCATACAACAAGGTAGCCGCATCAGCATCACTTTTTTAGTGGAAATGGGCCCTAAATGTTATTGTGTAAGCTATGCATAACAGGTTATTTTTTTTACAAAAGAAACTATACCAAACACATATCACATTATTAACTAAATTTATTAGTGTAATGGTGGTATTGTTTCACATCAAAAGTATAATTGTATAACAAGTGGTTAACCTACTTTCCCCATTTTTTTAACAGTTTCTCTATCCTCTCACCTAAGGCTGCAGAGGAAGGTGCGGGTCCAGGGGCGGGAAATTACCACCCTGAAGCAGCAGGTGCTGGAGCTGAGGGAAAGATCAGCCCGTCAGGAGGAGTTGATCGCATGGCTGATGGGCATCGGGGGGAGACCTGACGCCTAATTTCTTTTTTTTAATTTTTATTATTGTACATAGTTTTGTTTATTTTTTATAACTGCCTATGATGAAAGTACAGGCATTAAAAAAATGTATTTTTCCATGAAGATGGAAGTAGAAGCTGTGCAGATTTTAGGATTTGTATCAGCTTTAAAAAATAAATCTTTTTTGTGTAAAGGTTATTATACTGTTGTGTATCTTTTAGAGCCTCAGGGTAAGTTCACAGTGGGACGTTAAAGTCGCACGTTAAAGATTTTTACAACGCTCAATAACGCTCTGCAATGCAAAAGCATTCGTGTGTTCACAGTGCAGACGTTGCGTTGAAGTGTAACGTGGCACGTTAAGTGAAAGTACTGCATGCAGTGCGTTCATCACGTTATGTGCGTTGCAGTCTTAGCGCATGCTCAGTATAAGTGTATTTTGTGTGTGTAAGTGACACATGCGTCTTGAGAATGGGTTGTTGTATTTAATTAACCCATACATCGGTTTTCGGTTTACTTAAAGACGCATGCACACATCAAATTTTTGATCCTTCTGTTGAAGGTGCACACCATATAGTTAATTTACGTAATTAGGGGAGGCATATGAATATGTTAACTCCATGTGTGTTTGATTATGTGGTTAACTCCACCTATAAAGGTAAAATGAGTGTGTTTGTTTATGTGGTGTTAATGGTTGGTCGTGGCAAACGTGGTGCTGCTGGTGGCCGTGGGCGTAGAAAGCGTTTTTTGTTGGATGTGGACGATTTAATAGTAAGGGTGCAATCATACCCACAACTGTATGACAAACAACACCCCAAGTATCAAGATAATGTGGCCAGTCGTGTTGTGTGGGAGAAAATAACATCATCCTTTTATGAAGACTGGCCCAGTGAAAGCGATAAACCTCGTAAAAGTAAGTTTTTTTTAAAAAAAACATACTAATGACTATGCCACTTCATAGTGGCATGATGTACTATTTAATAGAGATCGTTATGTAGTCTATGCGACCTTATGGCCGCATACCATTAGCGCCATTGATATTACTGATGGTGCATTCTTTTCTGTTTGATATTTTTGATTTGTCTTTTTTTTCAAGTAGCTTTATTAAAAAAATAAAACCACCATAAAAGTAACTATATAAAATGGGTTTAGTAAAATTATAAAAAATTAATGTCTTTGTGCAGCCATGGCCTCTAGCTGCAGCTGAATGTCCTGAAGGCAGACCATAATGCCTTTTAACATGTCCACCACAAATTTAAATTGGACTTCTGTGTTCGAAGTGACATCTGTGAAAAAAGTGAATAGTAATCAATGTACATTATAATATGTTTTGTGCGTACACACTTATTGGCATATGTTGTTATTTATTGCCTAGGGAACTTACGAGACAATTGTTCATCCATCTGTTGCTGTAATTGGCCGACAATATTGTTGCCAATTGTTGTCTGTGTTAATGGCTGTTGTGTTTCCATTACCTGTGGTTGTCCTATGTGTGACTGATCGGCCGTTTCCTCTTCGTTGTGTTGGGTGTTGCTGCCATCTTGTATGTGCTCGCTTTCAGCCTCATTGTCTGTGTGGTTTGGAGACAGTTCCCATGTGAAAGTGCTGTCCGGTGTATTTATCTCGCAAGAGTAGTCATTTGCAGATGTCATAGGCATCAGTGGTATGGGTGAAAAGCAAATGGTACTTTCTCCTTCGGAACCTGTGTCCTCTATTTGTGGTGGTGGTGTGTTTGCCATTTCCGGAGTATGGGGTGTGGATGTGCCTTGGTCTAGAACTCTGACTTTCCTTCGGTGTTCTTCTCGGATTTCTGGAATATAAACACATACAATGGGCAATAAATCTGTTTTAATGTATAAGCTACTTGGGTCAAGTTCTGTGCATGTATTGTGTAAGTGCGCATCACCTACTTTCTTCCACTCTTTTTCTCAATGAGCCACTCTCCCTCGCGCCTTTTCATGTCGATCCACCTCTTTAATGGTTGTAATGGGGTGGTATTTTAGGTTGGTCTGCAGGAAATGGTCCTGTATGGTAAGCATTATATGCTGCTTTTGGAATCGTGTCCGCACGATGTCATAGTTGTGACGCAGCATCGTCTGTATAGGGTATAAAAAAGTTAAACACCATCAGTCAACATGTCCGCCTTAACATAATCTTCATGTGTACTATAATTATATATCTAACATTACAAAGATGGTTGTAATGCAAACACCTGGGTGTATAGTACATTATTGGTGTGTGTTGCGTCATTATAGTCATACCTTAGCTATGAATTCCTTCTCCTGGTCGGAGAATTTTGCCTTCGGCATTTTGCTGCTGGCTGCGCCTTCCCAGTCTGTACTCTCCCACAGGAAGTGCGCACTTCAGATACAGTTGACTTGGATTGTGGGTGTTTTCCATAGAATTGTGGGTATTTTACATCACATGATGTGTGCTATTGGTAGCGCTGTATGCCACTATATAGTGGCATTGTTGTCATTAAAGTGAAATGGTCACAGTATATCGTATTGACCTACATATGTGTTACTCGCTTTGCCACTTTATTGTTCTAAGTATATCGGAAATGTTTTTTTTTTAATTTTTGGATCATTTATTTCACAGGACACTAATGATTGCACCACCATTATTTTATTACAGTTTGGGACATAAGAGAACGATGGCGTTCACTACGTGATAACTATAAACGAGCACTTGAAAAACAGAAGGCATCCGAACGTAGTGGTGCAGGAACATCCAGCACAAACACATATTGCCACTCTATGAATTTAGAATTCTTACGGCCATGCTTCGAAGGGAGAGAGTAAGTATTTTTCATGGTCGACTTGCATTAAATGTAAGAATTTATATTTCACCTGATTATTATTTAATGTATTGTCTATTTTTCAGGACTGAGGATAGCATTTTCCCAGAAAAAAAACACACCCGAAAACAATGCTGACATCAGGTGTCATACAACGGATTCGGATATGTGTCAGGAAACACAACAATCAGATAACACAACATCTAATACTACAACCATCACATCATAAACGATATAGTAGGGAAACTACTTCTGCTATGTGACAAATTGATCTTAGTATGATGTCTGCATTTGAAGAACTTATGAATCGATGGAAGCAAAGTCAAAGCCAGATGACACCCAGACAAAAAATTTGTAATGGATTAGTTCCATTTCTGGATGGAGTTCAAGAACACCTTTTGCCATATGTAACAAAAGACATTATTGATGTAATTATATCATATCAAAACAAACAAAACAACACAGATAACCAACAGCATTGGCCCCAAAACATTGCAAACGATGATAGCACAATGGCTTCTCCTCACCCTCGCCACCATTCCTCTCAACCTCCACAACATTCCTCTCAACCTCCACAACATTCCTCTCAACCTCCACAACATTCCTCTCAACCTCCACTCATTTCTACTCAAGTGCACAGCTCTACATACCCACCACCAACATCTACTTACCATGCACCAGTACCTATGCATACAACAACAATGTGTAATTACAGACCACAAACACTAACATATATGCAATTAAACACACGCTATGGCCCACCCATTCCTGCATCAAATGATGAAAACACAACAGACCAACACACACTTATTCAACACACATACAGTGAAATACCTCCACAAACAATACACAGTACACTCAACCAATCACATACCACAAAGATTGTGAGGTCGAACATGCTCAATTTTGGTCATCAACATAGAATCTACTGAACTGTGATGTGCGATATGTTGTGTTCCAACAACAACCAACAAATGTATGATTTACATTTAATTTAGTTTGTGTATGACAATGTAATATCTGATGAATATAATACATGCTTTCGATTACATCAGTGGAAAATTTTTTATTTTATTACATTAATGGACACATACAATAAACATTGCAGTTATGTATGTGATGCAACATCATTGTCATTGTAATGATTTCCTTTATTGACAGTAGACACATTGTATTGATTAAACCATAAACAAACAATGTTATTCTAGGTTTGTAACCTTGGCGGAATGGGTGTTTTTTTTTACAAAACCGGAAATTAAAATTGGTTTGCACTGCAATGGGAGTAACTAACGCTGTGCGTTACACAACTGCATTGGTACATACAACTCAGTAGATATCTACTGGGCGGAAAAGGATTCTGCACATGTAAACCCATAGCCTTACCCAATAGTGAAAATTCTAAAAAACATTGTTTTAACATGCAATGAGAGATTGTTAGTCCCACATATGCAAAGGAATGTGGTTAAGCCCCTCTGCCAATGATAAAGCCAATCTCATAGAGGGGACCCTACACTAACCAAACATACATGTAAAAAAAAAAAAAACTAATGTGAGTTATAAATTCGGCTGCCAAACCACTCTCCCAGTATTCAAAAAATTATGTGTCAAAGCATTGCGAACACCTAGGGAATCAAGGTCTCCCCTAGGTGGATTGTGCACCACACCACGCATCATAGACCGATCAGGTTCATCAGGCCTAGCTCCTTCGTGGTGTCTAACAAAATTATGCAACACACAAGCTGCCTTAACCACAGCCACAGCATTGTGCAAACTCAAATTTATTGGAGTGTGCAAAATACGCCACTTACTGGCTAAAATGCCAAATGCACACTCCACTGCTTGTCGAGCACGAGACAAACGAAAATTAAATATTGTCCTTGTTGGGGTAATTGTTCTTGATGAATATGGACGCATAACATGTGTGCTCAAACCAAAAGCCTCATCAGCCACAAAGGTGTATGGATGAGGAGGACCAGGGGTTCCAGGCCAAGGTTGTGGCGGGGGTACATCCAAATCTCCAGACTGCATTTTATGGTAAAAATTGGTATGGGAAAAAACCAAGGCATCACTGGAACTACCATAAGATCCCACATCAACATAAATGAAATTTGAGTTGCTATCTGCAATTGCCATCAAAACTATAGAATAAAACTTTTTATATAGTTTTAAAAACGACTGCCACTATGTGGAGGCATAACAAGCCGAACATGCTTGCCATCTATGGCACCTAAACAATTGGGAAACTTTGCATTCTGCCAAAAAGCCTCAGCTATCTCCTCCCACTTGGCATGGTCAGGAGGCTGTAAAAAAAATAGGTGCAAGACGCAGCCATATTGCTCGGCAGGTATCTCTTACTATGTAAGATGGTAGCCTTACCTAGCCGAAAACTATAATGCAATGAAGCAAAGGATTGTCCTGTAGCAAGATATCCAAAATAAAAAAAGAATAAAATTACAAAACACAAAGTCAAAAACACACATATAACAAGTACATACCGCAAAGTTAACAGCTTTTCCTCAGCTGATATCACAGACCGAAAATTAATGGGACGCTTTTCAAGATCGGCACCAACTATAGCCAATAATTTTTGAAAACTAAAACAAAAAACAAAAAAAAAAACCATTGGTACTTGAAACAAACACATAAGTCATACATCAATAACATAATTAAACTTTTTACCTCTCAACTGACATCCTGGTGTAATTGTAAAACTTTTCAGGATGAGCTAATAAATCTGGAAACAAAGATCCATAATGCCCCCTCTCTGGACGCACAGTAAGAAGGGGATGTACCCAGTATCTCCTTCGCCTCCTACGGCAATGACGCAAAAGGTGCATAAAAAACAACAATGTACCACCACCAAACACGAACTCCTCATCCTCCATGATCACAGGCCTTCAAAACCACTAACTAATTATATTTGTAAAAAACCTATTTATAGTCAGTAATGTGCGACTTTAAAGACGCGCGCAAATGACGTCATCAGTTCTAACGCAACGTGTCAACAACGTGAACTACTGTGAATCCAAGTGCGCTGCGTTACAATTCACGTTGCCACCTTAAAGTGGCATAGTAACGCAACGTCCCACTGTGAACCTAGCCGAAAGGAACTTCTCAGTATACACCAAACTAAAGGATTATTAGGAGCACCATAATACACTGTTTGCCCCCCTTTCGCCTTCAGAACTGCCTTAATTCTACATGGCATCCCCCTCCCCCCAGTAACTCATAGGTAGCCAGACCCTTTTCCCCGCCCCCCCCCCCCCCCACCACAGTAACTCATAGGTAGCCAGACATCTTCCCCGCTCTCCCCCCCCAGTAATTCATAGGTAGCCAGACCTGTCCCCCCACCCGTAATTCATAGGTAGCCAGCTGCCAGACCTCTTCCCCCTCCCCCCCCGCCCCGTAACTCATAGGCAGCCAGACCTCTTCCCCCTCCCCCCAGTAACTCATAAGTAGCCAGACTTGTTCCCCAAATAAATATATCAACAGAGGAGTTAAATTAATAAAAAGGTGGTGTACCCTAACGGTGGGGACACCAATAAAATAAACTCAGCAGCACAATTTGTATGTGGGTTATTGTGGTGCTCCCTGACAGTGGAAACACTGATGTCTATCAGCAACAGAGGAGTTAAATTAATAAAAAGGTGAGGTGTACCTTAATCATGTGGACACCAATTAAATGAACAGCAGCAGGTTGTGTGTGTGTGTGTGTGTGTGTGTGTTTTTTTCAGTGCTCCCTGAGGCCTGGAACCCACTGAAATCCGCAACCGCTAGCGTTTTGTCTGAGCGGTTTGCAAGCGGATTCATGCACGTTTTCGGTCGCGTTTTGCAACAGTATTTTTTTGCTCAGCGGTTGTGTAGCGTTTTGCGTTTCGCGTTTTTATCCTGATTGGTCCTGTGAATGATTTTTAATTTTGTTACAGTGTGCTGAACCGCAAAACGCTAGCAAAACCGCTCAGTTTAGGTTTTGCTGAGCGTTTCTGCTAGCATTTCAATACTTTACAATGAAGCGCTAACGCTCCCAAAATGCTGCAGGTCCTTCAATTGCGTTTCTGGGAAACGCAAACGCTCCTGTGGAAGTTGCCCCATCCATTAGCATCAGCTGATCGTTTTGGCAAAACGCTAGCGTATCGCAGCGCTGCCAAAATGCTCAAAAAAACGCTCTTGTGGGTTCCAGCCGTGACTGCGGAAACACTGCTGTCTATCAGCAACAGAGAAGCACTGCTATTTATCAGCAACAATCAGCACAAGTCAAATTTTTGTCGGTAAGTAGGCAACGTCATACCTTGTAGCTATGAGAGGAGCAGAGGCTCAGTCATGCAGATGACCATCACCCTCAGTGAGCACAAGTCAGATTTTGAGCAGTAAGTAGGCATGTGGAGACCCAAATTAACAAAACACCAGCTACAGGACTTCCGGTTCCGGCGCCTGGATGTGAGGAGGAGGAGGAGAACGGAGCTCCGCGATCCGTGCCCGCTCTTACCGGCCTAACGAGCAGCCAAAGTGCTCCTGCAGCGGCGAATCTCAACCCAGAGGCAAAAGGAACCCTTCGCTCGCCTCTCAACTTTTTATGGACCGCTATATAACGCGATCCAGCCGCAGGCGCCAGAACGAGGAGGGCGAGGAGGAGGGAGACAAGATGGCGCCTGGCTCACAGCATGAGGACGACACGCAGCTCCTATGAATGGGGTAATGAAGCTCACCAACAGAGCGGGAGTACAGAGGGTGACCCAACACCATCCCAGATCGCTGGGGAAAAGGTACAAGCCCACATTGAACATTTTGATTATAAAAAACTAGCAGACGAAGTCTCCAAATCTCTTAAGCCTGAAATACACTCAGCCATACAAACGGCTCTTGCACAAGCACTTAGTGACATCCATTCACAGCTATCCACGCAATCTACAAGACTCACACAGGCAGAAGATCGTATTCAGCGCATAGAGGATGACAGTCAAGGACACTGGCAATATAGAAAAAGTTTGAGGAAAACAAGCAAATGCATCTAAAACTACAGGATCTGGAAAATAGATCCAGACGTAACAACGTCAGAATAGTGGGCCTCCCCGAATCACTGACACCCCAAGAGCTGCATGATTTCTCAGCAGGCACTCTCCCTAAGCTACTGGGTCTCAAAAAGGGATTTAAGGTAGAACGATCTCACAGAGTAGGTCCCCCACGATCTACTACAGACAAGCGACCACCCAGAATCGTCATGACACGATATTTAGATTTTGCGGACAAAACAACCCTGCTGAGGGCGTACCGAGCCCTCCAGAGGCCACTGGAGTATCGGGGCACTACTATCCGTCTTTTCAATGACTACTCCATGGAAGTTTCTAAACAGAGACAAACCTTTAATCCAGCATGCGCAAAATGCATTCAGCTAAATTTGAAGTTTGCTCTCCAATACCCAGCCATTTTACGTGTCACGGATGATACAGGAACTGATCACATATTCCGAAGTGTTAAGGACGCTATGCTGTACCTGAATTCTTCAGAATCTTCTAACACTTGATCACCGACTGTTACAAGCACCCTTATAACTTGACCCTCGCACATTTGTCAACGTGATGGGGGCACTTCGCATTAATGTTTGCATCTTTCAGGTGGTCAGACCTTCTAGTTAAGTGGTTTTTCTATTTTTAACCAAGGCCACAGTTCATGAAGGCTGACCCTGCTTCAACTACGAGGCCGGTTCCGCGGGTTACATGAGAAGGAGCCTAAGAGACGGTGTATGAGTCCAGGGAAGAAGAGAAGTCTCGTAGATGTGTTTTGTTCTGTTATGGTTTTTGTTCTTCACTACAACCTTTGATTTTCACAGGCCCAGCGCATTGTTTTTTCCTTTCCAGGTTAATATTCAGGGCCACTGCTATAGGTTTAAGGGGGGGGGGGGGAATTCTTGCGGTCATCCCCGAGGGTTACAAGTATACAATTTATGTGGTTATGGTGCACCCAGAAATCGGATTCATAGACCCCCGGTTAGCATGTCCATAAAAATTACTTCATGGAACGTCAAGGGCCTACGCTCCGCAGGTAAAAGGTCCATAGTATTAAGACATCAAGAAAATACATACCGAAATTGCTTTATTGCAAGAAACACATTTGACTAATGATCAATTCCGGTATATGCGAAAATCTTGGGTCGGGCATGTATATGGTTCACCAGCCCAGGGGAGAAAATCAGGGGTTTTAATCCTACTGCATAAAAATCTACAAGGAAAAGTACTAGATTATAATCATGATGAAGAGGGCCGCTGGGTACGAATCCGATTGCAAATGCACGGTGATGTCTGAAATAATGAGTATTTATGCCCCCACATCACAAGACAACCATTTTACTCGTCATTGTTATCCCAAACGCTGTCCATGGGCCAAGCCAAAATCATTCAAGGAGGGGACCTAAACGCACTGATTGATATAAAAGAGGATAGATCTGGCTCGACCCCAAGTTGCTTTGCTAGCAAAGCAAAATCTAAACTACTCAAGTTATGTACAATCCACCCAATTAAATGATGCATGGAGAACCTTTCATCCAGACGATTCCCAGTTCACCTTTTTCTCAGCCCCCCATAATACATGGTCTAGATTAGACTATTTCTTGACCTCTAATCCAATTATAAATCAAATTGAGTTGGTGGAAATCTTAGATTTGCTAGTATCAGATCACGCCCCAATTCAACTCTCACTAGTTCCCACAATGCCAAAAGGCACAGACATTTTATGGCGATTTCCAGGCTATCTATACGAGGATGAAGGGTTCTCAGCCTTGCTACAACAATGGTGGTGGGAATATAAAGATACCAATGCTGAACATAAGAAAGATGTATACCTATTCTGGGAAGCAGCTAAACCAGTCCTAAGAGGCAGAATAATTGGGTACGTGGCAGGGAAAAAGAAACATGCAAACTCCGAGTACCTTGAGTCAGTGGAAGAATTACGCAAAGCCCACAGGCTATTCTTAGATACCCCCACAATTGAAAACAAACTTAACTGGCTGAGAGCAAAGAGACACTGACAAATGCCTAAATACTAGGGAAAAATTTCTTAACTCTTATAAAAATTTATATTATAGATTCGGGAACAAAATGGGCACTATGCTGTCTAGGCTATCTAAACCTCCCTATCAAAGTACAGTAATTACCAGCATGAAAGACGCCTCAGGTCAAATCTCACACGATCCCCAAAAAATTAATGATATCTTCAGAACTTTTTACGAAGCACTCTACCAAAAACATGAGGACCAATCCAACTCACATATAGGTTTTGAATGGCTACAAAAAACCAAATTAGCACAACTGACGGAGGAAGAGCTTGCCAGTTTAAACGCAGAAATTACAGTAGGGGAAGTCAGCAACGGGATAAAATCACTGTCTAATCATAAGGCCCCAGGCCCTGATGGCCTGTCATCTGAATTCTACAAATTACTCAAAGCTGAACTCGCACCCGTGCTCACTGAACTCTTTAATCATGTCCTCGAGAAGGGAACCTACCCTGGATTTTCTAATCTAGCTTATATTAAGCTTTTGTTAAAACCAGGCAAAGACCCCGCAACACCTAGCTCGTATCGCCCAATATCCCTAAACCACCAGGATCTCAAGATCCTCTCAAAAATTATGGCTGATAGGCTAGCAGACCTTATGCCTAAACTGGTAAGCTCTAACCAAACGGGTTTCATACGTAATAGATCAGCAGTAATAAATATACGTAAATTACTAATAGCCCAGGACTACGCCAAAACTTACCCCAAAACCAGTAAAAATTTTGCAGTGTTACTTATTGATGCCGAAAAGGCCTTTGATAATATACAATGGAACTGGTTAAATAGGGTACTAGATAAAATGCATATACAGGGCCCGTTTCGCAACCTCATAAAGGCTATGCATACAAACCCCTACGGTCAAATATTTACCCCAGGCTTTCTATCCCCCAGATTTAAACTAGAAAAAGGCACAAGGCAGGGATGCCCACTCTCACCCTTGCTATTCAACCTGGCACTGGAACCACTGACCAAGATACTGGAGAGACATGTAGAGGGTATCAAACTGGGGAGAAGCCATTTTATCCACAGCAATGTTTGCGGATGACATTATGATCTTTTTACCAGACCCGGATAGACAAATATCTTTGGTGTTCAAGTTATTGCGGGATATAGGGGGAGCAAGCGGATTCAAAGCCAATACTGCCAAATGCGAACTCATGTTTTTGTCATCACTAGCCGGCCAACGAAATCAGAAAGACTACCCAGTCAAATTGTGCACACAAGTAAAGTACCTCGGGATAAATTTCAATAGAAACCCAGACCTACTGTATAATATTAATTACTCCAAGCTACTTATTGATCTAAAAAGACAAATCTCATACTGGAATAATTTACCAATAAATCTAATGGGCAGAGCGGCCCTCATAAAATCAGTGAGTTTCGGCAGATTGCTGTACCCTTTACAAACCATCCCAATACTTATGAAACATACTGACATTCAGGAACTGTATAGAGCTTTTAATTCTTTCCTATGGAAAGGCAAAAAAACTAGAATTGCACTACATAAACTCAGACTTCCAAAAGAACTGGGGGGCCTGGGCATACCAGACATTAGATGCTATAACTTAGCGTGCATGACTAGATATGTTCGTGACTGGCTTAACAGCTCCAGTATCTTCTCAAACCACATCCTAGAAACAGCTTTTGCAGAACCCTGGACTCTGACGGGCCTTCTGCACACTAAATTCCCGGATCTACCCCAGAAAATAAAATCCAGCAAAGTAATGAGGGACACAGTGATCTCATGGAAAGAGTTATGCAAAAAATTCAAAATATGCTATCAAATCACTAAATACATGCCCCTGTGGCCATCCAGGATTCTCACCCAGTTTGTCACACTCAGGTTTTATTAATTGGGAAGAAAAGGGGCTGACAAAACTTAGTCAACTAATAAATTTCCAAGAAAAAAAAAAAAAAAAAAAAAAAAAAAGACTCCTTACTTTTAGAGAACTCAGACAAAAATTCTCACTTCCAAATCACCACTTTCTATATTACGCCCAAATGAGATCCCATATAAAGAGTATTAGTCGTAATATGATAAACCTACTCAGTATAAACCCATTTGATGAATTCCTGGCGCCACACCTACCCAAAATATCCCTGTCCCAGATACAAAAAGCCCTCCAGAAAATAGGTCTACAGCCTATACCAAAAACTACTTTTCAATCATGGGAAAAAGATATAGCAGTCCCAGATATAGGCCCCAAGATATTATCCGGCCTAAGTACTGTTCGAAGTTTAGTAGTGGGAGAAAGTTGGCGTGAATCTCACTTTAAGTTTATCCATAGAGCAAAATATGCCTTCGACATTAAATATTCAACCCCCCCCCCCCCCCCCCCCCAGCGCACTACACACCTAAATGTCCAAAATGCCACCTCCCCAATGCCAACCTTTATCATTGTGTATGGTCATGTCCACACATCCAGGTATTTTGGAACAAAGTACTAAACTATATAAATACTGTATGCAAAAAAAAAATTCTCTAGACCCACTCTTACTGCTATTTAACTATTATGATACCTCTGACTCCACAAACCCACAGGCCCATCAACCCAAATTAGGAATTGGATCATTAGCTCATCTTATTTTGATCGCTGCCAGAAAAGTAATTTTTAACAAAAGGATTTACCCAGCACTACCCTCCATGTGGGATGTAGAGGAGGAGCTAACACCTGTTTAACTTAGACTTGATGCGCTAGCCCATAAAGAGAAAACGCACTAAACATTTCTTCACAATCTGGAAATCGTTTATATTAACATTCTCAAAAAAGAAAAGAATGACCTTATGGAACATTTCAAATATACGGGCTGGTACTGCATGGCACAACTACAGGGGACACTGGGTAGACTGGAAATCTCAAGATGAGATGGACCCATAAAAATGAAAATAAAACAATGAGAATTATTGAGGGGCACTGGTCAATAATCCAGACCTCAGGGGATGACCGCAAAAGGGGAGGAGGGGAGGGGGATGGGATAAGGGCAAGGGGAGGGGAGGGGAGGAGGGTTAAAGGCAAATGTCGGCTTTAATGTTATTTTGACAGTTTTCCTGTTCTAATGTAATGGCCCGTACTCACGGGCTGCAGAAGTGGCCTGTCGCCAGCACACGTGAGCGTGCTAGCGACAGGCCGGCGACAGCTTCTCTCCAGGTCCCTCCGCGTACCCACGCGGAAGAGGGACCAGCGGCGAGACGGAAGCTGTCGCCGACGTTCCTCCTCCCCCCGCCGGAAGCTCAATTTACCTCTATGGAGGTTGCTGTCGCTAGTCCGCGTACTCACGCGGACTAGCGACAGTTGCGGCGGAGGTGCGGCGGCGACTGTTGCCATGCGATTGAAACTTTCAATCGCATGGCGACAAGAGCGACAGTTCGGGGTGCGCGAGCGTGCAACGGCCCATACTCACGGGCGACCTGTCGCCGCAACACGCGCGCGCCGCGTGTTGAGGCGACAAAAGTCCCTCGTGAGTATGGGCCATAACACACACGTCCTGCCTTTAGCAGGAAATGTCTCCTGCTGTACTGTATAAATGAAAACCCAAATAAAACATGTTTGAACAAAAACACCAGCTACATCAGCAGGTTCTTTTCTATCACCAACAGAAGATGGAAAATTAATAAAAATGTAAAGTGCACGTAAACATTGGTAGTCGGACAACAAGTAAACGTAGCAGCAGCAGTTTTTTTTTTTTTTTTTTTTTTTTTTTAGTATAGTCCTCCATGGGGGGTAGGAACACTGCTATAGTTTGCAGCAGGAGGAGAAATATTCAAAATGTGCAGTGCACACTAACGTTGGGAGCACCGATATCAATAACAGGTGGAGAGTTTTTTTTTTTAACTGTGCTCCATGAGGCTGGGAACACTTTCTTCCTCTCTCCTTTTCTCTTTTTCTTTCCACTCTCTTCCTTCTGATTCTTTTTCTTCCACTCACACTCTCCAGCTGAGCTTACCATAGCGACCCCTTGGTTGCCCGTCTATCGCTGGACGACGGGCACTAAGGTTCACAGTTTTCCCCAGCCCGTGGCTGGGATTACCCCTTCCCCCCGACCCATATACTGGTCCCAGATAGTTGGACATGGTCCTCTGGGTCACACTTCCATAAAGTTCTCTAATTATGCACTTCCCCCTTGTTTATGTTGTGATAATGTCATCACCCCTCCTATCGCATAATATTTGACCAATGTTACATCTATCACCCCTTCTACTGTATGACATTTGATCAATGTTAAGTTGTCTGTTATGATACTATTTGGCCACAGTGTTAGCCTTACTGTATCTTTAAAAAATGGAAAATTCAATAAAATTTTTGGGAAAAAAAACAAACAAACATATGTTAACGTGATATAAACTTATTTAATAGAGAACAGGCGTTTAAGGGTATAGGATAGGAGAGGAAATTTAGACCTATCTCATTCAGTCCCTGTCTCTGAGGGCTGGGGCTAAGTAATTACCATCCATCCAGGACTGATTCATTTTTAAGAAAGTCAGTCTGTTCACTGCATCTGTGGACAAACGGGATCGCTTTTCAGTCACCACCCCACCTGCCGCACTAAATGAACGCTCAGAAATAACGCTTGAAGCCGGGCATGACAAAAGTTCAAGAGCATACTGGGCAAGCTCGCGACACGTTTCCAGTCTGCCGGCCCAATACTCCATGGGGTCCTCAGTGTGCATGCTGTCAGATGCACCAAGTGACCCCATGTAGTCAGTGACCATGCGGCTCAGTCGCTGGTACTGACCTCCTACTGTTGCTGCAGGTGTTGTCCGCTCAGAGCTATATAAGTTTCTCATTGCCCCAAATAGGTCTCCTGGATGACTGGGTCTGCTGGGCGCAGCCACTTTCTGGGCGCGATGTGTGGGGATAGCTGGGTTGTTAGACTGTGGAAAGGCCTCCTGCAGATGACGGATGAGTGCCTGCTGCAGCTCACTCATTCTCTCCTCCTGCCGGCTGGCATGAACTGACCCAGCTTCCCCTTGCATCGTGGGTCTAAAAGGGCAGACAACCAGTAGTCATCCCTCTCAATTTTTTTGATCCGGGGGTCCCCACGGAAGCATTTTAACATATGAGCAGCCATGGGGAAGAGCAGAGCCTGCTCCTCCAACTCCTCATGTCTGCTAAACACATCAAAATCCTCGGCCTGTTGCTGCTGGTCCTGCCTTCCAGTGTCTACCCACCCCCAAACCACAGATGCTGCACTGGCCTGCTCTCCCTCCTCACAATGGTCAGGCACCTCCAGGAAGTCATCCATTACACGAACATCCTCCTCCTGTGCCCGAGTCTGGCTGGCTTGGAGCGAGCTCTGTTCGAGCTCATCAAGGGCATCCTCTCCTGATTTCATCAGGCTACTGAGAGTCTCGTTCAGCATGAACACCAGAGGGAGCACATCGCTGATACTGACTTGTGCCCCACTTACAAATGCTGTAGCCTGATCGAATGGGGCCAACACACGGCAGACTTGATGTATCTGCCGCCACTCTTCCCGCGAAAAGGCGGCAAGTGTTGTTGACCCCTGGATGCCATGTACTCGGAGGTACTCTGCAACTGCCTTTTTTTGCTCCCACAACCTCTTCAGCATGCGAAGTGTGGAGTTCCACCGCGTTGCACTGTCTGAAATCAGCTTGTGGGGTGGCAGGCCATGTCTCCGCTGCAATTTAGAGAGCAATGCAGTGGCAATTGCGGAGCTACGGAAAATTAAAACTACATTCCGTGCATGCTTCACCACATCACTCAAACCTGGGTAGGTGCGTAAAAAGCGGTGCACCACCATGTTGAGTATGTGGGCAAAACATGGCACGTGAGGTATGTCTCCATCATTCAGGGCAGCAAGCAGATTTGCTGCCTTGTCACACAACATGACCAGCCTGGAGTCCTCTTGGGGTCAGCCACTTTTGCACCTGTGCCTGTAGGATGGCCAGGACATTTGCTGCATTTAGTCTCTGCTCCCCAATGCTCACTAACTCAAGCAATGACAACGTTGGTGAACCACTCTGCTGTGGCCAGGTCCACGGGCCCGCTTACTGGGGGGCGCAGCTGTGCCAGTTGTAACATCAGTGGTGGGGAGTATGGTACTGTTCCCCTTGACCCCACGGGGCGGCGCAACCAGCTCACTGGCCGCCTCAGGACTGGAACACTCCTGTTGACATTGGAGGGTAACCCAATGCGCTGTAAAGGACATATAACGTCCCTGGCCATGCCTGCTACTCCAGCCATCCATTGTAAGATGTACCCTGTTGCCTACAGAATGATCCAACGACAGGGTCACATTATCCACAGTGTGGCGACACAGGTCAGGTATGGTCGTTTTAGAAAAATAATGGCGGCTGGGGATCCGCCATTCCGGTTTTCTAAACTGTAGCAGCTGGCGAATGGCTGTTCCCTCCTCCACAAGGCTGTAGGGCAGCAGCTGCTGCACCATACCCTGTGACAGTAGCCCATTTAGCCTCCTGATCATGCGGTGATGGGAAGGCAGTGCCTTTGTCGACCTTATTGACTCACTGATTAATGGCTGGGTGCTTTGAGCCACTGACGAGGACCGTGCAGTTGAGGTAGCTGAACTGTGGCCTCTACTGCCAGACTGTGTTGCGGTGTGAAGGCAGGGAAAAGGGGTTCCAATATCAGGACCTGAAGCTGAATGGGAAGGAGGACGAGACTGTGTGCTACTTCTGCTACTCTTTGCCCGCTCAATAAGTTCATACTCCCTCCTGTGCTTATTTTTTATGTGGGAGAGTTGTCCACCTGTTCCCACTTTTGCCAAAACCTTCCCTCTGCGCACCTTGGCCCCGCAAAGTTGGCATATGACTACGAGGGGATCACGTTCATCCGTGATGAAGTACTTCCAAATTGGGGCTTTTTTCTTAGACAAATTTTGACCTGATGTTTCAGGCACAGGCCCTACAGTTTGGAAGGAGGTGCTTTCTGCTCCAGGCTCAGGCTGCTGCATCCTCTGAAATAGACTATCAGAGGAGCCTCTGCTTCCACTAGGCTCCCCAGTATGGTGATGCAGCCTCTGCTGCTCTGAATCATCTGAGCTGGCATCTTCATAATGGGCAGGTGGCTCATAAGTCACATCCCCATCATCAACTGATTCCTCATGAAAACCCAGCTCCTACTCATCACCAACAGTGTGAGAAAAAAAAAAAAAAAAGTTGTGGAGAGCCCTCCATCTGACTATTAGATTCTCCCCTTGAGGACTGGGACAGATTGCGGGGATGGGGCAAGTCATCATAATTATCCTGGCCCGCTGATACTTGGATGATGGCTTTATCCACCACCTCAACAAAATCCTGCGCATCATCACAAAAAACCTGGGCATCAGACTCCAAATTTATGTCACACTGCCCCAGAGCTTCATCCACAAGGTTGGAAATACGTTCCGTATATGGAATGGAAGGTTCCTTGTGGATATTGGGGGCAGATCTGGGAGCAGGTGTGGGTGTGCTGCTGCTGGTACTGCTGCTACTCTCTGGTGCATTACCATTGGGGGACTGAGTACCACTGTCTCTCGTCACCCAGTCTACAACATCAACCAGGTTATCCGCAATGGGGCGTGGGCCCTTTAAATGAAAATAAGAGCGCATAAGGTTGTATTTTTTGGGAGTTTCATCATCAATCCTGTCTGTGCCTGTTGAGTGGCCACCTGGCACTGATTGACCACTACATGCTGGCTGTCCCCTGCCAGTTGTGGACTGACCCCTGCCTGCTACAGAGAATACTCTGCCTGGTGCAGAGCGTCCCCTTCCTGCTACAGAATTTCCCCTTCCTGCTGTGGACATGGAATGGTCCTTTTCTGGCTGCAGATCCCTGCCTGTCGAGGTGCCAAACAATTCGTTTTGCAGAGCTTTGTCTGCCTTGACCTCGCCCTGCTCCACCTCTGCTGGACATTGTAGAGAATATAATCACAATTGACAAAACTAATGTTTATTAAAAGTGTAGGGGAAGGTGAAAAATGCACAGTTTAGCAAAGTAAGCTCAAATAAGGAAATAAAAGCAATTAAATCAACAAAAAATTACAATAAAATAAATGAGGACTGGAGAAATTAAATATACTTCTAATAAATCCACCCCCAAAAAATGTAGAATTAAGTTAAATGAATGAAAAGAAAATGAAAAAAGAAAGGAAATGCAATTTACTCTCTCAGCTTAAGACAGTCCCTGTATCTAGCTGCCTTCACTGGAACATAGATAAGAAGAGGCCCAAGCTAGCTAGCAGTGGCACTCCCTAATCTGTCCTTTCACTGGTTAGAACAATGAAAAACAGAATTCTCTGTCTAAACAAAGCCTTAAGTAAAAGAACAAACTTCTTAAAACAGACTTTAAATCACACAGATCAAATAAAAAGCAAAAAAAAAGCAATAAAAAAGTGTAATTAATGTGTGTATATCACTCTGCAGCTCTCTCTCCACTCCTTCTCCTGACAAAGTACAACAACCCACACAGGGAACAGAACATGGCTGGTAGTTTATATACTGAAGGGCGGGACAGGTTACTATTGGTTGTTAAGGATGTAGCTCTAACCAAAAATGGAACATGATTGGCTACTCCCTTAATAGTAGAGGATACAAATTTTGTAATGTACCGAAATTTCGCGTAATTTTTCGCAATTAGAAAGCACTTGACGCCATGCGAAATTACGGTCCTTGATTACGGGTTACGCAAAATTAATTTTGCAACATACCGCTACTTTTGCATTACGATAACGATGTGAAATTGCGAATTACGATGCAAAATTTCGTACATGCGAAATTTCGCCCCACCACTGGGCCACACACTTAAAGTGGCCATACTTGGTGGCTGATCGACCAGTCGATTCAAGTTATTATAATCAAATTGGATGAAAATCGGTGCCTCTAATGCTGGGAATACACAGGTCGGATCAACCCCCACCGCGAGTCCGCTCGTCCCCACAGCCACGCGGATCGATTCCTCCTCGTCCCCGCGGGCGCTTAGCAGCTCGATACCCCGCTATTGTCCGCCCGCAGGGATCGAGCGCGGTATCGATCCGCCGCGTGATCGTACCGGTTGGAAATTATAGAGCCATAAGCGGTTCGATTGATAAGGGGGCATCGAGCCGTATATGCCCAGCATAAGGGCATGCCCAAACAACAATGAGACCAATTTCGGGTCAAAATTGGTTGCATATATCGGTTGGATATGCTGCAAGATGTTGGGCCATCTCGGTCGATCGGGTGCACGGCAGTAATGGTGAGCGATATCGGGATGAGTGATGTTGTTCCAGCAAGGTATACATTTGTATGTAATGTGTGCATTTATACATTACCTATCCCATGTCGCGGTGTCCATCCATCTTCCGTATACCCGCTCTTCTGTTTGCCCCATACACACTGGCACGTGTGATGTCAAACACCATGTCGGGCAGCATAGGATTCAGAAGAAGGATGAGCACCACGACACGAGACAGGTAATTTATAAATGCACACATTACATACATTTATACATTAGGGCAATGGAGGCGAGGTGGCGATGCGGCTGATTACAGAGATTTGATGCTGAAATTGATCAGGAATCAGCCTGTGGTGTATGGGCAGCTGACAGATCTCTCTGTAGTCAGATTAGATTAGAGAGAGATTTCTCTTGGTAGAATCTGCCCATCATCACTAGATGTATGGCTACCTTTATACAGGGGCGTGGCAATAGGGGTTGCAGAGGTAGCGACCGCATCAGGGCCCTTGGGCCAGAGGGGCCCCATGGGGCCATTCCTAAACCAAAGTATAAGCTGTTTATTGGTCCTGTGGTGGTAATCACTTCTATGAATGGTAGTAATCATTAACACACTGTTCCCCATCCCCTTCTTGCACCTCTAATACTTTAGATGACCTTAGCGGGTTTTGTTGCGCCGTATCAAGTGTTATGTATAGAGTGCTTGGGGGGGGGGGGGTCAATGTAAAACTAGCACCGGGGCCCTGAGCTTCATAGCTATGCCATTGCCTTTATAGATATCCACCCAATTAACAAAAGCAAATTATTCCTTTCTGAAAAGAATCAGTTCAGAAGCAGTTCATTTCTTCTGCACACTACACATCAGTTCCCAGTAGATTTCATCAGTGAATGTATTGAAAATTGATGGAACGGCAGCCTTGCACTGCTTGATGCAGTGCAGTACTATGGGCCATCGATCTACCAATGTTCTCACCCCCTCTTGTGATCCCCCCAGGTACATGCCTAACCTTAACCTCACTCCACACAACCTTATAACCCTCCCCACGGATGCCTCCTCTGCCACAATTCCACCAAAAAAAAAAAAACTCTAGCTTTCAGGCACCCCAGCCACCCACTATTTGTAGCTACATTTTTCATATAGAGTCCCCCCCCCCCCCCCCCATTCATCACACATCCCAATATTTTGAATATCTCCCACTAATGGGCACCCAACTTTGCTGCTTCCAAGTGAATCCTCTAACACACTGCAATACACTGAACACAGATTTTCAATAGATCTCACCATTGATGTGTGTAAAGCCTTGTACACACACCTGACTAACGCCAGCTAAGGTGACCAATAATGACCACCTCAGCTGATAGTCAAGCATATGTACAGAGGCAGGGGGCCTATTTACATATGCTTGACTGGTAGGGGGCCTCTGTACATATGCTTGACTGGTGGGGGGCACCAGCAACAGCTGTCAGGCAGATTAGCTCTGCCAAGCAGTGCCCAGCTTCTTTGAATATGGAACTCCCCTGCACCACCGCATGGCGTCACGCATGTGCTGCCCCCCTCCGCCCCCACATAGCAACAGAATGCATTTCCAGCTACAGAGCTGACACGCATCTGTATAGGCTGGCCCAGCGATGTCCACCGAGGGAATCAGATCCCAATCCCTAACAGATAACATCAATGAAATGTGTTTATGCACCTTAACAGATACACACTTCACAGAAAATACTGTGCAATTCATTTAATTATGAGTTGTCAGAACAAAAGTTGCCCCAGTAAATCAAAAACCTTGTTATCTTCCATTGATAGGTAATGTGCCAGTTAGCATATCCTATAGTGCGTACACACATCCAACAAGCGCACAACATGCACATGACCAACTGCACGACCTGACGAGCCACACGACCTGTATGTTCACACGTCTAAACCACCAACTCATTTACATACTGCACAAGCGTAATGATGATCTACGCATTTAAGACAAATACAAGCCGATCAAACTACTTGTACACACAAATCAACTGCACAATATCAGACCAATAGCTGTGTTAGTAGATCCGACAGTTGGATCGGGCAAACTACTTATCAGTCATTCGTCAAGTCGCTTACCCGCATACACAAGCCTGATTATCATCCAACAGACTAATTACAGACAAAGATTATCATAATGGATTAATGTATTTAAAGGGTTTCTCCCATAAGCAATCAGAGAACTAAAAACTGCTTCTAAAAACCAGATGCAGCCATGCTGGGCTGATCAGTCAAAAACAGTATTATCAGTCTGCCGACAGTCTGTATTCACGTACTACTGTCGGCAGAACAACCGCGCTGCGGGAGAATCTGACGGACCCGTCGTTTGTTACAACAGTGCGTGTGTATGCACCTTTATTCACTATACAGATACTTCAGGCCCAGCTTACTTTGTTCTAATTCTCTATACCAGGGGTCTCAAACTCGCGGCCCGCGGGCCATTTGCGGCCCGCGATACAATATTTTGTGGCCCCAGGGCCCCAGAGCTTGTAGGGGCCCCCAGTGGCTACAAGAGGAAAAAAAAATTTTTCAAATCGGCCTTATAGTTTTTGAGAAAATCGATTTTAAAGTTGCAAAGGAAAAAAATACACATTTAAAAACCCGCCGACTTTAATGGTTAATAGCAAATCCACCTTAAATGCTAGAAACCCTAAATTTGCAGGATATGTTAAGGAGATCATTAGGAATAAGAGGAAAAAACAATTTTTCAAAAAGACCTTATAGTTCTTGAGAAAATCGATTTTAAAGTTTCGAAGGAAAATAGTATACTTTTAAATGCGGTAAATGTCACTTTTAGTAGCAAGCCTAACGGTAGTGTAATTTTACATGTATCAAAAGAAAGAGCAATACATTTCCTGACAGAGTTTCCAGGGGGTCCATACGCAGCCGCAGCGCTTTGGCCAGGGATCGCTATACAGCCGTAATATGGCTGTATGAAGATTCCGGGCATTTTTTCCTATTTTCCCAATTTTTTTTTTTATGTTTAGAGTGGGCGGGCAGAGGCGGCGATCCGCCGCGATTGACGTCAGGAGGGGCAGAGCTGAAGCTGAAAGCTCTGCCCCTTCCAGGAAATGCCGGCGGATTGCCCCCGGGGCGATTTGGGGGCTCTGCAGCCCTCGTTTTGCGGCGGGGACACGTGAACTCCCTTATGCGGCCCAGCCTCATCCTGACTTTGCCTCCTGCGGCCCCCGGGTAAATTGAGTTTGAGACCCCTGCTCTATACCTTATAACAAGGTTTTTGCCACTCAGACACACCTATTCCTGCCTCAGTCAGAGCTTTCTTTGCGGTGTAATTGATTTGCTTTATTTATGAATTGATTCAGTTATAACTTCTATGCCTTAGATCTCTTTCTGGCCACCAAGTTTTGCAAAATTTCTAGTTATGGAAGGAGAGAGTGCTAGCCACCTATCTGCCATGCAATAAAGCTAAATGCTTCAGTACAATTGATTCTGAAGGCATAGAAAGCGGCCAGGTTATTGTCTTATTAATCCAGGTACATAAAGCAGAAAGTCTGAAAATTTCAGTTTTCCAAATGTCAGATAATCTGTAATATTAGATCTACTGCATTTTATTTTTCCATGTAATGTCAGCAAAAATATATTCGTTACTTATACATTCACCAAAATTGGAAAATGCACCAGTTAATATTTATATGATTCAAATAACCTCATTACAGCTACAACTAAAATGTAAAATTAAGGTGGCCATACACATTTAGTTTGACACCTAATGTGGTAAACAGATCAATCCCTTCTTTGATCTGAAGGTGGCCACTAACGGTCCAATTTCTAGCAAAAAATCGTTCGAGCGATCAGAAATTCTGATCGGACGAAAAATCATTCACTACACCATCAACTAACCAATCATTGCTTCCTATCATGACCGCCAAGAAAATCCAAATTTTCGTTCGACGAAAATTCATTCGGGCGACATTTTTTTCACTCGTTCATAATCGATTGTGTCCACCAATAGAGATTATTTACAACCAATCCGATCAGAATTTCTGATCGCTCAAACAATTTTTTGCTACAAATTGGACCATTAGTGGCCAGCTTGAGTCTGACCAGGGAAGGATAGACTCCTCCTATACATGGCACACAGATTATCAATAGATTTCACCATTGATGTGCGTATGTTCAGCTTATCAAACATAACAGACACTTCACAGAAAATACTGTGCAATTCATTTCGAGTTGTCAGAACAAAAGTCACCCCAGTAAATCACAAACCTTGTTATTTTCCATTGTTAAGCCCCCTCTACACCATGCAATTCCGCGTGCGATCAATCAAATTCGATTGGATCGATTAAATCCAACATGTCTGATCTTGATTCGATTGGTAGTGTGGTCGATTTTGCATAGTTATCAATGCAAAATCGACCCCACTACCGATCGCATCCCGATCGAATCCTGATCGGACATGTCGGATTTAATCGATCCAATCAAATTTGATAGATCGCACACGGAATTGCATGGTGTAGAGGGGGTTTTAGATAATGTGCCAGTCATATCTAAGCATCAGCTAACTATGTCTGAGCTACAGCCAAAAAGTATCCTTAAGGGGCCCATACACTTAGCCGATTTTTGTCCGATCAAAGTCGATCGACCAATCGACCGATTTGCATTAAATTTCGATCAATTTCAATCTGGCAGGCTGGAACATCTAGGTCGATCTGTTGAGATTGCTTATCATTTTGCATTGGCCCTAATGGAAATCTTATGGCAAAAAAATGCCATCAGATCGATTTTTAATAGATTTCAAACTCAAATCTATTGGAAATCTGTTCCTAGTAAAAAAATGTTCCTAAACACATCAGATGGATCAGAAATTTATCTGATCTGCTGCTAATCTAACAAGTGTATGGCCTTAATGGTTTAATTCATTTCTAAAAACAGATTTTTACCAAAAGAAGCTTCTTAAAAAAAAAACAAAAAAAAAACGGTTTGGCAGCGTTTTTCGATCCGCTTGTGGCTGCGGATACGCTAGGGTAATGTATTTCAGTGGGCTGGTGCACACCAGAGCGGGAGGCGTTTTCCAGATACTCATACTCCCGGGCTGCTGCAGATTTTGGATTGCGAAGGCGTTTCTGCCTCCAATGTAAAGTATAGGAAAAACGCAAACCGCTCTGAAAAACGGCAGTTCAGAGCGGTTTTGCAGGCGTTGTTACAGAAGCTGTTCAGTAACAGCTTTACTGTAACAATATATGAAATCTACTACCTAGGTTCTCAACATGCGGTACGCGTACCCCAGGGGGTACTTCTGATGGGTCCAGGGGGTACTCGGGCTTGATATACTTAACCAAGAATAACAAATTTAGAGATTTAGAAAATTATAATTCTTATTTAAACACCAAATTAGCATTTTAGCTAATTAAAAGCAATAATAAATGCTTGCACATTGTTTAGCACCAATTATGTAATTATGTACTACGATTAAATATATATTTGTCAAGGGGTACTTGTGATCATGTTTACTATGCTAGGGGGTACTCGATGAGTACAGGGGTTTAAAAAGGGGTACACACTAATAAAATGTTGAGAAACACTGATCTACTACACTAAAAATGCTTCCCAAAACCGCAAAATGCTAGCTGAAATGCTACAGAAAAATAAGAAAAAGCGTTTCAAAATCTGCTAGCATTTTGCGGATCTGCTAGCGGTTTTTGGTGTGCACCAGGCCATACAGCCATGCTTTCTTATTCATTCAACAGAAACATGAGGGCCAGTTTAAAGATTAAAGATTATTTTGTTTATATGTTATAATAGCAACCTTTTTACTCTTCAAACATCCATTTATACATTATTCAGAGCGGTATTTGCTGTGTCATTGATTTGTAAATTCATTATTGCCCAATAGAGACATAAAGCCTGATATGTGAATATTTCATTTTCCCTTATGTATGTTTCACTACAAAAATAGATTGTACTGGTGAATAAATAAATCACACTTTGCTATGAAGCCTGACCATATGTACACAAAGGAAATTGTATGAATCCTGTCCCTGTTTGTAGGCCTCAACGAGGGCCTCTTGTTTCACAAGCAGGGATTTGCTTATTTACAATCAATAGAACTTGTGCTTATAGTCATCAATTATTTCTAGCATCTAGCAAATACATTGGGAGTATTGTATACACATTACAAGGGTCTTTGCTGATCCCCCCATACATATATCATGAGGTGTAGCTATCTTGCAAGTGCACTTCCTATAGACAAATAAATGCCCTTAGTTGCTTTACCAGAAGTGTAACTGGCTAAGGGCCTGTTTCCACTATCGCGGAAACTGCTGCGAATCCGCAGTTTCCCTGCAGGCAAATCGCACAGGGAAACTGCCATAGGGGATAACGGCACCGGCGGCCGAATCGCTTGCGGTAGCAATTCGGCCGGAACCCCCCACAGAATTTGCGGCGGAGGCTGCGATTCCCATAGCCATGCATGGCACGGCTCATGGGATTCGCCTGCGATCTTGCCCATCCGCTCAGTGACGGCTGGGATGCTTTGAATGCACATCGCTAGGCATTGATCTTTGTGGTCTGCAAGTGCCAGTATACGCCCCCCAGCTGCCTACCCCATTCAACACCAATCCTTGGCTGCAGTAGTGGCTGAATCGCCCACTTGTTACATATATTTGTCAGTTCCAGGCAGATTCCTACTAACTCGGGTGTCCCTGGGGAGGAGGAATAGGAGAGAGGGTTTACATGGAGGTGTATGAAGGTAGGGGAAGGGGGAGGGAGGGGGCATCATAGGGATTGGCATAAGGGGAGGTTCTAACTATATGACTCGAGAACTAATTATACACAAGTACTGCTAAACGGCAAGTAGTGCAGCAGGCCATAGAAAACATTTAACAGAAAAATCTTCATTAAGGCCACGTGGAGCTATCATGTCCATGCGAAAGATCCAAGCCAGTTCTATTTGCAACAATTTTTTTTCCAAATCGCCACCCCTTTTGCCCGGTTTCCACTGTTGTAGACCCCAGAAGGAGATACCCAGGGGGTTGGAAATATGGTGAGTATTCATATGTTTAGCCACTGGGGTGTCTCTTATGCTTGATGTCTCCTATATGTTCTAGTACCCTATCTTTAAGGGCCCGTGTTGTCTTACCCACATATAGAAGGTCACATTCACAGCCTGCTACATACACCAATCTATTGCTACAGTTGCAGAACATGCTGATCTCAAAATTCCTTTTTACAGATTTTGCCCCAAAAAGTTTTTTCTCTTTGATATATATGGGCATGCTTTACAGTGTCCGCACCTAAAGTACCTTATTGGCTTAGGTGGAAGCCAATTGAGATGAGTATTTTCTTCCTTCTTTCTAGTGTATGTACTGTGAACCAGAATGTCTTTCAAGTTCTCAGTGCGTCGATAGGTGATAGCAGGTTTCTCAGTGAGAGGTTTAGTCAAGTCCTTATCTTGACGTAGTACTGACCAATATTTTTCCATGATCTGATACACCTGAAGGGATTGGTTGGAGAATGAACCTATGAGTCTCAAAGTCCGTTCTACTCTTATTGAGGGGGGGGGACCTATCTCTCAATGTCTCCTCGCATTTGCTGTTTTTTGCTCTGCTGTATGCCTTTACAATTGTATCCTCTGGAAATCCTCTTTGTTGGAACCTCTCTCAGAAGATTACTTTCTTCCTCAAAATTGAGTTCAGTGGAGCAGTTTCTCCTCGCCCTCAGGAACTGCCCCACTGGAATCCCTGCCTTAAGGGACCTCGGATGCGCACTTCTCCAATGAAGGATAGAGTTTGTTGCTGTAGTTTTTCTAAAAATCTTGGCGTTTAGGGTTCCATCATTGTCCTTCCTGATCTCTAGATCCAAGAAAGTGATTTTTTGAGGATCAATTTAAAAGGTAAAGTGCATACCAATGTCACTTATTAAGAATGTCAACAAAATCAATAAACAGGTCTCAGAGCCCCTCCCAAAATAGAAGCACGTTGTCTATAAATCTCCCCCAAAGGAGATATGAGACGTGAAAAATGCCAAGTCGTCATTAAATACTCATGTATCTTCCCACCAGCCCAGGAACAGATTCGCATATGAGGGGGCACACGCTGTCCCCATAGCACTGCCCCTGAGCTGGTGGTACCATCTGTCCCCCAAAGAGGAAGGTGTTGTGAGTAAGTATAAATTCGAGGGCTCTAATGAGAAATTCAGAGTATTCAAGTGGGTGCCTCTTGATCTGAGAAAGTACTGTACTGCCTGGATGCCGAGGTCATGTCTGATGTTACTGTACAGTGCCTCGACATCCAGGCTGGCCAAAAGAGTAGTCTGCGAGATCTGGCGATCTTGTAATCTCACTAGAACATCTTTCGTATCCCGTATGTAGGAGGGTAACACTTGTATGAAGGGCCTCAAGAAGGAATCTACGTACTGGCTTAGGGAGTCTGAGGTTTCCTCTCCCTGAGACAATCGGTCTCCCAGGGGGGTCCATCTTATGTTTGTGTACCTTGGGCAATGGATAAAACTGATGCAATTGGATGTTTCATTGATTGTTTCAAAAATTCATAATCTATTTTTTCTAAGGCTCCAGTACTTAATCCCTCTCTCAGTAGGCTTTTTAATACTTTCTGGTGTTCTTTTAGGGGATTTGATCTCAATATCCCATATTGGTCTCTTTGAGAATTTTTTCACACATCATGACATTTTTTCATCCATTATCACTACATTTCCCCCTTTATCAGCAGCTTTGATCCCAATGGGCTCTATTCTGAATGAGTTACCACATGAGTTAAATTAGGTAGTGATAAACACCGACCAAAATCTCTCCATTTTGAAATTCACACATTTTTCTCCCTAAATTACCTTATGCGGTAAAAAAGTGTGGTTATTACCTCAAAATGTATCTCCAATTTGAGATTCTCAATTGAAAAGTTGGTGTTAATTAAGGATTTTTTTTTATCACCTACAAATGGTAGGTGATAATTTCCACTTCTCTGCTTTTGGCCTTCAGGATGGAGCCTTTTGAACTTTCTTTGCTCGAGTTTGTCAAATTTACACAGAAGGCAGAAAAGGCGAGTGTCTAATCTCAATGGCGCACTTTCAGACCTTGTACAGTCTTTTATATGATTTAATAGATGCTGAGGAGGAAATTCCTCTCTGCTCTAAAAGATAAGCAACAGCATATTAACCTTTAAAGAAAAAATTTTTTTGTTACAGCTGATACAAATCCAGCAAAAAATCTCCAGTGTATGTACTTCCTGCTTTCATGGAAGCAGACATAGGGTTAACATTCTGTGTTTACACATTAGCTGCTCTGCTGAGGCAGCCAGCTGGCACAGCTGAGAGCTAAAATTACAGTTGTGATTATTCACAGATGAGGGGGAATTAGACAAGCTAAATTATATACTGTACATACAGGGTGCATTTCTATATGTTTTCCTTCTGTCCTGTGCAAGAGTTGAGGTCCCACTTTAAATGTGACAGGCTTTCCTGGGTCGTCTCTGTGTAATGGGTGGCAAGCATATGGGCTGCCCTACAGTGGTCAAAAAAGCTTTATTTCCGTACATATTACTGACAGTTTTATCACCTGTTTTATCACCTGTTTTATCACCTGTTTTATCACCTGTTTTATCACCTGTTTTACCGCACTTTTATCAAACATTTATCACACTTGGTACATTTTTAGTGAATACTCACTATTTTCAGTTTTTTTTAGTGAATTATCACTGGAGGTAATTTTTCACCCAAAAAAGCGTTACCGCACATGGTTTTGTGAATAGAGCCCAATGGGCTCAATCCTCAAAGACTTCCCGCATGCGGTAAAGTACATGCGGGAAGTTTGCGACCAAAATACCGTCAACTTGACATTCTCAAAATGTTCCGCATGTTTTTTCCGCATGCGGAAAAAGTGCGGTATTTTCTGCAATAAAAAAAACAATTCTCAAAAATGTTCAGACGCATCATTTTGTCGTTCTTTACCGATTTTTTTATCACCTACAAATAGGTGATATATTCTGCATCCCATTGACTTTAATGAAGTGTGGAGGCTTAAGGGCTGTGCTTGGTGGACTTTTTCTTTTAAAACACTTTTTCATGCGACCTTTTTACCGCATGATTCCCGCATGAATAATGGCTGTTTCCGCATCTTTTTTCCCGCATGCGGAAAACATGCGGAAAATATTAGTGAATGTGGAAAAAATGCGGAGTTTACCGCTGGCGGAAATATAGCGGTAAAATGTTGCGGAAAATTTGGCTCTTTGTGAATAGAGCCCAATTTCTTTATTGTTCGACAGGCTCTCAAGTGCCAGTAGCTCACCCTCAGTAAGGTTACTCAGCTCCCCCCCCCCCCCTCTGGATTTACTTTTTTCTGTAAATGGCGCAGATTTCTGACTACCATGTTGACGAATGTTTGAATATGTGCATGTTGTGAAAAAGTGGGACAAAACATACTTTTCTGACTCAGTACTGGATGGTGTCATTTCTCTGGTTCCCTCGTTTTCTGCTACTAGATCGTTTAACGCTTCCAATGCTTTTTCTAACCGACTGGAGTTTTTATCTTTCATGGTTTGTGATTCGTGCAACTTAATGAGTGACAGTTTTCTTGCAAACAAGTGTATATCCTTTGTCCATTCAAATGCAGAGAATTTTTTTTAAGGAAAAAATGTTAAACCTTTTTGTAGGACCATTTGCTGTTCATGTGTTAAATTCATACTGGATAGATTGAAAACCTTTAGTAGTGACTGTCTCATCTGTCTGTACGGTTACCATTGATGAAGTGTCCTGGCTTTTTGTCTCCCCGTGTACCCCCATTCCTCTCTGTTCCTCAGGGTCGGTGTGCTGACTGGTAGAGGTCTGTTGGGGCAATTCAATGGGGTTTCTATGGCCTGTCCTAAAACTAAAACAGAACTTCCCCTATATTCATCTTGAGTATTTTTATTTGGTCTTTTCCCCTTATGAGCACTACCTGGGGTCTTTTTAGGATATCTGCAGTTCTTATTGTACTGTTTATCAGTCCTACTAGACGAGTCTGACTCTGCCTCTGATTGGGGCTCACTTTCAGATTGTGACTCCTCTATTACCTGAGGGACGCTTTTTCTCTGCCCAGGAATACACTGATTTTTGAAATCCTCACTGTCTCATAGATATTTGCGTTGTTTACGCTTCTTAATATCCTCTCTGATTAAATTAATACGGGCCTCAAGTTTGGCCTCCAGCCGGTCAAAATCAGGGTGTGCGGAAGCTTCTAATATTAATTTTTGTTCAAGTTTAGTTTGTTTTTTCCAGAGATTGGCTTTTAAAATCTGAGAAATTTCATCTGTTCAAGGGTTTGTCTTGTTTTTAGCTCTTCCCACCCTTTCATAAATTCGCTGTCCTCAGTGTGAGAATGTGGTTTGGTCAGAATTCTCAACCTCCTTACAGTAATCTTCTCTTTTAAATATACATCAAAACTTGCCACTTCCCATGCTGATCTAGTGTACTCAAGTCTTAAATATTTCCTTAAAACCGGGTTCAATATCTACTCTTTTGGTCACGGATTCGTCCTCTGAACCAGAATCAGCAATATGTAATGTTTCTCTTACTTCTTTTGTAAGGGAATCAACGGTTGGGAGACTGGCTGTGGGATATGCCATGCCCAGAACCATTTGAACACAGATGGGCGTTCGGTACACCCCAACAAAAAACAACAAAGGATGTTTCACTACCGAAAATAGACTGTACTGGTGAATAAATAAATATCACACTTTGCTATGAGGCAGGGAACACACTTGACTGTTTTCGTGCGCATTTTCTGCACAGAAAAACTGAGAACTCATGTTAATAAATGGGCTAGTCCACACTTAAGTTGTTCGCGCGCAGAAAAAAAAAACGGACATTCTGCATCCTGATTCTGCACATTCTGTCAGTTTTCTCTATTACTTCAGCTGCTGTGAAAAACGTGCGTTTTCCTGCATAGAAACACACTTGGTGTGCAGAAAAAGTATGCAGGAAAACGCACGCAGAAAACTGAAAGACAAGTGTGTTCCCTGCCTGAAGCCTGACCATATGTACACAAAGGAAATTGTATGAATCCTGTCCGTTTGTAGGCCTCAATGGCTATCATTTATAAAGCATTTCCGCATGCGGAAATGCTTAAAACAGCTGACTTTACCGAACACTTAGCAAGTTCGGCATTCATAAAGCTTCTTTCCGCATGAAAAGCTGACACTACCGAGCAGAGCGATAAATCACCGCCTTGTGCGGTGATTTTCGTAAAAAAAATGTAACAAAATGGTAATTCATAAAGATTACCGCAAGCGGTATGAGGACGGGAAATACCGCTCCCTCTGATGTGGCGATAACACTGTAAAGTTAATGGAGACACAGACCTCCCAGGCAGCTGCAGTAGAGCGGAACACGGAGAAATGTATTAACTCGGCAGCTTCCTGTGCTTCCGCAAGCCTACTGTCAGCCTAGTTCGGGGAATCTCCGCACTGCTATCGCAACTGTGCACTTCTTTATGAATGACCACACAGAAGTCTAAAATACCGGCAGCAGTGTTTTCCCGCATTGATTCTCCTTACCGACAGCTCGTTTATGAATGATAGCCGGGGTTTGCAGGGATTAGCTTATTTACAATCAATAGAACTTGTGCTTCTAGTCATCAATTATTTCTAGCATCTAGCAAATACATTGGGAGTCTATTGTATATACATTACAAGGGTCTTTACTGATCTCCCCCCCCCCCCCCCCCAATACATATATCATGAGGTGTAGCTATCTTGCAAGTGCACTTCCTATAGACAAATAAATGCCCTTAGTTGCTTTACCAGAAGTGTAACCGACTAATGCACATCAGATAATAACTGGTACACCTAGACACGAGATGGCTTGTTGCAGCCATTCATTGGTGTCTCTAGGTGTATTATCCCCATAGGGGATAAAGATGTGCGTTTGCCTTCACAGAAGGTAGATGGGTACTAGTATATAGTTCAAAGAAACGTGCATAGGCGAGACATAGATAGTGTAACAATAGGGTGCCACTCAACGATCCTTTCACCCCAATCTGGGGTGTCATCAGGGGTATATAGTGCACAGTTATTTACAACAGATAAATTCCCCCACCAAGCAGCAAAAATTTCCCCAGCAATACAGCCCAAGTCAGAGCTGAGGTGTGGCTGTTGAGGCCAGTTTAAATAAAGTTAATTGTCTCCACCTGTAGCCTCCCAGTTCCGCCCCCTGTTGCTGTCATCATGCTGGTTTCCAGCCTACCTTATTGGTGAAGCATTAGGGTATTGTACCTTGTTAGCCATCAGTAAGGCCTCTTTTCCACGAACTGTTTCTAGGCAGTGAAATGCCTCTCAAACTCTCACAACTGCTCGCTGCTGCCTGGTAAATGCTTGTTGCTGCCTGGTAAATGCTTGTTGCTGCCTGGTAACTGCTTGTTGCTGCCTGGTAACTGCTTGCTGAGCACACAGCTCAACAGTTTGTGGAAAAGAGGCCTAAAAGCAAGAAGTTTTAAATCAGGATGATACCATTTATTGGCTAACTAAAAATGAATAAAAATAAGCAAGCTTTCGGCCTTGCAGCCTTCGTCGGGCTTATATCCTGTTAGTTTGCAGGCTGGTGGTACAGGCAGCTATATACATGCAACATCAAAAGGGAAAACAGATATTTTTTTCAAGTATAAATGATACTGTCTGTACCATCAGCCTGCAAACTAACAGGATATAAGCCCGCCGAAGACTGCAAGGCCGAAAGCTTGCTTATTTTTATTCATTTTTAGTTAGCCAATAAATGGTATCATCCTGATTTAAAACTTCTTGCTCTTATTGGTAAACTACGCTAGGTGTAAAGCATACTGATGAATGCTTCCATGCGGCTGCCAGCAGGGTGCTGAGATGCTTTCAATGCACCAATGCACATCACTAGGCATTGATCTTTGTGGTCTGCAAGTGCCAGTATACACCCCCCAGCTGCCTACCCCATTCAACACCAATCCTTGGCTACAGTAGTGGCTGAATCGCCCACTTATTACATATATTTGTCAGTTCCAGGCAGATTCCTACCAAATCAAGTATCCCTGGGGACTGGGAGGAGGAACACACAGATGTGTATACCAGAATCAGCTGCCTACCCCATTCAACACCAATCCTTGGCTGCAGTAGTGGCTGAATCGCCCACTTGTTACATATATTTGTCAGTTCCAGGCAGATTCCTACCAACTCGGGTATCCCTGGGGAAGAGTAACACACAGATGTGTATACCAGAATCAGCTGCCTACCCTATTCAACACCAATCCTTGGCTGCAGTAATGGCTGAATTGCCCACTTGTTACATCTTTCGCATGGACACGATAGCTCCACGTGACCTTAACCTCCTTGCCGGTTATCCCGAACACAGTTCAGGGTAACCTGCGCAGGAGGATTTCTCAGGCCCCGCTGGGCCGATTTGCATAATTTTTTTTTCCTACACACAGCTAGCACTTTGCTAGCTGCGTGTAGTACGCGATCGCCGCCGCTCGCCGCCGATTCGCCGCTACCCGCCGCGCCGAGCCGCCCCCCCCCGCCCCAGACCCCTGCGCAGCCTGGCCAATCAGTGCCAGGCAGCGCTAAGGGGCGGATCCGGATTCCCTCTGACGTCACGACGTCCATGACGTCGGTGACGTCATCCCGCCCGGTCGCCATGGCGACCGGGGAAGCCCTGCAGGAAATCCCGTTCTCAACGGGATTCCCTGCATACTCTGATCGCCGAAGGCGATCGGAGTGGGTGGGGGGATGCCGCCGCTCAGCGGCTATCATGTAGCGAGCCCTGGGCTCGCTACATGTAGCGAGCCCTGGGCTCGCTACATGATTTAAAAAAATTTTTTTTTAAAAAAAGTGCAGCGCTGCCTCCTTGCCGGATTTTTTAGAATGGCAAGGAGGTTAATGAAGATTTTTCTGTTAAATGTTTTCTATGACCTGCTGCACTATTTGCCGTTTAGCAGTACTTGTGTATAATTAGTTCTTGAGTCATATAGTTAGAATCTCCCCTTATGCCAATAATCCCAATGATGCCCCCCCTCCCTCCCCCTTCCCCTACCTTCACACACCTCCATGTAAACCCTCTCTCCTATTCCTCTTCCCCAGGGACACCCGAGTTGGTAGGAATCTGCCTGGAACTGACAAATATATGTAACAAGTGGGCGATTCAGCCACTACTGCAGCCAAGGATTGGTGTTGAATGGGGTAGGCAGCTGATTCTGGTATACACATCTGTGTTCCTCCTCCCCAGGGATACCCGAGTTGGTAGGAATCTGCCTGAACCTGACAAATATATGTAACAAGTGGGCGATTCAGACACTACTGCAGCCAAGGATTGGTGTTGAATGTGGTAGGCAGCTGGGGGGCGTATACTGGCACTTGCAGACCACAAAGATCAATGCCTAGCGATGTGCATTGGCGCATTTGGCTCTATTCACAAAACCATGTGCGGTAACTCTTTTTTGGGTGAAAAATTACCTCCAGTGATAATTCACTAAAAATAGTGAAAATAGTGAGTATTCACTAAAAATGTACCAAGTGTGATAAATGTTTGATAAAAGTGTGGTAAAACAGGTGATTAAACAGGTGATAGAACAGGTGATAAAACAGGTGATAAAACTGTCAGTAATATGTACGGAAATAAAGCTTTTTTGACCACTGTAGGGCAGCCCATATACTTGCCATCCATTACACAGAGACGACCCAGGAAAGCCTGTCACATTTAAAGTGGGACCTCAACTCTTGCACAGGACAGAAGGAAAACATATAGAAATGCACCCTGTATGTATATAATTTAGCCTGTCTAATTCCCCCTCATCTGTGAATAATCACAACTGTAATTTTAGCTCTCAGCTGTGCCAGCTGGCTGCCTCAGCAGAGCAGCTAATGTATAAACACAGGATGTTAACCCTATGTCTGCTTCCATGAAAGAAGCAGGAAGTACATACACTGGAGATTTTTTGCTGGATTTGTATCAGCTGTAACAAGGAAATGTTTTGCTTTAAGGCTGCTTACACACAGGGAGGTTACAGGCGCCCGTTAGTGCAGCCTGTAACGCTCCCCCAACGCACAGCAATGTAACACAAGTGGGCTGTTCACACTGCCCACGTTGCATTACATGTAACGCTGCACGTTCTCCCGAAAGTGCAGCATGCTACGGCGTTACAGCGGCTTAAGCCGCGTTAGACTGTTTGCACATGCTCAGTCATGTTGGGGAGGAGCGGAGAGCGGCCAGGCACATGGCTAATTAATATTCACTGCACGTTGTGACGTGCGGTGTTTACTTCCTGGAGCGGCCGCTCTGTGCGGTGATTGGCCGGCGGGACCACGTGATGCCGCATGCGCACAAGAGTACGCATCACGGCATCACGGACGCCAGAGTGAGCTGCACAACGCGGCTCACTCTGACGTCGACATCGAAGAGCACCAGGCCTTGCGTTAGGTGCACGTTATGCGACCTTAACGTAGCGCCTAACGCAACGTCTTGGTGTGCAAGTAGCCTAAAGGTAATTATGCTGTCCAAGAGTGCGCATCACGGCATCACGGACGCCAGAGTGAGCTGCAGAACGCGGCTCACTCTGACGTCCACCTTAGAGAGCACCAGGCATTGCGTTAGGGGCACGTTATGCGACCATAACGTCCTCTAAAACGCAACGTCCTGGTGTGAAACCAGCCTAAAGGTAATTATGCTGTTGCTTATCTTTTAGAGCAGATAGGAATTTCCTCCTCGGCATCTATTAAATCATCTAAAAGACTGTACAAGGTCTAAAAGTGCGCATTGAGATTAGACACACTCGTCTTTTCTGCCTTCTATGTAAAATTGACGTAAACTCGAGTAAACAAAGCTCAAAAGGTTCCATCCTAAAGGCCAAAAGCAGAGAAGTGATAATTATCACCTACCATTTGTAGGTGATTAAAAAAACACCAACTTTTCAATTGAAAATCTCAAATTGGAGATAAATTTTGAGGTAATTACCACACTTTTACCTCACTTTTACCTCATGAGGTAATTTAGGGAGAAAAAAAATTGTGAATTTGAAAATGGAGATATTTTGGTCAGTGTTTATCACTACCTAATTTAACTCATGCGGTGACTTATTGGGCTCTATTTTCAAAGACTTCCCGCATGCGGTAAAGTACATGCGGGAAGTTTGCGACCAAAATACCGTCAAGTTGACATTCTCAAAATGTTCCGCATGTTTTTTCTGCATGCGGTAAAAGTGCGGTAAAAGTGCAGGATTCATGCGGAAAAATTTCCGCAAAAGTCGGTATTTTCCGCAATAAAAAATCAATTCTCAAAAATGTTCAGGCGCATCATTTCGTCATTATTTACCGATTTTTTATCACCTACAAATAGTAGATGATATATTCCGCATCCCATTGACTTTAATGAAGTGTGGAGGCATAAGGGCTGTGCTTGCTGGACTTTAATTTTTTTTTTTAAACACTTTTTCATGCGACCTTTTTACTGCATGATTCCCGCATGAATAATAGCTGTTTCCGCATCTTTTTTTCCCGCATGCGGAAAACATGCGGAAACTATTAGTGAATGTGGAAAAAATGCGGGGTTTACCGCTGTCGGAAATATAGCGGTAAAATTTTGCGGAAATTTTTGCTCTTTGAGAATAGAGCCCATTGGGCTCTATTCTCAATGAGTTACCACATGAGTTAAATTAGGTAGTGATAAACACTGACCAAAATATCTCCATTTTCAAATTCACATTTTTTTTTCTTCCTAAATTACCTCATGCGGTAAAAGTGTGGTAATTACCTCAAAATTTATCTCCAGTTTGAGATTCTCAATTGAAAAGTTGGTGTTAATTAAGGATTTTTTTATCACCTACAAATGGTAGGTGATCAGAATCAGTTTTATCAGAATCAGAATCAGTTTTATTCGCCGAGTACGCTGTGGACGTACCCGGAATTGGTTGTGGTACACATGGCAAAGGCAGGAGAGCGTGATACATTTAAAGCATTCAAAACATTTAAAACATTTGAGTCATTCACTAGTTTTAAGAGACAGAGCAGACATACATGCATTGGTGAGATTAGAAAGTGGGAACATATACATGTTACAGCATGCATGCCAGGCACTGAGAAGAGTACATTAGTCCTGGTAAAGGGTTGGTTAGTCCGTGATCAGGACTATAGGGGCCCAGATGGGCAAGTGTTCAGTAGGAGAACAGCTTGAGGAAAGAAGGTGTTCCTGCGCCTTGTGGTTCTGGTGCGGATTGTTCTGAACCGGTGGCCTAGTGGGAGTGGCTCAAAAAAGCGGCTGCCCGGGTGGGAGCGATCTTGTGCGATCTTGCAGGCTCTTTTCCTAAGTCTGGCAGTGTGGATGAGGTCAAGGGGGGGCAGGGGTGTGCCGATGATCTTTTCTGCAGCGCTAATTACTCTTTGTAGTTTATACTTGTCTCTAGCTGTTGCCCCCGCATACCAGACAATAATGGAGGAGCACAGGATGGACTCAATTGTGGCAGAGTAAAAACTGGAGAGCAGCTCCCGTGGGATGCCAAATTTCTTCAGCTGGCGCAGGAAAAATAGTCTCTGCTGGGCACTCTTCTGGGTTTTGGTGGTATTTTGCCCCCATCTGAGGTCCATGGTTATGGTGGTGCCTAGAAACCGAACGCACGGTACCCTGGTGACTTCGGTCTCGCCAATGCAGACTGGTGCGAGGGCAGGGGGGAGTTTCCTATAATCCACTATCAGTTCGACAGTTTTGGCCGCATTGAGGACGAGGTTGTTGTCTTTGCACCAGTTACAGATCCTCTCGATCTCGCTGCGGTAGGCCTGCTCCTCCTTCCTGCTAATGAGGCCGATAATGGTTGTATCATCCACAAATTTGATGACCTTAACGGAGTCAGCATTTGAGATGCAGTTGTTGGTGTAGAGGGAAAACAAGAGGGGGGACAGAACACACCCCTGTGGTGCCCCTGTGTTGGTGGTTCTCTCGCTGGAGGAGCAGTCCCCGAGCTTAACCCGTTGTGTTCTGTTTGAGAGAAAGTCCCCTACCCACCTGCAAAAGGGGTGCGTCAATATAGAGTTGCGTGAGGTTGCTGAGCAGAATGTCTGGCCGAATTGTGTTGAAGGCCGAGCTGAAGTCCAAGAACAATAGCCTGGCGTAGGAGTCGGGGTTGTCGAGATGCTCCGTGATGTATGCCAGGCTGATGTTGATGGCATCCTCAACTGACCTATTTGCTCTGTATGCAAATTGATGGGGGTCTAGGAGGGCATTGGTGGAGCTCTTAAGGAATGCAAGGACCAGTCGCTCAAAGACCTTCATGATGATGGGTGTGAGGGCTACAGGTCTGAAGTTATTGTGATCAGTGTTTCCCGGTTTCTTGGGGACTGGAATAATTGTAGACTTTTTGAGACAGGGGGGGACCCTGCATTCCAGTAGGGACCTGTTGTAGAGTGAGGTAAGGATGGGAGCTAGCTGTGCTGCACAGGTTTTAAGGCAGCTCGATGACACGCCATCTGGGCCTGCGGCTTTCCTATTGTTGAGTTTACGGAGTTGGCGCAATACATCCCCCTCCTGGATTACCAACGGCGCTACATGCCCCTTTAGGAGAGGTGGAAGGGGGGGAATGTCTGTCGGTGTGGGGAGGTGTTCGAATCTGCAATAAAACTTGTTTAGTTCCTCAGCCAATTGAATGCTAGGGGTCGCCTGGTGGTGGGCGGGTTTGAAGTTGGTGACTGCCCTGAGGCCTTTCCAAGCTTCCCGGGAGTTGTTGGACTGAAAACAGATGCTCAGCTTATCGGAGTAGGCTCTCTTTGCTGCTCTTATTTCTCGGTTCAGGGTGTTTCTGGCCTCCCTGAACTCAGCAGGAGTGCTGGACTTGTGTGCCTCCTCTTTGAGCTTTCAGAGCCGATGCAGCTTACTGGTGAACCAGGGCTTATTGTTGGGGAAGACCTTAAAGGTCTTAGTAGGGACGCACGACTCCTCACAGAAGCTGATATAGGAGGTAACGTTGTCTGACCATTCTTCCAAGGTGGGAGCCTCCAGGGCCGACCAGTCCGTGCAGTCCAAGCATGCCTGCAGTGTCAGCTTCACATCGTCTGTCCACTTTTTTATGGTTCTGATGACAGGCTTGGTGGTTTCAAGGATCCTCCTGTAGGTGGGAATCAGGTGAATTAGGCAGTGGTCGGAGTTCCCCAGAGCGGCTCCCTGCATGGCCTTGTACGCGTTCTTTTGGACTGTGTAGCAGTGGTCCAGTGTGTTTTGATTCCTGGTGGGGCAGGTGATATGTTGCTTGTACCGAGGCAGTTCCTGGCGAAGGTTAGCACTGTTGAAGTCCCCCAGGACTTATCATTATCACTTCTCTGCTTTTGGCCTTTAGGGTGGAGCCTTTTGAGCTTTGTTTGCTCGAGTTTATGTCAATTTTACATAGAAGGCAGAAAAGACGAGTGTGTCTAATCTCAAGGCGCACTTTCAGACCTCGTACAGTCTTTTAGATGATTTAATAGCTGCCGAGGAGGAAATTCCTATCTGCTCTAAAAGATAAGCAACAGCATAATTACCTTTAGGCTGGTTTCACACCAGGACGTTGCGTTTTAGGGGACGTTATGGTCGCATAACGTGCCCCTAACGCAACGCCTGGTGCTCTCTAAGGTGGACGTCAGAGTGAGCCGCATTCTGCAGCTCACTCTGGCGTCCGTGATGCTGTGATGCGCACTCTTGGACACATGCAGCATCACGTGGTCCCGCCGGCCAATCTCCGCACAGAGCGGCCGTTCCAAGAAGTAAACACTGCACGTCACTGAGTGCAGTGAATATTAATTAGCCATGTGCCTGGCCACTCTCCGCTCCTCCCCAACATGACTGAGCATGTGCAAGCAGTCTAACGCGGCTCTGCCGCTTACAAAGTACTGCATGCAGTACGTTGACTTATGACGCAGCGTTACACTGTAACGTAACGTGGGCACTGTGAACAGCCCATTGATTTTTTATTGCTGTGCGGTGGGCTGCGTTACAGGCTGCACTAACGTGCGCCTGTAACGTCCCACTGTGAAACCAGCCTTAAAGAAAAACATTTCCTTGTTACAGCTGATACAAATCCAGCAAAAAAATCTCCAGTGTATGTACTTCCTGCTTTCATGGAAGCAGACATAGGGTTAACATCCTGTGTTTATCCATTAGCTGCTCTGCTGAGGCAGCCAGCTGGCACAGCTGAGAGCTAAAATTACAGTTGTGATTATTCACAGATGAGGGGGAATTAGGGCCTTTTTCCACTAGCCTGCGATTTGCGATTTGCTTCTGACTGCAAATCGCAAGGTACATTAAAATAATGGAAACTGCAGCAGCAATTTCCATTAGTGCGATCCGATTGCGATGCGATTTTGGTCAAAGCGCAATCGTCGTCCTGCCGCGTTTTGTATGCGATTGAGCTGGACTATAATGAGTATAGTAGCTCAATCGCAATCGCAATCGCATGGTGGAAATTGAAACGCGATTGCGATCGCGATCGTAATCGCGATCGCAATCGCGATCGCATTTCATAGTGGAAAAGAGCCCTTAGACAGGCTAAGTTATATAGATCCAGGGTGCATTTCTATATGTTTTCCTTCTGTCCTGTGCAAGAGTTGAGGTCCCACTTTAAATGTGACAGGCTTTCCTGGGTCGTCTCTGTGTAATGGGTGGCAAGTATATGGGCTGCCCTACAGTGGTCAAAAAAGCTTTATTTCCGTACATAATGGGCTCTATTCTCAAAGACTTCCCGCATGCGGTAAAGTATATGCGGGAAGTTTGCGACCAAAATATCGTCAAGTTGACATTCTCAAAATGTTCCGCATGTTTTTTCCGCATGCGGAAAAAGTGCGGTAAAAGTGCGGTATTCATGCGGAAAAATTTCCACAAAAGTCGGTATTTTCCACAATAAAAAATCAATTCACAAAAATGTTCAGGCGCATCATTTCGTCGTTAATTACCGATTTTTTTATCACCTACAAGTAGTAGGTGATATATTCTGCATCCCATTGACTTTAACCTTCCTGGCGGTAAGCCGCGCAGGAGGTTTTCTCCGGCCCTGCTGGGCCGATTTTCTTAATTTTTTTTTTGCTGGACGCAGCTAGCACTTTGCTAGCTGCGCCAGCACACTGATCGCCGCCGCCCTGCGCCCGATCGCTGCTATACGTTGCGGCGCGTGCCTCCCCTCCCCCCCCCCCCAGACCCCGTACGCTGCCTGGCCAATCAGTGCCAGGCAGCGCCGAGGGGTGGATCGGCACTCCCAATGATGTTACGACGTCGCTGATGTCGGCGACGTCATCCCGCCCCGTCGCCATGCCATGGCGACGGGGAAGCCCTCCAGGAAATCCCGTTCTTTGAACGGGATTTCCTGATCGGAGATCGCCGAAGGGGGGCGGGCGGGTGGATGCCGCTGAGCAGCGGCTATCATGTAGCGAGCCCTGGGCTCGCTACATGATTTAAAAAAAAAAAAACTGCCGCGCTGCCTCCTGGCGGAATTTTTCATACCGCCAGGAGGGTTAAAGAAGTCTGGAGGCTTAAGGGCTGTGCTTGCTGGACTTTAATTTTTTTTTTTAAACACTTTTTCACGCGACCTTTTTACCGCATGATTCCCGCATGATTAATGGCTGTTTCCGCATCTTTTTCCCCGCATGCGGAAAACATGCGGAAAATATTAGTGAATGTGGAAAAAATGCGGGGTTTACCGCTGGCGGAAATATAGCGGTAAAATTTTGCGGAACTTTTGGCTCTTTGAGAATAGAGCCCATTACTGGCAGTTTTATCACCTGTTTTATCACCTGTTCTATCACCTGTTTATCACCTGTTTTATCACCTGTTTTACCGCACTTTTATCAAACATTTATCACACTTGGTACATTTTTTGTGTACCCTCATTATTTTCACTATTTTTAGTGAATTATCACTGGAGGTAATTTTTCACCCAAAAAAGAGTTACCACACATGGTTTTGTGAATAGAGCCCATTGAAAGCATCTCAGCACCCTGGTGGCAGCCGCATGGAAGCATTCATCAGTATGCTTTACACCTAGCGTAGTTCACCAATAAGGGGCTCTATTCACAAAAATGACTAGACACCGAAAAATTTTACCGAAAAATTTTCCGCCAGCGGTAAACTCCGCATTTTTTCCACATTCACTAATATTTTCCACATGTTTTCCGCATGCGGGAAAAAAGATGCGGAAACAGCCATTATTCATGCGGGAATCATGCAGTAAAAAGGTTGCATGAAAAAGTGTTTAAAAAAAAAATTAAAGTCCAGCAAGCACAGCCCTTATGCCTCCACACTTCATTAAAGTCAATGGGATGCGGAATATATCACCTACTATTTGTAGGTGATAAAAAATCGGTAAATAACGACAAAATGATGCGCCTGAACATGTTTGAGAATTGATTTTTTATTGCGGAAAATACCAACTTTTGCGGACATTTTTCCGCATGAATCCCGCACTTTTACCGCACTTTTTCCGCATGCGGAAAAAACATGCGGAACATTTTGAGAATGTCAACTTGACGGTATTTTGATCGCAAACTTCCCGCATGTACTTTACCGCATGCGGGAAGTCTTTGAGAATAGAGCCCCCAAGGTAGGACGGAAACCAGCATGATGACAGCAACAGGGGGCGGAACTGGGAGGCTACAGGTGGAGACAATTTACTCTATTTAAACTGGCCTAAACAGCCACACCTCAGCTCTGACTTGAGCTGTATTGCTGTGGAAATTTTTGCTGCTTGATTGGGGGGGGGGGGGGAGTGAGATTTAGCTGTTATAAATGCTGTAAAAAACTGTGCACTATATACCCCTGATGACACCCCAGATTGAGGTGAAAGGATCGTTGAGTGGCACCCTATTGTTACACTATCTATGTCTCGCCTATGCACGTTTCTTTGAACTATATACTAGTACCCATCTACCTTCTGTGAAGGCAAACGCACATCTTTATCCCCTATGGGGATAATACACCTAGAGACACCAATGAATGGCTGCAACAAGCCATCTCGTGTCTAGGTGTACCAGTTATTATCTGATGTGCATTAGTCGGTTACACTTCTGGTAAAGCAACTAAGGGCATTTATTTGTCTATAGGAAGTGCACTTGCAAGATAGCTACACCTCATGATATATGTATTGGGGGGGGGGGGGGGAGATCAGTAAAGACCCTTGTAATGTATATACAATAGACTCCCAATGTATTTGCTAGATGCTAGAAATAATTGATGACTATAAGCACAAGTTCTATTGATTGTAAATAAGCAAATCCCTGCTTGTGAAACGAGGCCCTCAATGGGCTCTATTCTCAATCATTTTCCGCTTGCGGAAATGCACTTGCGGTAAATTCCCGACTGAAAAAAGACCATCTTGACATTCACAAAAATGTACGCATAAACTTTTTTTTTACCGCATGCGTAAAATTTTACGCATTACCCGCATGTGTAAAAAATGCGGTAAAAGTCCACAAAAGTCGGTAATTTCCGTTAAAAATCCAAATTCACAAAAAAGGCGCCTTATTTCTGACTTAACTACCGTTTTTTAACACTTACTAGTACTTGGTGATATATTTTGCTTCCCATTGACTTAAATGGAGTCTGGAGCCTTGAGTGTTGTTTGCTGGACTTGAATTTTTTTTTTTATTTTTTTTTTGGACAAGTTTTTTTTTTTTTTTTTGTCACCACTTTTTTTTCCACATGTTTACTATGAAATTGCGCATGTTTCCCAATTTTTTTTTTTACGCATTGTTCCCGCTTGCGAGAAACATGCGGAACATTTTAGTGAATGTGGAAAAAAATGTGGTAATTATCACTGGCGGTAAAAAAATCTCTTACCGCATGTGTGTTTGAGAATAGAGCCCATTGAGGCCTACAAACAGGGACAGGATTCATACAATTTCCTTTGTGTACATATGGTCAGGCTTCATAGCAGTGTGATATTTTTCCTTATGTGAACGGGAAAACTGACCTGAGAGTGTAACATTGTTTCTCCATGTGTTGTTACAACAGTTTTCATCTGCATTTCCAACTGTTCTGTCCACCATTGAATGGTTAATTCACTTACAGTATAACTTTTACTTCTAGACCTCACACCTTTTTTCTTGGCCCTCTACTTTTAGAAATCTGGAACCAGTTCTGGAGATGTGCTGTGTTATTTATCAGGTGTACAAATGCATTCTATGCAAAGTTGTTAATGTTAACTCTGAATATGTACCTTACGCTGAATACACAGGGCATGTTCCCGCACTCGATTTCCGGCTCGATTCCCGTCGATTCATTTATTTCCAACATGTCCGATTTGCATTTCGATGGATCGTTAGGTCGATTTGCATGTAAAGTATGCCAAATTGACCTAACGATCCATCGGAATGCAAATCGGACATGTTGGAAATAAACGAATCGACGGGAATCGAGCCGGAAATCGAGTGCGGGAACGCACCATGTGTATCCAACATATGTGAAACACGTTTACATTTAAATTAATAGCAAGCCAATGTTGATGGGCAGGAAATAAGGACAGACAGCAGTTCAGTGATTTCACTCTACTCTGCATTTTGGACTTCACTGAGCCAAGTCATCATTCCTGAGCTGTGACCACAAGCATTGCTATGGATTCCGAGACTGATACAAGCCCTATAAATGTAAGTTATTATGATTACTGTTATTATTACTTTGCACTGATACAGCACAATCTCTTTATGCAGTAACAAACACAGAACATTTATATTGCGCTTTTCTCCTGGTGGACTCAAAGCGCCAGAGCTGCAGCCACTAGGATGCGCTCTATAGGCAGTAGCAGTGTTAGGGTTCTTGCCCAAGGTCTCCTACTGAATAGGTGCTGGCTTACTGAGCAGGCAGAGCTGAGATTCGAACCCAGGTCCCCTGTGTCAGAGGCAGAGCCCTTAACCATTCCACTATCCAGCCACTACTCTACTTTATGCAGTACTGTACATCTTTACAGAGCACATAATGATGCACTAATTGTTTCACAGAGGAGCTCACAATCTAATCCCTATTATAGTCATAGTCCGTTACTGTCGATTTTGTCGTGGATTTTGCTGCTCTAAGCGCTTCCGTGTGAGGCAGAGCTATGAACTGCAGCCCTGCCTTGCACGCGTCTGTCAGTGGTGGATTTCCGCCTCTCCCCCGCCCCTCTCGGTGAAGGAAGACAGAGGGGTGGGGGTAGGCGGCGATCCGGGCTGACAGATGCGCTGAGAGGCAGAGCTGCGGCTTATAGCTCTGCCTCACACGGAAGCGCTGCCCGGATTGCCCCCCGGGAGTTTGGGGGGATTTAGATAGTGTACAGCGTCGGGAATGTGGCGGTTTACTTAGGGCTAACATATTAAACATATTAAATAAAAATACTTTTTTTTGAGACTTCAGAGTCTCTTTAAAGCAATACTTTTGAAATTATGATTTAAGAAAACAAGTGTTTTTAGTGTCAAATGAGGTGCCAATGTTTGTGGATTTTGAAATGCTACAAAAAGAGTTGGATAATGCCTCATTTTTCAGATGGGTTCTCCAATGTGTTTTTTTTTTTTTTTTTTGTATTTTTTTCTTGATGTGCATGTTGCGTATGAAATCACCACTCATCATAAGCAATTGACTAATCATTAAAAAGTAGCCTAGTTACAACAGATTTATTAATATAAATTGGTAATGGCTTGCTTTTTTTTTAAGCTTGCTTGAAAGAAAACTTGTGACTTTTAAAAAGCAAAAAGATGCATGCATGCATGCATGCATGCATGCATACCTACCTACCTACCTACCTAGGTAGAGGGAATAAACCAGAGGCTCAACTAAGTAGCTAACTTTTTATCAAAATTATGGTGGCCATACATGGTACAATAAAAACATTCGATTTTCCCGTTTATTCGATCTAAATGATCGAATTGAATGAAAGTTGAGAAAAAAATTTCGACCAAGAAATTCGAACGATTATCCTGTTTTTTTCGGGAAAAATGATCGGACATGCTGGAAAAATCTTTATATTCGATCTAACGGAATAATCGAACTAAATTAATTGAAAAATTGTACCATGTATGGCCACCTTTATGCTGGGAATACACGGTTCGTTTTTGCCTTCGTTTAAACCTTCGTTTCGATTGTGCCTTTTGTCCTTTTCGATCCCGAAATAATCAGTCATACGGTTAATATCACCACCCACGGTTTAGTTTTTTTTTCCGATTCTGATGGTTTCGTTTTTCCAATGATCGAAGGCTGCAAAGAAACGAAACGAAAATCCCTTTTTACAGGGACGGACTAGCATAAACGAATATATAATCGATCTGAACAGCCATCAAGCCTACCAATGGCTCGATTAGATGGATAAAGAGAGATAATATCAAACATGTTCGATCACTAGTCGTTCGTTTTTGGGGTCTATTAATCGAAACTATAATGAGATTATGACTATTTTCACATACGTTTTCAACACTCGATTCGTTTACCGAACGAATCGAAGGTTTAAACGAAGGCAAAAACGAACCGTGTATTCCCAGCATTAGTCTTCAAGTACAAATTAGCCACAATCCTATACATTGCTCCTAGTAAAAACTTTAAAATGTATTGTTTCAATTCACTTTATCTTAGTTTTATAGATTACAACCCACACAACATTAAGTCATTATTTATTTATTTTATTTTTTATTTTTTTTTGCAGAATATGGAAGAACCACTGAACAATGAGAATCATACAACATTTTCCACGTGTTTTCATGAAGCTCCATGTGAGGTAGAAGACTGTACACCTTCCCCTGAGCCATCCTATTACATTGAGGGAGGAGACCACACCCTGGACCTGCTTCTAGAAGCTAGGGAGAGACTGATGACTCCTTACATTAGGAAGTATGCTTCTGAGGAGAAAAGGGAGAAAAAAGTGCCTCTGCATGGAGGGAGTGGCAAAGCTGCAATAGGACATAAGGACATTTTACGAATGCATCCAAAAACGATGGCTACTACGCTTCTTGAAAGAACAGCATTTGTCAAATTTTTTAAATGAAAACAATTTTTTAGAAAACTATTGTTCTAAAAATGTATGTCATGGCCAACAACATGAAATGATGTATATGTTTGTAAAATACATTAAATTTATCTTAATAGTCAAATAAAAATATTTATGCAAAAAGTATACATTTTTACGCTATTTTTCAGGTAACACATAAGTGTAAGTGACAAGTTAGCGATTTACAATATATAGGTAGGTTGATGAAAGAATACAAAAAGTGATATTTTATGGTGCTGCTGATGTTGAATTTTTTTATGCCAAAATATTAGTAGAATAAGTTTTGTATTGTCTGACTAGAGCACAATCCTTTTGAATTTAATAATGATGATGCCATTTATTAGCTAAATAAAGCTTAAAACTGCGCATTTTCCACTTAATACCTTCTTCAGACTATGTACTGTACATAGAGCTCTTCTTCAGGCCTGCCCCTACGTGGAAGCATTATTTAATCTTTTGAGTTAGCTTGTAAATGGTAACACCAGTTTTTAGAAATTCATGCTTATACAAAACAAACACTTTAGTTTAAGGTAAACAAATTTCTACATTAACATTTTGGGATACAATTAACCTTTTTTGTGAAGACATTTATAAAATGTCTCATATTAACATTAATAGATGGCCTGACAAAAAAAATCTCAATTGTCTAAAGCCCCGTCTACACGAGGCGATCCGGCGGCTCGATTAGCCGCCGGATTGCCTCTTCTGCATCCCCGCGCCTACCCGCCGCATCCCCGCTCGCACGTGCGTGCGTCGGATTCGATCCGCCCTCGTCCCCGCGCCGCTTATCTTCCGCTCGATTCCCTGCCATTGTCCCCTCGTGGGGAACGAGCAGGGAATCAGCGGCAGCAACATCGGACCTGACGGATCATATCAATCGAGCAGCATCAGCGGCTCGATTGATGAGAAACAACGCTCTGTGTAGACGGAGCTTAAAGCTGGCTATTCACTTATTGACTTTTGCTGAAGGATTTGTTTACTCTGAATCTTCAATTTATCTGTGGAACAAGCTCCATTGATCATAATTTGGATTGATTTGCAGAAAAAAAATTATTGAAATTACAATCAGACTGAACAGTAAATTTTAATCAAAAGAATGCAGTGGGGGTAGATTGACGGCCCAAAGCATTGGGCTGTATTGAACAGATTACCACTGCAGTTTAATATCTCCAATATATTTATATTATAAATAATCTTATTGTGTATGGCCACCTTAAAGGGAACCTAAACTGAGGATATGGATTTTTCCTTTTAAAATAGTATCAGTTGCCTGACTCTCCTGCTGATCCTGTGTCTAAAGCCCCATCTGCATGAGGCGACCCGGCGGCTCGATTAGCCGCCGGATCGTCTCTTCTCCATCCCCGCGCCTACGTGCCGCATCCCCACTCGCCCGTGCGTGCGTCTGATTCGATTCCCCGCCGGCGCCGCTTATCTTCTGCTCGATTCCCTGCCATTGTCCACTGCTGCAGCCAAGGAGTCCAGCAGGACTGCCAGGCAACTGGTATTCTTCTCAGCTTAGGTTATAAACCTTGATTTTCTTAGCATCCATAGATGACCTCACTTAACCGGTTCTAAACCGCATTGGTAGAAATCTACATCCTGCAGATGGCTGCGCGGCTCTGACAGGACATAGAACTCTCCTTACCCGCCACGCACTCCCTACCGCTTATCTCGCCATTATGCACCCGCCGCAATTTACTCACTGCCTTCTATAAGATGGCAGAGCTGTGTGAGCAGGTCAGGAGCTGCTTTCATAGCTGCTGACCATGTGATCACTGTGAGCAAATCACATTGGGTTACATTGACAGCGTCAGGAGCCAATGAAAGCGGCGCCTGACCGGGTGACAGTGCTCAGAGCGTTGTGACCGGTGAGAGTGATGGGTATGTGCGGCGATTCATCGGGAGGCATGCATCGGGAGCAGACACGTATCTGGAGCCGTGCATATAGGGCTCCTGCCATAGGCGCGCCTTGTGACTCACCTCACAGGGGGCACATTAGTCAGCAAATCACCCTCCCTCCCAGCCAGCCTGGTAAGAACTTGTACAGTAGTAAGGAGAGGACTGTCTCTGTCCCATCCATTTCCTTGCTGCCAGCTTCTGTGTCATGCTGCTCGCATCCTTATCCTGATTGGCTGCATGGAGCTGTGCCGCTGGGGCAGGGAGTGGAGTAGGTGTATGTAGCTGCCAGCCTGCCATGTGGTGACGCAGACAGAAGAATGGAGTGAGTAAGCACAATGTGCAGAGGGTGGCAGCCAGGGACAGAGATCATGCTGGTTTGCGTTATCATGTTGATCTCCTGCAGGAGTGCTTATTAAACAAAGGACATGTGAATTTTCTCATCTGTAGTATCTGTACTGTGAGCCTCCAGAGAGCTGCTATATAGGCATTGTAAGATTTACAGCCTGTTGCCCGTACATTGCTCTCGGCAGGCTCGCTGTACACAGCAGCAGGTCAGAAGATTCACAGGACCTTTGCTTTTATAAGCCCTGCTGCAGGAGATCATCCTGATAAGCAGAGCCGGGACAAGGTCCTCCAGCACCCAAGTCTGAGACACCAAAGTGCGCCCCTCCATCCCTGCCACCCCAGCTGTCACACACTGATTGCTATTAGATTAAGAGGGCCACAGGGCCCACAACCTCCCCAACACCTTAATATCTAGTTATCTGGCTTACAGTCACTGCCATGTATCCCCTTTTCTTATTTCTTTCTGCTTCAAACACAATTAGGAATGACAGCTGTATGAATTCTGCGCCCCCTCCTACACTGCACCCTGAGGCTGAAGCCTCTCCAGCCTATGCCTCGGCCCAGCCCTGCTGATAGGAGCACTGACCAGCAATGAGCAATAAGGAAGTAGATGCTGGGCTAGGGTGGCAGCAGATCGATGGCTTATAGAGTTGCAATGGATCTAATGGTGCAAAAATGCATTTAGATCGATTTTTAAATAGATTTCATTCTTAAATCTATTGGAAATCTGTTCCTAGTGTGTGGTACACATCAGATTCCTGTCAGATTTGACCTGACAAGCATCTGACAGAAATCTGATGGTCGAATGTGCTGCAAATCTATCAGTGTATGGCCACCTTAAAGATTTTCCATCCTGTCAGATCAAATCAATTGAAATCGGCTGCAAATCGATCAATCGGCCCCCGATTTCTGATCAATCAATTCGATCAATGGCTGAAATCAACCAGTGTATGGGCACCTTAAGTCTGAATACTCACCGGCATGACGTAGGAAGATGGATCCAGAAAAGTCCTCCGACGACAAGCGCTCCCCAGATCCATTATCCTGCAGGCGCCATTACAAGCAAAGTCAAGGGTTTGCAGTACTTTGCGCTGAGTTGTCAGGGATCTTAATGAGATACTATTGCTTAAAAATTTCCTCTCTGGGATACTTACCTTGGGAGGGGGAAATCTCTGGGTCTTAATGAGGCTTCCACTGTCCTCCTCTCTCTCTGTTCGGGTGCTGGCTCCCCCGAAATCACAGCAGACAGCCTGTGTTCGCTGTGGTGCAGGTGCCCTAGCCCCTGCAATATCTATCTTCCCTGGCTCCAGAGCAGCTACAGTAGCAGCTTTCCGATGTGCTCAGACGGGAACAGCCAAGCTCAATTGGGGGGGATGAAATTCCAGTGTTTGCCATAGGCGCTATTTTACCCAGATACGCCACTGGTCGGGAGGCACTGTGTTCTGGTAACAGCGGTCTCCGGTCCTTAACCTCCTTGGTGGAATGGACGAGACGATGACGACGTTGTCAATAGTGATGGTCATGTCTAGAAGAACCCATGGAGAAGCATGTGATCAGTTGGGTCAGGTGATAGATATGTAAGTCTTTGATTTGCTAGTCATGATCATGTGCTAAAGCAGGATGTGATCACAGGAAATCAGAGCTTTGCAAATATATCAGCTGATCAAACAATTCACATGCTTCTCCATGAGTTCTCCTAGTTGGCTGTGCCCACTTTTTCTAACCCTAATTCTGGGTACACACTGAGATTTTCTGGCCGATTTACTGTCAGATCGATTTATTTCCAACATGTTCAATTTGCTTTCCAATTGATTTCCAAGCATTTTCCGATCGATTTCCTATTAAAGTTAATGGAAATCGACCGGAAAATGCTCAGAAATTAATTGGAAAGCAAATCGAACATGTTGGAAATCGATCTGACAGTAAAATGGCCAAAAAATCTCATTGTGTGTACTCAGCATAACACACAATTACTCAATGACCTAGTAGAGTGTGAGCTTTACGGTCTTTGGCATCAATAATTTGCATTGAAACAAATCTGATTGGCTGTGGCTCCACCCTCTTTTCTGAATTTGAACCCCACTCATCCAATGCCCATCCATTAACAGTGCAAGAAAGGCAGCAATTAAATATTCCCCTTGAAAATCAGGTGAATTTTGATTGGCTTTTGTAGTCTCCACCCACTTTTTCTGAATATTAATCCCAGTCACCCAATGGCCAACTGTGTAAAGTTTGAGAAGCCTACCATTAACAGTGCAAGAATGGCTGCAGTTTACATTTTCCCAGTGAAATTTGTATTTGTCTCTGCCCACTTTTTGGTTATGGGGATAAAAAGTATCCAATATGTTATTTCAGGTAAATGTACTTTGTGCATGTCAAAATACATTAAAATCTGTCCAGCCATTATTGCGTGATTAACAAAAACCCAAACTTTCGCACTTATAATATTAATGAGATTATATATATTACCCTCAAAGGGTCTCACAAACTAACTAATCTCTACCATAGTCATATGTCCAGTGTAGTCCAGGGCCAATTTAGGGGGAAGCCAATTAACAATTAACTCATGTGTATGTTTGGGGTGTGGGTGGAAATTGGAAACCCACTCAGACATGGGGAGAACATACAAACTCTATGCTGATAGTGTGCTGGCTGGGATTTGAACCGAGAACCTAGTGCTGCAAAGCAAGAGTGCCATCTACTACGGCATCATGCTGCCCACATGTGGAATGGTACGCAATCCATGCTGAATTTCTGTCTTCATATTTAATAAAGCTCTCAACCAGGGATGCTCATCCAGATTCCTGGGTAACCCAGATATCCAACCATTTTTACGCTATCCGGATCAGATCCCGGACCCCGGATAGCTATAGAAATCCGGATAGCTATCTGCGGATAGTTTGACGCATGACCCGGATATCCAAGGATTTCCGTGGATACCTGTATCCGAAATACTGTAACTAAGGTGATGATGTCCTGAAGCCAATCAGAGGGCTCCCAGCAGAAGCCCTAGCAACCAATCACAGAAAGGAACACTGGCCAGCCCCCTTGTATAATGAGGGCTGCCATGATGAGACAGATTGTTCTGGCTTGCTGAATGCTTCCTGAGAGACATGCTCCAGTGCTGGTGGCCTAGCAAGGGCTGCCTGTACACAGTTATAAACCTAAAGCTGTTCATTGATTAACACCTTCACTACTCTATAGTAATTGTTAATTAGCTTGATTGATGTCTCATAGTGTGACAGTTAGTGTGTGCTGCTGCTGGGCCAAGGGTTGTACACAGTGATAAGCTCAATGATTAACCCCTTCACAATCACTACACTTTTGTTAATTCATTAATGTGTTAGTGTGCACTAGTGTCTTCTCCTCTGCTGTCTGACTGTCACTCGACACTTGCCAAGTGCCACGTGCTACGTCCGGCATGCTCCTGGCACACGTTACACCTGCTGCTGCATTGTCCTGTTCCTGCTGCCTGTGCAGCTCCCACCGCCAGGCCAGGGTGCCACAGGCCACTGCTACCAACAACAACAACAAATAACATTTGTAGAGCGCTTTTCTCCCATAGGACTCAAAGCACATAAGCATGGCTCAGAGGAAGAATTTTATAAGTCCGGAAATGCCAGGTGGCTTTTCAGTCGGGATTTGAATAGTTCCAGGCAGGCTCGGACAGGCCCACTGAACCACCGATGGTCCCATCGGTGGGCCCCGGCCGTTCCGCCTCCTAGGGGCCCCAGTGCTAAAAAGGAGGGGGCTAAGCGCAGGAAGGGGGGACATTGAGCACAGATCGGCGGGGAGGGGCGGAAGCCTCCCCCCCCCCTCCCTCACCTAGGGGCCCCCCTTCCGCACTCCCCCCCCCCCCCCCCCCTCCAGAATTGCACCCAGTGGCAGCAGGGGGGAAGAATCACTTAACGGCATGACGGAGATCCGTAGCTCTGCATGCCGCTGGCTGGTCTCTGTCTCCTGAACTGAATGTCCAATCACGTTCTCGCAGGAAGTACTGCGAGAGCGTGATTGGACAGTCAGTTCAGGAAACAGAGACCAGACCAGCCAGCGGCACGCAGAGCTACGGATCTCCGTCATGCCGGTAAGTGATTCATCCCCGCTGCTGCCGCTGGCTGCAATTCTGGAGGGGGGGCCCCTAGGTGAGGGAGGGGGGCCTGTGGGTGGCTTCCGCCCCACCCCGCCGATCTTTGCCCACTGCCCCCGCCTTCCAAGCTGGAGGGAACTTGTGTTTTGGGGGGGGGGGGTTTATCTGCCACCATCCTGATTGCATTTTGAGGGGGGGTATCTGCCACCAACCTGATTGCATTTTGAGGGGGGTATCTGCCACCAACCTGACTGCATTTTGGGGGGGGGGTATCTATCTGCCACCAACCTGATTGCATTTTAGGGGGGGGGGGGGTATCTATCTGCCACCAACCTGATTGCATTTTGGGGGGGGGGGGTATCTGCCACCAACCTGATTGCATTTTGAGGGGGGATATCTGCCACCAACCTGATTGCATTTTGTGGGGGTATCTGCCTCCAACCTGATTGCATTTTGTGGGGGTATCTGCCGCCAACCTGATTGCATTTTGTCGGAAAATCTGCTGCCATTTGACTACTTGATGAATTATCATGAGGCATGTAACTACTTGAATATTTTATCTAAAATGTATCTGGTCGGACCTAATCTCTGTGAATAACACCGCTACTTATGTTGTGTTTTTTTTTTTTTTTTAAGTCTGCCCATGAGTCATCATGACCACGCCGATGTTCCAGTGCGTGGTGACACCCATTTATTTTCGCTGCGGCGAAGGTGCTGGGGGAGAGAAAGGTGCTGGCTGCTGTGTGGGGGGATGGGGGGAGAAAGGTGCTGGCTGCTGTGTGGGGGGATGGGGGAGAGAAAGGTGCTGGCTGCTGTGTGGGGGGATGGGGGAGAGAAAGGTGCTGGCTGCTGTGTGGGGGGATGGGGGAGAGAAAGGTGCTGGCTGCTGTGTGGGGGGATGGGGGAGAGAAAGGTGCTGGCTGCTGTGTGGGGGGATGGGGGAGAGAAAGGTGCTGGCTGCTGTGTGGGGGGATGGGGGAGAGAAAGGTGCTGGCTGCTGTGTGGGGGGATGGGGGAGAGAAAGGTGCTGGCTGTTGTGTGGGGGGATGGGGGAGAGAAAGGTGCTGGCTGCTGTGTGGGGGGATGGGGGAGAGAGAGTTGCTGGCTGCTGCCAACCGCCACCCATACCTGGCCGGCGGCCATGATGCTACATGTGCCTGGCTGCTGTGGGGGGGGGATGGTTTATTTTCTGTGCACTTAACAATTATGTGAATGATCCCCACATAACGATTATTTTCTGGTGGCTGCTCCCCACATAACGATTATTTTCTGGTGACTGCTCCTAACATAACGATTATTTTCTGGTGATTGCTCCCCAGTCCCCACATAGCGATTATCATCTGGTGACTGCTCTCCACATAGCAATTATTATCTGGTGACTGCTCCTCACATAGCAATTATTTTCTGGTGACTGCTCCCCACATAATGATTATTTTCTGGTGACTGCTCCTAACATAACGATTATTTTCTGGTGATTGCTCCCCAGTCCCCACATAGCGATTATCATCTGGTGACTGCTCTCCACATAGCAATTATTATCTGGTGACTGCTCCCCACATAGCGATTATTATCTGGTGACTGCTCCCCATATAACGATTATTTTCTGGTGACTGCTCCCCACATAACGATTATTATCTGGTGACTGCTCCCCACATAAAAATGATTTTCTGTTGTCAGGAGGACCGTGGTGGAGAGAGACATCCGGAGGGGACAGCAACACTGTGCCATCACCCACCCAACCCAGTGTTGCTGGCAGCCTCACCAGTTTCCTGTGAGCCAGAGGAGACAACAGCGTCATCATCCTTCCCACCCACTGCCAGCCAGACCACAGGTAAGCTCACACCTAGGGTTGCCGCGGTATACCATGTTTTTTGGCTGCATTGTAATTACACCATGCAGAAAACATAGCGATTATTTTCTGGTGACTGCTCCCCACGACGATTTTCTGGTGACTGCTCCCCACATAGCGATTATTGTCTGGTGACTGCTCCCCACATAGCGATTATTGTCTGGTGACTGCTCCCCACAAAACTGTTATTTTCTGGTGACTGCTCCCCACAAAACTATTATTTTCTGGTGACTGCTCCCCACAAAACTATTATTTTCTGGTGACTGCTCCCCACATAACGATTATTTTCTGGTGATTGCTCCCCACATAACTATTATCTGGTGACTGCTCCCCACAACGATTTCTGGTGACTGCTCCGCACATAATGATTTTCTGGTGACTGCTCCCCACATAACGATTATCTGGTGATTGCTCCACACATAGTGATTATCTGGTGACTGCTCCCCACAACGATTATTTTCTGGTGACTGCTCCCCACATAGTCATTATCTGGTGACTGCTCCCCACATAGTCATTATCTGGTGACTGCTCCCCACATAGCGATTATCTGGTGACTGCTCCCCACATAACGATTTTCTGGTGACTGCTCCCCACATAGTGATTATCTGGTGACTGCTCCCCACAACGATTATTATCTGGTGACTGCTCCCCACATAGCGATTATTATCTGGTGACTGCTCCCCAAAACGATTATTTTCTGGTGACTGCTCCCCACAACGATTATTTTCTGGTGACTGCACCCCACATAGCGATTATTATCTGGTGACTGCTCCCCACATAGCGATTATTATCTGGTGACTGCTCCCCACATAGTGATTATTATCCGGTGACTGCTCCCCACATAACTATTATTATCTGGTGACTGCTCCCCACATAACGATTATTATCCGGTGACTGCTACCCACGTAGTGATTATCTGGTGACTGCTCCCCACATAGCGATTATTATCTGGTGACTGCTCCCCACATAACGATTATTTTCAGGTGATTGCTCCCCAGTCCCCACATAACGATTATCTGGTGACTGCTCCCCACATAGCGATTATTATCTGGTGACTGCTCCCCATATAACGATTATTTTCTGGTGACTGCTCCCCACATAGCGATTATTATCTGGTGACTGCTCCCCATATAACGATTATTTTCTGGTGACTGCTCCTCACATAGCGATTATTATCTGGTGACTGCTCCCCACATAAAAATGATTTCCTGTTGTCAGGAGGACCGTGGTGGAGAGAGACATCCAGAGGGGACAGCAACACTGTGCCATCACCCACCCAACCCAGTGTTGCTGGCAGCCTCACCAGTTTCCTGTGAGCCAGAGGAGACAACAGCGTCATCATCCTTCCCACCCACTGCCAGCCAGACCACAGGTAAGCTCACACCTAGGGTTGCCGCGGTATACCATGTTTTTTGGCTGCATTGTAATTACACCATGCAGAAAACATAGCGATTATTTTCTGGTGACTGCTCCCCACGACGATTATTTTCTGGTGACTGCTTCCCACATAGCGATTATCATCTGGTGACTGCTCCCCACATAGCGATTATTTTCTGGTGACTGCTCCCCACAACGATTATTTTCTGGTGACTGCTCCCCACAACGATTATTTTCTGGTGACTGCTCCCCACATAGTGATTATCTGGTGACTGCTCCCCACATAGTGATTATCTGGTGACTGCTCCCCACATAGCGATTATCTGGTGACTGCTCCCCACATAACGATTTTCTGGTGACTGCTCCCCACATAGTGATTATCTGGTGACTGCTCCCCACATAGTGATTATTTTCTGGTGACTGCTCCCCACAACGATTATTTTCTGGTGACTGCACCCCACATAGTGATTATTATCTGGTGACTGCTCCCCACATAGCGATTATTATCTGGTGACTGCTCCCCACATAACGATGATTTTCTGGTGACTGCTCCTCACATAGCGATTATCTGGTGACTGCTCCCCACATAAAAATTTTCTGTCGTCAGGAGGACCGTGGTGGAGAGAGACATCCAGAGGGGACAGCAACACTGTGCCATCACCCACCCAACCCAGTGTCGCTGCCAGCCTCACCAGTTTCCTGTGAGCCAGAGGAGACGACAGCGTCATCATCCTTCCCACCCAATGCCAGCCAGACCACAGGTAAGCTCACACCTAGGGTTGCCGCGGTATACCATGTTTTTTGGCTGCATTGTAATTACACCATGCAGAAAACATAGCGATTATTTTCTGGTGACTGCTCCCCACAACGATTATTTTCTGGTGACTGCTCCCCACAACGATTATTTTCTGGTGACTGCTCCCCACATAGTGATTATCTGGTGACTGCTCCCCACATAGTGATTATCTGGTGACTGCTCCCCACATAGCGATTATCTGGTGACTGCTCCCCACATAACGATTTTCTGGTGACTGCTCCCCACATAGTGATTATCTGGTGACTGCTCCCCACATAGTGATTATTTTCTGGTGACTGCTCCCCACAACGATTATTTTCTGGTGACTGCACCCCACATAGTGATTATTATCTGGTGACTGCTCCCCACATAGCGATTATTATCTGGTGACTGCTCCCCACATAACGATGATTTTCTGGTGACTGCTCCTCACATAGCGATTATCTGGTGACTGCTCCCCACATAAAAATTTTCTGTCGTCAGGAGGACCGTGGTGGAGAGAGACATCCAGAGGGGACAGCAACACTGTGCCATCACCCACCCAACCCAGTGTCGCTGCCAGCCTCACCAGTTTCCTGTGAGCCAGAGGAGACGACAGCGTCATCATCCTTCCCACCCAATGCCAGCCAGACCACAGGTAAGCTCACACCTAGGGTTGCCGCGGTATACCATGTTTTTTGGCTGCATTGTAATTACACCATGCAGAAAACATAGCGATTATTTTCTGGTGACTGCTCCCCACAACGTTTATTTTCTGGTGACTGCTTCCCACATAGCGATTATTATCTGGTGACTGCTCCCCACATAGTGATTATTATCTGGTGACTGCTCCCCACATAACGATGATTATCTGGTGACTGCTCCCCACATAATGATTATTTTCTGGTGACTGCTCCCCACAACAATGATTTTCTGGTGACTGCTCCCCACAACAATGATTTTCTGGTGACTGCTCCCCACAACGATGATTTTCTGGTGACTGCTCCCCACATAGCGATTATCTGGTGAATGCTCTCCACATAGCGATTCTTTTCTGGTGAATGCTGCGCACAATCTGCTGCCAATAACATTGCATTTGTGGGGAAATATGCTGCCAATGTTATTGCATTTGTAGAAAACTATGCTGCCAATCTGAATACATTTGTGGGGAAATCTGTTGCCAATCTCATTGCATTTAGTGTAAATCTTCTGCGCATCTGATTGCATTTTGTGGTCGGCCGGCCCTTCACCATGTGGTGTGGAAAAAGAAAACTGCCCTCCATGTCCGCGAAGTTGGACAGCACACTGCTAAGGTCCTGTATATTTGGCCCCACCCATGACCACGCTCACATGCTGTTGTGATTGTGCTGTTTTGGAAATCAAAATATGGTCACCCTAGCCAACCACCAGCCATACCTGGCCGGCGGCCATGCTAACCATAAAGGGGCAGTGGCAAGGGCGGGGCCTCAATGTATTGCTATTTGCTAAAGTACATGGAGGGGGGGCTGCAGTGGCACCCATATGGCTAACCTATATGCTGTGGGGTAGTGGCACCCATGTCTGGCTAACCACATAGCGATTATTTTCTGGTGACTGCTCCCCACATAGCGATTATTGTCTGGTGACTGCTCCCCACAAAACTGTTATTTTCTGGTGACTGCTCCCCACAAAACTATTATTTTCTGGTGACTGCTCCCCACAAAACTATTATTTTCTGGTGACTGCTCCCCACATAACGATTATTATCTGGTGAATGCTCGCGGTGGGGAGCGGATCGGTCGGCGTGGGACAGTCGGCTGCAAGGGGCTGGAGAAAGCCCCAGGTGAGTTAAACTCATTTTGTATATTTTGCCTGATAACTCCTTTAAAGATTGAGCAGGAAACTGCATTTTACACTTACTTTCCTCTCAGATTTACCTGCCTACAACTTGCTGGACAGCACCAGGCAATGTGTAGAGACTCGCATAACTGTGCTGCTTCAGCAGCTACTTCTGCCTCCCGCCTCTAGTTCTGCTCCATACTGCTAATTGCATGCCTTGGTTATAGTTGTACGGCTCTCTTCTGGCTTATCTCTTGATTATTTTTTTTTTTATATATATATGTTAATGTGGTGCATGCCTTAGGATTGTTTCTGAAATACACAGCGTTTTTAATATTGATTTGTATTTTAACCAAGTGAATACTGGTCTTTCTTTGCGCTGTTTTTCTAGAGAGAGTGACAGTAAAATGTCTTCCTATACTCATCAAAGTGGGGCGCAAAAACGCAGAAGGAGGAAGGAATTAAGTCAGAATTCGCAAAAACTCCCAAAAATGACAAGCTTTTTTGCTTCTCCCAATGCTGGTGAAAGCTCTCAAGATACTGAGGAAGTTAGCTCAGAAAGCCTTTGTAACGTAGAAAGTCAGATGTCAGTGCAGGATCCAATACCTGCTAGCCATGGTTTGAGTGAGCCAATGGTAACTGAGGAAGGGAGAAGTGTAACCGAACACGGTATTGAGATGGGAATACAGAATCCAATACCGCATACATTTCAGGACTCTTCAGGTGAAACAAGTGCTGAATTGCCTCAAGTTGAGCAAAGTCAGCCATGTGATGCTGAACAAGCTGGTGGTGACACTGTTGATTTGAACAGCATTGCAGCTGAAAAATATGTCACTGACCGGGCCAATTTTCCTATAACCATTTCAGATGCACAAGTGAAAAGCTTATTATTTCTCACGGTCCTTGCAGGCCTTCAGGGCCGTTTCCAAGAGACAATGATGCAGACAAAAGATGCCTTTCGGAAAAATATCATGAGAAAATCACAAAAACAGGTTTTAAACTCCCGGTTACCTGGCTTTGCTACTCTCCTACATTGAATTCAGTCTATTGTGAACCTTGTTGGCTTTTTGGGGATAGAAAAAAACTTGGCTTTGAACTTGCTTGGGCCAAAGGCATCCACAAATGGAAAGGCCTATCAACTAAAATTCAGTCCCACGAAAGCTCACAGACTCACTTAGATACCTGTGTAGTTTATGAACAGTGGCGCAGGCATGGCACTATGGATGAAGAACAAGAAAAGCAACTAAGAAATGAAAAAAACTTCTGGAGGGATGTTTTAAAAAGAATTGTCAATGTCACCTTGACAATGGCCATGAGCAACATGGCTTTTCGAGGCCACAGGGAAAAAGTTGGGGAATTAAATAGCGGAAACTTCCTGGCCATTATTGAGCTCTTAGCTGAATATGACCCTGTACTGAAGCAGCTGTTGCAGCAACCTCATGGTAAAGTGAAATATCTAAGCCCTACTATTCAAAATGAGCTTATTGACATTTTGTCCAATCATGTGCTCAATAATATCCTGTTAGAAGTACAACAAGCTAATTTTTACTCCTTGATCATTGATACAACACAGGATATTTCTCGAACGGATCAGATGAGCCAGGTTGTCCGATATATTACAGTGGACAGGGATTCAATTATGAGGGCAACAAAAATTAACATCCATGAGGCTTTTCTTGGGTTTTCAGCCGATTACGGATCAAAGTGCAGCTGGGATAGAAAGCCAAGTATTGGCTAGCCTTGAAAAGAAGAGTCTTTCTTTGGACAAATGTCGAGGGCAGGGTTATGATGGTGCTGCCACCATGAGTGGTGTATATTCTGGTGTGCAGGCCAGAATTTTAAAGAAGCAGGAAAATGCACTTTATGTGCACTGTGCAGCCCATAACCTCAATCTAGTTCTTCAGGATTCTGTGTCAGACATCACTGAAATATCTAGTTTTATGGCCACATTGCAAAGCCTTCATTCGTTTTTTGGGGACAGTGGGAAGCGATAGGGCATTTTATCATCTTTTGGTACTGAATCCTCTGTGACATTGAAAAAACTGTGCCCCACACGGTGGTCATCCCGTTATGACTCACTGTTGGCCCTGCGTTTCCGCTTCCCAGATATTTTGAGGGCTTTTGTCAAAAATTGTGCTTCTATCATCTAAAAAAAAGTGATAGAGAGGAGGCAATGGCGTTTAAGAAAAAATTAGAGTCCTTTCAGTTCATTTTTCTTATTATTCTGCAAGCGAAGATCTTAAGCAGCATAAACGCCTTGTCCAAAGTTCTTCAGTCTGAAAACATGGACTTGGCTAGAGCTTCACAATTAATAAAAAATGCCACGGATGACCTTTCAGCATTCCGTAATGATTTTAATAAGGCCAAAACAGATGCCACTTCCCTTGCTGAACAGTGGAACATTTCTCCGAAATTCGAAAACAAGCGAATTTGCTCAGTAAAAAAACATCATAATGAACTGTGTGTCAATGAGAGACTGCAAGACCCTGAAGAACGGTTCAAAGTCACAGTTTTTTACCAGTGTCTGGACGTCATTGTAAACCAGCTCGCCAACAGATTCCAAGGACTGAATAACGTTGTTAACCACTTGATGACCCACCCTTTAACCCCCTTAAGGACCAGCGTGGTTTTTAGTGATCTGTGCTGGGTGGGCTCTACAGCCCCCAGCACAGATCAGGGTGCAGGCAGAGAAATCAGATTGCCCCCCTTTTTTCCCCCCTATGGGGATGATGTGCAGGGGGGGTCTGATCTCTGCTGCCTGCGTGTGGCTGGCGGGGGGGGCACCTCAAAGCCCCCCTCCGCGGCGAAATTCCCCCCTCCCTCTCCTACCTGTTCCCCCCCCCGGTGATCGAGGCTGCACAGGACGCTATCCGTCCTGTGCAGCCAGTGACAGGACGTCCCCTGTCACATGGCGGCGATCCCCGGCCGCTGATTGGCCGGGGATCGCCGATCTGCCTTACAGCGCTGCTGCGCAGCAGCGCCGTACAAATGTAAACAAAGCGGATTATTTCCACTTGTGTTTACATTTAGCCTGCGAGCCGCCATCGGCGGCCCGCAGCCTATTCACGGAGCCCCCCGCCGTGATTTGACAGGAAGCAGCCGCTCGCGCGAGCGGCTGCTTCCTGATTAATCAGCCTGCAGCTGGCGACGCAGTACTGCGTCGCTGGTCCTGCAGCTGCCACTTTGCCGACGCACGGTATAAGCGTGCGGTCGGCAAGTGGTTAAACGTTTCAATATACTTCATCCTACAGTTTTAGCATCTGTCTCAGATGATGATTTGTTTAGAGATGCGTCAAAGCTGCAGGAAAAATATCACCAGGACCTATCTCCGTCTTTCCCAGGGCAGCTTCTCAGCTTTAGAGCTGCACTAAGGCCCCGTTCACACTTGCGGTTTTGCAAAAACCGCACCGGATGTCCGGACCGCACCGGAGCCGGATCGGACCTGAACCGTACGGTTCCTGTCCGGATCCGGTCCGGATCCGGTTGCATACGGTTTTCGTGCGGTATGAACACGGTTGCGGTCCGGATCCGGATTCTTAAAGAGATAACAACCTGTATAAATACCTGGGGTTCTGGGAGGTCAGCAGAAGCTCTGGGGTCATTGTTGGAGACAGCTGGACGTGTGGAGACCATCCTTGGATACAGAGACAGCAGTTGGGACCATGGATCCAGTCATTTTTTACGCTTATTACCTGGGAATTCTCTCCTTCCTGTTGTTTACCTACCACTATGTGGGGAGAAGGCGTGCTCCTCGCAGGAGATGGTGGGTGCACCCTCTACTAGCCAGGAGGCAGAGGAAGGGAGAGTTCCAGGCCCTCTACCGGGACCTCAGACGACACCCACAGAAGTTCTACAGCTACACTCGGATGTCTATTCCCCTGTAAGTATATAGGCCTAAATACACCAACCCCCACCATTCCTAAACACCCCACCCTCACCCCCACAACACCTCATCCCTGTATACCTAGCTAAACACACCACCCTGACCCCCACACCCCTGTATACCTAGCTATACACTACACCCCCACCCTCCACAACACTCCCAAACCTCTGTAAACACACCTCCCCCATCCTCCACCCAACACCTTGTCCCACAACATACTTTACAGCTTCTTCCTTTACATCTCCTGACAGGTTTGATACCCTTTTGGAGATGGTGAAGGATGACCTTAGGAAGAAGGATACCACGTTCAGGAGAGCAGTCACACCACAAGAACAACTACTCATCACACTGAGGTATGTAAAAACAAATTTTTTTATTGCAAAAACAACCACTTTCCAACATGGAAACATTCTTCCAACATGGAAGACAAAAAAATAACATATCTATGGTATAGCCCGGTCAGTTTTAAGGAACACCAACCACCAACTTTGTGCTGGAAGAGTTGTAGGGCATAGCTGCCCAAGTGTCTTTCGGGGACACCAGGCCCTAAAATTGAAGTGCTTCAAAAACCTAACCACTGGCACATGACCCTCTGAGCCATGGATGAAGGACACAGGTCAGTGAAAATGCTAGGCCTCTCACCGACCAGTCAAGGTGTCCTTCATCCATGGCTCCAAGGGTCTTGTGCAAGTGGTTAGGAACAAGAACAAAGTGAGGAGCAAGAGGAACCGATGGCAGAGGTGCATGACTACAGGTGCAGTGCAACAGGCACAAGGTTGTGACCCAGGTAGTGTCTTTCGGGGACACCAGGCCCTAAAATTGAAGTGCTTCAAAAACCTAACCACTGGCACATGACCCTCTGAGCCATGGATGAAGGACACAGGTCAGTGAAAAGGCTAGGCCTCTCACCGACCAGTCAAGGTGTCCTTCATCCATGGCTCCAAGGGTCTTGTGCAAGTGGTTAGGAACAAGAACAAAGTGAGGAGCAAGAGGAACCGATGGCAGAGGTGCATGACTACAGGTGCAGTGCAACAGGCACAAGGTTGTGACCCAGGTAGTGTCTTTCGGGGACACCAGGCCCTAAAATTGAAGTGCTTCAAAAACCTAACCACTGGCACATGACCCTCTGAGCCATGGATGAAGGACACAGGTCAGTGAAAAGGCTAGGCCTCTCACCGACCAGTCAAGGTGTCCTTCACCCATGGCTCCAAGGGTCTTGTGCAAGTGGTTAGGAACAAGAACAAAGTGAGGAGCAAGAGGAACCGATGGCAGAGGTGCATGACTACAGGTGCAGTGCAACAGGCACAAGGTTGTGACCCAGGTAGTGTCTTTCGGGGACACCAGGCCCTAAAATTGAAGTGCTTCAAAAACCTAACCACTGGCACATGACCCTCTGAGCCATGGATGAAGGACACAGGTCAGTGAAAAGGCTAGGCCTCTCACCGACCAGTCAAGGTGTCCTTCACCCATGGCTCCAAGGGTCTTGTGCAAGTGATTAGGATCAACAAAGTAAGGAACAAGACGAATCAAAGGCACAGGTGCAGGACTACAGGTGCAGTGCAACAGGCACAAGGTTGTGACCCAGGTAGTGTCTTTCGGGGACACCAGGCCCTAAATTATTAGTGCTTCTAAAACCTAACGACTGGCACAGGACCCTCTGAGCCATGGATGAAGGACACAGGTCAGTGAAAAGGCTAGGCCTCTCACCGACCAGTGAAGGTGTCCTTCACCCATGGCTCCAAGGGTCTTGTGCAAGTGATTAGGATCAACAAAGTAAGGAACAAGAGGAATCAAAGGCACAGGTGCAGGACTACAGGTGCAGTGCAACAGGCACAAGGTTGTGACCCAGGTAGTGTCTTTCGGGGACACCAGGCCCTAAAGTTCAAGTCCAGCAAAACCAAAAGTTAAAAAGCCCTGTGATGGTATCCTTCCTCCGAGGATCGGAGGTATTCAGAGGAGCATGTCCAGGAACAATTTGACTTTTTTTCAAATTGTATCGGCACCACTACTAGAAAAGGTGGGAGTTGCTGCCTGGAAATCTGGACTCTCTTGGGTGCTGGTCGTGGATGAGCTGGACCCTGACAGCGGTGGCCCATATTGACTGCCTCTGTAGCCGGTGTACATCTGTGATGATTGCCAGGTGGGCACCGCTGTTGGTTGTGGGGGTCTAAAAATTGGTGGTTGCAATAATGGCGTGTCCATGTGCTGTTTAATCACCTCCAGCAAATTGGAATGGCACGCCATCAGGTTTTGTGAAGGCACCTTTTCAAGATATGGTATTAGAGACATCACAGTGTGAAAACACGGGTGTGCCTGCAATTTCAGTAGTTCCTTGCTTTGTTGATGCATTTGCTGCATCATGTTCTGCAGCTGGCCCACCGACTGATGATGCTGCGCACGCAGTTGGTCGATTTCTCCTCTGTGCATCTCATGCATCATTTTAAGCTCGTCCCTGTAGTGCCCATGTACAGCGTCGAGCTCACATTGCAGTGTAGTGATGTGGGACTTGTACTGCTCCATGATATGGCCCCTGTCCTCATCTTGCAACTGCCGGGTTATGAGAGTTTGGTGGCTCTGAAGAATCCCGAGAAGTCCGGAGACAGCCCCGGACATCTCGGACTCTGTCTCTCTCCTTGTTGGGGGGAGGGTACCTCGACGCCTCACTGGTGTGGTGGTCCTCACTGGTGGTGTGGCAGCATCTTCCCGTCCTCTGGCCTGTGTCGGGGTTGCCCTGCGCGCTGGTTGTGCTGCAGTCTCTCGGTGCTCCTCACTGTGTTCTTGTTCCCCTGGAGCTTCCATAGCGGTCGATTGTGGAGGTTCAGCTTCTTCCACACTCGGTCCTGCAACCTCAACATCCAAGCTCTCTTCTGCCAAGTCATCATCAAAGGACGGAGTTGTGATTAAGGACTCCCTCCTCCTACTCCTCGCCTCGGGGCAATAGGTTACATCGGCGACGTCATCATCCACCAAGCTCTCCTCACTGCTGAACCGTGCCTCCTGGGTCGGTTCCTCTTGCTCCAAATTGTCTCCAGTCCTGTAGATAAAAAAAATATTTATTGGTGTGCCAAACAGCATGTGGCGTCAATTCACAGAGCTAGCAAACACTAGCAATCACTTTATCACCCGTTTCTACCCAACATTTGATAAAGCTTGTGAGAAAAGTTCGCTAGCCATGGGAATTGAGGCCATAGCAATACATGGCCGAAGTCATGGTAAATGAGCTCTCAGTTCCTGCCCACAGTAGTGGTACTTACAGTCTAGGTTCCAGGCTTGCATTGATGAAAGACAATTGCTTGGCAAATTGGTAGTCTTTTTGTCGCCTTCCCCCGCCACTGCCACTTCGTTCGGCAAGTTTTTTCTTCCGTAGCCATTTCACATATGCATCCCGTATATTGCGCCACCTTGTCTTGTACCTTTCTCCTGTAACGACATGAAAAATTGATTTCGATTATTTCTCTTGTAGGTACATCGCAACTGGACAAACATATACATCGCTACATGTCACATTTCGTATTGGGAAGAGCACGGTGGCAGGCATCGTCGTGAGGACTTCGAGGATCCTTTGGACGCGACTGAGGGCCAGATACATGCCTGTGCCGGACACCACGAAATGGGAGGAGATCGCCCAGGGCTTCTGGACCGAGTGCAAGTTTCCTAATTGTGTTGGCGCACTGGATGGGAAACACATCCGGATTCAGAAACCCGTGGGGAGTGGCAGCCATTATTTCAACTATAAAAAATACTTCAGCATTGTTCTAATGGCAGTGGCAGATGCGGACTACAAGTTTGTGTACGTGGATGTGGGGTCGTACGGTAGTTCCAATGACTCTGGAATTTTCCAGCGTACGACCCTTTGCCGGCTGATGGAGGAAGGCAGACTGCGTCTCCCCCGTGACAGACCGTGGCCTGGGACAAGGGCACCGGCCTACCCCTATGTGTTTGTGGGGGACGAGGCCTTCGCCCTGTCCGACCATGTAATGCGTCCGTACCCAGACAGGGGACTTGATGCCAGCCAGCTACACTTCAATGCTCGGTTGAGCCGTGCAAGGAGAATGGTGGAGTGCACATTTGGGATCCTGGTGTCAAAGTGGAGGGTGTTCCACACGCCCATGCTGCTGAAACCGGGCAACGCAGTTGTCGTGGTGAAGGCAGCATGCATCCTCCACAACTTTGTGCGGCAGGAGGAAAGAGAGACTCCGGAACCCCCGAATGTGCTTCCACTAATGCCCCTGCGGAGGTATGCAACCAGGCCAAGGGTAGTGTCACTGCGGAACAGGGACCAACTGAGACTTTATTTTACCACACCACCTGGACGAGGGTGAATGTTTGGTTTTTAATATGTTTTGTTGAAATGTGTTTATTTTGGAGTTTCAAGTTTGAGTGATTTTAAATGTATTAATTTTTTACAATAAATTGATGTATAATAATTGGTCATTGTGTATGTTTTATGTGCACAGGTGGGGTACATCGCAGGTGTGTGGGATACATCACAGGTGGGTGGGATACAGCACAGGTGGGTGGGATACAGCACAGGTGGGGTACAGGTGGGTGGGATACATCACAGGTGGGATACATCACAGGTGGGGTAGAGGTGGGTGGGATACATCACAGGTGGGGTACAGGTGGGTGGGATACATCACAGGTGGGGTACAGGTGGGTGGGATACATCACAGGTGGGGTACAGGTGGGTGGGATACATCACAGGTGGGATACATCACAGGTGGGGTAGAGGTGGGTGGGATACATCACAGGTGGGGTAGAGGTGGGTGGGATACATCACAGGTGGGGTACAGGTGGGTGGGATACATCACAGGTGGGGTACAGGTGGGTGGGATACATCACAGGTGGGATACATCACAGGTGGGGTAGAGGTGGGTGGGATACATCACAGGTGGGGTAGAGGTGGGTGGGATACATCACAGGTGGGGTAGAGGTGGGTGGGATACATCACAGGTGGGGTAGAGGTGGGTGGGATACATCACAGGTGGGGTACTGGTGGGTGGGATACATCACAGGTGGGATACATCACAGGTGGGGTACAGGTGGGTGTGATACATCACAGGTGGGTGGGATACAGCACAGGTGGGGTACAGGTGGGTGGGATACATCACAGGTGGGATACATCACAGGTGGGGTACAGGTGGGTGGGATACATCACAGGTGGGGTAGAGGTGGGTGGGATACATCACAGGTGGGGTACTGGTGGGTGGGATACATCACAGGTGGGATACATCACAGGTGGGGTACAGGTGGGTGGGATACATCACAGGTGGGGTAGAGGTGGGTGGGATACATCACAGGTGGGGTACTGGTGGGTGGGATACATCACAGGTGGGATACATCACAGGTGGGGTACAGGTGGGTGTGATACATCACAGGTGGGTGGGATACATCACAGGTGGGGTACAGGTGGGTGGGCCACGGGTGGGTGGGCCACGGGTGGGTGGGCAACACGTGGGTGACACAAATCCATAGCAAAAGTTGAATACATCACAAGCTTAAACCACAAGCCCCCCCCAAAAAACTTCTAGTCAACATACCCTCTGTGCCTTGCTGTCTCTTGCTCAAGTTCTCAAAGTCCTCCACATACAGCTTGGCAATTTTTTTCCACAGGCCTCTGCATTTTTGATGTTGCTGTGGTCCGCATCCCCCTTGTCCCACAGGGCTGGTACCTGCTGCACCTGTAGGATGAGGTCTTCTGATGTGTAGGGCCTCACCCCCTCGCTATCAGACAGATCCTGCTCCATATTGCTGCCAAAGAGCTCCAGCATGAAGTCACTGCTGCTCCACTCTGTGAACGCTGGTGCCATGTGGTCCCCATCCAAAATGGCCACCATACCATAGAGTCAGCATAGGAAGTGTGGTACAACATCCGGTTTTTATAGCCAGTGTGTTGTGCGCTCTCCGGTTCTCATTGGTTTCCATTGGCCGGATGCAACATTCCGGCTCCGGTCCGGATACGTCAGCCGGACCAGCCGGACCAAAAAATAGCGCATGTTGGAACGGACGCCGGAGTCCGGATCCGGTCCGGCTCCGGTCCGGACGAAACGGACGCATGTGAACGGTCGCATAGACTTTCATTGCTATGCCGTGCGTCCGTTTCGTCCGGTCCGCATGCGGTCCGGCTCCGGCACGGCTCCGGCACGGCGATTCCGGATAGCAGCCGCTAATGTGAACCGGGCCTAAGAGATGAAATCCTGAAGGCACCCACTGTGAAAGATCTTGCGAACTTGCTCATTGTTCAAAACAATGCACTTGCATCAAATGTGCAAGATGTGTGCATATCCTTTCTGTTATTTTTATCATTACCTGTGACAGTGGCCTCTGCGGAGCGGTCCTTCTCAAAACTGAAACTTATCAAGAGCTATTTGCGCAGTACTATGTCAGACCAAAGGCTTGCGATACTCAGCATCGAAAATGTAAGAGCTAAAGCCTTAGATCTAGACCGCATTGTGGATACGTTCGCAGAATTAAAAGCACGTAAACGTGCTTTCTAATGTGGTATTCTGAGTGAGTATACTAGTTTAAACGGTTTTACAAGTTTTCTTCTTCCGTTGAAGAAAGTCAGTTCATGCATGTGTTACACCACCTGTTGTGGTGAAAAGAAGCAGAATTCCAGCTAAATGTTTCGGCCTAACCATACTTTAATCTGGTATTCATTTAATAAGCCTAATACTTTCAGTATAAAAATTGATCTGTCAGTTGTCCTATATTCACGCCTCCCCTGCACAGTAGATTTCAAAATAAAGCCTAAAAGGCTTACAAGTTTCCAGAAATGTAATAAGTACAATTGCATTTAGCTATAAGATGAATCAGTAAAAGAATTTCAAAGGGAGAATAATTAATGGAATTGCTCAGGAATATACTGTCTGATGCTGGGAATACATTATGCAATTTCCTGCCTGATCGATGGGTTATCGGACAGGAAGTTGGATGGTGTGTACATGTCAATAACCCAATCCATTTTTGAACAGAAGCAGATCGGACATGACAGAAAGAATCGTCCAATTCCCATCGTTCAGGTGGGAAATTGAATTGTGTATTCCTATTATGAGTGTTCATAAAGATGCTCAGGTGACAAACCAGCCACAGCTAATGGTGTCACTTATCTAGCTTAATGTTGCAGGGGAGTGTAAATTGCAAGACAAATTGGACAACATTGCACATGTATAAGTCTGTTTGGCTGTAGTTCTGCTTCAATCGTTTCAGTTCAGCATGAAAGGTAACCAGAAGTGAGAGAAATGAAGGCTACCATTAAACCATGCAGATTACCTCTAATACATTTAGCCAGAGACACTGAACAAGCATGTAGATAAGGTGCTCTGACTGAAGTGGGACTGGATTAGCTGCATGCTTGTTTCAGGTGTGTGATGCAGACACTACTAATGCCAGAGAGATCAGCAGGACAGCCAGGCAACTGGTTTTGTTTAAAGGGAAGGTCCAAGCAAAAAAAAAAAATGAGTTTCACTTACCTGGGGCTTCTACCAGCCCCATGTAGCCATCCTGTGCCCTCGTAGTCACTCACTGCTGCTCCAGTCCCCCGCTGGCAGCTTTCTGACCTCGGAGGTCAGGGCCGCATTGCGTACATTTTTACGCATTCCCGCTAGTGCAGGAACATTAACATATACATTTTTACGCGTTAGTGGTGCAACGCATACATTTTTGTTCCTGCACTAGCTGGAATGCGTAAAAATGTATGCAATGCGGCCCTGACCTCCGAGGTCAGAAAGCTGCCAGCGGGGGACTGGAGCAGCAGTGAGTGACTACGAGGGCACAGGATGGCTACATGGGGCTGGTAGAAGCCCCAGGTAAGTAAAACTCATTTTTTTTTTTTGCTTGGACCTTCCCTTTAAGGCAGGCTCCATATCCCTCACGGTAGGTACCATTTGGCTAATTTCACACCAGGACGTTGCGTTAGAGGGGGCGTTAAGGTCGCATAACGTCCCCCTAACTCAACGCCTGGTGGTGCTGGATCTGGACGTCAGAGCGAGCCGCGTTGTGCAGCTCACTCTGGCGTCAGTGATGCCGTGATGCGCACTCTTGTGCGCATGCGGCATCACGTGGTCCCGCCGGCCAATCGCCGCACAGAGCGGCTGCTCCAGGAAGTAAACACTGCACGTCATAACGTGCAGTGCATATTAATTAGCCATGTGCCTGGCCGCTCTCCGCTCCTCCCCAACATTACTGAGCATGTGCAAGCAGTCTAACGCGGCTCAGCCGCGTCTAAAGTACTGCATGCAGTACGTTGTCTTGTGACACAGCGTTACAATGTAACGCAACGTCCGCACTGTGAACAGCCCCATTGATTTTTCATTACTGTGCGGTGGGCTGCGTCACAGGCTGCTCTAACGTGCGCCTGTAACGTCCCACTGTGAAACCAGCCTTTGAGTCCGTTGACTCGTTAAAGATTCTTCTTGTCTCGCTGTTTACAGCTGCATTGCACTCATTTGCACAATTTGTAAAGCTATTGAGAGATACAGCTCTTGGCTGGGGGATAGGGGACCCAAAAGAGTTTAGACCTGCACTAAAGATAAATTCTATTTATATGGCAGCTGTACACAGAGATGGCAAAGTAAGTGAACAGGTGTACAAGAAATGTACTAATGCTGTGTGTGTTTGTTTGTTTTCCCTAAATGTAGATTACATATTCAACATGTTTGTGTTTTACTGTTTATGGGGTTTAAAACTGATTTCATGGAGTAAGAGCAACTAACTACAGTTTAAAGTAAGTATAAAAGAACAGACGGGTAGTATTGTGTGTTTAGATTACATCTTAAATCTTATCCCTTTCCTATTAAAGGTAACGTTTAATGATATGTCAAGAAGTTAAAAAGAAAAAGGCAAGTCTGCGAAGAAGACACTTCTCAACTAGTGAACATACAGGCCTTACAAGTAAGTCGAATACACACGCACGCACGCACGCACACACACATGCACTTACTTTAAAAAACAATTACTAATTTTTATTTTCAATTTTTCCTGTTTTTCAGATTTGACACTTTATCGGTTTTGGTTTTTCATTTTTTATTCATTTATTAAAATGTTTATATACTTCTTGTGGTTTTTCCTTTGAGTTTTGTATTGTCATTGTGGTGGGAGATCTAGGATGGGTGTGGGGGTGTTAGGTCTTGGAGGGGTGTGGGCATGTTGGGGTGGAGGGTTCTGGAGGAATTTTTTGGTGGGAGGTCCGAGAGGTGCGTGTCGTTGGGGGTGAAGGGGGGGGGGATCTTAAAGATCTGATCCTCTGTGAAGGTCGTTATCTATGGGGCCCACTCATTTCTAGCTACGCCCCTGATGGGTTACCTACAGTTGAGAAATTCATGAAGGTTTGTAAAAGGTAGAAAACCGAGAGCCCAATATAGTGTAGCTTGTATTGGAGGAGTGCGAATGATAATGATGAAACGTAAGTATTGTACTTACAAACCAGGGTTACCTCCAAGGCAACCACTGAAAAGGCAGGTGGGGAGACCAAGCCTGTCCCCACTCAGGATTAAGACGTCGCTCTCTGTGGATAGAGGAAAAAAAGAGGGTGTACCACCCTTCCACCAAGGGTGGATTCTTGATGTGTAGAGCTGTACAGAGGCGCCAGTAGGATAAAAGTCACTAAAACGTTTAAACCGTTCGGGATGCGGTGGTGGACCAGCCAACCCAAAACAGACACAGGTACTGTCGATTCAAGTAATAAATAATTTATTTATATACTCCAAAGACAAGTTGCAACGCGTTTCACAGGCAAAATCCCGCTTCCTCAGGCAATAAACAACAGGAGTGATACACAGCACGGAGTCCAAAATATGCTTGGCACCTCTGGGAAGTTTATTACTTGAATCGACAGTACCTGTGTCTGTTTTGGGTTGGCTGGTCCACCACCGCATCCCAAACGTTTTAAACGTTTTAGTGACTTTTATCCTACTGGCGCCTCTGTACAGCTCTACATATCATGAAGGTTTGTGGGAATCAGCTCATTGGGATTCCCATGATCTCGACTCTCTGATGAAGGCTGGTGACATGGATGACGACATTACTCCTCGTGGATTTACGATAAGTTGAAGCTTCTAAATGATCGCACTCTTGCTTAATTTATAAATAAAACATGTATTTGTTCCTCACTGAACACGAGTGAGTCTCATACAAGAGGATCATTTTGGTGTAAGCCACCCTCATACCTCAAATTCCACTTAGGAACTTCCCCTTACTACCAGCACATCAGTAATATATCTCAGCCACAATGCCACTTTATTATAAATGTTTGAATGCGCCACTTCCTCACATTAACACAAATGAACACCAGCATTATTATTATTAATATAGCGCCGACATCTTCCGCAGCGCTGTACAGAGTATATTGTCTTGTCACATAACTGTCCCTCTGAGGAGGTCACAATCTAATCCCTACCACAGTACTATGTCTGTATTGTGTGTAGTGTATGTATTGTAGTCTAGGGCCAATTTCGGGGGAAGCCAATTAACTTACCTGTATGTTTTTGGGATGTGGGAGGAAACCGGAGTACCCAGAGGAAACCCACGCAGACACGGGAGAACATACAAACTACTTGCAGATGTTGACCTGGCTGGGAGTTGAACCGGGGACCCAGCGTTGCAAGGCGAGAGCACTACTCACTACGCCACCGTGCTGCCCAGCATACATGAATGTACAAGATATAGCTACTGAAGTGCCACGTATTTGATGTTATATGTGAATTATAAGGAAAACAACTTGAGCACTCTGACAACAAACCTATTATAAGACTCATGAACGCATGGAAAGAGTACCAATATATGTACAAATACCAAAACGAGCAGTAAAACTTCCAATTATGATACCAAAGGTAGCCATGCACTAATAGATGGACACCAAATTCGACCAACAGATTCCTCTCTGATCCAAATATGATCAGAGAGAGATCTATTACTGCCACACAAGTTGTTACTATAATTCCCTATAAACTAAACAAGCCTTGCCCACAGCTTTTCAGAGAGCCTTGGCATTTTCAGACAGTAGCAAGGGCTTACAGGAGCTTAGTCTGGGCAAGGGGGTGGGGGGTGTTACTAGCCAGAGATTCAGAGACACGGGAGGAGGAGAAGGGACTGAATTTACACACAGGCAAGCTGATAGCATCTCCAGTCCTCAGCCTGTGACAATGTGACAAACAGAACATGGCTGCCCTCATTGTATCACAGGAATATCTAAACTATGAACTATCTAAACTTTAGATAACATATATAGACAAGTTACTTGTTATAGTTAGTTTTTCATCTTGGATCCGCTTTAAAGGGACCCTGAATAGTGATTAAAAAAACAGATCTAGACTTACCTGGGGCTTCCTCCAGCCCCCTGTAGCCCGCAAGGTCCTTCGGCGTCATTTGGGTCCCCTCCGTGGTCCCGCTGGCAGCCCCATTATCCTGGCAAAAGTAACCGTGCATGCACAGCCCATCCACGCACCCGGGTCAATCGCACATGTGTTGCCTCAAGCCTCCTACACATGCACAGTTCTCGAAAGACTGAACTGGGCATGCTCACAAGGCTTGCGGCGACCTGCGTCATGTGGTGACAATGACGCGCACAAATGCTTTTGTCCGAAAATCGATCAAATTATAGCCACATACTCACCTCACGACCCAGGAAGATGGATCCCAGCGATGTCCTATGGCGACGAGCACTCTCCTATCCATCTGCCTGGCCGTGGGTATGCATGACGGCACACGATGGGTGCAAACGAGAGTTCAAGTGATCGTGGTACTTTCCAAAAAAGTCATCGGGGATCTTAAAGATCTGATCCTCTGTGAAGGTCGTTATCTCTGCGTGTCGCTAAGCATTGTTTGCATAATTGTATGCTTGTATCTACGGCACGAGATTGCGGAAACAAACGCTTTATTGTTCAAAAAACTGCTGGTCTGCTGAAAAATCGTCAAAATCTTGAAGTGGGTACAGGCCTTATCAACAGGCATGGTCGGAAGAGCCCATTTCCGTTTCCGGGACAATTCCGCATACCGTCATACCGAAATTCCACTACCGTTTCATTCCGATAGTATTCCGGAGCTCTTCCGCGGAATTCCGACGTATCCGGAATTCCGTCGGAAAAATTTTAAAATCTCTCTCCTCCTCCTCCTCCTCCTCCCTTCCATCCATCATCAAGTAGGGAATTGCAGATTTTCAAAACAGCTTATATACCATAGGTGGGATTTGAACCCAGGACACAGTGTGTAGTAGGTATCTGTCTTACCCTCTAGACCATGAACCACACTACATGCTAAAGCTGGTCTAGCATAAACCATACTACCATTATGATCAATTCAATAGAAAAAGTAGCATGATTAAGGATTTGTACTTTTTGAAAAGCATGCTTATATACCATAGCTGGGATTTGAACCCAGGACTCAGTGTGTAGTAGGTATCTGTCTTACCCCCTAGACCATGAACCACACTACATGCTAAAGCTGGTCTAGCATAAAGCATACTACCATTATGATCAATTCAATAGAAAAAATAGCATGAATAAGGATTTGTACTTTTTGAAAAGCATGCTTATATATAATATTAGATCTACTGCATTGCATTTTTTCCATGCACTATCAACAGAAAATTCATTGGTTACTTATGTTTTCCTATATTGGCAAATGAATCATAAAGAAAGATTCCTGCTACATAGAGCACATTTCAATTTTCAAAAACTTCCAGCAGGGAATTTATTGAAAAATGTATCGAACAGCAGCTGTGATCTGTTTGAGGCTCCTCGCATCCCGATTTTTAATCAGTTTTTACATCCGATTCCGATTATTAATCATTACTGCATGCTGCATTTTTTCCTCTGTTTTTCTATTGATTGCATTCAGGGAAAATCGTAATTGCAAATCGGAAACTGAATCGGAATCACAAAACGGATTTGCAGTGTGCAGGGAGCCTAATGCAGTTCAACGCAAAGGGCCAGTGATCTACAGCCACGCCCCAAATCAACTTTGATTTTTTTTCCATCTTGCCCAATTGATACTCTTGATCAATTGTTGTCAAAATTTGATCAATCTGGAATTTTAAGGTAATCTTTTTACTTCAAAATCTAACAGAATGATTAAATCTGCATGGAATCAAACTGGACAATCAGTACATGTATGGGCACCTTTTGTATTTTGTATATTTCAAATAACCTTATTTTAGCTACAACAAAAATGAAAAATTAGAAACACACTTCACAGAAAATACTGTGGAATTAATTTCATTATGAGATGTCTGAACAATCGTTGCCCCAGTACATCACAAACCTTATCTTCCATTGTTAGGTAATGTGCCAGTTAGCATATCTAAGCATCAGCTAAATATATCTGAGCTACAGCCAAAGATTATCCTGATGGTTTAAAGGGGCCCATACACTCAGCCGATTTTCTGGCTGATCGATCAAAATCAATCGATTGATCGATTGCAAATCGGTTGGCCGATCGACGGTCGATTTCGATCGATTTCCATCGAACTGGCAGGGTGGAAAATGTAGGTCGATCTGATGAGATTGCTTATCATTTTGCATTGGCCCTAATGGAAATCTGATGGCAAAAAAATGCCATCAGATCGAATTTCAATAGATTTCAAACTGAAATCTATTGGAATTCTATTCTAGTAAAAAATGTTCCTTTTACACATCAGATAGATAAGAATTCCATCTGATGATCTATCTGCTGCTAATCTGACGAGTGTATGGGTACCTTAATGCATTGAAAGGTTCTTCATGCTATAAACAATCAGATTTTTACCAAAAGAAAGCTTCTGAAAACTGGTTGCAGCCAGGCTTTTTTTAACAATACAGATACTTGACACCAACCTTAAAGGAAACCAGAGCTGTTCTAAATAAAACGATTACCAGGGGCTTCCTCCAGCCACATACGCATGGAACGATCCAACGCCGCCGTCCTCAGCCTTCTCGCAGCTCCGATACCAGGTCCCACACTTCTGTCAGTTGGGCCAGTCTACGCAGGAGAAGTGCGCCCTCTGTGTAGCTCTCCAGCAGCTGCAAACAGCGCACTTCACTTATGTCGTACTGGCTCCGACTGACGGAAGTGCGGGGACCCGGTATCGGAGCTGCGGGAAGGCTGAGGATGGCGGCGTGGGAGCGATCCGTGCGTATGTGGCAGGAGGAAGCCCCAGGTATGTATAAATGGTTTTATTTTGAACAGCTCTGATACACTTTAAAGATTTACGTTTCACTCTTCAGTCTATTCCTGCCTTTTTCAGAGTTTTATTTGCCATATAAGTGACTTTAAAATGAGATGCTTATTGTCTGATACAGACACATCAAGCATGATCTGTGAAAGGATCAGTTCCCCTTATGTAAACAGAAAACAGAGACCTGTACACTTTCCTCTACTATGTAGCATTGTTTCATCATGTTGTCTCAACAGTATGACATTTCAATTGCATTTCCAATTTTATTATCTCCTATAGATGGGTTATAACATCTATACCTCTATTGTTGTCTCTAACCCCCCCCCCCCCCCCCCCCTAACAATCCTTTGTTGACCTTGCAGCACTAGAGTTCAAAGTGCAAATCTCAGTCAGGAAAACACTTGTGGTTTGTATGTTCTCCTGAAGTCTTGGGTTTTCTCTGGGCCCTCTGCTTTTTCCACAACCCAAAAAAACATACTGTTTGTTTAATAATAAAAAAATGGTGCTAGACCATAGTAAGGACAATTGATTGTGTGAGCTATCTAAAGTGGTGATAGACAGATGATAAATGGATGGATAGATAGATAGATAGATAGATAGATAGATAGATAGATAGATAGATAGATAGATAGATACAGTAGACAGGTATTGGTAGAAAAATAGGAAATGTTTACCTATTGAGAAAAATGCGTAAATATGCAATTTTCCATCAGACAGGCAGGTTAATTCAATTTTTTCTAACAGGTCCGATCTGATTTCCGATTTTCTGATCGATTTTGTATAGAAGTGTGCAGAAAATTGATCAGAAAAAGACTGGAAATCAGATCGGATCTGTCCAAAATAATCTATTTGACTTGTCTATCTGATGGGAAATTGCATGGTGTGTACCTTATTTCAATTTCATTTCTTTATGTAGTTTTACATTTTTAGGAACTTGAAACCAGGCATGATCATTAAATGGTATGTTATTTGTCAGGTGTAAAGTGCATTTTTCTCAAGTTTGTTAGCTATAAACCATGGCCTCTTACACATATACAAGGTAAGTTGGCCAGCAGGGATCGGCAATTGATCCCTAAGATGACATTGCAGGGCCTAGGCTAGCATAGTGGCATGGGAGAGACGTCACGCGGTGAGTGGCCAGAAGAATGCTCTTATCCAGTACTCTGCCAAGTTGATCTGCCAGGCTGTTCGCTGACTGATGTGTACTGGACACTGGGGGCAAAGTAAACTAGATTCAATATTAGTATGGTTAAAGTGTACCAGAGCTGGACAATTAACCTTTTGCCGACCGCGTCACGCCGATGGGCGTGGCCGCGGCGGCAGCCCCAGGACCGCCTAACGCCAATTGGCGTAAAGTCCTGGGGCTCTGTTTTGCAGGAGATCGCGCGCAGGCTGCGCACGCATCTCCTGCTTGGGGGGCGGAGCTCCGCCCCGCCTTCAGTCTCCGAGCGGCTATTGCCGCTCGGGAGACTGTTAGACGGCGATCTCGCCATCTATTTACATGGTGCAGTGCTGCGATCAGCAGCAGCGCTGCACTGGGGACAGCCGTGTGACACGGCTGTCCCCATGGGGGACAAGAGAGCGATCGGCTCTCATAGGCAGAAGCCTATGACAGCCGATCGCCATAATTGGCTGGCTGGAGGGAGGGAGGGAGGGAGTGAAGGGATTTAAAGAAACAGGGGTTTCTTTTAAAAAAATGTCAACAATAACATTTATAAAAAAAAAAAATAAACATGATGAGAGCGATCAGACCCCACCAACAGAGAGCTCTGTTGGTGGGGAGAAAAGGGGGGGGGGGGAATCACTTGTGTGCTGTGTTGTGCAGCCCTGCAGCTTGGCCTTAAAGCTGCAGTGGCCAATTTTACTGAAAATGGCCTGGTCACTAGGGGGGTTTAGCCCTGCAGTCCTCAAGAGGTTAAAAGGATTTTATACATATCTGGGGCTTCCTCCAGCCCCATCCGCTCTGATCGCTCTCATGCCGCCATCCTCTGCTGCCTGCAACTCCAGTATCGGGTCCCCACACTTCTGACAGTCAGAAGTCTAATGTAAGAAAAGTGCGCTGTTTGCGTATCTCTCCAGCAGCCACTGGAGAGATATGTAGAGGGCGCACTTCTCCTGCGTAGCTGGCCGCGACTAACGTCAGTGACGGGACGGCGGTGTGGGAGTGATCGGAGCAGATGGGGCTGGAGGAAGCCCCAGGTATGTATAAAATATTTTTAATTGTTCAGCTCTGAGTCCCTTTAAGGTGAGCTAATAGTAAACCTCATAGACCTATAGACACCTGATCGTGGCAATCTGGTTGCATCCACTAATTTGTAAGAAATAGAGGACCCAGCAGCAATAGTTATACATGCCACCAGCCAAATAGGTTTATTAAACTTGTGCAAGTGGAGGCGGTAGCTGAATCAAGCACCGTGACCGAAGGCTGTGGGGGAAGCTTCTGGTGTGCAATTTTAGTGTTAAGGTTAACATACATCAGGCAATGATAGGCAGATTTGACCAAGAGACAAATCTCTCTCTTATCAAATCTGATCGGAGATAGATCTGACAAACGCCAATGCCCAATACATCGCATGCCGCGTCCATCGCATCCGCCACCTCACCGCTGTTATACAAATGTATAAATGGTATGTAATGTATAAATGTGCATGTATATCTGTGTTTATACATTACCTGTTCTGTGTCCCGGTGCCTGTCTGGCTTCCAAATCTGCCACTCTTCATTAGCCCTATACACCCTGCTGGCATAGCACATGTGTTATGTGCATGCTGGCGTGCTATGCACCGGCAGTGTGTATAGGGCTAATGAAAGAGTGGCAGATTCGGATGACAGAGGGGTACTGTGAGGCATGACAAATAATGTATAAATGCACACACACATGCACATTTTTACACTGCAGGAACACCATCTGGGTTTTTTTCACGTTTGTTGCTTGTCTCAATATTGCTTGCCGTTACTGATACGCACGCTATCGAGCAAGTCGGCCCAAAATTGGTTGCATCATCGCTCAGGCATGCACTTGGGAGCACTGATTTTAATCCGATTTGATTATAATAATTGAATCTGATGGTTGATTGGCCGCCAAGTTGCCTGATGTATGGCCACCTAAAGGTGTTTCCCCCTGGCTCACTTATTTCCTACAAATTAGTGGTCACGTCCATTTGCCATGAGCAGGAAGTGGCCATGGCTCACCTCAACCATACTTGCTCCCTAGATTCTCAGAAGAGGCTGTCCTTATTGGCTGCCTCAGCCAAGTTTCATTTAGTGTGTGTGCAAGGAGTTGAAAACCTGAATATGGGTAAGACAGATACACAGATAAGTATTGGTATAAAAATAGAAAGATTTTAACCACTTGAGGACCTAGGGCTTTCTACCCCTTAAGGACCGGCCACTTTTTTTCCATTCAGACCACTGCAGCTTTCACGGTTTATTGCTCGCTCATACAACCTACCACCTAAATGAATTTTGGCTCCTTTTCTTGTCACTAATAAAGCTTTCTTTTGGTGCTATTTAATTGCTCCTGCGATTTTTACTTTTTATTATATTCAGCAAAAAAGACATGAATTTTGGCAAAAAAATGATTTTTTTAAATTTCTGTGCTGACAGTTTTCAAATAAAGTAAAATTTCTGTATACATGCAGCGCGAAAAATGTGGACAAACATGTTTTTGATAAAAAAAAACCCATTCAGCGTATATTTATTGGTTTGGGTAAAAGTTATAGCGTTTACAAACTATGGTGCAAAAAGTGAATTTTCCCATTTTCAAGCATCTATGACTTTTCTGACCCCCTGTCATGTTTCATGAGGGGCTAGAATTCCAGGATAGTATAAATACCCCCCAAATGACCCCATTTTGGAAAGAAGACATCCCAAAGTATTCACTGAGAGGCATAGTGAGTTCATAGAAGATATTATTTTTTGTCACAAGTAAGCGGAAAATGACACTTTGTGAGAAAAAAAAAAAAAAAAAAAAAAAGTTTCCATTTCTTCTAACTTGCACCAAACCACAGACTCACCATACCCCTCTCTGAATACCTTGAAGGGTCTACTTTCCAAAATGGGGTCATTTGTAGGGTGTGTTTACTGTCCTGACATTTTGGGGGGTGCTAAATTGTAAGCACCCCTGTAAAGCCTAAAGGTGCTCATTGGACTTTGGACCCCTTAGCGCAGTTAGGCTGCAAAAAAGTGCCACACATGTGGTATTGCCATACTCAGGAGAAGTAGTGTAATGTGTTTTGGGGTGTATTTTTACACATACCCATGCTGGGTGGGAGAAATATCTCTGTAAATGACAATTTGTTAATTTTTTTTACACACAATTGTCCATTTACAGAGATATTTCTCCCACTCAGCATGGGTATGTGTAAAAATACACCACAAAACACATTATACTACTTCTCCTGAGTATGGCGATACCACATGTGTGGCACTTTTTTGCACCCTAACTGCGCTAAAGGGCCCAAAGTCCAATGAGTACCTTTAGGATTTCACAGGTCATTTTGAGAAATTTCGTTTCAAGACTACTCCTCACGGTTTAGGGCCCCTAAAATGCCAGGGCAGTATAGGAACCCCACAAATGACCCCATTTTAGAAAGAAGACACCCCAAGGTATTCCGTTAGGAGTATGGCGAGTTCATAGAAGATTTTATTTTTTGTCACAAGTTAGCGGAAAATGACACTTTGTGAAAAAACACAATTAAAATCAATTTCCGCTAACTTTTGACAAAAAATAAAATCTTCTATGAACTCACCATACTCCTAACGGAATACCTTGGGGTGTCTTCTTTCTAAAATGGGGTCATTTGTGGGGTTCCTATACTGCCCTGGCATTTTAGGGGCCCTAAACCGTGAGGAGTAGTCTTGAAACGAAATTTCTCAAAATGACCTGTGAAATCCTAAAGGTACTCATTGGACTTTGGGCCCTTTAGCGCAGTTAGGGTGCAAAAAAGTGCCACACATGTGGTATCGCCATACTCGGGAGAAGTAGTACAATGTGTTTTGGGGTGTATTTTTACACATACCCATGCTGGGTGGGAGAAATACCTCTGTAAATGGACAATTGTGTGTAAAAAAATCAAAAGATTGTCATTTACAGAGGTATTTCTCCCACCCAGCATGGGTATGTGTAAAAATACACCCCAAAACACATTGTACTACTTCTCCCGAGTACGGCGATACCACATGTGTGGCACTTTTTTGCACCCTAACTGCACTAAGGGGCCCAAAGTCCAATGAGTACCTTTAGGATTTCACAGGTCATTTTTGTTTCAAGACTACTCCTCACGGTTTAAGGCCCCTAAAATGCCAGGGCAGTATAGGAACCCCACTAATGACCCCATTTTAGAAAGAAGACACCCCAAGGTATTCCGTTAGGAGTATGGTGAGTTCATAGAAGTTTTTATTTTTTTGTCACAAGTTAGCGGAAATTGATTTTAATAGTTTTTTTTCACAAAGTGTCATTTTCCGCTAACTTGTGACAAAAAATAAAATCTTCTATGAACTCACCATACTCCGTACGGAATACCTTTGGGTGTCTTCTTTCTAGAATGGGGTCATTTGTGGGGTTCCTATACTGCCCTGGCATTTTAGGGGCCCTAAACCGTGAGGAGTAGTCTTGAAACCAAATGTCGCAAAATGACCTGTGAAATCCTAAAGGTACTCATTGGACTTTGGGCCCCTTAGCGTACTTAGGGTGTAAAAAAGTGCCACACATGTGGTACCGCTGTACTCAGGAGAAGTAGTATAATGCGTTTTGGGGTGTATTTTTACACATACCCATGCTAAGTGGGAGAAATATCTCTGTAAATGACAATTGTTTGATTTTTTTACACACAATTGTCCATTTACATAGAAATTTCTCCCACCCAGCATGGGTATGTGTAAAAATACACCCCAAAACACATTATACTACTTTTCCTGAGTACGGCGGTACCACATGTGTGACACTTTTTTGCAGCCTAGGTGCGCTAAGGGGCCCAACGTCCTATTCACAGGTCATTTTGAAGCATTTGTTTTCTAGACTACTCCTCGCGGTTTAGGGCCCCTAAAATGCCAGGGCAGTATAGGAACCCCACAAGTGACCCCATTTTAGAAAGAAGACACCCCAAGGTATTCCGTTAGGTATATGGCGAGTTCATAGAAGATTTTATTTTTTGTCACAAGTTAGTGAAAAATGACACTTTGTGAAAAAAAAACAATAAAAATTAATTTCCGCTAACTTTTGACAAAAAATAAAATCTTCTATGAACTCGTCATACACCTAACATAATACCTTGGGGTGTCTTTTTTTTCTAAAATGGGGTCACTTGTGGGGTTCCTATACCGCCCTGGCATTTTACAGGCCCAAAACCGTGAGTAGTCTGGAAACCAAATGTCTCAAAATGACTGTTCAGGGGTATAAGCATCTGCAAATTTTAATGACAGGTGGTCTATGAGGGGGCGAATTTTGTGGAACCGGTCATAAGCAGGGTGGCCTTTTAGATGACAGGTTGTATTGGGCCTGATCTGATGGATAGGAGTGCTAGGGGGGTGACAGGAGGTGATTGATGGGTGTCTCAGGGGGTGGTTAGAGGGGAAAATAGATGCAATCCATGCACTGGGGAGGTGATCGGAAGGGGGTCTGAGGGTTTGGCCGAGTGATCAGGAGCCCACACGGGGCAAATTGGGGCCTGATCTGATGGGTAGGTGTGCTAGGGGGTGACAGGAGGTGATTGATGGGTGTCTCAAGGTGTGATTAGAGGGGGGAATAGATGCAAGCAATGCACTGGCGAGGTGATCAGGGCTGGGGTCTGAGGGCATTCTGAGGGTGTGGGCGGGTGATTGAGTGCCCTAGGGGCAGATAGGGGTCTAATCTGATAGGTAGCAGTGACAGGGGGTGATTGATGGGTAATTAGTGGGTGTTTAGGGTAGAGAATAGATGGAAACACTGCGCTTGGGTGGTGATCTGATGTCGGATCTGCGGGCGATCTATTGGTGTGGGTGGGTGATCAGTTTGCCCGCAAGGGGCAGGTTAGGGGCTGTTTGATGGGTGGCAGTGACAGCGGGTGATTGATGGGTGGCAGTGACAGGGGGTGATTGATGGGTGGCAGTGACAGGGGGTGATTGATGGGTGATTGATAGGTGATTGACAGGTAATCAGTGGGTTATTACAGGGGAGAACAGATGTAAATATTGCACTGGCGAATTGATAAGGGGGGGTCTGAGGGCAATCTGAGCGTGTAGGCGGGCGATTGGGTGCCCGCAAGGGGCAGATTAGGGTCTGATCTGATAGGTAACAGTGACAGGTGGTGATAGGGAGTGATTGATGGGTGATTGATGGGTAATTAGTGGGTGTTTAGAGGAGAGAATAGATGGAAACACTGCGCTTGGGTGGTGATCTGATGTCGGATCTGCGGGCGATCTATTGGTGTGGGTGGGTGATCAGATTGCCCGCAAGGGGCAGGTTAGGGGCTGATTGATGGGTGGCAGTGACAGGGGGTGACAGGGGGTGATTGATGGGTGATAGGTGATTGGCAGGTGATTGACAGGTGATCAGTGGGTTATTACACGGAAGGACAGATGTAATTAATGCACTGGCGAATTGATAAGGGGGGGGGGGGGGGTCTGAGGGCAATCTGAGCGTGTGGGCGGGTGATTGGGTGCCCGCAAGGGGCAGATTAGGGTCTGATCTGATAGGTAACAGTGACAGGTGGTGATAGGGGGTGATTGATGGGTGATTGATGGGTAATTAGTGGGTGTTTAGAGAAGATAACAGATGTAAACGATACATTTGGGAGGTAATCTGACGGCGGGTTTGCGGGCGATCTAATGGTGTGGGTGGGTGATCAGATTGCCCGCAAGGGGCAGGTTAGGGGCTGATTGATGGGTGGCAGTGACAGGGGGTGATTGATGGGTGATAGGTGATTGGCAGGTGATTGACAGGTGATCAGTGGGTTATTACAGGGAAGAACAGATGTAATTAATGCACTAGTGAATTGATAAGGGGGGGTCAGAGGGCAATCTGAGCGTGTGGGCGGGTGATTGGGTGCCCGCAAGGGGCAGATTAGGGTCTGATCTGATAGGTAAAAGTGACAGGTGGTGATAGGGGGTGATTGATGGGTGATTGATGGGTAATTAGTGGGTGTTTAGAGGAGAGAATAGATGTAAACAATGGATTTGGGAGGTGATCTGATGTCGGATCTGTGGGCGATCTATTGGTGTGGGGGGGTGATCAGATTGCCCGCAAGGGGCAGGTTAGGGGCTGATTGATGGGTGGCAGTGACAGGGGGTGATTGACGGGTGATTGATGGGTGATTGACGGGTGATTGACAGGTGATTGACAGGTGATTGACAGGTGATCAGGGGGATAGATGCATACAGTAAACAGGGGGGGGGTGGTCTGGGGGGGTGGTCTGGGGAGAATCTGAGGGGTGGGGGGTGATCAGGAGGGGGCAGGGAGCAGGGGGGGGGGGATAAAAAAAAAATAGCGTTGACAGATAGTGACAGGGAGTGATTGATGGGTGATTAGGGGGGTGATTGGGTGCAAACAGGGGTCTGGGGGGTGGGCAGGGGGGGGGTCTGATGGGTGCTGTGGGCGATCTGGGGCAGGGGGGGGAGAAATCAGTGTGCTTGGGTGCAGACTAGGGTGGCTGCAGCCTGCCCTGGTGGTCCCTCGGACACTGGGACCACCAGGGCAGGAGGCAGCCTGTATAATACACTTTGTAAACATTACAAAGTGTATTATACACTTTGTATGCGGCGATCGCGGGGTTAACATCCCGCCGGCGCTTCCGTATAGCCGGCGGGATGTTGCGGCGAGCGAGCGGTGACAGGCGCCGGCGGAGGATCGCGTCACGGATGACGCGATCGCTCCGCCCATGCCCTTAAATGGACCGCCGCCTCTGTGGGTGAGGCCGTCCTGAAGGGCTCCACTTCCCCGCCGCCCCTGTGTAGTGGGCGGTCGGGAAGTGGTTAAGCCTTTGATATAGAAATATGAGTATATGAAAGTGCTATTTGTAGTGACACGTTTTTAGCAACCTGGAACCAGTTCGGGGATGTATTGTGTGATTTATCAGGTGTATAAATGCATTGTATGCAAAGTAGTTAGCTCTGAATAGGGGCCTAACATGAAGCACATTTACATTTCAATTATGAATAGCTAGCCACTGTTGATGGGCAGGATATAAGGACAGACAGCAGCTCAGTGATTCCATCCTACTTTGCAGTTTGGACTTCACTGAGCAAAGACATCATCCCTGAGCTGTGACCACAAGCATTGCTATGGATTCTGAGACTGATACAAGCTTTATACTTGTAAGTTGTTATTATTACTATTATTGTTATTACTATGCATTGATACAGCACCAGTATTTTATGCATTACTTTACATCTCTACAGAGTACATAGTCACGCACTAACTATTTCACAGAGGATTTCACAATCTAATTCCTACTATAGGTGTATTCTCAAGTTATGCCTGGTACACACGATGCAATTTTCTATCTGGCAATTTTCCAATGAATCAATTATTTCCGACAGGGCCGATCTGATTTCTAATAATTTTTCTGTTCAATTTTGTTGGAAGTGATTGTAAAATCAATCAGAAAAATGATCTGAAATCATATTGGACCTGTCAGAAATAATCCATTTAGCAATCAATCTAACAGAAAATTGCATTGTTTATGCCTGGCATAACTATTGTTCAGCTATTTAATAATCAGTGAGAACTATCATGGAAGTCAATGGGCTAAAATTGTAGCATAAATTAAGTTACAATTAAAGTTAGTCAAATTAAAAACAAACTGCAGAGGTTCTACACTAGCTGTACTTACAATTTTGGGGTTGTAATGCTATATTAGTGCTGTAGTTGCTGTACTTTTTCTGCTTACACACATATTTTGGCTTAGGAAATTTATTTTTTGTATCCCCTAGAATTTTTCCATCATGTTGAAGCAAGGCTTTGGAAACTGTTTATTAAGAAAATTAGTCTTTACAATGGGGTAAATTCAGTAAACTGCGGTAAGCAGAATAACGCATGTATAGTCTTATCGCATGGTTAGTAGAGCGTAATGCAATATATTACGTGCAATGCATTTTGCTCTACTCATGCATAAGACTTTATGCGCATTATTCTGCTTACTGCAGTTTACTGAATACACTCCAATGTTTTGAACTGCCACAAAAAGAGTTGGATCACAGCTAATTTTTCATATGGGTGGATCCTTATGTCATTTTTTCAATACTATTTGCTGAATTGTATATGTAGTCACCACTCATCAGAAGTAATGGACTAATCGATATAAAGTAACTTTAATTGCAAACTATATAATTTTAATAAGTTTCTTGCTTCTTTAAATTTACCTTAAACAGCAATTGCTTTTAGTAAAAACTTTACATTGTATTGTGTTAATGTACTTTATCTTACAGATTTTATAAACTACAACAACCCATATAACATTAAGTAATTTTATTTCATTTATTTTTTGCAGAATATGGAAGAACGACCACCGAACAATGACAAACATTTAACATTTTCCATGTGTTTTCATGAAGCTCCATGTGAGGTAGAAGACTGTATACCATCCACTGAGCCTACCTATAACATTGAGGGAGGAGACCACACCCTGGACCTGCTTCTAGAAGCTAGGGAAAGACTGATGACTCCTTACATTAGGAAGTATGTCTCTGAGAAGAAAAGGGAGAAAAAAGAGCCTCTGCATGGAGTGATGGGCAAAGCTGCAATAGGACATAAGGGCATTTTACGAATGCATCCAAAAAAACGATGGCTACTACGCTTCTTGAAAGAGCAAAATTTAGCAAATTGTTTAAATGAAAAAATTATGTTTTAGAAAACAATTGTTCATAAAATCTATATCTTGTACAAGAACTCAAAATTATGTATATATTTTGTAAAGTACTTTAAGTTTTACTTTTATCTTAATAGTCAAATAAAAATATTTAATTATTCAAAAATGTGTACATTTTGTGCTATTTGCTAAGATTTTATCATCAAGCCACCTATTTATTTACAATAAATAGGTACTGCAGGTACATGATAGAATACAAAAAAAGTTGGGTTGTATTGTATGACACTGCAGATTTTATTGATTTTTATGTCAAAATATTAGTAGAGAATTGTACTGTGCCAGTCAGCTAGAGCAGAATACTTTGAATATGAATGATAACAATTACTGGCTAATTCAAAAAAGACTAAATCTGCAACATTTTCTTCTTTAGACTGTGTATAGAGGTTGGGAGTCTGAAGAAGATCTCCAGTATGTAGAAACATTGTTTAATCTTTTGCGTTATCTTGTAAATTGTATCAACAGTTTTAAAAAAAAAACACCTTAGTTTAGGGTAAACAACCTTCTGCATTACAATTTGAGATATAGTTAACTACACTTTTGTATAGACATCACATGTCTCCGCCCCCCCCCCCCCCATCTCCCCTCCCTTTCCTTTTCTTTCTTCTCTCCTCTTTTTTTCTTTCTCTCATCTTCTCTTTGTGGCCAACTGGCCACTTGCATATACTTCTGGTAGATGCTCGTGACCTAGTAGGAAAGTTTCCGTGAGCATATTCCATTATTTTTATTGAGATGCCATGGCAAGACTAATTAAAACTTCAGCAGTTGTATTTGTATAACAATTTATGTTGGTTTATGAGCTGTACCCCTGTTATAAGTTGGTCTGCGACCAAACATGACTGTAATCATTTTTCTATACAAAATGAAAAACTCAAACATTTTGAAACAGACATCACATGTCTAAAATGTCTAATATACCTTGGTCTTCCTAATGCTGGATACACACGGTTCGTTCCCGTACTCGATTTCCCGCTCGATTCCCAGGCTGCTTGATTATTTCCGAGCATTTCCGATCACGTTTCGATGATTGTTAGGTCGATTCTCAAGTAAAGTATGCCGAATCGACCTAACAATCCATCGAAACGCGAATCGGACATGTTGTAAATAATCGAGCGGCCAGGAATCAAGCGGGAAATCGAGTGCGGGAACGCACCGTGTGTATCCAGCATTACATTAGTAGATGACTGAAAAAAAAAAACACTGAACTGAGAAAGGACCTCACAAGAGGTCCTTTTGATGGGAAAGTTAAGTGGTCAAAAGAAAAATACTTAACGTTAGATACAGGAAAAACTTTTACACATTCCCTGGCCTTTTGGTGTCTAGACAAATCAGACAAGTATAGTCTATTCATTTTCAAATTAATTACATACCAAATCAAGGACTGAATATGAAAGTAGTAGCCGTAGGGTATTGTACTGTGTTAGCCATCAGTAAAAGCAAGCTGTGCAGAATGGTTTGAATAAGGACAACAACTTTTTATATTGGTATGACGCTGGATGATATTTGAACTTTCTCAGCCATTCTAGCTGAACTTGTGAACTAAGAATTTACGATACCTCTGGGTCAATCCTAATCCCAGGTCTGTGAGCATGGAGTAAACAAGGATTCTTATCTCAACAACCTCTAACCCCATTTAGATGGTCTGTTTTAATTTAAGGCATCTTAATGACATGTATTTATGTTTGAAAAAAATATCTGTTTTCCCTTTTGATGTTGCATGTATAAAGCTGTCTGTACCACCAGTCTGTAAACTAACAGGATATAAGCCCGACGAAGGCTGCAAGGCCGAAAGCTTGCTTATTTTTATTCATTTTTAGTTAGCCAATAAATGGTATCATCCTGATTTAAAACTTCTTCAATATGAAAGGTTATTATAGAGGTATGCAAAGGTGTGCAAATTTATGGTAGAGTACTCAGAGAGCTCATGGTGACCAATAACAACTAGAAGTGTATAAAAGCCTTCTTACTATAAAGCGATGTTAACTATAATTCACAAGGCATCTGCAGTAATTCAGCTTTAAGGGAGAAAGTATGGATTCCCATGATGCATCAATCTGAAATATGCAAACCATCTCTTTATGCCCCTGAAAGCTAAGCACACATCCAGAAGCGCTGGGGTATGGTGAGCATATAGCTTATACATTTTACAGAGCCACATCCCTCTAGGCCAGTGGTCCTCAAACTAAGGCCCGCGGGCCGAATGTGGCCCCTTGAGGCTTTTTTACCAGCCCCCACACACAAATTGTATTAGTTATAGATGAGGTCAGCTACATCTTTAAATATTGGTGGCCCGCAAATAGAATAGCAGTGCTGGCACCACCCATCCACATGGAAGCCAGAAAGCAGTAATTCACTGGTTTCCACTGCAGGTTGTCACCTGGGTATGCTTCACTGTCTGGCCTGCAAAAACTTCTACATCATTTTATGTATACTCCGGCCCCCCAGCAGTTTGAAGTACGTTGACCTGGCCCTCGACCCAAAATGTTTGGGGACCCCTGCTCTAGGCTGTATGCATGTTGGATTGGAGGGGCTCTGTAAACTTTCTAAGTTATTGGCAAAGGACCACTTATGACGGCCGTTTCGCATTGGACATGCTTGTTCATGTGGAGGCCTGGCATCCTCCACATGTACAAGTATGTCCAAAGCGAAACTGCCATCGTGAGCGGTCCTTTGTGCCCCCTGCACCCACTGCTTGTAACCCCACTTCAAGACTTCTTAAGCATTGCTGAATGGGCTCATGGAGCTTTCCAATAGTAACACAGCCTTAATGCATTTCATATAACACTGGATTACAATAAATTGCTTAATGTGAAGCTGGATGGTGCACATGTTTCCTATTCATACTAAAAGCAATGAATTTGTTTACATAATGGTATATAGAACACTGGTGTGTAGAGATGGCTCGAACCTCTAGGTTCGCTAACCTTGAACGTGAACTTCTGCAAAAGTTCAGGTTCGCGCAAACTTTGCAAACCGCAATAGACTTCAATGGGGAGGTGAACTTTTAAAAATAACTACAAACATTTATGCTGGCCACAAAAGTGATGGCAAAGATAATTCAAGGGGTCTAACACCTGGAGGGGGACATGGCGAAGTGGGATAGACACCCCAAAAGTCCCCCAGGTGATCGAATTTGGTCTGTCCACAATGAAGCAACAACCTTATTATCTTGGGTCAGGTGTGCCCCCTCCCCCCCCCCCCCCGACACACTCATATAGCCGGTGGTCATTGCTTCATTGTGATACACAAGCCCTTCACCGCGGCAAGGTAACGACCACGAAGGGGAATTGACACATGTACATGCCTTTTGTTTTGTTGTTGCAGCTGCAGTGCAGCCAGAAAAATTAGGCAAGCATGTACACACACCAGAAAAAATTGTTATTGGTTTCGTTAGCGGCCGCTGCTAGCAGCGGCCTTAAAAATTCAGGAATCCACCTGGAGTCCTGGACCCTGTTGGTGGTGGCGGAGAAGGCAGTCAAGCAGCCTGCAGGCAGAGATGCTAGGGGGGGACTAACTTAGTCTTGGGGAAGGCAGTCACACGGCGTGCAGGCAGAGAGGCTGTGTGTGTGGGGACTGATTAAGTCTTCGGGCAGGCTTTAGCCCTCCGGGATCCATGCCTCATTAATTTTAATAAAGGTGAGGTACTTTTTTGACCTCTCTTCTCACTGACAATGCCTCCAGCTGTGCTGAAGGTCCTTTCTGACAGGACGCTTGAGACAAGGCAAGACAGAAGTTGGATGGCAAATTGTGACAACTCTGGCCATAGGTCAAGCCTGTGCACCCAGTAGTCTAGAGGTTCATCGCTGCTCAGACTGTCGATAGTTATTTTTCTACCATTGCTAAAGAAAGGGTACGGCCGGGGAATCAGGGTTCGATTCCGGTCCGGAGTGTGAGACTGAGAAATGGCTACCACCACACATCCATGGAAGGCAGCAGGCACAGCACACAAGTCCCGACTCGGGGAGGTAGTGATGAAAAATAACAACACAGGACTCTTCTGAGGCCCTGTATAATGAGTACACTTGAAATCCTTTAACGGGAATCTGTTATGGAGGGCAAGTCTGCCATTAATTCAACTGTGCGGTCAACTCTCTTTGGTACTTTCTGCACCATGGTGACCACGGGTAATGGCCGGGAAATCAGGGTTCGAGTAGGAGCCTGAGAAACGGCTACCACCACACATCCAAGGAAGGACCCAATGTGCTGTATAAGTAATGTACCTGCCCTGACCATGCTTTGCAGACCAGGCATCTGTGGTCAGATGGAGCCTTGACCCAACGCTATGTGCCAGAGATGACACCACTTTCCTTTACCGAGAATCTATTATGGAGGGCAAATCTGCCATCCATTCACGTGAAAGGTATGCACTGACTCTCAGGTATAATACAATGTGCAGTGACAGATGCAGTGAAAGGTATTCAGTGACTGCTTGTATAACAATGTGCAGCCACACAGGTGCAGTGAACAGGTATGCAGTGACTGGTATATAAAACTGCATGCTGTCAGGCAGGTGCAGTGAAAAGTTATGCACTGACTGGTATTACAAATGTGCAGCTGTCACACACACAGGTACCGTGAACAGGTATGCAGTGACTGGTATATAACACTGCGTGCGTTCACGCAGGTGCACTGAACAGGTATGCAGTGACTGGTACCAATACAATGTGCAGCTGTCACACACACAGGTATCGTGAACAGGTATGCAGTGACTAGTATTACAAATGTGCAGCTGTCACACATACAGGTACCGTAAACAGGTATGCAGTGACTGGTGTATATATAACACTGCGTGCTGTGTGCTGTCACTCAGGTGCAGTAAACATGAACAGGTATGCAGTGACTGGTATTACAAATATGCAGCTGTCCCACACAGGTGGGACAGCTGCTGGGCCTTGCACAGTATAGCAATTAGGAAGGGCCAGCTGCGACTGACAGGGCTGTATATGCAAGTGTCAGTGGGCCACACACACACAAAAAAAAACACATCAAAAGAACATTAGCTCTCAAAAGAGCTGTTTCGGGGTGCTTCTTTAGCAATAAGCATCAGCAAGGAGCAAGCTAACAAGCATAACTAAGCTTTCCCTATGTCTACAGCAGGTTCCTCTCACTTCTCTCACTACTGCAGCTAGACCGAGTGAGATAATGGCCGATGCAGCTGCCTCATATAAGGCTCCAGGAGGGAGTGTAGCCTGATTGGCTGCCCTGTGTCTGCTGACTATGATGTAGAGGGTCAAAGTTGAGCCTAATGATGTAGTATAGGGGGCAGGTCGAACGCACATAAAGTTTGCGGTTCACCGCGAATGCGAACCACCGAAGTTTGCGCGAATAAGTTCGCGGTCGAACTGTTCGGGCCATCTCTACTGGTGTCTACTGAACTCTGGGCCTGATGCAGTAAACTTCAGTTAAATTGCCATGTGCAGAGAGAGCACAACAATTTTACCATTACTACCGCTGGCAGTGTAGCAGGAGTTACCTAATTAACGTGACTCGCATTACTTAACAAGAGCATTGCTAGGAAACTGCACAACATTGTGCTTGTTACCCTAGCAGGGGCATATCAATAGCCATAGCATCTGCTATGGGGACCTGGAGTATAGGGGCCCCAGGCGGTACTTAATGTATTCACCATTAACTTTCTAGTGTTTCTCCACCCTCTGACTTTGTCTCAGTACCATGAACTATGTGCAGTGTTGACTGCATGAGAATGTAAATTGCCCAATTAACTCTTTTTCATTGGGTAGGGGCAGGTGGCTTTGCCTAACCTCTTGAGGGCCAGAGGTTTATACCCCCTAGTTATTGTTCGCAACTTTAACAGTTTATTTTTCGGCAATATAACTTAGCACCCAAATTAATTTTACTTCATTTTCTTACCACTAATAGAGCATTCTTATATATATATATATATATATATATATATATATATATATATATATATATATATATATATAGGATTGCAAAAGTATTCAGCCCCCTTGAAGTTTTCCACATTTTGTCATATTACTGCCACAAACATGAATCAATTTTATTGGAATTCCACGGAAAAGACCAATACAAAGTGGTGTACACATGAGAAGTGGAACGTAAATCATACATGATTCCAAACATTTTTTACAAATAAATAACTGCAAAGTGGTGTGTGCATAATTATTCAGCCCCCTTTGATCTGAGTGCAGTCAGTTGCCTATAGACATTGCCTGATGAGTGCTAATGACTAAATAGAGTGCACCTGTGTGTAATTTAATGTCAGTACAAATACAGCTGCTCTGTGACGACCTCAGAGGTTGTCTAAGAGAATATTGGGAGCAACAACACTGTGAAGTCCAAAGAACACACAAGACAGGTCAGGGATCAAGTTATTGAGAAATGTAAAGCAGGCTTAGGCTACAAAAAGATTTCCAAAGCCTTAAACATCCCACGGAGCACTGTTCAAGCGATCATTCAGAAATGGAAGGAGGATGGCACAACTGTAAACCTACCAAGTCAAGGACATCCACTTAAAGGGGAACTGAAGAGAGAGGTATATGGAAGCTGCCATGTTTATTTCCTTTTAAGCAATACCAGTTGCCTGGCAGCCCTGCTGATCCTCTGCCTCTAATACTATTAGCCATAGCCCCTGAACAAGCATGCAGCAGATCAGGTGTTTCAGACTTCAAAGTCAGATCTGACAAGACTAGCTGCATGCTTGTTTCTGGTGTTATTCAGATACTACTGCAGAGAAATAGACCAGCAGGGCTGCCAGGCAACTGGTATTGATTAACCTCCTTAGCGGTAACCCCGTGTGTGACACGGGGTAAGCCGCCGGAGGGTGCCGCTCAGGCCCTGCTGGGCCGATTTACTTCATTTTTTTTTTTGCTGGACGCAGCTAGCACTTTGCTAGCTGCGCCAGCACCCCGATCGCCGCCGCCGTGCGCCCGATCGCCGCTATCCGGTGCGGCGCGCGGCCCCCCCCCCCTCAGACCCCGAGCGCTGCCTGGCCAATCAGTGCCAGGCAGCGCCGAGGGGTGGATCGGGTCTCCCAATGACGTGCTGACGTCGGTGACCATGGCGACGGGGGAAGCCCTCCAGGAAATCCCGTTCTTTGAACGGGATTTCCTGATCGCCTATCGCCGGAGGCGATCGGCGGGGCTGGGGGGATGCCGCTGAGCAGCGGCTATCATGTAGCGAGCCCTCGGCTCGCTACATGATTTAAAAAAAAAATAATTAAAAAAAAACTGCTGCGCTGCCCCCTGGCGGTATTTTTCATACCGCCAAGGGGGTTAAAAGGAAAAAATATGGTAGCCTCCGTATACCTCTTACTTCAGTTCCCCTTTAAACTCACAGGCAGGACAAGAAGAGCGCTGATCAGAAATGCAGTCAAGAGGCCCATGGTGACTCTGAACGAGCTGCAGAGATCTACAACTCCGGTGGGAGACTCTGTCCATAGGACAACTATTAGTCATGCACTGTACAAAGTTGGCCTTTATGAAAGAGTGGTAAGAAGAAAGGCATTGTTAACAGAAAGCATAAGAAGTCCCGTTTTCAGTTTACCACAAGCCATGTGGGGGACACAGCAACCATGTGGAAGAAGGTGCTCTGGTCAGATGAGACCAAAATTGAACTTTTTGGCCAAAATGCAAAACGCTATGTGTGGCGGAAAACTAACACTGCACATCACTCTGAACACACCATCCCCACTGTCAAATATGGTGGTGGCAGCATCATGCTCGGGGGGTGCATCTCTTCAACAGGGACAGGGAAGCTGGTCAGAGTTGATGGGAAGGTGGATGGAGCCAAATACAGGGCAAACTTGGAAGAAAACCTCTTGGAGACTGCAAAAGACTTGAGACTGGGGCGGAGGTTCACCTTCCAGCAGGACAATGGCCCTAAACATAAAGTTAGGGCAACAATGGAATGGTTTAAAGAAAACATATCTATGTGTTAGAATGGCCCAGTCAAAGTCCAGATCTAAATCCAATCGAGAATCTGTGGCAAGATCTGAAAACTGCTGTTCACAAACGCTGTCCATCTAATCTGACTGAGCTGGAGCTGTTTTGCAAAGAAGAATGGGCAAGGATTTCAGTCTCTAGAGGTGCAAAGCTGGTAGAGACATACCCTAAAAGACTGGCAGCTGTAATTGCAGCAAAAGGTGGAAGCATGAACCCACTTTTGAACTTGAAACAGAGGCAGAAGCGACAAAAAATTAAAATCTTCTATGAACTAGCCATACACCTAACGGAATACCTTGGGGTGTCTTCTTTCTAAAATGGGGTCACTTGTGGGGTTCCTATACTGACCTGGCATTTTAGGGGCCCTAAACCGTGAGGAGTAGTCTAGAAAACAAATGCCTCAAAATGACCTGTGAATAGGACGTTGGGCCCCTTAGCACACCTAGGCTGCTAAAAAGTGTCACACATGTGGTATCGCCGTACTCAGGAGAAGTAGTATAATGTGTTTTGGGGTGTATTTTTACACATACCCATGCTGGGTGGGAGAAATCTCTCTGTAAATGGACAATTGTGTGTAAAACAAATAAAAAATTTGTCATTTACAGAGATTTTTCTCCCACCCAGCATGGGTATATGTAAAAATACACCACAAAACACATTATACTACTTCTTCTGAGCACGGCTGTACCACATGTGTGGCACTTTTTTGCAGCTTAACTGCATTAAGGGGCCCAAAGTCCAATGAGTACCTTAAGGCTGCTTACACACAGGGACGTTACAGGCGCACATTAGTGCGCCTGTAACACTCCCCCAACGCACAGCAATGTAACACAAGTGGGCTGTTCACACAGCCCACGTTGCGTTACATGTAACGCTGCACGTTGTCCGGAAAGTGCAGCATGCTACGGCGTTAGAGCGGCTATAGCCGCGTTAGACTGTTTGCACATGCTCAGTGGGGGGCAGAGAGGAGGCGGGGAGAGCCAGCTACAGTAGCCGCGCACATGGCTACTTAATATTCACTGTACTGGCGGCAGCTGATTGGCCGGCGGGACCACGTGATGCGGAGTGTCTCGCTCCGCATCACGTGGTCCCGCCGGCCAATCAGCGCCACTCTGGGAGACCTTATAGGGATAGAGCCGCCTAACGCGGCTCACTCTACCGTCCTCTCTTGCAGCACCATACGCTGTGTTAGGTGCACGTTATGCGACCTTAACGTGGCACCTAACGCAACGTCTTAGTGTGCAAGTAGCCTTAGGCTTTACAGTGGTGCTTACAATTAAGCACCCCCCCAAAATGCCAGGACAGTAAACACACCCCACAAATTACCTCATTTTGGAAAGTAGACACTTCAAGGTATTCAGAGAGGAGCATAGTGAGTCCGTGGCAGATTTCATTTTTTTTTTTTTGTCGCAAGTTAAAAGATATGAAAACTTTTCTTTTTTTTCACAAAGTGTCATTTTCCGCTAACTTGTGACAAAAAAATAAAATCTTCTATGAACTCACAATGCCTCTCAGTGAATACTTTGGGATGTCTTCTTTCCAAAATGGGGTCATTTGGGGGGTATTTATACTATCCTGGAATTTTAGCACCTCATGAAACATGACAGGTGGTCAGAAAAGTCAGAGATGATTCAAAATAGGAAAATTCACTTTTGGCACCATAGTTTGTAAACGCTATAACTTTTATCCAAACCAATAAATATACACTGAATGGATTTTTTTTTTTATCAAAGACATGTAGCACAATAAATTTGGACAAAAATGTATACAGAAATTTTACTTTATTTGAAAAATGTCAGCACAGAAAGTAAAAAAAATCATTTTTTTTTACAAAATTCAAGTCTTTTTTGATGAATATAATAAAAACTAAAACTCGCAGCAGCAATCAAATAGCACCAAAAGAAAGCTGTATTAGTGACAAGAAAAGGAGGTAAAATTCATTTAGGTGGTAGGTTGTATGACCGAGCAATAAACCGTGAAAGCTGCAGTGGTCTGAATGGAGAAAAAGGCTCTGGTCCTTAAGGGGCGAAAAGACTGTGGTCCTCAAGTGGTTAAACCATTCCATTGTTGCCCTGGCTTTATGTTTAGGGTCATTGTCCTGCTGGAAGGTGAACATCCGCCCCAGTCTCAAGTCTTTTGCAGTCTCCAAGAGGTTTTCTTCCAAGTTTGCCCTGTATTTGGCTCCATCCATCTTCCCATCAACTCTGACCAGCTTCCCTGTCCCTACTGAATAGATGCGGTGGGGAACGGAGCATCTGAAGAGGACGGCGTTGGACATTACCGTTGCAAGGGGCCGATAGAAGCCCCAGGTAAGTGTCAGCTTGATTGATGTTTAGGATGCAAAAGAACTCCCTTAAAGGGCAACTGAAGTGAGAAGAATATGGTGGATGCTATTCATTTCCTATTAGACTATATGAGTTGTCTGGCAGCCCTGTTGATCAATTTCTCTGCAGAAGTGTCTGAATTACACCAGAAACAAGCATGCAGTTAATCTTGTCAGATCTGACAATAATGTCAGAAAGACCTGATCTGCTTGTGCTTGTTCAGGAACTGTGGCTAAAAGTTGACTTATAAAAACGTCCTGCTAGAGCCTCTTAACCACCCTGGCGTTCTATTAAGATCGCCAGGGCGGCTGCGGTAGGGTTTTTTTTAAATAAAAAAAAAACTATTTCATGCAGCCAACTGAAAGTTGGCTGCATGAAAGCCCACTAGATGGCGCTCCGGAGGCGTTCTTCCGATCGCCTCCGGCAGCCAGAAGTAACACGGAAGGCCGCAATGAGCAGCCTTCCGTGTTTGGCTTCTCCTGTCGCCATGGCGACGAGCGGAGTGACGTCATGGACGTCAGCCAACGTCCTGACGTCAGCCGCCTCCGATCCAGCCCTTAGCGCTGGCCGGAACTATTTGTTCCGGCTGCGCAGGGCTCAGGCGGCTGGGGGGACCCTCTTTCGCCGCTGCTGGCGGCGGATCGCCGCAGAGGGGCGGCGATCGGGCAGCACACGCGGCTGGCAAAGTGCCGGCTGCGTGTGCTGCACTTTATTTGATGGAAATCGGCCCAGCAGGGCCTGAGCGGCAGCCATCGGCGGTGATGGACGAGCTGAGCTCGTCCATACCGCAAAGATGGTTAATGGCTCCAGGACATTTTTATAAGTCAGATAGTGCTGCTGCCGCTGTGCGCTCCCGCGCGTGCATGTGCATGCTCTCACGTGTGCACGCGCATCCCTATGCACGTGCACGTGAAAATAGTGGAAAAATAAACACCAAAGAAAAAATACAACTTTATTTCCAAATAATATATTGTCACCATACTTTGTACTAGGGACATAACTAAAATGTTGTGATAACCAGAACAAATAGGCAAATAAAATGTGTGGGTTTTATGCACAGTAGCAGTGTTTATATTAAAACTATAGGGGATGAAATTGGAGAAATAGTGTGTTTTCTTTTATTTTTTTCCTCGTTTTCCCTTTAAAATGCATAGAAAATCAAGTAATTGCTGAAAACAAATATCAACCCCAAAAAGCCCAATTGGTGGTGAAAAAAAAAAAAAGATATAGACAGGGGCGTAGCAATAGGGGTTGCAGAGGTTGCGACCGCATCGGGGTCCTTGAGCCAGAGGGGCCCCGAAGGGCCCTACCTCAACTACAGTATTAGCTCTCTATTGGTCCTGTGCTCATAATAATCACTTCTATAGATACTTTGAATAGTGGTAATCATTAACAAACTGTTCCCCATCCCCTTCTTGCATCTCTAACACTGTAGTTGACATTGGCAGGTTTTGGTGCGCCGTATCAATTGTCATGTATAGAGTGCTTGGGGGGCCCCATTGTAAAACTTGCATCAGGGCCCACAACTTCTTAGCTACGGCACTGGATATAGATCATTACATTGTGATTAGTGGTGATTAAGCTATTGGCAAATGAAAGGGATGAGCACTGAAAGGTGAAAATCGCTCTTGTCCGTTAGGGTAAAAACGCCTTTGGGGTGAAGTGGTTAAAAGAAAATACACTCACCTAAAGGATTATTAGGAACACCTGTTCAATTTCTCATTAATGCAATTATCTAATCAACCAATCACATGGCAGTTGCTTCAATGCATTTTGGGGTGTGGTCAAGACAATCTCCTGAACTCCAAACTGAATGTCAGAATGGGAAAGAAAGGTAATTTTGAGCGTGGCATGGTTGTTGGTGCCAGAGGGGCAGTTACTGGGATTTTCATGCACAACCATTTCTAGCGTTTATAAAGAATGGCGTGAAAAGGGAAAAACATCCATTATGCAGCAGTCCATGGGTGAAAATGCCTTGTTGATGCTAGAGGTCAGAGGAGAATGGGCCGACTGATTCAAGCTGATAGAAGAGCAACACTGACTGAAATAACCACTCATTACAACCGAGGTATGCAGCAAAGCATTTGTGAAGCCACAACATGCACAACCTTGAGGTGGATGGGCTACAACAGCGGAAGACCCCACCGGGTACCATTCATCTCCACTACAAATAGGAAAAAGAGGCTACAATTTGCACAAGCTCACCAAAGTTAGACAATTGAAGACTTGATAAATATTGCCTGGTCTGATGAGTCGCGATAGTCAGAATTTTGCATAAAAAGAATAAGTACATGTATCCATCATGCCTTGTTACCACTCTGCAGGCTGGTGGTGGTGTAATGGTGTGGGGGATGTTTTCTTGGCACACTTTAGGCCCCTTAGTGCCAATTGGGCATCGTTTAAATGCCACGGGCTCCACGGGCTACCTGAGCATTGTTTCTGACCATGTCCATCCCTTCATGACCACCATGTACCCATCCTCTGATGGCTACTTCCAGCAGGATAATGCACCATGTCACAAAGCTTGAATCATTTCAAATTGGTTTCTTGAAAATGACAATGAGTTCACTGTACTAAAATGGCCCCCACAGTCACCAGATCTCAACCCAATAGAGCATCTTTGGGATGTGATGGAACAGGAGCTTCATGCCCTGTATGTGCATCCCACAAATCGCCATCAACTGCAAGATGCTATCCTATCAATATGGGCCAACATTTCTAAAGAATGCTTTCAGCACCTTGTTGAATCAATGCCACAAAGAATTAAGGCAGTTCTGAAGGTGAAAGGGGGTCAAACACTGTACTATTATGGTGTTCCTAATAATCCTTTAGGTGAGTGTAAATATGGCAGCCTCAATATCCCTCTCTTTTCACTGTAGTGGTCCTTTAAACAGTTGAAATGTGACAGTTGGAAAATGACAGTTTAAAAAAGACAGTTATAAAATGACAGTTTACATTTGGCAGTTGAAAAATGACAGTTGAACTGCCATTTTCCAACTGTCGTTTTCCAGCTGCCATTTTCAACTGTCACTTTCAACTGTCACTTTCAACTGTCATTTTCCAACTGTCATTTTCCAACTGTCCCAACTGTCATTTTCCAACTGTCCCAACTGTCATTTTCCAACTGTCATTTCCCAACTGTCATTTTCCAATTTCCACTTTCCAACTGTCATTTTCCAACTGTCATTTCCCAACTACCATTTTCCAACTGTCATTTCCCAACTACCATTTTCCAACTGTCATTTTCCGAATTCCACTTTCCAACTGTCAAATTTTAACTGTCATTTTCCAACTGCCATATTTCAACTGCCATTTTCCAACTGTCAATTTTCAACTGCCATTTTCCAACTGTCATTTCTTAACTGCCATCTTCCAACTGCCATTTTCCAACTGTCATTTTTTTAACTGCCATCTTCCAACTGCCATTTCCCAACTGTCAATTTTCAACTTTTGCAACCCACTGCGTGTATGTGTGTGTATATATATATATATATATATATATATATATATATATATTCTTTGCAAAACAGCTCCAGCTCAGTCAGATTAGATGGACAGAGTTTGTGAACAGCAGTTTTCAGATCCTGCCACAGATTCTCGATTGGATTTAGATCTGGACTTTGACTGGGCCATTCTAACACATAGATATGTTTTGCTTTAAATCATTCCATTGTTGCCCTGACTTTATGTTTAGGGTCATTGTCCTGCTGGAAGGTGAACCTCCGCCCCAGTCTCAAGTCTTTTGCAGTCTCCAAGAGGTTTTCTTCCAAGTTTGCCCTGTATTTGGCTCCATCCATCTTCCCATCAACTCTGACCAGCTTCCCTGTCCCTGCTAAAGAGATGCACTGAAGAGATGAAGAGCATGATGCTGCCACCACCATATTTGACAGTGGGGATGGTGTGTTCAGAGTGATGTGCAGTGTTAGTTTTCTGCCACACATAGCGTTTTGCATTTTGGCCAAAAAGTTCCATTATGGTCTCATCTGACCAAAGCACCTTCTTCCACATGGTTGCTGTGTTCCCCACATGGCTTGTGGCAAACTGCAAACGGGACTTCTTATGCTTTCTGTTAACAATGCCTTTCTTCTTGCCACTTTTACATAAAGGCCAACTTTGTACAGTGCATGACTAATAGTTGTCCTATGGACAGAGTCTCCCACCGGAGCTGTAGATCTCTGCAGCTCGTCCAGAGTCACCATGGGCCTCTTGATTGCATTTCTGATCAGCGCTCTCCTTGTTCGGCCTGTGAGTTTAGGTGGAAGGCCTTGTCTTGGTAGGTTTGCAGTTGTGCCATACTCCCATTTCTGAATGATTGCTTGAACAGTGCTCAATGGGATGTTCAAAGCTTTGGAAATCTTTTTGTAGCCTAAGCCTGCTTTAAATTTCTCAATAACTTGATTCCTGACCTGTCTTGTGTGTTCTTTGGACTTCACGGTGGTGTTGCTCCCAATATTCTCTGAGGCCTAGTGCACACCAGATCGGTTCGGCTGCGTTTTGCGATCCGCTTGCGGCTGCGGATACGCTTGGGTAATGCATTTCAATGGGCTGGTGCACACCAGAGTGGGAGGCGTTTTGCAGAAACGCATATTCCCGGGGTGAGGCATTTTTGGGATTGTGGATGCGTTTCTGCCTCAATGTTAAGTATAGGAAAAACGCAAACCGCTCTGAAAAAACGCCTGTTCAGAGCAGTTTTGCCGGCGTTTTTGTTACAGAAGCTGTTCAGTAACAGCTTTACTGTAACAATATATGAAATCTACTACACCAAAACCGCTACACAAAACCGCAAAACGCTAGCTGAAACGCTACAGAAAAAGAAGAAAAAGCGTTTCAAAATCTGCTAGCATTTTGCGGATCTGCTAGCGGTTTTTGGTGTGCACCAGGCCTGAGACAACCTCTGAGGCCCTCACAGAGCAGCTGTATTTGTACTGACATTAGATTACACACAGGTGCACTCTATTTAGTCATTAGCACTCATCAGGCAATGTCTATAGGCAACTGACTGCACTCAGATCAAAGGGGGCAGAATAATTATGCACACACCACTTTGCAGTTATTTATTTGTAAAAAATGTTTGGAATCATGTATGATTTTCGTTCCACTTCTCATGTGTACACCACTTTGTATTGGTCTTTCATGTGGAATTCCAATAAAATTGATTCATGTTTGTGGCAGTAATATGACAAAATGTGGAAAACTTCAAAGGGGTCGAATACTTTTGCAACCCACTGTGTGTGTGTGTGTGTGTATGTGAGTATATATACATATATATATGTATGTATGTGTATATATATATATATATATATATATATATATATATATATATATATATATACATACATACATACATACATACATACATGAATGGAGTGTGATGAAGAGGATTCTTATGGCCGCCGGGGTAGAGGGGAGAACAATGCGATCGGGTGGTGCTCAGGCATCCCTAAAGATCCAGCATGCAAGATCATTAGCAGAGGCTGTGGTACACATGTTGGTTTGCAAAGATATAATATAAGCGCTACAGATAGGTATTCACACAATATGACATATAAATTACTTCCACACACTCCACTTTCTATAAGTGGGTTAAATCAATATGCCAAACAGGAAACTAAAAGTTTACTTTAAAAGTCCCATATGAGCACCATTGGTTTAGAATTGGCTAAAAAAAGTCTGCTAGAAACACACTCCTCCTTTTGGTATGCGCTTCTTAATGGTGTCAGCTTCACCTTGCTTGAGAATTCCTTTGGTATAAAAGATAGCGCTCCACACAATTTTTAGATCTTATATATGTGATTACACTCACCGGATCCTATTGACCACTGTAAGACTGGTCAAAGAAGCGCTCAAGTGTTATCCTCCACGATCAGTGTAATCCTCCCCGATCAGTGCATCTGCTCCGTCCCTCCTTCTTCTGAATAATTACCCCTCCAAGCAGACTAACACGACTGTACATTCAGTCTATTTATTAACGAACTCCAGATAAAGCAAAGCAACGCGTTTCACGGGTCAGCGCCCGCTTCCTCAGGCAATAGAAAAAGGAGTTACAGCATCTAGCAAAACAAACGACACTCAGCGCCTCTGCCTCTGTGTTGTGTCTGCTTGGAGGGGTAATTATTCAGAAGAAGGAGGGACGGAGCAGATGCACTGATCGGGGAGGATTACACTGATCGAGGAGGATAACACTTGAGCGCTTCTTTGACCAGTCTTACAGTGGTCAATAGGATCCGGTGAGTGTAATCACATATATAAGATCTAAAAATTGTGTGGAGCGCTATCTTTTATACCAAAGAAACACATGTTGGTTTGACTCACGATTCTCAGACAGGGGTGGTCTTTATCTTTCGCCAAGACCAAGTTCAAACCGATGTGTTTATGTAGCTTAACTGTCCCCCAGTGACACTCACAAGGACAGATTTACCGACAGTCAAAGCATCACTGACAGTTTTTTCTTAACCAGCAGGGGAACTGTCCTGCATGATAATAGAAAGATTCTTAAATCCTACTTAATTGTGACAGTTTAGTATATGAATTTCTAGAACTGCACTACAGTTAAAGGGGTTCTGTGGGGGGTTTTAAAAACAAAAACTGCCACTTACCTGGGGCTTCTACCGTCATCTACAATCCGCCATTCCCGGCGCTGTCACCGTTCAATTACTCGTCTAACTAGACGAATACAACTGCGCCTGCGCGGCTGCGGCCGCACGCGTCCCAGCTCCCACTCGCGTCTCCGGAAACTTATTGCACAGGTGCTGTAGAGATACCATAAGTACTGCGTATTGATGAGTCTATATGCTGACAATACCATACTGTACCTATATGACCCCCAAAACTCTCAACATGTAGCTTTCAAACTTATCTCAGAATTGACTTCACTCAGGTCTCTCCATTAACTGGAGCAAATCCACTATAACTGGATTAGACAATCCCAATGTCTCCTCTGTCCCCTAGCCATATCCAATACAAATTTTACAATCCTTCAAGTACCTTGGTGTTAAGGCCCATTCACACTACAACGATTAGCGAGCATTCCCCCAATTTTAACCTATGGCAGTGATCTCACTGCCGCGATTGCTGCCGATCGCGGGTGTTTTATGATTAACAGCAGTCACAAAACGCGTTACCTGCAGCATTTTCTTGCAATTTTTGAGCAATCAGGATACAATGCTTATAAAAGGGCTGATCGCGATCGCTCTAAATTGCGAGAGTGTACAGTGATTTTACCGCGGTAATCGCAGTAAAATCACCTGCACAAAATTGTACCGCTAAGTAACGGTACTGTTTTGCGCTTTTTAAGTGTGAATGGGTCCTTACCATGCTGGCGAGTGTGTCCTTCTATTTCCCAGATAACATTGCCCCCACCAGTGACCAGGTGCATGACTAGAAGTCACCGAGCCCCCCAGCAAGAATTTGAGTAGGCCCCACCCCGGTGCCTGCTCAGGGCCGTTTTGGGGGGCAGGAGGGGTCGCAGTATGAGGGGAGAGCATTGCACTTCGGCTGGGGGGGGGGGAAACAGTCCCCCCTTCCTCACCTCGGGCTCTCAGCATTCCCCTCCTGCATCTATTACTGGCAGCGGTGGCAGGCAGGACACATACCTCCATTCACTGTCGGAGGTCTCTGATCTCTAAGTGCTTCACCCTATTTCCTGTTTAAACAGGAAGTAGTTTGAAGCCCTTAGAGATCGGAACCTCCAGTGGTGAATGGCGCTATGTGTCCTGCCTGCCGCCACTGCCAGTGATAGATGCAGAAGGGGAACGCTGAGAGGGGAGCCCAACGTGAGGCCGGGAGGGGGACTGTCCCCCTCCCCGCCGATGTGCAATGCTCTTCCCTCATGTTGCGACCCCTCCTGCCCCTCAAAATGCCCCCCCGCCCGCGGGTGCAGGGGCTGCATACCCTATTGTTACACCCCTCCCAGTGACACTAGACATTAAATTATGTATGCTAAATAATGCAGAAGAAGGTTTGTCAAAATTTGAAAAGGCCTTGGTTGAAACTTTATTTGCGACCAAACAATGTATTGCCATTCAATGGCTGTTCCCGATATGTCCTACATTGAACATCTAGAAAACTAAAATAAAAGCCTCACTTCCGTATAAAAAAAACCAGTTTTCATGCACAGAAACTGCTCCGCTAAATTCTCCCGCATTTGGGATAGATGGTTTTCTAGCCCTCATGTGTAACGTATAAAATGTAGTGTTCACTGACAGTGTTTCCTTTTTCTTTTCACACACTATGTATGACTCTGTACAGTACTAGGTAATCCTCCATTTCTTTTTTTTTCTTGTGTATTTTACACTGATTATGAACAATTGCTGTACCATGCATGTTACTCCTGTTTTATTACTATTATTTAGTATTTTTATAACGCCGACATCTTCCGCAGCGCTGTACTAAGTAGTGTTGGGCGAACACACCTAGATGTTCGGGTTCGCGAACGTTCGCCGAACATCGCCGCGATGTTCGGGTGTTCGTGCCGAACTCCGAACATAATGGAAGTCAATGGGGACCCGAACTTTCGTGCTTTGTAAAGCTTCCTTACATGCTACATACCCCAAATTTGCAGGGTATGTGCACCTTGGGAGTGGGTACAAGAGGAAAAAAAATATTTGAAAAAGAGCTTATAGTTTTTGAGAAAATTGATTGTAAAGTTTCAAAGGAAAAACTGTCTTTTAAATGCGGAAAATGTCATGTTTCTTTGCACAGGTAACAAGCTTTTTGTCGCCATGCAGTCATAAATGTAATACAGAGAAGAGGTTCCAGGAAAAGGGACCGGTAACCGTAACGCTAACCCAGGAGCAGCACACGTGATGGAACAGGAGGAGGGCGGCGCAGGAGGAGAAGGCCACGCTTTGAGACACAACCCAGGCCTTGCATGAGGACAAGAAGCGTGCGGATAGCAATGCTTTTTGCCGCCATGCAGTCATAAATGTAATAAAGTTGAGAGGTTCAATAAACAGGGACCGGAAACGCTAACCCAGCAGCAGCAGCAGCAGCACACGTGATGGAACAGGAGGAGGCGCAGGAGGAGAAGGCCACGCTTTTTGAGACACAGCATCCCAGGCCTTGCATGAGGACAAATAGCGTGCGGATATAGCAATGCTTTTTGCCGCCATGCAGTCATAAATGTAATAGCATTCCAATGAGTCAGCACCGTCTTGGAATGCTATTGGAGGAGACACCTGAGATGCACAGGTGACTGGAGTCTATAGCACGACTTGACGATTCCCTGGTCCACCATTGGTGCTTGCCATACACTACGTCATAAATGTAATAAAGATGAGAGGTTCAATAAACAGGGACCGGAAACGCTAACCCAGCAGCAGCAGCAGCAGCACACGTGAGGGAACAGGAGGAGGCGCAGGAGGAGAAGGCCACGCTTTTTGAGACACAGCATCCCAGGCCTTGCATGAGGACAAATAGCGTGCGGATATAGCAATGCTTTTTGCCGCCATGCAGTCATAAATGTAATAAAGATGAGAGGTTCAATAAACAGGGACCGGAAATGCTAACCCAGCAGCAGCAGCAGCACACGTGATGGAACAGGAGGAGGCGCAGGAGGAGAATGCCACGCTTTTTGAGACACAGCATCCCAGGCCTTGCATGAGGACAAATAGCGTGCGGATATAGCAATGCTTTTTGCCGCCATGCAGTCATAAATATAATAAAGATGAGAGGTTCAATAAACAGGGACCAGAAACGCTAACCCATCACAGATGGTCATTGTTCATGTTACTTGGTTGGGGTCCAGGAGTGTTGCGTAGTCGTTTCCAATCCAGGATTGATTCATTTTAATTTGAGTCAGACGGTCTGCATTTTCTGTGGAGAGGCGGATACGCCGATCTGTGACGATGCCTCCGGCAGCACTGAAACAGCGTTCCGACATAACGCTGGCTGCCGGGCAAGCCAGCACCTCTATTGCGTACATTGCCAGTTCGTGCCAGGTGTCTAGCTTCGATACCCAATAGTTGAAGGGTGCAGATGGATTGTTCAACACAGCTACGCCATCTGACATGTAGTCCTTGACCATCTTCTCCAGGCGATCGGTGTTGGAGGTGGATCTGCACGCTTGCTGTTCTGTGGGCTGCTGCTGCATGGGTGTCATAAAATTTTCCCACTCCAAGGACACTGCCGATACCATTCCCTTTTGGGCAATAGCTGCGGCTTGTGTTGTTTGCTGCCCTCCTGGTCGTCCTGGGTTTGCGGAAGTCAGTCTGTCGGCGTACAACTGGCTAGAGGAGGGGGAGGATGTCAATCTCCTCTCTAAAGTCTCCACAAGGGCCTGCTGGTATTCTTCCATTTTGACCTGTCTGACTCTTTCTTCAAGCAGTTTTGGAACATTGTGTTTGTACCGTGGATCCAGAAGGGTATAAACCCAGTAATTGGTGTTGTCCAGAATGCGCACAATGCGTGGGTCGCATTCAATGCAGTCTAGCATGAATTGAGCCATGTGTGCCAGAGTCCTGCCAGAATCCTCATCATCCTCTTGTGAGCGTTGTGATAGTTGTTGTGATGCATCATAGTCGTCACCTTCTTCCTGGTCTGCTACTTCTGCTGACCATTCGCGCTGAATTGTGGAAGTCCAACGTGCACCGCTCTGGCCCTCGTCAGTGGTGGCAGGAAATTCCTGCTCCAACTCCAGCTGTTCCTCCTCCTCTTCTTCGTCATAGCTGCTGGGGCCAGCGTTTCCTGATGCGGATGGCCTGATGTTGGTACCATCACGCTGATCGTTTTCTCCTTCAGATTCCCCCAGTTGCATCATGACAGCTGTTTCCTTGATTTTCAACATTGACCTCTTCAGTAAACACAGCAGTGGTATGGTAATGCTGACTGAAGAGTTGTCACTGCTCACGAGCAACGTGGATTGCTCAAAATTTTGGAGGACTTGGGCAGAGGTCCAACATGTTGGCCCAATCGGATCCACAGAAGCTTGGCAGCTGTCCGGATGCGCCTCGGTACTGCGCCGTCATGTACTGGACCACTGCACTCTTCTGCTCGCAAAAGCAGGCTAGCATGTGCAGCGTAGAATTCCAGCGCGTAGGGACATCACACAGCAAGCGATGGTGGGGGAGATTGAAGCGCTCCTGCATCTTGGCGAGTGCCCCCGAAGCAGTACTGGAATTTCTGCAATGTTTGGCCACTCGTCGCACCTTCAACAGAAGATCGGCCACGCCTGGGTATGTCCTCAGGAACCGCTGAACTACTAGGTTCATCACGTGCGCCAGGCAAGGGATGTGTGTCAGCTTAGCCAACCTTAAAGCGCGAATGAGATTACTCCCATTATCACACACAACCATGCCCGGTTTCAGGTCCAGCGGTGCCAGCCACAAATCCGTCTGTTCCTTTATTCCCCTCCAAATTTCCTCCCCTGTGTGCTGCTTATCCCCAAGGCAGATCAGCTTCAGCAACGCTTGCTGACGCATGCCAACAGCTGTGCTGCACTGCTTCCACGATCCTACTGCTGCTGGGTTAGCGTTTCCGGATGAGGTACAGCTTTGAGATGCGTTGGAGGAGAAGGAGTCAGAGAGGTAGGTGCTGCTGTTGTTATCCAGTGGGAGGGACGGCGGTGCAGCTGTTTGCGGCGTGGGCAACACCCGCGCCGTAGCAGGTGAGGAATCGCTGCCAGGCTCCACAAGGTTCACCCAGTGCGCGGTAAGGGAGATGTATCGACCCTGGCCGAACGCACTCGTCCAGGTGTCAGTGGTGAGGTGAACCTTGCAGGCAACGGCATTCTTCAAGCTTCGGGTTATTTTGCTGACCACGTGCTCATGCAATTCAGGCACTGCAGAGCGCGCAAAGTGGGAGCGGCTGGGAACCACGTAACGTGGGATGGCCACTGACATCATGCCCTTGAAGCTGTTTGTCTCCACCACTCGATATGGCAGCATTTCGCAGGCCAGAAGCTTGGCTATGCTGGCTGTTACTGCCACGGCCCGGGGGTCATTTGCTGGCAATTTCCTCTTGCGATCAAACATCTCCGAGACAGACAACTGAATCGTAGGGCTGCACACTGAAGGGCTGTTGGTTGTTGTATTTGATGAACACTGGGAGACCTCAAGAGCACTACTCCGGAAAGTGACAGTGTCAGCGTCTGATGTTTGTGAATGTTGTGAACCACGCAATGGCTGGGCTACTGCTGCTGCTGAGGCGGGTCTGGTGGTGAGTCTGGTGACCCCAAGGGAGGCAGTGTTGCTGGTACCCTGTCCTGCCGCGTTTGCCCACAGAGTGGGATGTTTGGATAGCATGTGGCGGCTCATGCTGGTGGTGGAGAGGTTGTTAATACTTTTCCCCCTGCTCAGGCGGGTCTTGCACACCTTGCAAATCGCCATAGTACCATCCTCAGTGCAGTCTTCAAAGAAAGCCCAGACTTTGGAGCACCTGCCTTGCTGGCGGTTTCTGTTTGCGCCTCTTTTGCCTCTCACTTGAACTTCCACGCTTGTGGTGCCTGAAATTGCGCGCCGCCTACCTTGTGGCACAAGGCGAACTCGTGCAGCAGTGGGTTCTTCAACAGACTCATCTGTGCTGCTGCTACGACGGCGATGTTCTCGTTCACAAACAAAATCTGGGTCTCTGTCCACATTGTCCATACCCTCCTCTTCCATCTCCTGAAACTCGTCATATGTCATTGTGGGGGGCCGCCGCCGTGGAGTAGAGCTCCCCAGAACAACCTCTGCGCAGCTCACTCCAACGTCGCCTTCCAGATCTTGTCGGCCGACCTCCTGCAATTGCAACCCCTCCTGCCCAACTTGCTCTGGGATTTGGGTTTCCGAGTCCTCCTCGGACTCGCCTTATATTTCAGTGCGCGGTGCATTTCCCACAGTTAATGGTTGTGAATCCGGGCACAACATTTCTGGCTGTTCCTCCATTGACCTTTGAAAGGTGGAAGTTTGTTGGGCTGGGAATAGCTCCTGCGAATACCCCATTGTGTCCTGAGGTAATTCATCGGACTGGTTATCTGGCAGTTGTGTGCGTGGTGTCGCTGCCGGTTGTGTCAGCTTTGTGCCCACTGGCTCCTTGTAACTGGCTGAGGACTCGGACCTCGTGCGTGATGTGCTGGTGCTGCTTAACCCACTGCTGGACGCTTGAGAGGTCATCCAAGTAATTATCTGGTCCTGTTCTTTTGGATTTGTGAGGGTTGTTGTCCTGGACAACATGGGCGGTATTGAGTGGGTTTTCTTGGGTGCTCCCCTGTGGCCTGTACGTGAACCGTCAGGGGAAACACCTCTTCCCTTGCCCCTCCCTCTTTCACCGGATTTCTTCCTCATTTCACTTATCCTTAAAGTACACGCTGACTGGCATCAGTACAGTGGCAGTACAGAAATGCTATACAGTGGTGGGTGAGCGGTGTACCACTATTCCCAGCAGCGACACAGAGCACAATGCTATACAGTGGCGGGTGAGCGGTGTACCACTATTCCCAGCAGCGACAAAGAGCACAATGCTATACAGTGGCGGGTGAGCGGTGTACTACTGTTCCCAGCAGACACAGAGTGGCAGTAAACACAATGCTATATAGTGTGGCTGAGCGAGGTACACAGAGTGGCAGTAAACACAATGCTATATAGTGTGGCTGAGCGAGCGGTGTACTACTATTCCCAGCAGACACAGAACAGTAAACAGAATGCTATATAGTGTGGCTGAGCGGTGTACCACTATTCCCAGCAGCGACACAGAGCACAATGCTATACAGTGGCGGGTGAGCGGTGTACCACTATTCCCAGCAGCGACACAGAGCACAATGCTATACAGTGGCGGGTGAGCGGTGTACCACTATTCCCAGCAGCGACAAAGAGCACAATGCTATACAGTGGCGGGTGAGCGGTGTACTACTGTTCCCAGCAGACACAGAGTGGCAGTAAACACAATGCTATATAGTGTGGCTGAGCGAGGTACACAGAGTGGCAGTAAACACAATGCTATATAGTGTGGCTGAGCGAGCGGTGTACTACTATTCCCAGCAGACACAAAGTGGCAGTAAACACAATGCTATATACTGTGGCTGAGCGAGGTACACAGAGTGGCAGTAAACAGAATGCTATATAGTGTGGCTGAGCGAGCGGTGTACTACTGTTCCCAGCAGACACAGAGTGGCAGTAAACAGAATGCTATATAGTGTGGCTGAGCGAGCGGTGTACTACTATTCCCAGCAGACACAGAGTGGCAGTAAACAGAATGCTATATAGTGTGGCTGAGCGAGGTACACAGAGTGGCAGTAAACAGAATGCTATATAGTGTGGCTGAGCGAGCGGTGTACTACTATTCCCAGCACAGAACAGTAAACAGAATGCTATATAGTGTGGCTGAGCGGTGTACCACTATTCCCAGCAGCGACACAGAGCACAATGCTATACAGTGGCGGGTGAGCGGTGTACCACTATTCCCAGCAGCGACACAGAGCACAATGCTATACAGTGGCGGGTGAGCGGTGTACTACTATTCCCAGCAGACACAGAGTGGCAGTAAACAGAATGCTATATAGTGTGGCTGAGCGAGGTACACAGAGTGTCAGTAAACAGAATGCTATATAGTGTGGCTGAGCGAGCGGTGTACTACTATTCCCAGCAGACACAGAACAGTAAACAGAATGCTATATAGTGTGGCTGAGCGGTGTACCACTATTCCCAGCAGCGACACAGAGCACAATGCTATACAGTGGCGGGTGAGCGGTGTACCACTATTCCCAACAGCGACACAGAGCACAATGCTATACAGTGGCGGGTGAGCGGTGTACCACTATTCCCAGCAGCGACACAGAGCACAATGCTATACAGTGGCGGGTGAGCGGTGTACCACTATTCCCAGCAGCGACACAGAGCACAATGCTATACAGTGGCGGGTGAGCGGTGTACTACTATTCCCAGCAGACACAAAGTGGCAGTAAACAGAATGCTATATAGTGTGGCTGAGCGAGGTACACAGAGTGGCAGTAAACAGAATGCTATATAGTGTGGCTGAGCGAGCGGTGTACTACTATTCCCAGCAGACACAGAGTGGCAGTAAACAGAATGCTATATAGTGTGGCTGAGCGAGGTACACAGAGTGGCAGTAAACAGAATGCTATATAGTGTGGCTGAGCGAGCGGTGTACTACTATTCCCAGCAGCGACACAATGACTGGGGGGACCCTGGCTAGCGTGGCTGGAGCGCGAACTACCCTGCCTGCCTACCCAAAGCTAAACCCACAGACAAATGGCAGAGATATGACGTGGTTCGGGTATTTATTTACCCAAACCACGTGACAGTTCGGCCAATCAGAGCGCGTTCGGGTCCGAACCACGTGACCCGTTCGGCCAATCACAGCGCTAGCCGAACGTTCGGGGAACGTTCGGCCATGCGCTCTTAGTTCGGCCATGTGGCCGAACTCGAACATCACCCGAACAGGGTGATGTTCTGCAGAACCCGAACAGTGGCGAACACTGTTCGCCCAACACTAGTACTAAGTATATTGTCTTGTTGCTTAACCATCCCTTAGGGGGCTCACAATCTAATCTAATCCCTACCAAAGTCATATGTAGGAGAAGCCAATTAACTTATGTGTATGTTTCTGGAATGTGGGAGGAAGCCGGAGTGCCTGTAGGAAACCCACACAGACACAGAGAGAACATACAAACTCCATGCCCTAGCTGGGATCCAAATTGGGGACCCGGCCAGCGCTGCAAGGCGAGAGAGCTAACAATTACACAACAGTGCTGGACTGTTTTATTACTCCGTAGAAGCGCGATATAGTGCAAAACGGCCATCAGGCGAGGAGTGCCCAGCACCCACCGTCACCATCACACCTCTGAGCACCGGTATGTCCATGTATGCTGCACTACTGTTTTGTATTTATGCATTCGGACTGTGCCTCACTTTTTGAAGAATAAATGTACGTTGCAGTGCCAATCATTCCTGCTCCTTCTCCTTCTTCACTGTTTTATTATAATAAACACCCTTTTGTTTAAAAAAAAAGTGATCAATCAGAAATTTTCAGTTAATCTATTCCCATCCAAATTGATCAGAATGATCAACTTTGCATAGAAGAGGCGCTTGGTCCATCAGGCTAAATAGGCAGTTGCTTGGAGCGCAGTGCGGGGGGGAGGCGCAGCTGTAGGGGGGACCACGACTAACACCCCTACCCCAACCCCCACAGCCAGATCGTGTGACCCCTACCAGGTGGTGAACTGGCCCGGTGTCTATCAGACCCTGCAGCTTGCAGCTCACCTCAGCCTGTGGGATTTTCTAGCAGAGCAGGGCTACAGGAAAATGGCGTCCGAAGCCCTGCACTGGAGACTAGTGCAGGGCTTCGTACGGTGCATGCGGTGCGACGAAACCAGGGCATGTGGTGCCCCTGAAACGTTGCACCAGTGCGCCCTAAAGGTCGTACTGTCGTTAACCTTTAAGATGTCCAAACTACCATACCGTCGCTTTGTAAATTGAGCACATAGAGAATTCAATAAACTTATATTTTTATTATTTTCATATAAAAATGTTTTTTTTTTGTTTTGTGGTGTATGAAGCCCTGAACTAGTCTCCAGTGCAGGGCTTCAGACGTCATTTTCCTGTAGCCCTGCTCTGCCAGAAAATCCCACAGGCTGAGGTGAGCTGGTGCAGGGCTTCGGGCGCTATTTTCCCGTAGCCCTGCTCTTCCTTACAGCGCGGGAGATGTGCAGGACTTGCTGCACGAAAATTATCGGGGAGCTGCACGCCGGGAGAGGTGTCTTCTGCAGGTGAGTAAATGTTTTTCTTTACAGCCTCACTAGCACCAGGATCATTTTATTTATATATATATCCCCAGGGCACTAAGGAAGGGGGGGACAACCTACAATAAGCATATTTTCTGGTGAAACGCTGCCGCATTACAATAATTTTCTGGTGAAATGGTTCCTCATTACGATTATTTTCTGGTGGAACGCTTGACACTTTATGATTGATTTCTGGTGAAACGCTGATGCATTACAATTATTTTCTGGTGAAATGCTGCCTCATTTCAATTATTTTCTGGTGAAATGCTGCCTCATTACAATTATTTTCTGGTGAAATGCTGCCGCATTACAATTATTTTCTGGTGAAATGCTGATGCATTTTGATTATTTTCTGGTGAAATGCTGCAAAATTATGATTATTTTCTTATGAAACGCTGCTGCATTATGATTTTTTTCTGGTGAAGCGCTGCAGCAATAAGTGTATTTTCTGGTGAAACGCTGCCGCATTACGATTATTTTCTGGTGAAACGCTGCAGCAATAACTGTTTTTTCTCGTGAAACGCTGCCGCTTTATGATTATTTTCTGGTGAAAGGCTGACGCATTATGATTATTTTCTGGTGAAATGCTTGACACTTTATGATTGATTTCTGGTGAGACGCTGACGCATTACAATTATTTTCTGGTGAAATGCTGCCTCATTACGATTATTTTCTGGTGAGGGCCCATTTCTACTATCGCGAATTCGCATGCAAATTCGCATAGCAATACAAGTGAATGGGACTGTTTCCACTTGTCAGGATTCCTTTGCGTTTTTCTGTGCAGAAAAAATTCGCATGGCAGAGCCATCAGAATTCGCATATCGCATACCGCTATGCGAATCGCATACAATGTATTTAATAGGAAATTTGCATGAGGTTTGGGTATGCGAATTTTCATGCGAATTCGCATAGAAACAATGGAAAAGCACACCAGCACTGCCATGGTTAAATTCGCATACGTCATCCATGCAAATTCGCATGAAAATTCGCATAGACCCGCATGCGAAATTCGCATCCGCATGCGAATTTTTACCGCGGCGATTCGCACCACACAAGTGGAAATGCAGCCTGAAATGCTGCCGCATTGCAATTATTTTCTGGTGAAATGCTGCTGTATTACAATTATTTTCTGGTGAAATGCTGACGCATTATGATTATTTTCTTATGAAATGCTGCTGCTGCATTATGATTTTTTTCTGGTGAAACCCTTCCGCAATACATGTATTTTCTGGTAAAATGCTGCAGCAATAACTGTTTTTTCTCGTGAAACGCTGCCGCATTATGATTATTTTCTGGTGAAACGCTACCGCAATATGATTTTTTTCTAGTGAAATGCTTACACATTACGATTTTTTCTTGTGAAACATTTCTGCAATATGTATATTTTCTGGTTAAACTTTGCCGCATTACGATTATTTTCTGGTGAAACGCTTCCACAATACGTGTATTTCCTGGTGAAGTGCTGCCGCAATAAGTGTATTTTCTGGTGAAATTTTCAGGTGAAATGCTGCCGCATTACGACTATTTTCTGGTGAAATGCCGCCACATTACAATTATTTTCTGGTGAAATGCTACCGCATTAAGATTATTTTTATGGGGGGCAACAGGGGGGGTAGGCCCCACAGGGTTTCTTGCCTAGCGTGACAGAATGGCCAGAGGTGCCCCTGCTGCATGGAATAAAAATGGAAAATCAATTTGTGCTATCTCCCCTCTGATCAATTATAATTAGACTATTATTTACGTCATGTCCGATATGTCCAATCTGCCCATGTTTGATAAAAGGATCGATTTTTGAAGTTATCGTAGGAAAATTGATCCCGTTATCAATCAGCAGTTTGGGCAAATTGTGTCATGTGTACGCAGAATAACAGATACACACTTCACAGAAACTACTGTGAAATTCATTTCATTATGAGTTGTCAGAACAAAAGTTGCCCCAGTAAATCACAAACCTTGTTATCTTCCATTGTTAGATAATGTGCCAGACATCAGCTAACACTATCTGAGCTACAACCAAAGATTATCGTAATTAAAAGGGTCTTCCTATAAACAATTAGCTTCTGAGAACCTGTTGCAGCCATGCTTTTTTCACAGTACAGACACCTGAGGCCCAGTTTAAAGATTTTTTTGTTTTATTGTTTGCACAGTATGTTACAGCAACCCTTTTTTTAACTCTTCATTCTGTTCACAGTTTGATTTGCCATATAATTGATTTTTAAATGAGCTGCTTATTGTCTGATGGGGGCACATAAACTTGATCTTTGAAAGGATCAGTTCCCCTTATGTAAACAGGAAAACAGTGACCTGTGCACTCTCTACTCTACTTTGTAGCATTGTTTCATCATGTGTTGTCACAACAGTAAGTCATTTCAATTGCATTTCCAAATGTATTATCACCTATTGATGGGTTATGACATCTACTGTATATCTCAGATGTTACTTGCTGGCCCTCTCTCACTCTCTTTCCCTTTCTCTTTCTCCCACCTCCATCACCCCCTTCCCACGTACCCCATTGCCCCACAGTCCCTTGCTGGAAGGCCTAGCAGTACTAGAGGCCCAGGTCCAAATCTCAGTCAGAAAAACATTTGCAGAGTTTGTATGTTCTCCTACAGTCTGAATGGGTTTTCTCTGGGCCCTCTGGTATTTTCCACAAGATACTGAAAATAAAAAATAAAAATTGGTGCCCAAATCATGATAAGGACAATGGATTGTGCGAGTTCCTCTGAGGTATGGTAACCAACATAGGGCTCGATTCACTATACGGCGCTAAGTGTCATGCTGGGCATACACAGCAGTGTATTTTCTTATCAATCGAGCCACTGATGGCTCGATTGATAATTTCCGTTGTGTCCGATCACCGTGTGGATCGATTTCCGGCTCGATCCCCGCGGGCGGACAATGGGCAAAAACGAAGCGCTGATAAGGAAGTGCCCACGGGGATGAGCAGGAATCGATCCGCACGCATGGACGAGCGGTGACGCGTCGGCATCGAGCCGCTGGCTCGATGCTGGTGCATTCTCTCACCATGTATGCCCAGCATTAGCGCCGCAGTGAAAAGCCCATTAGCGCATGTAAAATAGCTTTGCAAGCACTAATAGTCGCGCAAAGCTACATCGAGCTGAAAACATTGCACTGCACACAAAGCGCGGTGCGCCAAAAATGTTGCGCGGTGCGACGATAACGGCGCATGCGGTGCGATAAAACTAGGGCATGTGGTACCCTGAAACGTCTCACTAGTGCGCCCTGAAGGTCGCACCGTCGTTAACCTTTAAGAAGTCCAAACTGCTATACCGACGCTTTGTAAATTGAGCCCATAGAGAGTTCAATAAACTGATGTTATTATTATTATTTCATATAAAAATCGGTTTAAGCCTCTTGCACACTACATACGATTCTGATTTAAGATTTTGGCAAGATCTTAAATGCGATTCAGATTTGTGATTTTTAATCGGTACTGCATGCTGCGTTTTTTTCTGTGTTTTTCTTCTTATTTGGTTGGCATCCAGGGAAAATCGGAATCGCAAATTGGAAACACAAATCGGAATCGCAAATCGGATTTGCAGTGTGCAGGGGGCCTTAGATAGATTGGCAGATAGATATATAGGTAGATAGATAGATAGGTAGATAGATAGATAGATAGATAGATAGATAGAAGTGTGGAAGTGTATTAACAAAATATGCTTCTGTTCATGCGCGCCGAACATGAATGTGAAACAGAAAAAAACTGCACCGCTAAAGACTTACATGACTTCTGGTCTGCCGCATGTCACCGCGCATGTTGCCCAACAACACACGGATGCTCTTGGCTCAGATGCGATGCTGCTGGCGCATCACATCGCATCCAGAGTGAAAGGCCCCATAGACTTTCATTGCCCTAGTGTCACCCTGTGACAAAAAAGGGTAACGCACTGCAATGAAAACTTCCCAGTGTGAAAGGGGACTCAGAGGTTTTAGCTATGAACTGGGGATTCAAGCTTCTTGCCCATATACAAGGCAATTGATCCCTCAGATGACCTTGCAGGGCCGAGGCTGTAATCCGACATGTGTACGCACCTTTAGTATTTGTGTCTCCCCCTGGGTCCCCCTATTTCATACAAATTAGTGGTCGCAGCAGCCATTTTGCTGTAAGCAGGAAGTGGCCGTGGCTCACCTCAACCATACTTGCTCCCTAGATTCTCGGAAGAGGCTGTCCTTATTGGTTACCTCATCCAAGTTTCATCTAGCGTGTGTGCAAGGCTAGAAACCTGAATATGAGTAAGACAGATACACAGATAAGTATTGGTAAGAAAATAGAAAGATTTTATGCCACTGATATAGAAATGTGAGCTTATGAGAGTGTCATTTGCAGTGATAAGTTTTTAGCAACTTGGAACCAGTTCTGAGGATGGGTTTTTTATCAGGTGTATAAATGCATTGTATGCAAAGTTGTTAGTTCTGAATAGAGAATTTAGTGGAACACGTTTACATTTCAATGTGGAATAGCAAGCCAGTGTTGATGGGCAGGATATAAGGACAGACAACAGCTCAGTGATTCCATGCTACTCTGCATTTTGGACTTCACTGAGCAAAGACATCATCCCTGAGCTGTGACCACAAGCATTGCTATGGATTCTGAGACTGATACAAGCCCTATACTTGTAAGTTGTTATTATGATTATTATTATTGTTATTAGTTTGCACTGATACAGCACAACCACGTTATGCAGTACTTTACATCTTTCCAGATTACATAGTTATACACTAACTGTTTCACAGAGGAGCTATTTCATCATTGAGAACTACCATGGAAGTTAATAGGCTAAAATCGTGGCATTAACTACGTCACATTTATAACTATTCTATGACACATTGGTTGTTTTATGTCTTGCATGTTTTTGTAGCATTTTTTTTTAAATTAAGAAAGATTTGCGTTATTCGTTGGGGTTAAAAAAAAAAACGTATTTAAAGGAAAACCAAAGTGAGAGGGATATAGAGTCTGCCATATTTATTTCCTTTTAAACAATACCAGTTGCCTGGCAGCCCTGCTGATCTATTTGGCTGCAGTAGTGTCTGAATAACAATTTGACAATAATATCAGAAACATCTGATCTGCTGCCTGCTTGTTCAGGGTCTATGGCTACAAAGTATTACAGCCAGAGGATTAGCAGGATAGCCAGACAATTGGTATTGCTTAAAAGAAAATAAATATGACAGCCTCCATACTCCTCTTGCTTCAGTTGTCCTTTAAGCAACTATAAAACTCTGCATGTGCATTAGAACTGCTTGAAGTTTGGAGCTAATAAAAAAATACTGTAGAATCTCTACACTACCTATGCTTGCAATTTTGTGGTTCTAATACTATGTTAGTGCTATAGTTGCCATACTTTTTCTGCTTACACTGATATTTTAGCTTAGGAAATCATTTTTGTATTCTTTGTATCACCTACAATTTTCCATCATGTTGAAGCAAGGCTTTTGAAACTATATTTTAAGACAATTAGGCCCATATGCAAATCACTTTTTCTTCTGAGTTTTATCCTTGGTGATTTTTTTACAACTTGTCATAAAATGCATTTTAAACCACCAGCAAGCAAGAAATTACACAAAATAATTTTGATAGTACTTTCACCAACTTTTAGGTACTTTTTCACTTGTAACATGCTGAAAAGTTATTTTAAAGATAAGATGAAAATGATCTAGAAGATAACGCAGGAGAAAAAGTTAATTGCATATGGGCCTTAGTCTTTTTAATTAAATGTGGTAAATTCACTAAATTGCGGTAAGCAGAATAACGCATGTATAGTCTTACCGCGAGATGAGTAGAGCGTAATGCACTACATTACATGCAATGCATTTCTCTCTACTCATCGTGCATAAGACTTTATGCACATTATTCTGCTTACTGCAGTTCACTGAATACACTCCACTGTTTTCAAATACTTCAAAAAGAGTTGGATGATAGCTGATTTTTCATATGGGGGCATCTTAATGTCATCAATATTCTTTGCTGAAATGTATATTGTGTATGTAATCACCACTCATCAGAAGTAACTGACTAATCAATATAAAGTAGCATATAGTAATTGCAAAGTACAGTATATAAGTTTTACTAAAAGTTTGAAATTTCTTGCTTCTTTAACTTCACTTTAAACAGCAATGGCTCTTAGTAAAAACTTTAAAAACGTATTGATTTAATATACATTATCTTATAGTTTTATAGACTACAACAACCCATATAGCATTAAGTAATTATTTAATTTCTTTTTTGCAGAATATGGAAGAACGACCACTGAACAACGAGAATCATACATCATTTTCCACATGCTTTCATGAAGCTCCATGTGAGGTGGCTTCCCCTGAGCCATCCTATTACATTGAGGGAGGAGACCACACCCTGGACCTGCTTCTAGAAGCTAGGGAAAGACTGATAACTCCTTACATTAGGCAGTATGTCTCTGAGAAGAAAAAGGACAAAAAAGTGCCTCTGCGTGGAGTGATCGGCAAGGCTGCAATCGGACATAAGGACATTTTACGAATGCATCCCAAAAAACGATGGCTACTACGCTTCCTGAAAGAGCAAAGTTTAGCAAATTCTTTGAATGAAAAAACTATTTTTTAGAAAACAATTGTTCTTGAAACCTACTGAATATCTTGGACATGAACGTGAAATAATGTATATATTTTGTAAAGTACTTTAAGTTTTACTCTTATCTTAATAGTCAAATAAAAATATTTGATTATTCGAAAATTTGTACATTTTATGCTAATTTTTAACATTCTATCATCAAACCACCTATTTATTTACAATGCATAAGTAGGTAGATGATATTAGTAGAGAATTGTACTGTGCCAGCCTTTAGCTAGATCAGAATACTTTGGATAAGGATGATAATTATTGGCTAATTCAAAACATTAAGGCTTCTTGCACACCAAGACGTTGCATTAGGTGCCACGTTAAGGTCGCATAACGTGCACCTAACACAACGTATGGTGCTGCAAGAGCCGACGGTAGAGTGAGCCGCGTTAGGCGGCTCGAGTCCTATAATGTCTCCCAGAGTGGCGCTGATTGGCCAGCGGGACCACGTGATGCGGAGCGAGACACTCTGCATCACGTGGTCCCGCCGGCCAATCAGCGCCCGCCAGTGCAGTGAATATTAAGTAGCCATGTGCGCGGCTACTGTAGCTGGCTCTCCCCGCCTCCTCTCCGCCCCCCACTGCGCATGTGCAAACAGTCTAACGCGGCTATAGCCGCTCTAACGCCGTAGCATGCTGCACTTTCCGGACAACGTGCAGCGTTACATGTAACGCAACGTGGGCTGTGTGAACAGCCCACTTGTGTTACATTGCTGTGCGTTGGGGGAGTGTTACAGGCGCACTAATGTGCGCCTGTAACGTCTTGGTGTGTAAGCAGCCTAAATCTGAAAAAAATTCACACAATAAATATCTTCTTTAAAGTGTGTATAGAGGTTGGGAGTCTGAAGAAGATCTCTAGTACTGTATGTGAAAACATTGTTTAATCTTTTGAGTTAGCTTGTAAATAGTATCAACAGTTTTCAGAACTTAATGCTTATACAAAACAAAAAAAGAAAACACTTTAGGTGTAGTTTTGGGTAAACAACCTTCTGCATTACATTTTGAGATGCAGTTAACCTCACTTTTGTAAAGATATGTCTAAAATTTGTCTAATATTCCTTGGTATTCTTAACATCAACATCTGAAAAAAAAAACTAATTGAACTGAGTAAGGATCTCTCAAGACTCGTCCTTTTGATGGGATAGTTAACTGATCAAAAGAAAAATACTTAACTTTCACACCTTCCTTTGCCCTTTTGTGTCTAGATAGGTCAGACAAGTGCCGTCTATTCAATTACAAATTCATGACATACCAAATCAAGGACAGAATATGAAAGGTTATTATAAAGGTATGCAAAGGTGTGCAGATTTATGGGTAGAGTACTCAGAGAGCTCATGGTGATCCAAAACAACTAGGAGTGTATATAAAAGCCCTCTCACTATAAAGTTATGTTAAATATAATTGTTGCCTTCATAAAACACAAGGTATTTGCAATAATTCAGCTTTAAGTTACAAGGTGTGGATTCCCATAATGCATCACTCTGAAATAAGTTAATCATCTCTTTATGCCCCTGAAAGCCAGACAAACATCCAAAATCGCTGGTGTATGGTATGCTTACAGCTTTTCAATTTTACAGAGCCACTTCACTCAAGGCTGTATGCATGTTGGATTTGAGTAGCTCTGTAAAATTTCTAAGCTATTTGGGAAGGACCAATGATGACGTCCGTCTCACATTCGACTTGCTTGTTCATGTGGAGGCCTGACCAAACATATGTTGCACTTATCTTCAAAGCAGTAACTTTACATGTTAAATAACATCTACCGTGTCGGTGACATAAATGTGTGCATTTTTAGCTTAAAGTGTGTACACATGCACAGATTGCCCCCAGTTTTGCCCATCAAGGTCAAACTCAATCACCTGTGGGTGTGTCAGTGTCTGTGAGGCCCTAATGCTGTACAGAGACATCACTACGCGACAGCCAAGCAATGCTTTTTGTGTCTATGAAGGAGGGATGACCAGTCCCAGGAGTGATGAACTTGCTTTTGGAGGTGGGTAAGAAGGACAAGAGGGAACTCGACTGTCACTTAAAGACATGCTGGATTATTAGAAAGCCTCTGGAGACACTGTAGATTCTCAGATAAGATGGCTTTAACTGGCAGCCTTGGCCGACAACAGTCTGGCATGTGTACGATGGCACTATACTTTTTGTGGGGGAGTTGAAGTTTAACGGTTCCTTCTTAACAATCATTACATTGAAGACAACACACAAACTGCTTAGATGTACATTTTTTTTATAATATATTACACAGGTTTTGGAAAGTTGCCCATTCTCAAGGTCGCCATATGAAATAGAAGTGTTCAAAACAAGTTGTATATGTTTAAGCAAACTGCGCCTGCCACTGTCATGCACAAAAATCAATCACAGTTCAGTTAATTATGTGTGCGCTACCACAAATCTGTGTATCCAACTTCAAAGGTGTTGTCACAGCGCTCCTCCTTATATCATCTGCAATACTAAAAGAGAAAACTACAACTAGTGCATTACTGTTAAAACATTTTTGCACACTCCATGCAGAACACCCCATGGTAAAACAGTGAGTAAAACAGTGCTCCACTCCTCATGAATCCGAGTCCCTACAGTGTGGCCGCTCACCAGATTGAAGCCACCTCAAAATCGAGGTGAATCTAGCGCATAGCCTCACGGCAATAAGCTCCAATAGATTCACTTTTCCTCAGGTAAAAAAATGGTATTTATTCCATATAAAAAAGATAAAAGCAAATATAGCATAATACAGTTGGTGACAAATATAACAGGCCTGTGCCCTACAGAGCACTCATGTAGTATCTGAATTCAGATTCAGGTAGGTGACATCCTAGTGATTGGGGATGTTGCCTGTTTATATACAGTAATCCCACACAGAGAAGGAATGGGAGCAGTTGAACAAGCCCTTAGACAGGAAAACACCCTTAAAGACAGACAAATAGCATTTATTATGGAACTTCTCCAGTTTGCGTTAACTCACAACTATTCGTGGTATGGACACGAATATTACCTGCAACTAACAGGATGTGCCATGGGTGCCAAATTTGCCCCATCGCTGGCTAACATCTACATGGATAAGTGGGAACAGGAGGTACTCTCACTCACGGAGGCAGGCAACATTGTAAATTGGAACAAGTTTATAGATGACCTGTTCTTCATATAGACACACTCCATATGGACACACTCCATGCAGAACACCCCATGGTAAAACAGTGAGTAAAACAGTGCTCCACTCCTCATGAATCCGAGTCCCTACAGTGTGGCCGCTCACCAAATTGAAGCCACCTCAAAATCCAGGTGGATCTAGCGCATAGCCTCACGGCAATAAGCTCCAATAGATTCACTTTTCCTCAGGTAAAAAAACGGTATTTATTCCATATAAAAAAAGATAAAAGCAAATATAGCATAATACAGTTGATGACACAAATAACAGGCCTGCACCCTACAGCGCACTCACATAGTACAGATGAATAGATCGCTCATCAGGCATCCAAACCCAGTAGTATGGCCTCCTATCGCGATGTCGGCGTCCCGTTCTCGGCTTTTACGAGTGCCTCTCAGCATGTAGCACTTCCGATCCCCAGTGACGTCAGACATACCTGGCTCCGCCCTATGCATTTCGTCTGCTTGGACTCATCAGGGGTTGACGTCACCGGTACGCCGACGTCTCTTATAGTTTGGGATCTTCCTTTGCATGCGTCCCTTTGGTCGCATCAATTTGCATCATCGGATGCGCCTCTATTGTCACTTACCCGACGATGCCGGCGCAGCATATGGGATGTCATTAGTCACGGTCTGGAACGCAGCAGGAGCTATCCGAATGCACTTCAGTCAATGGACATTCTGTGACGTGCCTGAGTGTTTCCTTAGCCCATGTGTGCTAACGCCCTCTAGTGGTTGTTTTACCTCAGGCCACATGGTTACTGTACACCCTTATAATAGTCCGCATCAATAGAGCCTCCATGTCTCCTAAAAATAGGCGTTAAAAGAGTTTAAAAATAAAAATAAAAAATAGTATATAGAAAACGGGGGTGAAGGGACATACCTGTTCTGAATGAGCTTAGACACGGCCCATATTATTAGCCTAAGGTAGACATGATTCCTTTATGGCACTATAGTACAAAGCTTATACCAATTGTTGATAGTAATAAAGTTGTCTGCCCTTACATAGCTTTTAATTTGAAGATATCCCTATTCACTGGGGGCTGCGGATACCAATTCAATTGTCCCCATAGTTGTACCCACTATCCAAATATTTCATGGGCTAATTTAACACCACAGCCAAGGAATACCACTGGGCTGGTTCTAAGCAGTGATTGCATACAGTAAAAATCCTATAAATACAGTTAACATTATTTGTGTTTTAGGATTGCCCAATTAGCCCCTGTTTACATGGCAGAGAACGTCCAGATGGACCCAGTTCCCCTCAGGGGGAGAGTCCTGCAGTCCTCTCACTCTAACCCTTGTCCCGGGGCCTCATAAAATTATCCCCTACTTCACCTTGTGTCTAGTGCTAATGAACCCCATAAGTGTACACTCAGGCTGCAGGACTCTCGCATTCCTTCCTTAAATTAAATATCATTAGTGATAAAACAATTTATATCAAACTCTACATTTAATCCCCCAGGTGTGAGACTCTTCATATTGAAGATCCACCGTCCCTCAGCTTGAGAAATATCTCTAACTACACTAGAACCTCTCCATCTTTTTATTTGTGCTTCAACACCCATGAACCTTAGCCCTGTTGGGTCACTGTTATGGTGCAACCTGAAATGATTGGACACATTATGTGTTTTAAGACCCTTAGTTATATTGGCCACATGTTCCCCTATCCTCTTGTGAAGTTTCCGTGTAGTTCGCCCTACATATTCTAGATTGCATGGGCACCATAGTACATAAATGACCCCTTTTGTGTGACAGGTAATGCACTCCTTTATTGAATGTCGATACCCTGTGTTTTTCGCCACAAGTTGATTTCCTCTCACAGGTTGGGCCCCTTTACATCCCCTGCAGTTTCGGCAGGGGAAGAAGCCTTTCTGTCCCAAAAGGTCTGTCCTAGTTGCACTCGTTGAGTCCTGAAAACTGGAGATCAGTTTGGACCTCAGATTTGGGGCCTTCCTGTATATAAATGTTGTTTTTTCCGGTAGTGTTTTGCCCAGCGTCCGATCCAATTGGAGAATCTGCCAGTGTTTTTGAATTATGGATTCCACTTCCTTGTGTTGACAGTTATAGTCCAATAATAGATCAAAGCCCCTATCTTTACCACCACTGCGTCTCACATCCTCCAGGAGTTTGGACCTGTCATATTTGGAGATCTCTTCCACCAGATTATTTAAATTCTCCTGCTCAAATCCTTTATCTTGAAATCTCTGCATCAGAATTTGACTTTGGGTTCTGAAATCCTGAACCTCAGTACAGTTGCGCCTGATTCTCATTAGCTGACCCTTAGGGATGTTGTCAAGCCACCTTTTTGGGTGACAGCTTTCCCTAGGTATATATCAGTTTTTGTCGGTGGGTTTAAAAAATGTTTGATGGCCAGCCCATCCTTTCTTGCATTTTGCCAATCGCAAGGACAGCATTAATATAATAAAAATTGTGAAGCCCCTTCTTCAGGTGTGCATGATTTTCATCAAAACACAATTGCGGTGCCTGCTGCAGTTTTGCTGTTTGCGTTCACTTCAAGTCAGTTGAAGTGCATGCAAATTACATAGCAAACGCAGTGCTATGCAATTTGCAATGCCATTTCCCATTTGGAAAAACTTCCTGTGATATTTTTTACTTTTCACGTTGGGAAACGCAATCATGCACACCGGTCGGAAAAACGGGCACTCGGCATGAACTGAAAATGCTTCAAGTTACACTCAGGCTATGTTTTACCTTCTCACCCTATATAACCTATTCTTATTAATTATATCTCTTTCTCCTCTTTGATGCGAAAAAAATGGTAAACTATGGTAAAATGTTAAATGGTAGACTGTCTCAAAATAACACATTATAGTCCAGAACCGTAAATAGGTTAACAAAAATACATATAAAAAGCATATACACACGAAAAAAAAACTACACTTAGCTGCACCAGTCAGGCTCTTTTGCGCATGCGCGACCCCTCCAAAGAAGAGCTCACTGGCGCAACTGAGCCAAATTACCGGGGATGAGGGACTCAGCAGTGCTTATGGGGCTGGAAGGGAGCCCTGAGTGAGGCCTGGTGCACACCAAAAACCGCTAGCAGATCCGCAAAATGCTAGCATATTTTGAAACGCTTTTTCTTATTTTTCTGTAGCGTTTCTCCTAGCATTTTTTGTGAAGCGTTTTTGGTGTAGTAGGTTTCATGTATTGTTACAGTAAAGCTGTTACTAAACAGCTACTGTAACAAAAAACGCCTGGCAAACCGCTCTGAAGTGCCGTTTTTCAGAGCGGTTTGCGTTTTTCCTATACTTAACATTGGAGGCAGAAACGCCTCCGCAATCCAAAATCTGCAGCAGCCCGGGAGTATGCGTTTCTGCAAAACGCCTCCCGCTCTGGTGTGCACCAGCCCATTGAAATACATTACCCAAGCGTATCCGCAGCTGCAAACGGATCTGAAAACGCTGCCGAACCGCTCTGGTGTGCACTAGGCCTAAGTATTAAACCTTTCTTTAACCTTATCTCAGTTACATATTAAGAAATAATCTTATATCCAGAATTTTATATTAATTTATTGTTCTTTTGACTGGGGAGAAAGGGCTCCCCCACTTTATTGAGGATAGCAACAGGATGAAGAACAATAGAGGAAAAAAATACCTGCAATGCCACCTAGTTCTTTTTTATATCAATGCTCTGGTAATTATAAATGTCCTAATAATAAATGTAATGTCATCATTCATATTTTTGAGTTATCATTTATAGCCATTGTGATGTTTTAATAGGTGTTAAAATGTCACAGAAGCCATCATTCAATTAACTTTTTCTCCTAAGTTTTCCCCTAGGTGATATTTTTACATTTATATATACATTAGGGTCTGCACACCCATATATTGTAGCCTACAGCTTTAAGAACTATCACAGAACCTTGGGTGCAATGTAAAGGTAGTACCCAGTATAATATACAAAGAAACATGCACGCCAGTCAAAAAGGATTTTTAAATGCACTTCTTATTTATAATACATTTTTTGTTGCAACGAGTACAAAATATAAACATATCAAAACTCCAACAAGGAATACAGCTGTACATAGTGTAACAGGCTGCGCAGAAACATGAGAACACTTTAACATCTTGAGGACCGCAGTGTTAAACCCCCCTAAAGACCAGGCCATTTTGCTTAAAAAGGGCCACTGCAGCTTTAGGCCTCGCTGCAGGGCCGCACAACACAGCACACAAGTGATCCCCACCAACAGAGCTCTCTGTTGGTGGTGGCTGATTGCTCCCCCAGTGTTTGTTTGTTTTTTATAAATATTTTAATTACTTATTTTTAAACAAATTTCCTTATTTATTTATTTTCTACCACCTCCCTCCCTCCCCCCGCCAGCCAATCACTGTGATCAGCTGTCATAGGCTTCAGCCTATGACAGCTGATCACCTCTGATCCCCTGGATCACTGCTGTAGATCGCAGCGCTGTACAAGGTAATTAGATGGCGGTACAAGGTAATTAGATGACGATCGCCGCTGGGAGGCTGAAGGCGGAGTTCTGCTTCACTTACCTAGTGGAGATGCGCAATCTCCTGCACTGCGAGCCACAAGGACCTTACGCCAATCGACTTTAGGCAGTCCTGGGGCCGCTGCCCATTGGCGTGACGTGGTCGGCAAGCAGTTAACAAGTCTGCAATGATCAGAGCAATAAGCATTCAGTATACAGCGTGATTCAAAATACACAGAGGTGGAGGAAAAGTTCCATTACCCAACAGCAGCGCTGTTTCGAAGCAACTAAGCCTCTTGATCACGGACAAATAAGTCCACAGAGCAAGGCAGCAACAAAGCGACTGGTGCAGTGATGCAGGGCGGCGTTCCTCTCCATGTTGTATCCAGATCCGGATTGAAATACTCGCTCCTGACTGCTAATTGGCCAAAAAGCACCAGGGCCGGCCCTTGTGATGCGTACGCACAAGGGGCCCTCGCCGCCGTGCGCATGACGTCACTTCCGCTTCCACCAACCTCCGAAATGCAGAAGTCACTTACTCGCATAGAGATTGTGCCAACCTTAGTATGGACCTCGCATTAGAGCACGGGGGCAGGTGGAGTGTTATCCTAGTAACTGAATATGGTTCTTTGGTACTGAATATGGTTCTTTTGCGGGAAGCATCTACAAATAAACAACACAGACATCATTTTAATAAAAGGAATTTTATATACATATGTTCAGTCTTAGCGTAGTTCAGGCACACTAGCTTGATATGTGACCTTCCTCATGGCAGTCATAAACAGTTCACATAACCGACAGATCTACCTCTTCATTTAATCCAAAGGGAGATTTACTCCTTAATTTATAGATCCAAAAAAAGTTCTCTGCATTTTAATTTATTTTTCAAATCACCAAAGCTGTGATATACTGTGACCGGCAGTGTAGAAATGGCGTGACAATAGGGAATCAGCATCACCGCAGCGTATGTTGCTGTGGTGCTCGCTGATACATGTGCGAATGTCCCTACTGGTCTGCCCCACATAGAGCATCCCACAGGGACATATAACAGTGCATACCACACGTCTTGTGGAGCAGTTTGCAAACTCTTTCAAGTATATACGAGAACCACAGGGATACTTGCCTTTAAAGAGACACTGAAGCGGAAAAAAAAATATGATATAATGAATTGGTTGTGTACTATGAATAATTACTAGAAGATTAGCAGCAAAGAAAATATTCTCATATTTTTATTTTCAGGTATATAGTGTTTTTTCTAACATTGCATCATTCTATAATATGTGCAGATTACACAACACTCTGCATTCAAAATGATTCTTTCAGAGCAGTCTGTGAACTAATGACCTCTCCTCTGGCAGATAAAAAGTAAACAGTTGAGATAATAAAAGTCAAAAGACAGCCCTCTCCACGACTTTTGAAAGTCGTAGAAATGAATGGCTTTTTTGCATAGAGATAACAACTGGAGTTTCTTAACTCTTCCTGTACTGGAAACAATTAGACTGATGTTTCTGATCTTAATGTTTTATTTCTTAGCTGTACTACACATACAAATCATAATATCATATTTTTTTTTCGCTTCAGTGTCTCTTTCAGTGCTGGTAAACCAGAGAGCCTGTGCCTGTATTTGTAGCCACTGGTGTACTCCAAGCATGAACAAGGGTGTCTCGTATACTCTTGGAGCACTTGAATGCACATATTGGAGGTTCTTTGAAGAATGGAGCTAATTTCTGATCACTGCTGATCACTGTCCAGTGCTTGCTCACAATGTCAAATGCCTGTTTGGAGAGAGGAGAATAGGTCAGAACAATTATTATTATTATTATTATTATTTATAATTGATATCCTATTCATAGGTACCTTAGGTTTGTATTTTAAAAGAGACAATCTGGGCCTCTCAGCAGCCCTGGACAATGCATCAGACAAAATCTTATCATCATACCCTCTTTGCTTAACTGCTTGCTGATCGCGTCATGCCGATGGGCGTGGCCACGGTGGCAGCCCCAGGACCGCCTAAAGCCGACTGGCGTAAAGTCCAGTGGCTTCGTTTTGTAGGAGATCACACACACGCTGCGGCGCATCTCCTGCTTGGTAGGCAGAGATCCGCCTTCAGTCTCCCAGCCGCTCAGAGACTGTTAGACGGCGAAACTGCCGTCTAATTACCATTTACAGCACTGCGATCTAAGGCAGCACTGTACTGGAGACAGCCGTGTGACATGGCTGTCCCCCTGGGACACACAAAAATGACGGCCGATCGCAGTGATAGGCTGGCAGGGGAGGGAGGGCAGGACTGGGAGAAAAAAAAAAGAGGAAATTTATTAGAAAAATAATAATAATAATACAAATATTTGTAACAAAAAAAGTAAACACTGGGGGAGCGATCAGACCCTACCAACAGAGAGTTCTGTTGGTGGGGAGAAAGGGGGGGGGGGGGGAATCACTTGTGTGCTGTGTTGTGCAGCCCTGCAGCTTGGCCTTAAAGCTGCAGTGGCCTATTAACAGAAAAATGGCCTGGTCTTTAAGGGGGTTTAACACTGTGGTCCTCAAGAGGTTAAAGTTAAGCATGGTTCACCTTAGCGGTTTTTTGCAGAACGTAACAGGTAGAGATGGCTCGAACCTCCGATTTTTGCGAACGGCAGTAGACTTTAATGGGCAGGTGAACTTTCAAGACTACAAACACTAATTCTGGCCACAAAAGTGATGGAAAATATGTTTCAAGGGGTCTAACAACGGGAGGGGGGCATGGCAAAGTGGAATACACACCAAAATTCCTAGGAAAAAATAAGATTTGACGCAAAGCAGCGTTTTAAGGGCAGAAATGCATTGCTAAATTGGAGGCATAAAGTGCTTTAAAGCATCTTGCATGTGTATACATCAATCAGGTAGTGTAATTAGTGTACTGCTCCACACTGACAGACAAAACTCACTGTATAACGCACCGCAAACAGCTGTTTGCGTAGTGATGGCCGTGACTGTTGCACACCATGGCGAGAGTGCAGGCGATGGCGGTTTTCAAGCCCATATGGTCGGGATGAGGTAGCTCAATGACAGAACAACAGTGACTGAGTGTCCAGCTGATCGAATTTGGTCTGTCCACAATGAAGCAACAGCCTTATTACCTTGGGTCAGGTGACCCCCTCCAAACACACTCATATTGCAGTTGGCTGATGGTGTAATGGTTAAGGGCTCTGCCTCTGACAAAAGGAGACCAGGGTTCGAATCTCGGCTCTGCCTGTTCAGTAAGCCAGCACTAATTCAGTAGGAGATCTTTGGCAAGTCTCCCTTACACTGCTACTGCCAATAGAGCGCGCCCTAGTGGCTGCTGCTCTGCTCTGGCGCTTTGGGTCCGCAAGGAGAAAAGCGCAATATAAATGTTATTTGTCTTGTCTTATTTGTCATATAGCCGGTCATTGCTTCATTGTGATACGCAAGCCCCTTCACCGCGGCAAGGTAACAATCAAGAAGGGGAATTGACACATGTACATGCCTTTTGTTTTGTTGTTGCAGCCACAGTGCAGCCAGAAAAATTAGGCAGGCATGTACACGCACCAGAAAAATTATTATAGCGGCCTGCAGGCAGAGATGCTGTGTGTGGGGACTGGCTTAGTATTCGGGCAGGCCTAACCGTGCTTTGCAGACCAAGCATCCATGGTCAGATGGACCCTAGACCAAACGCTGTGTGCCAGAGATGACACCACTTACCTCAACATCACGGTACAGTTTGGGTATCGCCTTTTTTGAGAAATAATTGCGGCCTGGTATTTTCCACTGTGGTGTGTGGCTTTGCTTTTGTGTGCTGCTTTTCCTCAGGTGGTCATGTCATTGCAGTTTGTGCTTTTTTGTCATGTGCCTTCGTAAGGCAGTTGTCCCTACGCGGGTCTTGGTCTTTCCACAGCTCAATTTTCGGTGGCAGAGAGTACAGGCGTATATCAAAAAAGGGCGCCTGGAAAAAAGGGCGCGGGGTGTAGCCGAAATTAGAAGTTTGAATGCAAAACCGTATTTTTCGTTTAAGAGGTTATAAACGATAATTTAGTGCTAAATACGTAAAATAAACGGAAATGAAATGGCAAAATACCGTCTATAACAGTAAACGAATTCTGAAATGAAACGTCAAATAGCGTCTATAGAAAAAACGATATTTACACTTGTATTAAGCATAGTACTAGAATGGTAGGTTTTACAGGTATTTTACTACAATTATACCTAACTTTAGGGTCACAGATATCTCTCCTTATCCCTATCCCTCACACCTAGACCCCCCTTTGTGTAAATACACATAATGTAATAAATTGTATATATTACATATATTGTACTATAACTATACCTAACCTTACTCTCATACAGAGCCCTCCCTGTACCTATCCCTAACCCCTAGACCCCCCTGGTGGTGCCTAAACCTAAGACCCCCCTGGTGGTGCCTAAACCTAAGACCCCCCTGTTGGTGCCTAAACCTAAGACCCCCCTGTTGGTGCCTAAACCTAAGACCCCCCTGTTGGTGCCTAAACCTAAGACCCCCCTGTTGGTGCCTAAACCTAAGACCCCCCTGTTGGTGCCTAAACCTAAGACCCCCCTGTTGGTGCCTAAACCTAAGACCCCCCTGTTGGTGCCTAAACCTAAGACTCCCCTGTTGGTGCCTAAACCTAAGACCCCCCTGTTGGTGCCTAAACCTAAGACCCCCTGTTGGTGCCTAAACCTAAGACCCCCCTGTTGGTGCCTAAACCTAAGACCCCCCCTGTTGGTGCCTAAACCTAAGACCCCCCTGTTGGTGCCTAAACCTAAGACCCCCCTGTTGGTGCCTAAACCTAAGACTCCCCTTCTGGTGCCTAAACCTAAGACCCCCCTGGTGGTGCCTAAAACTAACCACCACCCTGGTCCTAACCCTCCCTGTACCTATCCCTAACCCCTAGACCCCCCAGTAATGCCTAAACCTAACCATCCCCACTGCACAAAACACACTAAACACATATAAACAATAATATATTTAATCCTTAAAATACTTCACTCCAAATAACATGAATAAAATAATTTATATATTTGTAATAGAATAACTAGCCTTAAAATCACATAGAAATCTTAAAATAACAGTAATTTGTAATAGAATAACTAGCCTTAAAATCACGTAGAAATCTTAAAATAACAGTAATATTTAAAGCGATATTTTAGTAACTATAATCAACGCATTAGAAGTGTAAAAACAAAGTTAATACCATAAGCGATGTATTTCTAATACAATCAGCTTTAGAAACGTTATTTAAGCATTATACATATGAAAACGAATTTTAAATGATAAAAGAAGTGTAAACGAAATTTTAGTTGTTATAGTTTTATAAGCGCATTTTTAAAACGAAAAAAACTAGTTAAAACCCATATAAGCGAAATTTACAAACGAAAAAATAAGTATAATACAAAGTCTAAACTAACTTGTAAACGATATTTGTTATAAACTTTATCCTGTAAACGAAAACCTTTGTTAACACGATCCCTGTAACCGCTATTTCTCGTGCGCCCTTTTTTCCTGTCGGGCGCCGAATAGCCGATATTTTGCATTGCAGTCTATGGCGGCGCCCTTTTTGTCCACTATCCCTGTGCGCCCTTTTTTACTAGTTCCGAGAGTACAGATGGCATCGCTCTCATCTGAGGCAGACACACAAAAAAATTTCCACACACCTGAGCCCTGGGATGATGGCACTTTGGTGATGGCTGCCGACTGAGTGTTAAGTGGGGTGTCAGAATCAGAGCAGGAGGAGGAAGATATGTCACGCTTCTGTGTGGAAGCTGAGGAAGATGAGGTGTTCTGTGTTAAATAGTCAACTACGTCCTGACAATATTGGGGGTTGATGGCACATGCCTTCTTCTGAACACTGTACTTTGGTCGAGAGCTGCATAAAATCACGACAGCATGACCTCAAACAGACCTGCCGGGTGGCCTGCCTCTGGCTCTGCTTCTGCCTGTTGTTTTGTCCATATTGGGGGGGATGAAGTGAAAGGTATGCACTGACTGCTGGTATATAAAACAGCATGCAGTCACACAGATGCAGTGAAAGGTAGGCATTGACTGCTAGTATAACAATGTGCAGTCATACAGGTGCAGTGAAAGGTATGCAGTGACTGCTGGTAGAACAATGTGCAGTCACACAGGTGCAGTAAAAATGGATGCACTGACTGCTGGTATATAAAACAGCGTGCGGTCACACAGGTGCAGTGAAAGGTATGCAGTGACTGCTGGTAGAACAATGTGCAGTCACACAGGTGCAGTGAAAATGGATGCAGTGACTGCTGGTATATAAAACAGCGTGCTGTCACACAGATGCAGTGAAAGGTATGCAGTTACTGCATGTATAACAATGTGCAGTCACACAGGTGTAGTGAAAGGTATGCAGTGACTGGTATTATAATACAATGTGCAGCAGTCACACAGGTGCAGTGAAAAGGTAGTCACTGTATTTGCTGGGCCTGGCACAGTATAGCAATTAGCAAGGGCCAGCTGTGACAGACAGGGCTGTATATGCAGTGTCAGTGGGTCATATAAAAAAAAAACACATCACAACTAACCTCACCTAACTAACCTCACCTAACTAACCTCACCTAACTAAGCTTTCCTATCTCTCTCCCTTCTCTCACTAATACTGCAGCACACAGAGTGAGAAAATGTCCGACGCTGCTGCCTTATATAAGGTAGGGGGGGTGCTGCCTGATTGGCTCCCATGTGTCTGCTGACTGTGATGTAGAGAGTCAAAGTTTAGCCCAATGATGTAGTATAGGGGGCGGGTCAAACTCACATAAAGTTTGCATTCAAGGCGAACCCGCGTTGTTTGCGTGAGCAAGTTTGCATGCGAACCGTTCGGGGCCATCTCCAGTAACCGGAACGTATACTGTTCTGCCCAGCGGACCGTTCTTCCCAGTGGAACAGATTCGGACAAAAAATGCTGCAGCATTGGGGGAATGGAAAACAGAACGTTTCTTCACACTAGTGAAGAAACGGACCATTCCATAGGGGATATGGGCATGTGCCGACGCGAACCTGAGCAGCAGGAGGGTGAGGGAGGGTGCAGCAGCCGGGCGGGTGGGTGAGGGAGGGTTTATACATACCTAATCTTCTGTAGCAGCCGGCGGTAGAGGCTTCCGTCTTCTTCCGCGTCATGTGACTACATGACGCGTCATATGACTAGTCACATGACTCGCTGTGTAGTCACACCGGAAGAAGAGGAAGCCTCTACTGCCGGCTGCTACAGAAGATTAAATATGTATTTTCTGGCGAAATTTAGTGAAAATGGATCCGATCAATCATTGATCACATCCGTTTTCCCTTTCCATTTTTAATGTGAACAGAGCTGTGGACAAAGCCATCCGGATCCAGTGAAACGGAGATCGGATCCACTCACCGGATCCTTTTGGCTCAAAACACTGTGAACTGTGATCTACATCCTGCCCGCCTCCTTATACGAGGCTTTTTATAAGGAGGCGGGCAGGATTTACACTAACTTTAAGCAAAGAGGGTATGATGATAAGATTTTGTCTGATGCACAGGCCCGGATTTAGGGGCAGGCCCCCAAGGCATGGGACTAGGGCGACAGAATCTGCCTCATTCCGAAGGGCGGGTGACAGGTTAATTGCACCTGCCACAAGAACCGCTCGCCCACTCTGCAAGTCTGCAGCCGTCCCACTCTGACTGCCTGCTTGAGCTTATGTAAGCAGAGCAGCTGGCGGGGGCGGACAAGGAAGCCAGCTACGAGTGGTGCACTGTGAAACTGCAACAATCCTGCAGCTTCCTACGGACAGACTCTCTCCCTGTGCAGTGTCAGCGGCTAGCCCGACTTCCTATATACAGCGGGCAATGGATGCATCGCTCTCTGCCCGCTGTCAATCAAGTCACGTAACATTCTACGTGACGTCAGCCAGCCCTGACCCCAGCCGGGAGTGTGGAGTGGATGGGAAGGTCTGAGGTCTTGCGGTGCCGCTGGGGTTGATTTATGTATAAGAATTCAAGTGTGCAGGCAGCGCGCAGCTCGTGACCCCCTTCCCCACCTCTGAAAAAAAATAAAACAGTTTCTCTGCTGTGCATAGCTATCGCCTCCAGTGTGTGTGATGGATGCCAGAGGGCCTGACAGGAGGGGAGAAAAAGGCTGCAGGCTGTAAGTGGACATGCACCATTACAATGACTACTGTACTGACTGATGCTGTTCACTGTGTCCCCTCCACACCTTTAGAAAACAAAAGACCTAGGGCTTGATTCACAAAGCGGTGCAAACAGTTAGCACGTGACGTGCTTTTCGCGGACTTTTGCGCACGCAAAGTGCCACAATTTGAGCGATCGCGGACTTTTGCGCGCGCAATTTGCCGCGAATCGTACGAATCGCGGCGAATTACGCACGCAAAAGTCCGCGATCGTGCGAATCGCGGCACTTTGCGCGCGCAAAAGTCAGCGAAAAGCACTTCACGTGCTAACTATTTAGCATTCCCGTGGTAAACAGTTTGCACCGCTTTGTGAATCAAGCCCCTAATGTCCTAAGAAGATAACTATACCTAGAGGGGATGATTCTTACCAGTTCCCATCCTCTCTTTGTTGTGGTCCCTTCTGTTGTCAGTCACTCTGTGACCTCTTACTGCTCTTGCTCTGCCCCTGTCCACTCTGTACCCTGTGAGCTCCCTAGCCTCCTATTCAGATGTGTACACAGTAGACACAGCCTAGAAGCTTGCTCCAGCCCCCTGTAGTCCATCTGCTTGATTGCTGTTCTCCCACAGTTTGGCACTGTAAATTCTCCAACTAGCCCTGTCATGATTCACTGAAGCCAATCACACTCTCATAGCCAGGAATGTTCTGCGTATGCGCAATTTGCTAAGACTGCAACATTGCTTGCACAGGACTCTCCCAGCCATGGGCTTTCGATTGAAGGGTGTATGCGACCAGCCTGGGACCACACATGTGCAGTGACGCACAACTGGGCTGGTTCACCGACTACACTGATGGAGAATAGAGGGGATCAGGAGGATGGGGATAAAGCAGATGGATTAAAGGTGGCTGGAGGAAGCCCCAGGTAAGTATAAAACCTTATACTTTATCTCAGGTTTCCTTTAAAGGAAACATCCAAGCAAATAAAAAAATAAAGATCCACTTACCTGGGGCTTCTTCCAGCCCCTTGCAGCCGTCCTGTGCCCTCGCCACAGCTCTGGTAGCTCCCGGTCTCAGCTGTTGCTGCGTTCCACGGTGTGGGTCACGTAGTTTGCTGACGTCAATAGGACGGTACTGCGCAGGCACAGAACTACTGCTACTACTGCGCAATACAGACCTGATGACGTCAGCCAGACCACGTGGCCCTTGCCGTGGAGCGTACAGGAAGCCGAACTGGCAAGGTCGCCTTTGCCAGCGCAGGAGACCGGGAGCCACCAGAGCTGCAGAGAGGGCACAGGACGGCTGCAATGAGCTGGAAGAAGCCCCAGGTAAGTGGATCTTTATTTTTTTATTTGCTTGGTTTCTCCTTATCTGTTACATTGTGCCGCTGTCCCCAACTCCCTATCCAAAAGCTTGCCCACTAGACCAGTTGTGGGCTACTGCACATGTATGGCCCTGGCAATGCACCTCCTCAGTTATGCTCCCGTGAGTAGAATGCTGCCAGCCATAGGAGCACAATCAAGAAAGTGTGCAGCCTTGTCCATGCATGCGTAAAACCCCACAACTGATGATCTTTTAGAAGGAGATAGCGATAATGTCGGGGGTGGTTGGTGACAGTGGGCCTTGGGTGGAAAAAAGTACAAATCCGGCCTTGCTGATGCATTGTCCAGGGCTGCTGAGAGGCCCAGATCGTCTCTTTAAAATACAAACCTAAGGAACCACGAATAGGATACCACTTGTTCTGACCAATTCTCCTCTCTCCAAACAGGCATTCGACATTGTGAGCAAGCACTGGACAGTGATCAGCAGTGATCAGAAAATGGCTCCATTCTTCAAAGAACCTCCAATATGTGCATTCAAGTGCTCCAAGAGTATACGAGACACCCTTGTTCATGCTAGGAGTACACCAGTGGCTACAAATACAGGCACAGGTAATTGGCTCTCACCAGCACTTAAAGGCATGTATCCCTGTGGTCACTGTGTACAGTGTGGCTTTGTGGCCACGGGTGAATATTTTTCAACACCCCCCCCCCCCACGAACAGGTTCTTGTATATACTTGAAAGAGTTTGCAAACTGCTCCACAAGACGTGTGGTATACACGGTTATATGTCCCTGTGGGATGCTCTATGTGGGGCAGACCAGTAGGGACATTCGCACATGTATCAGCGAGCACCACAGCAACATACGCTGCGGTGATGCCGATTCCCTATTGTCACTCCATTTCTACCCTGCTGGTCACAGTATATCACAGCTTCGGTGATTTGGAAAATAAATTAAAATGCAGAGAACTTTTTTACATCTATAAATTAAGGAGTAAATCTCCCTTTGGAATAAATGAAGAGGTAGTAGAGGTAGAGCAGTGGCTGGATAGTGTAATGGTTAAGGGCTCTGCCTCTGACACAGGAGACCTGGGTTCGAATCTCGGCTCTGCCTGTTCAGTAAGCCTGCACCTATTCAGTAGGAGATCTTGGGCAAGTCTCCCTAACACTGCTACTGCCTATAGAGCGCGTCCTAGTGGCTGCAGCTCTGGCGCTTTGAGTCCGCCAGGAGAAAAGCGTAATATAAATGTTCTGTGTTTGTTTGTTTGTTTAGATCTGTCGGTTATGTGAACTGTTTATGACTGCCATGAGGAAGGTCACATATCAAGCTAGTGTGCCTGAACTGCGCTAAGATTGAACATATGTATATAGAATTCCTTTTATTAAAATTATGTCTATGTTGTTTATTTGTAGATGCTGCCCGCAAAAGCACCGTATTCAGCACCAAGAAGCTTGTTAGGTTACTAGGACAACGCTCCGCCTGCCCCCGTGCTCTAATGTGAGGTCCATACTAAGGTTGGCACAATCTCTATGCGAGTAAGTGACTTCTGCATTCCGGAGGTTGGCGGAAGCGGAAGTGATGTCATGCGCACGGCGGCAAGATCCGCTTGTGCGCACTCATCACAAGGGCCGGCCCTGGTGCTTTTTGGCCAATTAGCAGTCAGTAGCGAGATCTGGACACAACATGGAGAGGAACGCCGCCCTGCATCACTGCACCAGTCGCTTTGTTGCTGCCTTGCTCTGTGGACTTATTTGCCCGTGATCAAGAGGCTTAGTTGCCTCGAAACAGCTCTGCTGTTGGGTAATGGACCACACCAGCTGGGCTCATGCTGCCCAGGTAATCATTATATATACCGGTACATCATTATACTGTATATACATCATACCTGCCTCTGCATGTGATGGGAGAGGGTGGGTGAGGCACTACAGAGATCAGCCTGGCTTGTTGTAGCCTCTCATGCTCCAGGTGGTGAGGCAGGGCAGGTGGTAGCATAGGCTGTGTAAAGCCCCGTACACACACTCGGACGACATTGCTGGACTGGCACTTTGCAGACGCAGCATCGCAACCTGCAGGGTAACAACATGCTCTGTTCATATGCGGGGAGGAAGGGTGGCGGGAAGAGCAGTAGTGGACTGCTGTCACATGGGAGAGTGGGGAGAACAAAGCTGGGTGAGTGGGGTGAACAAAGCTCTCGGACGATTAAAATCACTATGTGGATCGCAAGCCCGGCGACTGTCAGCAGTCAGAAGCTGCTATATGTGCTATATGCTTTATGTGTTAAAAGAAAAAAATGGTTATGGATAATGGAAACATTTTTATAATTTACTAACCACTATGAGATCTGAATAGTTGCTGAACTATCACAAAAAGCAAACTTGAAACTAGATACTACAAGCTCACTGTTGTAAAGCAACATGAAATTCTCATGGCATTGCCAGAATTGTCCAGGAGATGGTGCTAAGAGTATATTAAAAGTATCGCAAATCTTGGTTCCAGATGAGTACTGTATATGAATTCAGGCATCAAAGTGATCCTTCACAGTCACTGACTGGACATATACCAGAACAATGATATGATTCATACTGTACAAGGAATGAGCTCGACATTTTTGACAAGGTCATCAAAACAAAATGTTATAACTTTTGCTGCAATCTTGACTTCTTTAAACAATGGAATTTATGATTTTACGAATTGTGCAGTTGTGTAGTTCATACAGCAAACAAAAAACTGTGAATTAATATGGAAAGAGTTTATTCTAAAATGAGTGTCTTTCATTGATGTCGCACATCCTTGATCGCTGCAATTCATGCCAGAACAATTAGGCCTGAGTGGGAGATGTACGCCCATCAAGGGACTACAACTCCCGGCATGCATTGCGGTAGTTGGGAGCATGCGACACCGCAATGGGCCTTTCCCACTTGCAGATGCAAAGGTAAGTGATGCCTAACAACCCCCACATGTGGGATTAGGTTCAGGGAAGGGGGGGGGGGGGGGGGAGTTGGGCTCATGGTGGCATCTGGGGGTTCTTTTTAATAAGTGGACCCACAGATGCCTGGCCTTTACCCGTTTCCCCAGAGTGTGAAAAAAAATTAGTATGAGGTACTGATCAATTATGTACAAAATTAATTTTGCTTTCAAAAAGGTCGGATTTATACTTTTCCATCCCTAGGCCAAGTATGTTGAGGCTCCCCTTACATGTATATATATAAGCCCCCTCTTCCATGAGTAACTTCCATGTACTCAGAGCAGGGACAAGGTCCTTCAGCACCCAAGGCTGAGACACCAAAGTGCGCCCCTCTATCCCTCCCCCCCAGCCGTCACACACTGATTGCTACTAGACTAGGAGGCGCCCCAGGGCTCCCAACCTCCCTAATACCTTAATCTCTAGTTATCTGACTTGCAGTCACTGCTATGTATCCCCTTTTCCTATTTCTTTCTGCTTCAAACACAATTGGGAATGACAACTGAATTAATTGTGCGCCCCCTCCTGCACTGCGCCCTGAGGCTGGAGCCTCTCCAGCCTCTGCCTCGGCCCGGCCCTGCATGTACTGCAGCCCCTTTATTTCCTGTACAGCTCCCTAGGGAATCAGCTTTCCTTTTTCATCTGTTGCTCTCCATTTGTAGCCTTCTCTTTCACATGTAGCAACCTCTATTTCATGTCCAGGTGCCCCCTTAGGCGGCAGCCGCCCAAGACCCAGGCCTTTGTGTCCTTCGCAGAAATCCGACCCTGTCTTTAAAACAGACCTAAAACATTAAAATGTAAAAAATAATAATAATAAGAATACAGGAGGTCCCCTACTTACAAACTTGATTTTTCTTTGTAAGTTGAATCCTGTCTGGATAAATGATTTAGTTTTGGACAACTCTGGATTTGGACATGTAGTATAAACAACAATACTCAAAAATTAGCTGCGCACTAATGATTCTACAGTCAGTCCACTTATCTCTTTGCAAGGCAATTGACAAACCAGCAGTCCAACAGTGTTAGTCTAGGCAGATGAGGGCACAAAAAGATCCACTTCAGCAAGTCCAAATCCAAATCCAAATCCAAAAAAGCTTTATTGGCAGGACCAAATACATTTAGCATTGCCAAAGCAAAACAAAACATTAACATGGGGAGGGGGGATTGTGGGAATAAGGGAAGGATAAAGGGGGTTGGGGTATATAGTCCATAGGTGTGTGGAGGATGTAAGGGACAGCATGGGGGACTGGGATATACAGTCCATAGGGGGGTATTGGGGGAATACAGTCCATGTGGTATCATGTTCCTCTCAGTTGGTGGCAGGCTGTGACATATCGGGCAGCTATTTGCACGGTTGTTTCCTCCTCCCCCAGTAGGATGTAGAGTTTCCTCTCTTCATCTGTGGAGGTAAAATCCTGGATGTGGGCGGAGAGTCTCTGGAAGTGGGCGGTCCTCACAGGTGGTACCCATGGGAGTACTCTGCCCTGAGACTGGAAGTGGCTGGCTTCTCTTTGTAGGACCTCATAAATATCAGGTTTGTAGTAAGGGGACTCTGTTGGGGGGATATATGCTGCACACAGGTACATGTCAGACTGAGAGGTGAGGATGGAGCTGTTTATTTTGATCCAGATGTGGCTGTCTCCTCGTTTGATAGCTTTAATGTGCTCTGTAAGCTCCTCCTTGTACCAGATTAGTATGCCTCCTGAACGACGACCCTGTTTAACGTTCTTGTTTTTCTGTGAAGATACAGAAAATTCCCTGTATCCCATGTGGTACAGAAAGTCTCCAATACTGACAGGCTGTCCTGTAGTCCTTTCTCTGTTGGGGAGAGCAGCACAAGGTCACCACCACCACACCCCAAGCAGTGGACACTCACTGTTATATTATGACTCTTTGTTAGATGGGTCTTCAGCGCTTATGGGGTCATCTGGCCGTCCCCTGAAATACAAGAAAAATTTGCTAAGCTCACACGGCCAACATAACAGCAGACGTGGGGACAGACGTGGACGCGCAGTGGAAGTCGAGAGGAACAGTGCAGCTAAGCCGACCCGGTGGCCAGCGTTTGAGGTAGAGCCCATAAAAACCCTGTGCCAACTATGGTCATGCTTGTGAGTGTGTAATTTTTTTTATAATGAGAGTGTTTTTACAATTTTATGCTATGGGAGCTTTGGTTATGTCTCTTTGAGGTGATATGATTCTGCAGTGATTTGGAAGAAGTGAAGGAGTTTTCTTTGTATGATGGTGGCCGGCCAGATGACCCCATAAGCGCTGAAGACCCATCTAATAAAGCAGTGGTCCTCAAACTATGGCCCACGGGCCAAATGCGGCCCCCGATGCTTTTTCACTGGCCCTCAAACACAAAATGTATAACTTATAGATGTGTGGCCCACTGCACTTTTAAATATCGGCAGCCCTAATATAGAATAGCAGTGCTGGCACCACCCATCCACATACTGTAGAAGCCAGTGAGCAGTCATTTGCCGGCTTCCAATCCAATTCCACATCAGGTGACACTGCTGTCCAACTGGACGGCAGGTTGTCACCTGGGTATGCTTCACTGCCTGGTGCACAAAGATGTTCTTCGAGCGCTGCATGACTGACTGGCTGCTGCTGGGAGTTCTCCTCCGGGCATGATTGGGGGGAATCAGGGCCGAATTTATCATAAGGCATTGTAGGCACGTGCCTACAGGCGCATGATGAAAGAAAGGCGGCCCTACTTCCCTCCCCGAGTGCCTCCCTCCTTCCCTATGCATAGGAAATAAATATTAAATAAGAGATTACTAAACCGGCTCTCTGCATTCAACTGACAAGATCTCCCTTCAGTCAGGGGCATCTCTGGCTACCTAAAACTTGGGGACAGCTCTAGATACTTAATATTGAGGTTCCTTTAGCTACTCAATACTTGGGACAACTCTAGCTACTTAATATTGAGGGTACGTCTGGCTACCTAATACTAAGGGGCACCTGTAGCTACCTATGCTGGGCAAGGAAAGTAAGGGATAAGTGACACCTGGGACAGCCAGCACACTTGCAGTGCAGTTTGGTGGGGGGTTTGTAGATTCCTAGAGGGCAAAGTCTAAGGTGCCAGGACTTCTGTGCCTATAGGCTCCTTTGAGGTAAATCCGGGCCTGGGGGGAATCAATACCTAGATTCAATGTAATGTTTTTTCAGCATCATTTTATGTATGTTCCAGCCCCCCCAGCAGTCTGACGTATGTTGATCCGGCCCTTGACCGAAACAGTTTGGGGACCCCTGTAATAAAGGGTTAATAATATAACCGTGAGTGCCCACTGCATGGGGTGTGGTGGTGGTGACTGGCTGAAGTGGATCTTTTTGTGCCCTCATCTGCCTAGAGAAACACTGTTGGACTGCTTGTTTGTCAATTGCCTTGCAGAGAGGAAAGTGGACTGACTGTAGAATCATTTGTGCGCAGCACATTTTTGAGTATTGTGGACATATTGATATAGAGCAGCGCACCACCAATGTTTTATCACTCCTTTTATATATCAGTGCAGTATTTTGATTGTATATAGTATAAACTGTTTTTTGGTTGGTTGTTTTCAGTGTACTTTTAAGCCGCATCTACACGCGTAGATGCGGCGGCGATGTTCCTTATCAATCGAGCCACTGATGCGGCTCGATTGATAAGATCCAACAGGACGGATCTCCCCACCGCTGATACCCTGCTCGCTCCCCGCAAGGGGACAGTGGCAGGGAATCGAGCGGAAGATAAGCGGCGCCGGCGGGAACGAGCGGGGAATCGAATCTGGCGCACGCTCTGCGAGCGGGTACGCGGAGGGCACGCGCGGGGACGCGGAAGAGGCGATCAGGTGGCTTATCGAGCCGCCGGATTGGAGCCTCATCTACTCGTGTAGATGAGGCTTTAAAGTGTTTTCACTCCTTATAACAGTTTATACAATACTGTAACTTAAACAGCAAAAATATGTAATACAGTAAGTATTATATACTGCCTAGGTGTAATACTCCCTGCCTAGGTGTAATACTGGACTCAAGTCTCTCATACAAACCACACATTGACAAACTATCCTCCTCTTGTTGCCTCCACCCAAAAAACCTCTCCGCCCTTTTCTCACACAGAACACCTGCAAACTGCTGGCGCATGCCCTGCCCCTGATTATTTCACGACTAGACTATTGCAACTCTCTGTGGCCTCCCTGCCAACTGTTTAGCCCCGCTACAGTCCATTATGAACTCTGCTGCATGACTCATCTGTTGGTTATGTATTAGGGCCTGAGCCCACTAAAGCAGTTGTGTCCGCTTTTCAGTTACACATCAATGTTAGAATATGCTGAAAAGCGGACAGAAGCGAATAATACTGCATCAGTGGGTTTAGGCCCTTAGAGAATACAGTAGCAGTCTTGCGATGAGGCAGAACTTGGTTTACTTGGCTGGATTAAGTTGCAAGCATGCAGAGCATTTCAGTAAACTGTAACAGCAGACATCTCAGTTGTGAAAAGAGAGGAAGAGATAAAGAAAACAAGTTTTTTTTCAGATAGACACACATAACTGGTAACCTTAGTATTTGCAGCAGTGCCATCTACTGATCAAGTGGTGTTAATACTCAATCCTTTATAATAAAATCCTACTGTCTCTGCGTCCCATGCCCCTGTGTGTGCCCCACATGCACTCTGCGCATGTGCAGGGACGCAGAGACATTGAGGGAGAGTGACGCGCGGCGAGCAATGACGGGCGAAGGGGCGGATGGGAGGGCGCACCGTGCACGCGCACAGCGGACGCACGCGAAGCTGAAATGTGCGTGCGCGGCAGGTGCATGCGCAGTGACAGACCTAGCCCATTTTTAAACGGGCTTAGGTCCACTAGCACTATATAAAGTACATACAGTTGTATCTACAACATCATCCACCTCTCCTCAGTCCTCACACTTCTCCAGCCCCATCCCCCTCTGTCAGTCCCTTCACTGGCTGCCAATTACACAAAGGATACAATTTAAAATCCTGACTCTTGCCTACAAAGCTCTCCACAACCTATCTCCTTCCTACCTAATTCAACTTATTATCAGATACCATCCTACATGCAATCTCCGCTCTACTAACTATATTCTCCTATTTTCTTTTCTGGTCACCTCTACTCACTACTGCTTACAAGACTTGTCTCAATCCGCTCCCCTCATCTGGAATACTTTCCGGCAACACATCCTCCACCCACACTTACTCTTTTTAGGTGCAATCTGAAAACTCACCTCTTTAGGCAAGCATACTCTCCTACCTGTGATACTGACCACTGACCACCATTTCTACCACCTCATACACAGTTTTCTTTACTTATTGTCCTATCCCTTAAACCTTTAGACTCTAAAGGGGCCCATACACCTAAAGTTTTCTCGCCGATATACAGCCGATTCGATCACTGTGATCGAATCGGCTGTGAAATCGTCGCTCACACGCTGACCGAACGATCGATTTCCGTCCGAAATAGATCGTTCCCGACGATTCCTGTCGATCCGTCCGTGCGGAAGATTTTCCTCGATCGCCGGCGGGTCGGGAGTGCGTCGATAGTGGCGTTCGAATGCCCGACGACCGATGTTAGCAGCAATACATTACCTGCTCCGGCCGGCGCGAGTCCCCGCTCTCTCCGCTGTCACTTCTCCGTGCTCCGCTCCTCTAGCTTCACTGAACTTCCGGTCCCGGCAGGAAGTTTAAACAGTACAGCGCCCTCTACTGTTTAAACTTCCCTGGCAGAAAGTTCAGTGAAGCTGCAGCCCTGGAGCCCGGAGCGGAGAAGAAGACAGCGGAGACCGGGGGACTTGCGCTGGCCGTAGCAGGTAATGTATATGGGGGTGGGGGGGGTTGGGGTGCAGCAGCTTCACAGACTGTGATCGGTTTCATGCTGAAATCGATTCACAATCTGTTTGCAGGAAAGGCAGCCATACGATCCCTCTCTGATCAGATTCAATATCAGAGAGGGATCTATCTGTTTGTCGATCTGATGGCAAATCTACCAGTGTATGGCTACCTTTAGGCCTTTTGGCCAGGGCTCTCTTTTCCTTTTGTCTCACAATGTTGTGCAATGTGTGTGCATATAATCCACCCCTGTGTAAAAATATGTACTTGATTTGTTCACTGCATCAGCTGCAATCCACCATTGTCTTTTATTAACTGTGGTATTGTTTATTTGGTATTATTATACTCTGTTGTACAGGGCCACAGAAGATGCTGGTGCTATATAAATTAACTAGTGACCTTGTCACGGAATGCGCGCACCCGCCCATCATGCGTGCACCCGCCGCGCATGCTTACTCACACACACGCCCGCCCCTTCCTCCCCTTCAGTGCCTCTGCGTCCCTCCCTGCACATGCACAGTACAACACACACAGGGACATGGGACACAGAGACACTTGGGTTTTATTATAGAGGATAATAATATTTTTTATATGAAGACAATTTTGCTTGTATCTCTGAAACATTGTTTGAGTTGAGCTGTTTGTAAGTAGGGGACTGCCTGTATATGCTCGGATGAAGAGTTACAATGCCCCAGCACACTGTTATAAGTCTCACCAGAACTCCAAATCAGCTGGCTTCTGGCATGCAGCTCCACCCCTTGAAGAAAAAGGCCAAAGCCTTTTCTTTATCTGCAGCCTTGCAGATAGAGAAAAGGCAGAATCCTTTAAGGGGGCGGGCCTATGTGACAAAACCAGGGTGTCATGGGGCTCCATATTTTTTTTTTTTTGACCAAAGATATGCTTTCATTCCAGTATAAAACATTGTTGATCATTATTAAATCATTAATTCAATCATGTAATCACACTTAACTAACAATTTTTCCACTGTCTCTGTCCACGTCTCTGCCTGATATAACAATAAATCTTAATAAAACCCCTATAACTTCAGTTCCCAAAGTACGGTGCTTTGGGGTAATACTTGTCTCCAATCTCACTTTTATTCCTCACATCCACTACCTAACCAGCTCCTGTCATCTCCAACTCAAAAGCACATTTCACATTTGACAGTTTCTCACTCAGAACACAACTGAAATGTTAATACATGCTCCTTTATCTTGTCTGGACTATTGTAACATACTACTTTGTGGACTACCAACTAACAGACCAGCACTGTTCCAATCTGTACTGAACTTGGCTGCTTATCTCTTTCATCTTTCTTCTCGCTCTTCCTCTACTCTACTGCTCCTCTCTATCAAGCTCTTCATTGGCTGCCAATTAACCAGAGGATCCAGTTCAAACTCTTAACTCTAACTTATAAAGCTCCCCACAATCTCCACTCCACTCTCATTTGTACATCTCCTCACTAGTTTCCAGATACCAACCCAACCGCAATCTCAGATCTGCACATGACCTTCTTTTGTTGTCCTCTAGAATCACCTCCTTGCAGTCACATATACAAGATTTCGCACATGCTTCACCCCTCCTCGGGAATCTCCTTCCACAACACATCAATCACTCTCCAACCTTTAATATCTTTAAATGTACCCTCAAAACTCACTTTTTCCATCACTCTACATTAGGCCATTTTCCCTTTGACTTCTGGCCAAGTTGTACTCCTACTACATAACCTCAAACACACTGCCTCTAGGTATGAATATTATATACTACCCCACCTCTTGTTTCCCTCTCCCCATTTCTTTAGATTTAGATAAGCTCACAAGGGCTGGGCTCTCCCACTCTTTTGTGTCTTGTAATTTGTTACACATGTATTCATATTAATTTTAATGTCATATTAATGTCACTGTTATGACCAATTCTGTATTTTGCACCAATTCTGTATTTTGTATATTGGTGTATCCCATTGTCTGTAATATTATGTACCCCATGTATGCTTCTTATTTTGTTCAGCGCCACAGAATATGTTGGTACTTTATAAATCAATAATAATAATAAAGTACACTGTCAAAATATGAAGATGCGTATATAGCTAAATAAAGTATAGGTTTTCTCCGCTTCAAATCTTGTATTATTTTCAACTTTTCTTTTCATAAACATTTATAGAAATACATTTGTGTTAAGGAGTCTTGCAAGTGTTCTTACCCACAAGCCAGTGAAAAAATGACATTTGCTTTTAAAGAGAGATTGGTATAAACAGATGACTTTTCAGACAGTGTGCCTTTAGTCATTGATACCAAACTGCTGGCAGCATATGGCCTCAGGAATGGAGAACTATAATGTGGCATTGATAGATTTTTCACTTGCACTCCCTAAGACACATGGTCCTTCATACAGTTCGAAGCAAAACGCATTTTATGTGCTGAAAACATGAATGAATAGGCATGTGTTAGACTATGGCTGGGGCTTCCTTCAGGAAACCTTTGGCTTGCTCCAATGTAAGCAAAAAGAATACCAATATAATGTTGATGCTATGGATATTATGACCCCCAGATTTTGGTCAATGAGTCCAGTGATCTGTGCTGAGGTTGCTGCAGTTACTACCATCTGGTAGTGGGAGAAATATTTAAAGGACCACTGTCACAAAAATCTTAAAATTTTAAATATATGTAAACTCATACAAACAAGAAGTACGTTTCTTCCAGAGTAAAATGAGCTATAAATGACTGTTCTCCTATGTTGCTATCACTTACAATAAGTAGTAGAAATCTGACAGAACCGACAGTTTTTGGACTAGCCCATCTCATCATGGGGGGGGGGGGGGGGGGTTTCTCATGTTTTTTTTTATATATTTTAAAAGCACTTCATGAATGGCAATTGCTCCATCCAACTGCCAAAAATGTGTACGGTGAGCATGCAGGCTAGCCTCCATTTTTCAGGGAGTGTCTTTATAAAGAATCACCTATGGAGAGATGGACTAGCCCAAAACCTGTCGGTAATGTCAGATTTCTACTGCCTACTGTAAGTTACAGCAACATAGGAGAGAAGTAATCTATGGCTCATTTTACTCTTGAAGAAACGTACGGTACTTCTTATTTGTATGTGTTTACATATATTTTAAATTTTAAGATTTCGCAGCAGTGGTCCTTTTCCTTGCTTTTAAACAATACCAGTTGCCTGGCATCATGCTCATCTTTTAGGCATTAGTAGTGTCTGAATCTCACACCTGCACAAGCATGGGGCTAATATAGACAGACTTCAGTCAGAAACACCTGATCAGCATGCTTTTTCTGGGTCTATGGATACATATACTGTATAACAGGCAGAGGATCAGCAAGACAACTAGGCTATCTGCATTATTTTAGAAGGGAATAAATATGCTCCAGGGTAGCCTATAGTGAATGCCCCCAGCAACAGCAGCTCTCAAGGGCTATTAATAAAGTAATGCATCTGTCCAAGATGGTACAGATGATCTCAGTTCAATAAAGGACACATGAAAGTTTTCTACCTTTCTCACATGGGTGGCTTAAAGGACAACTGAAGCAAGAGGTATATAGATTTTTCAAAGAGCTTCTGTGCACCAGCACCAACTGTGGGCACAGTGCTTGGTGGGGAGAGGGAGGCTGTGTTGATGGCAAGGTGCAACACCCAATGTCAAGATGGTGACCAGAGCAGGGGGAACTACAAGGTCATGGGATCTATAAATGCTCAAACACGACTCATACACCTAGAGACAGGGCTGGTAAGGCTTCAGGGGAGAGTCCTGAGCTGCTTTTTTCTCACTATTCATGATGATGAACACATCCAGTACCTTGAAAAGTTTCAGCGGCTGAGCAGGTATGCCAACAGTACACAATGGGCTAGATTCATGAATTCTGGGTAAAAATGCCAAGGACTTTGAGAGAGAAATCACATTTGTGTGTGCAGGAAGCACATGCGATTCCCCGCAAGCATTTTGCCACATATAGAATATCATTGATAATGCGGCAAAATGCTGCAGATTTGCTACAGAAGTGTGATCCCTCCCTTACCAGTACTGTAGCGCTACTTGTGCAACACACATTACAAACTGTCTTAATTACCTGTAAAATTGCAATGCGCTACCTGCACATGGATATTTTACAGACCAGTTGTGAATCGACCCCAGTGAGTGGTATTGTGTCAAAATGCACCAGCTGGGAGAAAATGTTTGTGTTGGTATAAAAAACCAAACCTGAATTAAGATATCAGGACAGAGGTGCTATAACAAGCCTTAGGCCTTGTTCACATTATGCTTGTTGCCATGTACATTTTAACAACGTGCATAGTAACACGCAAGAGCATCAGAAGTGCATAGACTGCACTGATGTTCAGACTACATGATCTGCGCAGCACTGCTATGCGATATCACGCTGCTGCACACATTTTTTGGCAAAGCACAGCGCTGACCCATTCACTGTAGTGAATGGGATAAGCAGTGTAATGCGCAGCAGCACAGATGGTGTGCGATCACAGGTGTTGCATACCAATCACACAGCCATCTGGGCTTTGAAGTGTGAATGAGGCCTTATTGGTGTTTGGTGCATGAGGCTCATTATTGTAAATAAGATACGAAGACATCTCCTAAGGAAACATGCAAGCAAAAGTTTAAAGAGAATCTGTAACAAAATTTTCAGCCTTATTTCTTCTATCCTATAAGTTCATATACCTGTTCTAATGTGGTCTGGATTACTGCAGCCTTTTCTAGTTGCACTGTCTCTGTAATATATCTAATCTTCTTTTCTTTGTCAACCTTTGTCGACCCAGAGATGAATGCACTGCCTCTGCTGTAACAGGGAGAAGTTATGCATGCCCCCTCCACGCCCCCTGCAGGCTCTGTGTGTGTGCTGTGTGTATGAGTCACAGGCAAGGTCTCTGCTCACAGCCAGCGTGTCTGCCTCACAGAGCTGTGATATTTCAAACGGCTGTGAGTGCAGAAAGGTCAGTTCAAAGCCCAGACAAGCAGCTAAGGCAACAAGTGGAGTAACATTCCAGCAGTCATGAAAAAACAGCAGCCTGTATAAGGCTGATGTGAACATGGGAATTGCTGAAACGGAATGGAAAGGGTTAAGTGAGCTGTGGTACTGGCAGTCTTTTTTGTGTGTTACAGATGCTGTGGAGATCAGCTTACCTCATCAAGGCTGTCGTGAAGCAGAAGAGAGCTGTGAGCCAACCAGCTGCAGCCTGAAGAGGATTGGGTGTAGACTTTTCCCTCCAGCATGCAAGAGCCAATCACGGTGATTGACAGCTGCCCATAAAACTGTTCCTGTCACAGGAGCTGTCACAATTGAGAAGGCGCCGGTTTTCTTGGTCCCGGTGGCTCGGCGGGGCCCTCACCCGACGTTCCGGCAGCTCCGCATCCTGGTGTGACTGTTTCCCCGCCGCCTCCGGCTGTCGCTGGGCCCAGCGGCCTGCTGTGGGCGGAAGTGGGTAGAGCGCAATCTCACTGCGCAGGTCCGGAAGTGGATCGTGCGCTCCAAGGCCCGGATTCCGGATCTGCACCCAGGACCTTCCGGCAAGATGGCGGCCGCGCTTCCTCTGGTCGCAAGAGGAAGCAGAAGCGGCCTTACACCCCACCGCCCGTGCGTTCCAAGCGAACGGGCCAGAACGGAGCCTCAACACAAGTGTCTGGGCAGTGTGCTGCGCCACCAGCAGCGGCTGCGGCCCGCCCAGCTCCGGATTTCGTCGCCCAGGCTCCAGCTTTCATCTCTCCGGGGCCAGCCCCGGCCTGCAACTATCCGGCTCCAGCCCCGGCCTACAGCTCTCCGGCTCCTCCCCCGGCCTACAGTTCTCCGGCTCCAGCCCTGGCATGCAACCCCCCGGCTCCAGCTCCAGTATTCATACCCCCAGCTCCAGCTTGCGGCCCTCCGGCTCTCCATCATCTGGCTCCAGGGTTTCCTCAGGTGGGACCCCCTCCGGCCGTCCAACCTCCTGCTCCAGCGGGTGTTCCTGCGGGTCCAGCAGCTGCCCTTCCAGCACCAGCCATCCCAGTAGGCCGGCCCGGAGGTCAGGCCCAGGCAGCAGCGCAGCAGCAGCTGGGTGAGTGTCTGGGGCCTTTATTAGGCACACAGCCGGATAGGCTGAATACAATGTTTTTGATGTTACAGTCTGTTTTGGGTTTATTGTCTCAGGGCAGGGAGGGGGTCGTGGGACAGGGCTCAGCCACACAAGTTAGTGTAGACCCCCCGCTCCCAGCGCAAGTGACCCCGGTCACTACTAATAGCGCAGCGGTCTGGTTGGGTCATCCCTCCACCACTACACCCCCTTCTGCGCCCGCCCCTCCACCACATTCTCAGGATGGTAGTACAGTGTCCCCGTTGTTTTTACATGCGGGGATGCAGGTACCTGTGTTGGCACCTGGTGTAGCGGAGTCCTCTTACAAAGGGGCCCTCCCGTGTAGCAAATCCCCGCTTGGTTTCCACCTGCCTATGGCAGTGCGCGAAAAAATTTGGCGTTTGGAGTATGTGGACGTTTTGTCATTGTTACCATTAAATAAAGAATTCATTGCAAAAGACAACAATGATGTGGAAAGTGACAGAAGGCGCCCTGTGGCGCGCACTTTCTCGAATTGGTTGCAGGCATTCTGCATATATGCCGGTATTTTATTGGTAAAGCATCCGGATCAGAGTGTGGGACTTTTCCAGCACATTGATACGGTTTTGGAGGCATATAAGAATTATGGGCCGTTGAGCTGGTTCTTATATGATGAGATCTTCAGACAAAAAATGGCAGTACATTCTAATTTGCATTGGGGTGCTAAGGACGTCGAGCTGTGGTTGTCTTTGATGCTGCCGCATAGAGGTCAACCTGGGAAGCCGGCGGTCCAGGGAAGCACCACGCTTAGCAAGGGTGTTTGTTTTGCATTTAATGAGGGACAATGCAAGTTTACAAACTGCAAATTTAAGCACGAATGCTCTTTATGCGCCGGAAATCATTCACTTTCAAAGTGTGTGAAACGGAACTCAGGTCCACAGAATGTTTATGCAAACAGGGAGCCCTTTCTTAAAGGGACCGAGTCCGGTCCGGCTGGAAAGGCTAGTGCCATGGCTAAAGATGCTGCCAGATCAGGCGATAGCTAGTTTCCTTTTCCATGGCTTCAAGGACGGATTTTTTATACCACCTTTTGGGGGACTGGGGTGTGAGAGGGTACAAAATCTAAAATCTGTACAGCAATTCCCTGAGGTAGTGCAATTAAAAATTGAGAAAGAGTTGGAAGCAGGTAGGATAGCTGGTCCGTTTCATGAACCCCCCTTTGCAAATTTTCGCCTGTCCCCTCTCGGTGTCGTACCTAAAAAGGAGCCGGGGGAATTCAGGATTATCCACCATCTTTCGTTCCCAAAGGGGGGTTCATTGAACGATTCCATTCCTGAGGATTTGTCATCAGTGAAGTACACCACTTTTGATCAAGCAGTGTCTCTGGTTAAATCATTTGGGCCAGGGGCCCTTATGGCCAAAACGGACATAAAATCTGCTTTCAGGCTGCTACCCATCTGCCCATTAGGTTTCTCTTCCCTTGGTTTTCAGTTTCGGGATTTCTTTTATTTTGATAGGTGCCTCCCCATGGGGTGTTCTCTGTCCTGCTTGTATTTTGAACGTTTTGCTTCCTTTCTGGAATGTGTTATGCTGTACGAACATGACACGGGTGGGGGGGTGACACACTATCTGGACGATTTTTTATTTGTGGGCGGGAGGGATAGTGAGTTATGTTCTTCTTTATTGCAGACGTTTGTAGAATTAATGGACTACTTTGGAGTTCCTCTCGCACCCGAGAAAACGGTTCCCCCCACCACAGAAATTTGTTTCTTGGGTATCTGTATCGATACCGTCAAGCAAGAGTGCCGCCTCCCAGAAGATAAGATTATAGATTTGCGTAAGCAAATCGACAGACTTTTGTTTAAACAGAAATCGACCGTAAAAGAGATCCAATCGGTACTGGGCTTACTGGCCTTTGCTACCAGAGTGTTGCCCATGGGTAGAGTTTTCTCGCGGCGCCTAGCTCTGTCCATATCCGGGTTGGGGTCACCTGTTTTACAGGTAAGGCTTCCGGCGGAGGTAAAGCACGATCTGCTTGTATGGAAACATTTTCTGGCCTTCTATAACGGACGTACTTTCTGGCAGGCTGATTTTCAGGCTGCTGAGGAATTACACCTGTTAACAGATGCAGCCGGGTCTGTGGGTTTTGGTGCTTTTTGGGAGGGTAGGTGGTGTGCCGAGACCTGGCCAATATCGTGGGTTGAAAAAGGTGCCACAAAATCCATTGTACTTCTCGAATTGTTTCCGGTGTTGGTCGCGTTAGTTTTGTGGGGTGAGCACTTTCAGAACAAACGTATACTGTTACATACTGACAATAAGGGAGTAATGTTTGCGGTTAACTGTTTAACATCTCGGTCTATTTTTGTTCTGAAGGTGCTCCGAAAAATAGTTTTTTACTCATTGCGTTATAACATTTGGTTGAAAGCAGCCTACGTGCCGGGTAAGGAGAATATAATAGCGGATTGCTTACCCCGGCAGCGTTTGCAGGACTTCAGGAGGCTAATACCGGCTGCAGCGCTAGAAGGGGACCTCTGCCCGGAGCAACTGTGGGACGTGATATCGGAGTAGTCTCTTCTATGGTGTCACAATCGGTAGCGCAGAAGACATGGGAGGCGTACTCTGCAGCATGGTCGCATTGGTGCCAGTTTTGTCAGGAGATCTCTATCTCTGCTCTGCTGGATGATGCGGATCTAGTACTGGCCTTTCTATGTGAAGGTCTCCGTGCTCATTGGTCTCATAGTCACATGTGCAAATCATTAGCTGGCATATCATTTTTCAGAAAATTATTTAATGCGCCCCCGGTTAATCGTTACTTTGTAGTCCGCCAGTTTATGAAAGTATTTAAGGCCAATTCCAGGTCAGTCGATCTCAGGCGCCCGATCAGTTTTAATCTACTGGTCGGTCTGACAACGATCTTGCGATCTGTCTGTTCAGATGATTACGAAATTTCCTTGTTTACAACCGCCTTTTGCCTAGCCTTTTTTGCGGCGCTCCGCGTGTCAGAGTTGGTGGCCCCCTCCAAAGCAAAACATTCTCAGTTAGAAGAACATCATGTGAGGGTATGCTCAGATAGGGTGGAGTTATATATATGTAGGTCAAAAATGGATAGAGAGGCTAGAGGTGTGTGGCTGTCTTTGTTTGCCTTGCCGGGGTCTCTGCTGTGTCCGGTTCTTGTTGTCCAGTCTTTTTTATCCGTCCGTGTGTCTTCTGTTTCTTTCTTGTGTCATGCCAATGGTGTACCTGTCACTAAATTTCAATTCTCTACTGTCTTAAAACGCTGTCTGGGCATACTTGGTCTCCAGGAGGAGCGTTTTTCCACCCACTCTTTTCGGATTGGGGCAGCCACTGAAGCTGCTAGGTTGGGCTTGAGTGCAGATTTGATCAAACGGTTAGGCAGGTGGGATTCCAGGCGTTTCATGTTGTATGTTCGTCCTCGTTTATGTGTTTATTAACTATTTGTTTTATTTCAGGCGGGGATAGGAGATCTGTTTGGCTCTGTGGGCATTCTTACATATTTTGGGCTGGTAGGAGAGCTGCTCGCAGACCATATGGTGAGCACTTAGATTTGGAGGGTTTAGGCATTACAGTTTCTTGGAAAGGGGTTAGGGGGTTGCTATGGAAGGGTTTGGTTCCGCTGGTCTCAGAAGCACTCCAGTCCGAGCGGCCGCCTGCGGTGTTGGTGGTCCACTTAGCAGGTAATGATATTGGGAAATTGAGGACCCTGCAGCTAATTCATGACATCAAGACGGATCTCACCACCTTGAAGTCAATGTTACCAGAAACAGTCTTGGTATTTTCGGAGATCGTGTCCCGTTTGAGTTGGTTGGCTAACCCCGAGTCTCTTCACCTTGAAATAATGAGAAAGAAGGTGAATAGACGCATATGCAAGTTCATGCCGGTAGTTCAAGGCTTTGCTTACCGTCACAGGGAGCTGGAAGGTGGGATCAAGGGAATGTATCGTTCTGATGGTGTTCATCTTTCAGATATTGGAATGGATATCTTTAATGTTAACATACAGGAGATGGTGGAACAGGCCGTGGGGGTGGGGGGTGCCAGGCTGTAGGCCTGCCTGGTGGGGAGGTTCTGGACTTTTAAAAGGACAATGGTGGTAGGGATTGTGTCGGGTCCCCAGACCAGCAATCCCCCCTGGCGTTTGGTCGGTTGGTTATGTTATGGTTGTAAACAAACATAAAAGGTAAACAATGGTTATCCCTCCCCCCTTAATCAATAAAAAGAGGCCGCGGCCTGTTAACCGCCTGTTGGTGTCCGAGTTGTTTCTTTAAGGTTTGAATATTGGTAATCCTGTAATGTAATGAGTGTTGAATGCAGTCCCATGAAAAAACAGCAGCCTGTATAAGGCTGATGTGAACATGGGAATTGCTGAAACGGAATGGAAAGGGTTAAGTGAGCTGTGGTACTGGCAGTCTTTTTTGTGTGTTACAGATGCTGTGGAGATCAGCTTACCTCATCAAGGCTGTCGTGAAGCAGAAGAGAGCTGTGAGCCAACCAGCTGCAGCCTGAAGAGGATTGGGTGTAGACTTTTCCCTCCAGCATGCAAGAGCCAATCACGGTGATTGACAGCTGCCCATAAAACTGTTCCTGTCACAGGAGCTGTCACAATTGAGAAGCGAACTGAGCAGCTGCCCGCCCGCCCGCCCTTTTATTTCTTTATGTTGCTGTCGCGGGCCTTGGTGAGATGAGGGGGGGGGGAGGTTCTGGACTTTTAAAAGGACAATGGTGGTAGGGATTGTGTCGGGTCCCCAGACCAGCAATCCCCCCTGGCGTTTGGTCGGTTGGTTATGTTATGGTTGTAAACAAACATAAAAGGTAAACAATGGTTATCCCTCCCCCCTTAATCAATAAAAAGAGGCCGCGGCCTGTTAACCGCCTGTTGGTGTCCGAGTTATTTCTTTAAGGTTTGAATATTGGTAATCCTGTAATGTAATGAGTGTTGAATGCAGTCCCATGTCAGGTTTGAGAGGAGCCACTGCTCTGATGACATATATCCTGTTTGGCGGCCATCTTTATTGTTTACAAAAACAATGAATAAAACAGTGATTTTCAGCAGGGAGCGGTGAAAATGTCACAGAGGGGGCTAGGAGAAGACAACAAAGAGGCTGGTACATTTATTTATGTAAGATTTTCACAGTACAGAATCTCTTTAATGGATCAAATCCGTATCACTTTATATTCAAAATGCTAATTTTCATCCCATAAATGTTATCATTATATATGTACTTTAGGTTATATATTAGTACTCTGAATGATATAGTCAGTTGCACTTGAATCTTTATCTTTTGCTTTTTTAATCTTGCTTTTTATGTCTCAAACTAAGCTATACAAATGTTGGACTTTTAAGTCTGAAGCAAGATTTTCTGAGCTGGAGAAAACAGGCCAGTCTTGGATACTTACCAAGTTTTTATATTGTTAAATGAAGACACAAGATTATTATTAGTGCCTTGAGTATTAATGCAGGTGCGTTGCTATGAAACTCTTTAAGCCACATGACATTTTTCCATTAGCAGATTCTCCAGACTGCATCTGCTCTAGCTTGGGTTTTCCCTGAGGGACAAAACATTTCAAGGGAGGCAAGAGAAGAGGAAAAACAAGCTACCATGACAGATTAATGTGCACTGATTCACCTGCTGTTCATGTCCACTTAATTTTATAATTAGCAAACAAAATAAAAAAGACCGCAAATATACAATAAAACCAACTAAAAAGCAAAGTGTAGCCACCAGACCTCCCCCCCCCCTTCATACATGATCCCCCAATAAACCACAATATCTGTACCTCACTGTCCAAGTATATATCATCACAGTCCCAAATACAATATCAGGGAAGAAAACAACCATCTATGGACAGTGTATGTGGCACCATTACATAACATTATCACATGGTATCAATGAGTACCTGTACCTGTAATAGAATGCGGAAAAGCCGCCACGTGTACTGTCGGCAGGGAGGCTGATTCCGCATCCAGTGCGGCGGTTTGTCCGCGCAGCAACACGTCTGGGTCGGCTGGGATCTCTAGTGCACCTGGAGGGAGAACTACAGTCAGGACCTTTATACTAGCAGGAGATGTATCAGCTGATCAGGACGATCAGCTGATTCCTGCTGGACTCCTGATTGGCTGAGTGGCTCGGGCGGGGCGGCAGAGTCCTGCAACTATATACACTGCTTGCTTGCCAGTTGCTGGTTGTTTGCCGTTGCGAACACTTACGTGGAAGCACTCAGACCTTAGTCAGATCCAACAGTGTGTTAGAACCAGGAGGACCTGGGAATTCACACTGAGCCAGATTACCTCTGTTATTATTGTGTTATACTTCAGACTAGTTCCAGGGAGTCGAGACCACGGACCTCACACCCAAGATTAGGAACTCTGTGTTATCATTCTGTTATACTTCAGACTAGTTCCAGGGTGACGAGACCACGGACCTCACACCCAAGATTAGGAACTCTGTGTTATCATTCTGTTATACTTCAGACTAGTTCCAGGGTGTCGAGACCATGGACCTCACACCCAAGATTAGGAATACTCTGTACCATCATATTATACTCCAGACTAGTTCCAGGGTGTAGAGACCACGGACCTCACACCCAAGACTAGGCATTGTTGATATCTGTTATGACCTATTTGCATTCCTGATTATCCCTCTGCATTCTGATTCGGTACCTACGTATATCTGATTACCTGTTGCCAAACCCTGCTTGCCTTGGATACCGAATCAGTCTTCTGTCTTTTGTACCTTATCTGTCTGTGTGTTGCCGACCCGGCTTGCCCGACCTCGAGAGCTATCTCTCTCCTTAGGAGATAGTGTCCAGACCTGCTAGTGACATCCACCTTCAGGTGTCACTCACGCACAGGTCCTTCCTACCTTCAGCCTGGGACTCCACCCCTTTGGAGGTCTCAGGCTGCTGGAAGGTTTTTGGTACTTCTCAAAAGGCGGTATTGTCCATACTGCTAAAGACCATCTGCTCCTCAGGTGGTCTCACTCAAAGTGTTTACTGTTACACCAAACATTCACACTATATAGGTGTCCAGAGGCTAGTTATACTTGGATTATCTGTGATTCTGCAAATCATCAATAATCAGGTATAATCTGTATTCTTGGCGATACTGCAGATCACCAATAATCAGATTCTCTCTGTGTGCTGACACCGATCGTTATAGAACGGCAGACCAAAACCAAATGGACGCACTGTATAGTCATGTTGAAATCCTGACCACCGCGGTAAACAATCTTTCCGGGGTAATTTTGAACCAACAGACCCAGATCAGCCAACTATTTGGGGCTATTCAGGAACTTCAATCAGCTATACACTCAGTGTGATCTCCTCCAGTCACGGACATTCGTATGTCCATATCTGAAAAGTTTTCTGGCCATAGATCTGACTTTCGAAATTTCAGAAATCGGGTATTATCTTATTTTGAGTTGAGGCCTACCTCGTCAGGGACTGAGGCCCAAAGGGTAACGTTTATTAAGACCCTGCTGTCAGGCGATTCCCAAATGTGGGCATATAGCCTACATGCTGAGCATGAGGCATTATCATCAGTTCAGGAATTTTTTAAGGCCATGGCTATTATATATGATGACCCGGATATTTCGTCTACTGCTGAGAGGAAGCTCAGGATGCTCAGACAGGGTCGTAAATCGTTGGAGGTTTACGCCGCTGAGTTTAGGAAGTGGGCTGTCTCGGCTAGATGGGGAGCATATTCTCTATTAGACCGTTTTTGGCAATCCATGACGTAATGATAGGACATCCTGAGCCCAAATCTGTAGATGAGGCCATTTCTTTGGCCATGCAGATAGAGTCGTGGTAGGGATGCTATAAGGTCTCTCTCAGACGACTCTTCTCGATCTTCGTCACCCTCTGACGAGCCGATGCAAAACGGATATTCAGGGCTGAGTCAGGTGAAGAAGAGTCACAGAAGGCCAAGAAAACGCGATCTGTATGGTGCTAAGGGGCCAGGAGAATGCTGCCGCCTGGGGTTGGTCAACACCATAGGCGAGCAGTCTTTACCTCTAAACAATGATCGTCTGCTCCTTCCCTGCTCTATTACATGGGAGGGTCAGACTAGTTCTGCAGAAGCCGTTGTGGACTCCGGTTCTGCAGCAAACCTCATTGATTACGATTTTGTAAAAAAAATTGGGGATACCCTTATTCCCACTGGACCGGCAGATTCTGGTCACTGCAGTGGATGACTCTCCGTTGCAGAGTGGTCAATCTCTTTTCCAAACCCCCTTGTTGTCATGTTGTTTAAGGGCATTGCATAAAGAGAAATTACAATTCCTGGTCCTGCCAATGGTAAACTCTACCGTTGTTCTTGGTATGCCCTGGTTACAACTCCACTCTCCGCAGATTGACTGGGCTTCGGGGCGGCTACTGAAATGGTCAGCCCATTGTCATCGGCATTGTTTGGGGAGAGTTGAGGTTGGTACTACCACGACACAGGTCGGGAGAGTGGCAGTGCAGTGTGCGGATTTTTCTGATGGGTTCTGTCCCTCACGGTCACCTCGTACGCACATACCAGGTAGTAAAGATTCTAAAGCAGACGCTCTATACAGGGGTTTTAAGTCTAAGACCATTCTACCTCAGCATGACCTGGCACCTGCTCACAGTGCCAAAACCACTGGTAAATGGTTTACTGACCATGGTATTACTGTGCTCAATTGGCCTGCCAACTGAATGACTTATTCTTTCATATCAAGGTGAATTAAAAGTCATTCTCTCTAACTCCCCTCTAGAGCAGGAATGTGAATGGGTCCTAATGAGTTTACGACCCGGCCTGTTTGTCCAGGCCTAGCTAGTATCACCTTTGAAATGGATTTGCGAGCTATGTGAATGGCTCTGGTTTTAGGGTTTATTGCTGCTCTCAGGAAACATAAACAAACATTCACATCCCCCCCAGTGCAGGGGTTGTGAGATGGAAAAACACTCATTTTCTAAAAGCAGGCTTATTAATTTAAAGGGGTACTCCAGAACCGATGTTGTGCGCAATTTTGTACGATTGCGCCGACTGCGTGGTTCCGCTGCTGAACCCAACCATCACAGTACACACCTAGCCGCTCACTCCGCTCTTCCAATGAACTTTGCCTGACTGCCCCCCGCATCACCCAGTCCCATGCATGCCTCCAGGACTTCTCAAGAGCTGCTCTAACACTATGGAACTCCCTACCTCCACCCATTAGGGCAGCCCCCTCCTTCAACATCTTCAAGAAGGCCCTCACAACTCACCTTTTCACTCTGGCCTACTACCCCTCACAAGTGCTCTAAACCCACAGATGAACTCTGGTCCCTACCTTTCGTGTCCCTATCTCTCCCTCTAGATTGTAAGCCTTTGGGCAGGGTCCTCCTCCATTTGTGTCCTACCTGATCATGCACCTCCATTACTGTGAACCCATGCTATGCATTTAAGTGAACCGAACTTGCCTAATCTCCATGCTCCATCCAGTGACTGACTAAGCATTACCTTGTACTCACACTGTGCTGTGTGATCTGGTTTTTCTTGTATTCAGGTATTATCATATTGCTGTATGTCACTCCTAAATATTGTCTGTAATCTAAACTAATGTCCAGCGCTGCGTAATATGTTGGCGCTTTATAAATACAATAAATAAATAAACCCCAGGTAAGTAGCGATTCCATTTATTTTTACTGCTCAGGGTCCCTTTAAATAAGATTTATCATTTTCTAAAACTCTAAATTTGTTATTCTTGGCTAATTATCTCAAGGCCGAGTACCCTCTGAAACCATCAGAAGTACCCACTGGGGTACCACATGTTGAGAACCTAGGCTCTAGAACACTTTGTCTAATGTTCTACTCAACGTCTCCTTGTTCCCCTGCAGGCTTCCCTCTTCATATCTCCCGACACAGGAGACTTTAGAAATCTTCAGGAGTCCGAATCCTCCCAAAGACAGGTGGCTCTGTACTGTGCAAGCGCGAGTGCAGGAGAGAGGGCGCTCGGGCGTGCACAGTGCGGAGCAGCCCCAGCCCATCTTCGGGATCCTGAGTGCTTCTGAAGACCTCTGAAGCCCAGCCAAAGCGGAAGAGAGCAGTCTATGACTGTTCGGTCGTAGCCCGCGAGGGAACGTTGGGACCGTGAGGAGAAGGCTCCATAGAACCCAGGGCCTTCCCTCTCCTTAGGTAAATATCTGTTTTTTGTTTTCAATTCAACTTCTGACTCCCTTTAAATGTAAGCTTACATTTTCCACCAATGTGCTACAAGAAATTGATTTTTATATGGATGGAAGCTGCTCCTCTCCTTCAGACAGTACTGGAGCTGTGTCAAGACATTTGATATTACATCTCAGTCTACAAGTCAATATACAGACAGGATTAAAGCCACATTAGTGAATGCAAAACTGACTGATCAAAACTGACTGATCAGTTTAATAGCAAAAAAGCCATAAAATTCCACCTGTCCTGGTGTATCCTGGTGTATGGACGTATAAAATGTGGGATTCCCAAAAAACTGCAAAGACTTACGGTAAATACGTCATGGTCTTTCTGCTTGTGCACATTGGTAGGGCTAATTGTAATATCTGGAACTGATTTGATTGGCAATTCACAGAATTCGCAGGACATATTAAAATCTGTGAAGTTCAAATTGCAGGTATGATCTAAATATCCACTGCAAGGGCATGTGACCTTCCCAGAGCCATATATAATATACCATTTTGAAGTTTAGCAACCATGTGCTGAACTATAATTAGTACCATTTAAAAACTTAATGAATCTGAATATGGTACAACAATTTACATAGTGATTTACATAGTGGGAAACAGAAAAGAACTGTGCAGTTAAACAATAATGTATAATCTACAACATATTATTACCATATCGGTGGACTTTTAATTAAAAATGTACTGTCAAAATGTATTGCTATTAAAGGAGTACTGTAAGGGCAGAGGGGGGGAGAGTTGAACTTACCTAGGGCTTCTAACGGCCTTCTGCATGTCCTGTTCTCGCACCGAAACAAAACAACGACTCACTTCCTGGTTTTTGCGACTGTAATGTTGCAAGGCACTGCACCTGCACGGCTCTGGCCGTGCGCGTTCTCGCTCCCGGTAACATCCTCCTGTGCAGGAAACTCCTAGTGACATTGGCTTGCGATATTACAGTCACAAAAACCAGGAGGTTGCGCCTATGCGGAAACCGGAGGATCGTTTTGTCCTGGCGCAGGCACAGAACGTCTGCGGGGGGGGGGGGGGGGGGGGGGCGTTAGAAACCCCAAGTAAGTTAAACTCTCTCTACCCCCTCCCCCCCCCTTTTACACTTTACAGTACTCCTTTAAATATTTGTCAAGACCAGGACCTAATAGAGGCTTAACTGGCACAGAATCTCACAGGCACAGTTTTTTGTATTCTACCACGTTGTTATGGATTTCATGTACCATATTCAGATTCATTTTGACCTTCCCAGAGCCAGTCAGGAATGCAGAAAGTGACCAAAGCAATGCATCCACCACTAGCCTAACATTCAAGTTACCCGTCTCCTGGTTTGCTTCATTCTGGGGTTTATTTTGAAGGCAGAAAATAATGCAGAGACAGTCAACGTGATATTTTAGCGTGAAAATTAGGTAGGATTGTTGGTTATTTGATTGAAAGCTTTCTGAAGGCTACCATTTTTTTTTTATTTTTTTTTATAGACAATACCAGTTGATACTCTGCCTCTCTAATACATGTAGCCTTAGATCCTGAACAAGCATGCAGATCAGATGTTTCTGACACAAATCTGACAAGGTTAGCTACATGCTTATTTCAGGTGTGTGATTCAGATACTACTGCAGTCAAAGAAAACAGCAGGACTACCAGGTAACTGGTATTGCAACAAGAGGATTTTGAAGAAGAGCTACTGCATATGCCACCGTATAAGATACTCTAGAATATAAGATGCGCCTAGGTTTAGAGGGCAAAAACCAGGGGGAAAATATATATATACTAAACTTGGTGTGTCCATGTTCCAGGAGCATCTTGTGCATGTTTTCCCTCAATTGGTGTCCTCCTGTGTCCCCCGTGTGTCCTGTTTCCCCTTCTGCCCCCAGTGTGTCCCCTTCTGTCCTCAGTGTGTCCTCTTCTGACCCCATTGTGTCTCTCTCTGTCCCAGGTGTCCCCTTCTGTCCTTCCTTCTGTCCCCTGTGTGTCCCCTTCTGACCCCATTGTGTCTCTCTCTGTCCTACGCTCTGTCCCCTGTGTGTCCCCTTCTGTCCCCAGGTGTCCCCTTCTGTCCTACGCTCTGTCCCCTGTGTGTCCCCTTCTGTCCCCAGGTGTCCCCTTCTGTCCTACGCTCTGTCCCCTGTGTGTCCCCTTCTGTCCCCAGGTGTCCCCTTCTGTCCTACGCTCTGTCCCCTGTGTGTCCCCTTCTGTCCCCAGGTGTCCCCTTCTGTCCTACGCTCTGTCCCCTGTGTGTCCCCTTCTGTCCCCAGGTGTCCCCTTCTGTCCTATCTTCTGTCTCCAGGTTTCGCCTTGTGTCCCCTGTGTGTCTCCTTCTCTCCTCAGTGCTGATCGCGTCATCAGCCGTTACTAGGGGAAGTCGCATGGAAGGGAAGAGGTCTGTGATCCCTGCGGGCGCCATGGATTAGGTAAGAAACTGCCGCTATACACTTCTACCAACAGGGGGTGCAGAAGATGGGGGAGGGAGCAGAGGTGGCGGGGACGGACCACACAAGGGGAACCAATGGAGGGAATCCCCAACTTTACAGCGGGTCGGCGGTTCCTATCAGCGGGTAAGTTGGGGATTCCATGCATTCACCATATAAAATGCAGGGACTTTTTCTCCCCATTTTTGGGGGAGAAAAAGTGAAACTTATACGCTGAAAAATACTGTAATTACTTACTCTAAGGAAAGAAGTTGTTTACCGATATACTTGAATACATACCCTTTAAATGGCGTAGCACTCTCGCCCTAGCACTGGGTTCCAGAGTTTTGTATGTTTTCCCTGTGTCTGCATGTGTTTTCTCTGGGCACTTTGGTTTCCTCCCACATCCCAAAACATAAATATAAGTTAATTGGCTTCCCCCTAAAATTGGTCCAAAAATAAGATGGACAAATGACTGTGGTAGAGATTAGACTGTGAGCCCCTCTAAGGGACAGTAACAGTTAGTTACAAGACTATATATACAGTACTCTGTAAAAGCACTTCAGAAGATGTCGCCACTTTATTAATACTACATAATAACAGTACATGATGGGGTATGGACCAAGCCTTGAGAATGAGTAATACAAATGCAGTGACCACTAGAGGAGACTATTTATGTCAGAAACATATACAGTATGCATGTAAATGCATATAAAAAGGGCAATAGTTTCACAGAATCCTTCTATGTCAATAAAAAGATTGCTTTATTATTTTAAATCTATAAAAAGAAAGATCCGTGTGTACATAAAAACATATTTATCCCAAAATGCTGACCCATGCTTGAGAATTCTCAATAAACTCACAAGGCATGTAACCACCAGTGAAATGAAATGTAACACTGATCAGGCATGAAGAGGTTAAATATGTCATGAAAATTTAGATCAATCCACTTTTGTAGTTTATTGAATGTTCCACAGCGGACCAAGTGATTTTCCCAGTTCATGTAACTCTTACGAAGAAACCAGAGTTATTATGAATCGATAAGGACCTTTCAAGACTGTAATAGATCTCACACTCTCATAAATGTTTTAATTCAAGGGTGGGGGAACTATCTCCTACTTGTAGGAGGAGAGTTTTTAGTCATCATCTGCAACTCAGAAAATGTCTTTCAGTGTTTTAGAAGAGCTGTGTAAAGCTTAACCCTCCTGTTGTATTATGGAAAACATGTAAAAAAAATGTTTGATTATGTTTTAAGTTTAAAGTAAATATAGTTTCATTTCACTGCTTTTCCATCACTGACAGTTCATAATTTATTATTATTTATTTTGATTTTCTGCAGCCGTTTGCAAAATACATAATTAGTCATGTTCATGACTGTCCTCAGAGAAGCTCACAATCTAATCATAGTCATAGTCTAATGTCATAAATATTATTATTATTATTTATTTATTTATTTATATAGCTCTGACATCTTTTGCAGTTTTGCAGAGTACTGTACATAGTCATGTCGCTGACTGTCTGCAGAGGAGTTCACAATCTAATCCTACCATGGTTATACTCTAATGTTTTACCATATTATTATGTATTTATATAACACTGCCATCTTCTGCAGTACTTTACGGAGTATATATAGTCATGTCACTGACTGTCTTCAGAGGGACTCTCAATCTAATTCTACCATAGTGATACTCTGTCGCTCATATATTATTATTATTATTATTGCTAGTAAAAAGGCCCGTCCGATTAAAAAAAAGAAAAAACAGGCACTAGGCCACGGCCACTTGCCCAATGCCCGCCCCCCACCGCTGTCCGAAGTATATGCACACAGGGAGATGTTGCTTGCTTGGCAGTTTGAAAAGCTGTTATTTCCCACAATGCAATGAGGTTCACAAACAGCAAACTGTCAGGTTGGAAGCACACACACAGGGACAGGACGGAGAGACACAGGGGTTTTATTATAGAGGATTATTATTATGTATATACCACTAATATCTTCTGCAGTACTTTGCAGAGTACATAGTCATGTCACGGACTGTCTTTAGAGGAGCTCACAATCTAATCCTACAAAAGTCATACTCTAATGTCTCTCCTACATTATTAGGTATTTATCGCCTCCCTATCCACTTCCCCTCAGACTTCAAACAGGCCACAGTATTGCCCCTGCTCAAGAAACCCTCCCTCGACCCCTCGCTACCCTCCAACTACCACCCTATCTCCCTCCTCCCCTTTGCCTCAAAACTCCTTGAGCGTCTGGTTCACAAACGCCTGACCCAGTACCTCAATGCCATCTCACTGCTAGACCCACTGCAATCTGGATTTCGGCCTGCCCACTCAACCGAAACTGCTCTCACCAAAGTGGTCAATGACCTTGCCTTAGCTAAAGCTGAAGGTAAATACTCCATTCTCCTCCTCCTTGACCTTTCAGCAGCTTTTGACACAGTAGATCATCCCCTACTCCTCCAGTCCCTCCAGTCCATGGGCATTCATGATCTCACCCTGACCTGGTTTTCATCCTACCTCTCCAACCGCTTCTTCACGACCTCCTTCAATGAGTCCTCGTCCACCCCCAACCCCCCAAGGCTCGGTCCTTGGCCCCCTACTGTTCTCCCTATACACATCCTCCATTGGCAAGGTTATCTCCTCCATGGGTTTTAACTATCATCTGTATGCAGATGACACCCAAATCTACCTCCACACCCCTGACATCTCGACCACTACCATGGACAAGGCGTCCTCCTGCCTATCAGCCATCCCCTCCTGGATGTCCGCTAGGTTCCTGAAACTAAATCTAGACAAAACGGAATTTATGATCTTCCCACCCCGGCTATCCCTGAACCACCCAGATGTGCATGTCACTGTTAACCACACTACCATTCGTCCTACCTCTCAAGCCCGCTGTCTGCGTGTCACCCTGGACTCCGAACTCTCCTTCACTCCCCACATCCAAAACCTGACAAAGTCCTGCAACTTCCACCTTCGTAACATCTGTAAGATTCGCCCTTTTCTGACCTCTGCCACCACCAAACTCCTCATCCATATGCCCTCATAATTTCCCGCCTCGACTACTGTAATGCCCTTCTGTCTGGTCTCCCTACGACCCGAATAGCCCCACTGCAGTCCATCATGAATGTGGCAGCCAGAATTATCCACTCCTCCCATCGCTCCACCAGGGCAGCTCCCCTCCATGAATCCCTCCACTGGCTTCCTATCCAGTCCAGAATCAAATTAAAGATATGGCCTCAATTCACTCATCTTAACTCCTGTCTTTAATAACTCTTCAGAGATGTTTTACAGTTATCACAATTATATCACCATGGTGATAACTGTAAAACAGCTCAGAAGAATTATTAAAGACATGAGTTAAGCTTAGTGAATTGAGGCCATTGTGTCTGACCTACAAATCTGTCCACAAAACCTGTCCAACCTACATTTCTGATCTTACTTAGAGGTACACACCTAGCCGCTCACTCCGTTCCTCCAATTAACTTTACCTGACTGCCCCCCGCATCACACAGTCCCATGCATGCCTCCAGGACTTCTCAGGAGCTGCTCCAACACTTTGGAACTCTCTACCTCCACCCAATAGGGCATCCCCCTCCTTCAACATCTTTAAGAAGGCCCTCAAAACTCACCTTTTCACTCTGGCCTACCACCCCTCACAATTGCTCTAAACCCACAACGAAACTCTGGTCCCTACCTTTCGTGTCCCTATCTCTCCCTCTAGATTGTAAGCCTTTGGGCAGGGTCCTCCTCCATTTGTGTCCTACCTGATCATGCACCTCCATTACTGTGAACCCATGCTATGCACTTGAGTGAACCTAAGTTGCCTAATCTCCATGCTCCCATCCAGTGACTGACTAAGCATTACCTTGTACTCATACTGTGCTGTGTGATCTGGTTTTCTTGTATTCCTGTATTGTCATATTGCTGTATGTGACCCCTAAATATTGTCTGTAACCTAAATTAATGTTCAGCGCTGCGTAATATGTTGGCGCTTTAAAAATACAATAAATAATAATAATAATTATATAGCGCTGACATCTTCTGCAGCACTTTGCAGAATATATAACCATGCCACTGACTATCCTCAGAGGAGCTCACAATCTAATCCCTACTAAAGTCTAAAGGTGCGTACACATGCACTACATCCGGCAATGACGGGTCTTTCAGACCTGCCCACTGGGTGGACATTCAGCCGACAGTAGAGCGTGTGTACGCGCTGTCGGCGGACTGATAAGGCTGATTCTGAACTATCCGCCCAGTGGATCATTCAGGAACAGCCTTATCAGTCTGCCGACAGCGCGTACACACGCACTACTGTTGGCTGAATGTCCACCTAGCGGGAGGACCGGCGGACCCGTCGTTTCTGGTGGTAGTGCGTGTGTACGCATCTATAGTCTATTGTCCTACCAAATTACTAGTATCTATTTATATGTCTCAGATCATTTCTGTAGCACTTTGAAGAGTACATAATCATGTTACTAAGTGTCCTAAGAGGAGGTCACAATCTAATCCCTACCACAGTCATAGTCTAATGTACTACCACATTATTATTAAGTATTTATATAATGCTGACCTCTGCTGCAGAATTTTACAGTGTACACAGTCATCATAACACTATACATACGGCACTGTAGGCACGTTCCTACAGGTACCTGATAATTGAAAGGCAACCCACTCCCCTCCCCGAGTGCCTCCCTTCCTCCCAGTGCAGAGTCCTAATGAGATAGTAAATAAGAGATTACTCAACCAGCTCTCTGCATTCAACTGACGAGATCTCCCTTCAGTCAGGGGCACCTCTAGCTACCGAATACTTGGGGACACCTCTAGCTACTTCATATTGAGGTTCCTTTAGCTACTTAATACTTGGGGGCAACTCTAGCTACTTAATGTTGATTGCATGTCTGGCTTCCAAATACTAAGGGTCCATTTACACTTAATCAGTTGCTCTGTTATAACTGAAAGAAAACTGATTTTCAAAGTAATGCCCATGTGTTCCTATGGCCTCTTTCACACTTCACACGTTTTAACTGAAATCTTCTTCCCAATGCACTGCTATGGAAAAAACGTGTACCAATGCACACTAACGTGTACTAACGCACACTAAAGCACACCAACTGATTAAGTGTAAACGGGGCCTAAGTGGGCACCGTAGCTACCTATGATGGGCAAGAGAAGTGAGAGCTGGGACAGCCAGCAGACTTGTGGTGCGGTTCAGTGGGGGTTTGTTGATTCCTAGAGGAGCAGTGTCTAAGGTGCCAGGAGATCTGAGCCTTTAGGCTCCTCTGAGGTAAATCCTGGCCTGTTGTCAAAGAAGCTCACAATCTAATTCCTACTATGGTCACAGCCTAATATTTCTACGGTATTATCACTATGTATTGATATAGAGCTGACCTCGTCTGCAGCACTTTACAGAGTACATAGTTTTATCACCAATGCCAGGTACACACCATACAATTTTCTGACAGATTTACTGTCAGATTGATTATTTCCAACAGGTCCGATCTGATTTCCGATTGATTTTTCAATCGATTTTCCCTTCACTTCTATGGAAAATCGATCAGAAAATTGATCGGAAATCAGATCGGACCCATTGGAAATAATTGATCTGACAACAAATCTGTCAGAAAATTGTATTGTGTGTACCTAGCATAACTGTCCCTCAAAGGAGTTCAATTCCTATTATATTCCTAGTGTGATATCCCTACTACTACTTTACTACTAACAATTTATATACGAAACAATCCTTGGGTTATAAAACTCATGAATACTATGCATTATTTGGATGACTGAAAGAAAAACAAGAAAAAATATAAAGTACACACTAAACACTGGAACAGATCACATTACACAGTACACATGAATAAATTCATCATTGCACAAAGCCTGTGCTGTACTTATACAAATACTGTACTACATTAGTATGTATGTGGGAAAATTAGTTTTATGAGCGCAGTATAGGCTTTAAGCACTAAATCATTTGTTCTTGTTTACTGTGAAATGCGATTCCTTCCAGTGTTCAGTGTCTATGTTATTATTGCTCTTCTTTAATTCTTCATTCAATCATCGGAATAATGCATAGTACTGTATTCAGGAATTGAATGCATGTAAGAATTTGATAACCTAGGGCTTGTTGCAATATATGTTGTAATAGTTGATTTGTATATGAACTGCTAGTACTAATAAGGGGTTAATTAAGATGGGAAGATTTAACCAGTTAAGGAAAGTGAGACAGTAATGTGATGTATTCCCAATGGAGAACTAACATTGATCCTAAACTTTTGAAATTATTTTAAATTAACTGGCAGTCAACAATTTTGTAAAAATTACTAACAATTCAAAAATTGTATTCATTTCAAAATTAAAACATACTGAACTAATAAACACTTTTTAAAACAAACACATTTATGGCTAAAGGCTGTTGAAGCGATACATTATACAAAGGCACATCTTCATTCGGGTTGCCTTTCACCTAACACTCCCCCCCCCCCCCCCCCAGCAAATCATTACCTCTTTGCCTAACACTAACCTCCTGTCTCCTAGCATACAATATCTATACGCCTAACTCTAACCTCCTGTCTCCTAGCATACCCTATCTATACGCCGAACTATAACTTCCTGTCTCCTAGCATATGCTATCTATACCCCTAACACTAACCTCCTGTCTCCTAGCATACCCTATCTATACGCCTAACTCTAACCTTCTGTCTCCTAGCATATGCTATCTATACCCCTAACACTAACCTCCTGTCTCCTAGCATACCCTATCTACATGCCTAACTCTAACCTCCTGTCTCCTAGCATACGCTATCTATACCCCTAACACTAACCTCCTGTCTCCTAGCATACGCTATCTATATGCCTAACACTAACCTCCTGTCTCCTAGCACACCCTATCTACTCTGGCTGGTGGTGGTGGGCTGGGGGCCCCAGAGCAGCTCAGGCCTGGCTGGTGGTGGTGGGCTGGGGGCCCCAGGGCAGCTCAGGCCTGGCTGGTGGTGGTAGGCTGGGGGCCCCCCAGGGCAGCTAAGGCGTGGCTGGTGGTGGTGGGCTGGGGGCCGCAGCACAGCTCAGGCCTGGCCGGTGGTGGGGAGGCCTCAGGGCTGGTGGTGGGTGGGGTGGTGTTTAGGCTGCACCCCCCCCTCTCAGAGTCAGGCCTACTTGGTAGTGGTGCCGTGCTGGCCTGGTGCAGGGCTCAGCTGCAAAAAAAAATGGGCTGGCTGAAGTGGACGGGAGGACGGACAGCCGGGACAGGACACCCAAGACCACCCACCTTGAGCTGCCGTGCCGTCCGAGTTCCGAGTTCGGCTATTGTGCGCTGCTGACTGCTGAGCTCTGGCTGGCTGACTTGGCTCCAGCCTTCAGTCCTGTGCAGTGTGCGCTGTCCGTGTCATTCCTGTCGGCGGCAACTAGCTGCTGCGCGGGCGAGCGAGGTGACGTGACGCCAGACGTTGTCACGTGTTGACACGCCCGCCAGTCGCCAGCACACAACGTAGTACCCTGGTGGTTGGTGACTTTCCAGTCAGCGCCAGCCCAAGCCCTCCTCCCACTCAGGCTCCGCTTCTTTTGTGCAGGTCGGGTCAGAAGTTCTCTCGGCTGTGGCGGGGGGGGCTTTAAGGGGGGCTAATGAGTCGCCAGCTGGGGCTGAAGCCTGGGTAAGCCCCCGTGTGGCGCCGCCACTGAACACTAACCTCCTGTCCCCAAGCATACCCTATATATAAGCCTAACACTAACCACCCTTCCCCCAACTCCCCCTACCAATGAAGCCTTGCTATATCATAGCCGAGCCCCATTCCTATCCCTTAAAAAAAAAAACAATGGAGCTCGGCTAGCCATATTTTGGTGCCACATACCCGAAATCTGTAGTTTAGCTATCTCATAGCCAAGCCCCATGTCTTTATTCAGAGCTTGGCTGTATAGTAGCTGTGCCCCATACCTGATATCCAGAGCTTGGATATGTAATAGCTATTGAATAAGTGAGCACTGACGCTTGCCTATATAGCAACTGAGCACTGGCACCTAAAATAAGCACCCGGCAGGCCACAGCCATAAACTTTCATTGTGGTCTACGGCATCTGGAATAGAAGAGCAAAAGCACATTGGATTCCACTGATCTGTTTCCCATGTCGCATGGCACCATGCCCCCAAGAATATGAGTCCTATGTCTAACCATGATGTCGGTTTCTGAAGTTCACTATGATAGCCTGAAGTGGGTGACAGACACTTGTTTAACATTACACTAATTGGTCAGTACAAAGGATTTCATCTTGTGGACAGTGGACACACCTGCCGCACCCTCTTACTTTCAGCATAATATGGCAAACCTTCCAATAGTCCACAGTCAGCTGCTGTCAAATGTGCATTACAAACAAGAAATTGTTCATGGAAAACCGCAGCTGCATTCTGTAGACGTATGTGTAGCCTCTCCCTTAGGGCTGGTTTAAACGAAGGGAGTTTGCTCAGCGTCTCATTTGAACACTGTCGTTTTCCCAAACACAAAAACAGTTGTTTTCAGCAAAGCTTTTAATGTTGTTTAAAGACGTTTGAGGTTAATCAGCTCTTCATTTGATAGTGTTTCGCTTTGCTGTTATATGCTGTTCTTGTATAATTTTCTACAGAACAGCATTGTCATTCTTCTTCCTGTTCGCATGACACTCGCAGCGTTTGCAATCGTTTGCCATTAGTCATCATTTGCCATAATTTGCAATGCAAGCAAAAGCAACTGACTTCTAGAAGTTGCGTCCAGGACAACAGCAACATTTTCACAAATTATGCCAACTGTATTACTGTCATTTAAAACCGCCTCCATTCATTTCAATGGAATGTCAGTAGATCTCTTTTAAACAATGCTTTTGTCAGCAGTCAGAAACGTTGCATTTGATGCCCATGTGAACAAGCCCTTCGTGGCATACTATGTAAAACATCAAAATCCTTACCTTCAGGTGTTTTGTAACAGAAAAAAAGGCCTAAATGTAATTGTTTAGGAAGGAAATTGCTGGGCAGAGGTTGCTGATTGTAAACATCAGCTGCTCAGATAGGAACAATAGCAGCGCAGAGATTCAGCAATTACAATCTTGGACCTGAAGCAAACAGTGACTGAGCCAGTCTGGCAGGGACACATCCAATGGCAGGAAACAATAAACAAAACAGGCATGCTCAGCAGAAAAAAAGCATTGTATTGTTGCAAGAATCTGTAACGTTTACAATGACCTTTTCAACACTGACTGGCAAATTTTCTTCAGTTTGCCTTCCACCATATACGGTACATGTAAATTGATGAAAACATATAAAAATCTGCACTAACTGGTGCATAAATTAGGAAAACTGATAAGAACTGCTTACCTTTTACTGATAGTTATTTTTTTCTGCAAAGTGATAAAAACTGACTTTTCATCATCACCAGGTTCTCTAGTTACAAACGCCTAATGTATGAATGACCCGCCATTTCGAACATTGTGCCAGGTCTGATGATCTCCCTTCCACGATGCATGCAATGGGAACAGAGATGACAGAGAGCATCTTGGAGTGTCGTGGGACATCACTGGAGGTAAGTAAATGACACCGGGCATGGTTGGAGGCACAGGAAGGACTGAAGGAGACAAGGGGGGTAGGTGAAGTTAATAGAAGGAGGTAGGCACACTGGGCATGAATGGAGGCACAAAAGAATGGATGGAGTTTTGCTGGGGTAGGGGTGTCAAAAGAGTCACAGGAGTGGAAGAAGGCACAAAGGAATGGATTAAGGCTCACAGGGAATAGATGAAGGCATTCGAGGCCATGGATGTAAGCACGGGAGGGATATAAGAAGGTACTGGGGAAGGGGAAGGAGCTAAAGGGGGCCTGGATGGAGGCACAAAAGGATGGATAGAGGTACAGGGGGCCTGGATGGAGGCACAGGAGGGACAGAAGGAGTCGCAGGGATGAAAGGAGGCGCAAAGGGATGGATGAAGGCACAATGAGCATTGATGGAGGCACAAGGGTCATGGATGGAGGGACAGGAAGGACTGGAGAAGGATGCACAAAGGGATGGAATGGGGCACAGAGGGCATGTGGAAAGAAGCACAGAGGGTGGCAGAGGGGCTGAAGGATGCACAGGGGGACAGGAGGAGGCACACAGAGGGATGGAAGGAGGCACAGAATTAGCACAGGGGAACAGGAGGAGGCACTGAAGAGCACAGGAATCATAAAAGAGGAACAGAAGGACAGGAGGTGGCACCAAGGAGGCACAAGAGGACAAGGGGACAATAGGGGAACACTGGAGGTACAGGGGGATAGAAAATCCGAAACCGAAATCAATCGTTCTCCTCGATTCCTGTAGATCCTTCCGTGCGGAAGATTTTTCTCGATCGCCGCCAGGTCGGGAGTGCATTGATAGCGGCGTTCGAATGCCCGACGACCGACGCAATACAGCGGAGATACATTACCTGTTCCGGCTGGCGCGACTCCCCTGGTCTCCGCTGTCTTCTTCTCCTCTCCAGGGCTGCAGCTTCACTGAACTTCCTGTCCCAGCAGGAAGTTTAAACAGTAGACCGCCCCTCTACTGTTTAAACTTCCCCTGGACAGGAAGTTCAGTGAAGCAAGCAAGCCGGACAGGAGACCAGCGCGGAGAAGAAGACAGTGGAGACCGGGGGAGTCACGCCGGCCAGATCAGGTAATGTATAGCTGGTGGGCAGGCGGCGGCAGTTCCACAGATTGTGATCGGTTTCATGCTGAAATCGATCACAATCTGTTTGCAGTAAAGGCAGCCATACGATCCCTCTCTGATCAGATTCGATCAGAGAGGGATCTATCTGTTGGTGGAATCTGATGGCAAATCGACCAGTGTATGGCTACCTTTACACTTACTTCAGACTTGAGAAAGATAAACAAAAAGTGAAACCTGTGAGCCACCAATGCCACTTGGTGGTAAGCTGGAAAAATAACAAATGCTAACACAGTGGTAACTGAAGAATGATTTTATGACTGTGGATTCAAAGCCACTTTAATAACTTACAGATGTTCTGCAGCAATGGAGGTTGATCAAGCCTTGAAAGTTGTTGCCACCAATTTCTATAGATGTCATAGACTACTACTTACTACCCCTTCCGTTTACATAAAAGTAGTGTTTGAACCCACTGTGGTACCATACCCTCATGAGAATTGTTTAAATACTATTTTATTGTATTGAACTATAGTTTACACAACTAACTGTTGGTTTCTCTTAGAAGATCTTCAAAATATTTTAATGATAATTTGATATTGCAAACTTGCTGACCTAGAGCTTTCCTGTTTGCCCTCTTCCCCAATCCACAGCAAAGTATGTGTCGCTAGTCTGCATTCTGTAGACAACTTGTCTTTGAATGTACCCCAAAAATTGATTCCCAATACCTGTGGGCAACAGTAATTGTGCGAGTGATTCACCTCACGGTTACTTTAACACATGTTGCGTCACAGTACTCTGTCCTGCTGCTCCCCCACCGCAGCTCACTGCAGTGGCCATTAGTCTTTATGAGACTGGCCACGGTATGACACCATGCCATGGAAGTGCTACGAGCACCACAAGGTAACGCAGAAGCTGCAGTGCATTACCCTGCGATTACCGGAAATAAACCGGAAGTCTGTGTGACTTTCCTATGCTGTTGTGGTGCGTGTTTCGGTGTGACTTTCCTACGCCATTGTGGTGGGTGTTCCAGTGTGACTTTTCTACGCCATTGCAGTGCGTGTTCCGGTGTGACTTTTCTACACCATTGTGGTGCATGTTCCGGTGTGACTTTCCTACGCCATTGTGACATGTGTTCCGGTGTGATTTTTCTACGCCATTGTAGTGCGCGTTCCGGTGTGACTTTTCTATGCCCTTGTGCGTTTTCCGGTGTGACTTTCCTACGCTGTTGTGGTGCATGTTCCGGTGTGACTTTCCTACACCGTTGTGGTGGGTGTTCCAGTGTGACTTTTCTAAGCCATTGCAGTGCGTGCTCCGGTGTGACTTTTCTACGCCGTTTTGCTGCGTATTCTGATGTGACTTTTCTACACCATTGTGGTGTGTATTCTGGAGTAACTTTTCTACACCATTGTGGTGCATGTTCCGGTGTGACTTTCCTACGCTGTTGTGCCGCGTGTTCCGGTGTGACTTTTCTATGCCGTTGTGGTGCGTGTTCCGGTGTGACTTTTCTACACCATTGTGGTGCGAGTTCTGGTGTGTCTTTCCTAAGCTGTTGTGGTGCCTGTTCCGGTGTGACTTTTCTATGCTGTTGTGGAGAGTGTTCCGGTGTGACTTTCCTATGCTATTGTGGTGCATGTTCTGGTGTGACTTTCCTACGCTATTGTGGTGCGTGTCCTGGTGTGACTTTCCTACGCTATTGTGGTGCGTGTTCCGGTGTGACTTTCCTACACCATTGTGGTGCATGTTCCGGTGTGACTTTCCTACACCATTGTGGTGCGTGTTCCGGTGTGACTTTCCTACACCATTGTGGTGCATGTTCCGGTCTGACTTTTCTATGCCGTTGTGGCGCATGTTCCGGTCTGACTTTTCTATGCCGTTGTGGCGCATGTTCCGGTGTGACTTTTCTACGCCATTGTGACGTGTGTTCCGGTGTGATTTTTCTACGCCATTGTAGTGCGCGTTCCGGTGTGACTTTTCTATGCGTTTTCTGGTGTGACTTTCCTACGCTGTTGTGGTGCATGTTCCGGTGTGACTTTCCTACACCGTTGTGGTGGGTGTTTTAGTGTGACTTTTCTAAGCCATTGCAGTGCGTGCTCCGGTGTGACTTTTCTACACCGTTTTGCCGCGTATTCTGATGTGACTTTTTTACACCATTGTAGTGTGTATTCTGGTGTAACTTTTCTACACCATTGTGGTGCATGTTCCGTGTGACTTTCCTACGCTGTTGTGCCACGTGTTCCGGTGTGACTTTTCTATGCCGTTGTGGTGCGTGTTCCGGTGTGACTTTTCTACACCATTGTGGTGCTTGTTCTGGTGTGTCTTTCCTATGCTATTGTGGTGCGTGTTCTGGTGTGACTTTCCTACACCATTGTGGTGCGTGTTCCAGTGTGTCTTTCCTACGCTGTTGTGGTGACTGTTCCAGTGTGACTTTTCTATGCCATTGTGGTGTATGTTCCGGTGTGATTTTTCTACGCCATTGTGGTGCGTGTTCCGGTGTGACTTTCCTATGCTGTTGTGGTGCGTGCTCCGGTGTGACTTTTCTACACCATTGTGGTGCTTGTTCTGGTGTGTCTTTCCTATGCTATTGTGGTGCGTGTTCTGGTGTGACTTTCCTACGCTATTGTGGTGCGTGTTCTGGTGTGACTTTCCTACGCTATTGTGGTGCGTTTTCTGGTTGTGACTTTTCTACACCATTGTGGTTCGTGTTCTGGTGTGTCTTTCCTATGCTATTGTGGTGCGTGTTCCGGTGTGTCTTTCCTACGCTATTGTGGTGTGTGTTCCAGTATGATTTTTCTACGCCATTGTGGTGCATGTTCCAGTGTGACTTTTCTATGCCATTGTGGTGCATGTTCCGGTGTTATTCTTCTACGCCATTGTGGTGTGTGTTCCTTTTTGAATTTTCTACACCATTGTGGTGCGTGTTCCGGTGTGACTTTCCTATGCTATTGTGGTGCATGTTCTGGTTTAACTTTTCTACAACACTGTGGTGTGTGTTCCGGTGTGACTTTTCTACACCATTGTGGTGCATGTTCTGGTGTGTCTTTCCTACGCTATTGTGGTGCATGTTCCGGTGTGACTTTTCTACGCCGTTGTGCCACGTGTTCCGGTGTGACTTTTCTACACCATTGTGGTGCGTGTTCCGGTGTGACTTTCCTATGCTATTGTGGTGCATGTTCTGGTTTAACTTTTCTACAACACTGTGGTGTGTGTTCTGGTGTGACTTTTCTACATCATTGTGGTGCGTGTTCCGGTGTGACTTTTCTACGCCGTTGTGCCACGTGTTCCGGTGTGACTTTTCTACACCATTGTGGTACGTGTTCCGATGTGACTTTTCTATGCCATTGTGGAGCATGTTCCGGTGTGACTTTCCTACGCTATTGTGGTGCTAGTTCCGGTGTGACTTTCCTACACCATTGTGGTGCGTGTTCCAGTGTGTCTTTCCTACGCTGTTGTGGTGACTGTTCCGGTGTGACTTTTCTATGCCATTGTGGTGTATTTTCCGGTGTGATTTTTCTACGCTGTTGTGGTGCGTGTTCTGGTGTGACTTTCCTATGCTGTTGTGGTGCATGTTCCGGTGTGACTTTTCTATGCCATTGTGGTGCATGTTCCAGTGTGATTTTTGTACGGCATTGTGGTGCGTGTTCCTTTTTGAATTTTCTACACCATTGTGGTGCATGTTCCGGTGTGACTTTGCTACGCTATTGTGGTGCATGTTCTGGTTTAACTTTTCTATAACACTGTGGTGTGTGTTCCGGTGTGACTCTTCTACACCACTGTGGTGCGTGTTCTGGTGTGTCTTTCCTACGCTATTGTGGTGCATGTTCTGGTGTGACTTTTTTACGCCGTTGTGCCACGTGTTCCGGTGTGACTTTTCGACACCATTGTGGTGCGTGTTCCGATGTGACTTTTCTATGCCATTGTGGAGCATGTTCCGGTGTGACTTTCCTACGCTATTGTGGTGCTAGTTCCGGTGCGACTTTCCTACGCTACTGTGGTGCTAGTTCCGGTTTGACTTTCCTACACCATTGTGGTGCGTGTTCCGGTGTGACTTTTCTATGCTTTTGTGGTGCGTGTTCCGGTGTGACTTTCGTACGCTATTGTGGTGCGTGTTCCGGTGTGACTTTTCTATGCCATTGTGGTACGTGTTCTGGTGTGATTTTTCTACGCCATTGTGGTTCGTGTTCCGGTGTGACTTTCCTATGCTGTTGTGGTGCGTGTTCCGGTGTGACTTTCCCATGCTGTTGTGGTGCGTGTTCCGGTGTGACTTTTCTATGCCATTGTGGTGCATGTTCCAGTGTGACTTTTCTACGCCATTGTGGTGCATGTTCCGGTGTGATTTTTTCTACGCCATTGTGGTGCGTGTTCCGGTGTGACTTTCCTACGCTGTTGTAGTGCATGTTCCGGTGTGACTTTTCTATGCCATTGTGGTGCATGTTCCGGTGTGATTTTTCTACGCCATTGTGGTGCGTTTTCCGGTGTGACTTTCCTACGCTGTTGTGGTGCATGTTCCGGTGTGATTTTTCTATGCCATTGTGGTGCACGTTCCGCTGTGATTTTTCTATGCCATTGTGGTGCGTGTTCCTTTTTGAATTTTCTACACCATTGTGGTGCGTGTTCCGGTGTGACTTTCCTACGCTATTGTGGTGCGTGTTCTCGTGTGACTTTTCTACACCATTGTGGTGCTTGTTCCGGTGTGATTTTTCCACGCCATTGTGGTGCATGTTCCTTTTTGAATTTTCTGCGTGTTCCGGTGTGTCTTTCCTACGCTATTGTGGTGTGTGTTCCGGTGTGTCTTTCCTACGCTATTGTGGTGCGTGTTTCGATGTGACTTTTCTATGCCATTTTGCCGCACGTTCCAGTGTGACTTTTCTACACCATTGTGGTGCGTGTTCCGGTGTGACTTTTCTATGCCGTTGTGGAGCGTGTTCTGGTGTGACTTTCCTACGCTATTGTGGTGCTAGTTCCGGTGTGACTTTCGAACACCATTGTGGTGCGTGTTCCGGTGTGACTTTTCTATGCCATTGTGGTGTGTGTTCCGGTGTGTCTTTCCTATGCTGTTGTGGTGTGTGCTCTGATGTGACTTTTCTACGCTATTGTGGTGCATGTTTTGGTTGTGACTTTTCTACACCATTGTGGTGCGTGTTCCAGTGTGTCTTTCCTACGCTGTTGTGGTGCATATTCCGGTGTGACTTTTCTATGCCATTGTGGTGCGTGTTCCTTTTTGAATTTTTTACACCATTGTGGTGCGTGTTCCGGTGTGACTTTCCTATGCTATTGTGTTGCATGTTCTGGTTTAACTTTTCTACACCATTGTGGTGGGTGTTCCAGTGGGACCATTCTACACCATTGTGGTGCGTGTTTCGATGTGACTTTTCTATGCCGCTGTGGAGCGTGTTCCGGTGTGACTTTCCTATGCCATTGTGGTGCTAGTTCCAGTGTGACTTTCCTGTGCTATTGTGGTGCGTGTTCCGTTGCGTCTTTCCTACGCCATTGTGGTGCGTGTTCCGGTGTGACTTTTCTACGCCGTTGTGCCGCGTGTTCCAGTGTGACTTTTCTACACCATTGTGGTGCGTGTTCCGATGTGACTTTTGTATGCCATTGTGGAGCATGTTCCGGTGTGACTTTCCTACACTATTGTGGTGCTAGTTCCAGTGTGACTTTCCTACGCCATTGTGGTGCTAGTTCCAGTGTGACTTTCCTGTGCTATTGTGGTGCGTGTTCCGTTGCGTCTTTCCTACGCCATTGTGGTGCGTGTTCCGGTGTGACTTTTCTACGCCGTTGTGCCGCGTGTTCCAGTGTGACTTTTCTACACCATTGTGGTGCGTGTTCCGATGTGACTTTTGTATGCCATTGTGGAGCGAGTTCCGGTGTGACTTTCCTACACTATTGTGGTGCTAGTTCCGGTGTGATTTTCCTACACCATTGTGGTGCGTGTTTTGGTGTGACTTCTCTACGCCATTGTGGTGTGTCTTTCCTATGCTGTTGTGATGCGTGTTCCGGTGTGACTTTTCTACGCTATTGTGGTGCATGTTCAGGTTGTGACTTTTCTACACCATTGTGGTGCGTGTTCCAGTGTGTCTTTCCTACGCTGTTGTAGTGCGTGTTCCGGTGTGACTTTTCTACGCCATTGTGGTGCGTGTTCCAGTGTGTCTTTCCTATGCTGTTGTGGTGCATGTTCCGGTGTGACTTTTCTATGCCATTGTGGTGCGTGTTCCTTTTTAAATTTTCGACACCATTGTGGTTCGTGTTCCGGTGTGTTTTTCCTACGCTATTGTGGTGCATGTTCTGGTTTAATTTTTCTACACCATTGTGGTGGGTGTTCCAGTGGAACCTTTCTACACCACTGTGGTGTGTGTTCCGATTTGACTTTTCTACACCATTGTGGTGCGTGTTCCGATATGACTTTTCTATGCCGTTGTGGAGCGTGTTCCGTTGTGACTTTCCAATGCTATTGTGGTGCTAGTTCCGGTGTGACTTTCCTAAACCATTGTGGTGCGTGTTCTGGTGTGACTTTCCTACGCTATTGTGGTGCGTGTTCTGGTGTGACTTTCCTACGCTATTGTTGCGTGTTCTGGTTGTGACTTTTCTACACCATTGTGGTGCGCTTTCCAGTGTGTCTTTCAATGCTGTTATGGTGCATGTTCCGGTGTGACTTTCCTACGCTGTTGTGGTGCATGTTCCGGTGTGAATTTTCTATGCCATTGTGGTGCGTGTTCCGGTGTGATTTTTGTACGCTATTGTGGTGCGTGTTCCGGTGTGATTTTTCTACGCTTTTGTGGTGCGTGTTCCGGTGTGACTTTCCTATGCTGTTGTGGTGCATGTTCCGGTGTGACTTTCCTATGCTGTTGTGGTGCATGTTCCGGTGTGACTTTCCTATGCTGTTATGGTGCATGTTTTGGTGTGACTTTTCTATGCCATTGTGGTGCGTGTTCCTTTTTGAATTTTCTACACCATTGTGGTGTGTGTTCCGGTGTGTCTTTCCTATGCTGTTGTGGTGCGTGTTCCGGTGTGACTTTTCTATGCTATTGTGGTGTATGTTCTGGTTGTGACTTTTCTACACCATTGTGGTGCGTGTTCCAGTGTGTCTTTCCTACGCTGTTGTGGTGCATGTTCCGGTGTGACTTTCCTATGCTGTTGTGGTGCATGTTCCGGTGTGACTTTCCTATGCTGTTATGGTGCATGTTTTGGTGTGACTTTTCTATGCCATTGTGGTGCGTGTTCCTTTTTGAATTTTCTACACCATTGTGGTGTGTGTTCCGGTGTGTCTTTCCTATGCTGTTGTGGTGCATGTTCCGGTGTGACTTTTCTATGCCATTGTGGTGCGTGTTCCTTTTTGAATTTTCTACACCATTGTGGTTCGTGTTCCAGTGTGTTTTTCCTACGCTATTGTGGTGCATGTTCTGGTTTAATTTTTCTACACCATTGTGGTGGGTGTTCCAGTGGAACCTTTCTTCACCACTGTGGTGTGTGTTCCGATTTGACTTTTCTACACCATTGTGGTGCGTGTTCCGATATGACTTTTCTATGCCGTTGTGGAGCGTGTTCCGTTGTGACTTTCCAATGCTATTGTGGTGCTAGTTCCGGTGTGACTTTCCTAAACCATTGTGGTGCGTGTTCTGGTGTGACTTTTCTAAGCCGTTGTGGTGCGTGTTCTGGTGTGACTTTCCTACGCTATTGTGGTGCGTGTTCTGGTTGTGACTTTTCTACACCATTGTGGTGCGTGTTCCAGTGTGTCTTTCCAATGCTGTTGTGGTGCATGTTCCGGTGTGAATTTTCTATGCCATTGTGGTGCGTGTTCCGGTGTGATTTTTCTACGCTATTGTGGTGCGTGTTCCGGTGTGACTTTCCTATGCTGTTGTGGTGCATGTTCCGGTGTGACTTTCCTATGCTGTTGTGGTGCATGTTCCGGTGTGACTTTCCTATGCTGTTTTGGTGCATGTTCTGGTGTGACTTTTCTATGCCATTGTGGTGCATGTTCCTTTTTGAATTTTCTACACCATTGTGGTGCGTATTCCGGTGTGACTTTCCTATGCTAATGTGGTGCGTGTTCTAGTGTTACTTTCCTGCGCTATTGTGGTGCGTGTTCTGGTGTGACTTTCCTACGCTATTGTAGTGCATGTTCTGGTTTAACTTTTCTACACCATTGTGGTGGGTGTTCCAGTGGGACTTTTCTACACCACTGTGGTGTGTGTTCCGGTGTGACTTTTCTACACCATTGTGGTGCGTGTTCCGGTGTGTCTTTCCTACGCTGTTGTGGTACGTGTTCCGGTGTGACTTTTCTATGCCATTGTGGTGCATGTTTTGGTGCAACTTTTCTATGCCCTTGTGGTGTGTGTTCCGGTGTGATTTTTCTACGCCATTGTGGTGCGTTTTCTGGTTTGACTTTGCTATGCCGTTGTGGTGCATGTTGCTGCGTGACTTTTTTACGCCGTTGTGGTGGGTGTTTCGGTTTGACTTTGCTACGCCGTTGTGGTGCGTGTTCCGGTTTGTCTTTGGTACGCCATTGTGGTGCATGTTGCTGCGTGCCTTTTTTACGCTATTGTGGTGCGTGTTCCGGTTTGACTTTCTACACCATTGTGGTGCGTGTTCCAGTGTGACTTTTCTATGCCGTTGTGGTGCGTGTTCCGGTGTGACTTTTCTACGCCATTGTGGTGTGATCTACCGCACCACAGTAGTGTGCAACAAGCCTTACTGTGCAGAATGATATTTTGTGAAAGTGCCCAGCTCAAATTTCCTTTTTAGGTATCAGCATCCAATAATCATGTGACCGAAAGTTCAAATTATAAAGTGCTTGCTAGGATAATTATACATTTTAATTTAACTAAGTGCATTTATGTTCAGATTGATATCTGGAGTTCATTTTTCATTTATAAAAGAAAAATAATAATAGAGGTTTTATACTATATGGCAAATAAAACATACATCTTTTAAATTCAGCTTTAAAGGAAACTCGAGGTGTGAGGGATGTGGAGGCTGTCATATTTATTTCATTTTAAACAATACCAGTTGCCTGGCAGTCCTACTGATCCTGCATCTCTAATACTGGATACACACGGTGCTAAATTTCCCGTTCGATTCCCGGCCGCTCGATTATTTCCGACATGTCCGATTAGCGTTTAGATGTATTGTTAGGTCGATTCGGCATACTTTACATGAGAATCGACCTATCAATCATCGAAATGTGATCGTAAATGCTCGGAAATAATCGAGCGGCCGGGAATTGAGCAGGAAATCGAGTGCGGGAACGCACCGTGTGTATCCAGCATTATACTTTTAGCCATAGACCCTGAACAAGCATGCGGCAGATCAGGTACTCTGACTCAGATGACTTGGGTTTTACTGGATTAGCCATACGCTTGTTCCAGGGTTTTGACTTAGACACTACTTATGCCAGAAGATCAGCAGGGCTGCCAGGCAACTGGCATTGTTTACAAGGAAATAGATACGGCCACATAAATATTTTTTTCTCACCTGTAGTCTAGAAGCAAAAATATCAGTCTACTGTACATCTAATCTAAAAAAAAATCCTGCTTGCTGATCAGCACTTAGAACATATATTCAGTCATCAGTCTGCTGCACGTTAGCTAATCTCTCGGCTAACCTGCCAAACCCCATGTGAGAATGAGAGCATGGAACATTCACACACCCACTTTCAGTTTCCATTGGAAACAACATTTGGTTGAGATTTATACTTGTCCTAATAAGGGCTATCTGCTTGCAAGGCATCTTCTCTATTCAACTTTATGCAAACACATTTTATCTTAGTAATGCCTCACTAGACAGAGTGTTTATATAACTAATTTCTCTGTTGTTTCACTGCAGAGATCTGCTCCTCAGTGCACATGTGTTGGTCTTTCATGGAAATGTTGCAGCCTGAAATCACATCTATCATCTGTGTGAGTTATGATTGTGTGAGAGGAGCTACAGTTTGTAAAATCAGTAGGATGTTTGGGGTTATACAGGCTAAATGACTGCTTGAGGGTATGATAGGATGTTTAGAGCACATACAGAATATTCACAAGTGCTTCTTCTGAGCAGCCATGTTAGCAAATAGGGACCGGCAGAAGTAATAGTTGTTCAAAGCAAGTGAGAAAGAGAAAATTGCTTGAACTAAACAGTTCCTGGCTAAGGAGGAGTTGTTAGAAATATTTAAAGAACCACTCCAGCGAAAAAAAAAGTAAGCAGTTAAAATCTTACAGAGTGGACAGGTTTTGGACTAGTCCATCTCCTCATGGGCGATTCTCAGGATTTTCTTAGTTTTTAAAAGAATTTCCGAACGGCAGTTTAACTGCCAAAATAATAAGATACCAGCAAGCCTCCCTACTCACTTGCACACTATTTTGTCAGTTAGACTTTGCAACTGCCATTCTGGAAATGCTTTGGAAAACAAATAAAAAACCCTAAGGGCCGTTTTCCACTACTAAAGTGATACGAATGCGGCTACCTAGCGGCATCACATCACTTCTGCCGCCTGCGTCACTTCCGCATCTCCCGATGCGGAAGTTAATTGAAGAGATAGGACACGGTTGCAGCCATGCGAGAATCTGCAGCATGTTGCAGATTCTCGGATGGCACCGCTCCGCACAACATGCACGCAGTGGAAACTCTGCATGTGTTTCAGCATACACGCGGTGCGATGTGGCTATGTCTAAAACCTGTTGGTCCTTTCAATCTCTTGAATGGTTTCTAGTATCTTATTGCAATCAATTCAGGACCACCTGGACTTATTTTATCCTTTCCAATCCCGTATCGGACTATGGCTGTCATTGGCATTTGCCTCCTCAAAGTCAGACATAGTCTGACACAGGAAAACTGGCTGCCACTAGATGGCGCTGTTGCCAGATAAAATCTGGCACAGTGCCGCCCTCTTAAAGAGAACCCGAGGTGTGTTTAAAGAATGTTATCTGCATACAGAGGCTGGATCTGCCTATACAGCCCAGCCTCTGTTGCTATCCCAAACCCCACTAAGGTCCCCCAGCACTGTGCAATCCCTCATAAATCACAGTCGTGCTGTGAGGCTCTGTTTACATCTGTAGTGTCAGTCTCAGCTGCTCCCCCGCCTCCTGCATAGCTCCGGTCCCTGCCTCCGTCCCTTACCTCCAATCAGCAGGGAGGGAAGGGATGCAGGCGGGGACTGGAGTTCTGCAGGAGGCGGGGAGAGCAGCAGACTGACACTATAGAGATAAACACAGCCAGCTCTGACAAGCTGTTTGTCAGCAGCATGGCTGTGATTTATGAGGGATTGCAGAGTGCAGGAGGTCCTTAGGGGGGTTTGGGATAGCAACAGAGGCTGGGCTGTATAGGCAGATCCAGCCTCTGTATGCAGATAATATTCTTCAAACCCACCTCGGGTTCTCTTTAAGATCAAAGTGCCAGCTAAGTACGACTGACACTTTGATCGCAGCCTGCCCCAGCCCCTGCACCACGTAATATAAATATTATTATATAGGCTCATTTGGGCTGATTACTAGGGTTGCCGTAGCCAGAAGTAGTGCAGTATATTGTCAACCTATGTGGATCAAAGTGTTAAACAAAGTCTAAGGGCTGGTGCACACCAAGAGCTTTTCTGAGCGTTTTTAAAGGGACCCCGAGCACTTAATAAAAATGAAATTTCCACTTACCTGGGGCTTCCTCCAGCCCACCGTAGGCCCGCAAGGTCCCCCTGGAATCCGCCTGGCTTCTCTCCTGGTCCCCAGGTGGCCGCTCCGTTAGCAGAGGACTTCGCCCTGAAGTCGTCCAGTCTGCTTCCCTCTTCCTGATGAGTGTACTCATGCCGGCCGGTTACGCATCATCACATATATATTCAATATTAAAGAACTACGCATGTGCAGGACTCTCACGCGTAGCCGTCCAGCGTGAGTACGCTCATCAGGAAGAGGGAAGCAGACCGGACTACTTCAAGCTGAAGTCGTCTGCTAACAGAGCCGCCAGCTGGGGACCGGGAGAGGAGCCAAGAGGACGCTGGGGAACCTTGTGGCCTACGGTGGGCTGGAGGAAACCCCAGGGGAGTGGAAATTTCATCTTTAAAAACACTAGCGCTTTGAAAAGCACTTGGCTAATGTATTTTAATGGGATGGATCACACTAGGCATGCTTAGAATCGCCTTAAAAAATAACTTCAAAAAGCGCTTCTCTAAGCGTTTGCTTTTACGTTAGCTCTTTTTGGTGTGCACTGGCCCTAATGCTTCGATCCTCTCCAGCACCACACAGCGCAGCGTAATAATGAAATTACGCAGATACAGGTGCAGAGCTAGAGGATATGAGCTGGCACTGGACTCACCACTGATACAAGGACACCTACTCACTGTAGTGTGAAGAGGTCCAGACCCTCCGGATCTCTGCCGCCACCATGCATCACCCATGTCCTCCACAGTACACAGGAAAAGAAATAAGTGCCGGGGGACGTGGGTGATCAGGAAAAAGGATTGTAAAGGGTTAAAAAAACATTTTTATTGCAAGTACATGCATGCATCTGTCATTGCATGCCTGATTTATTGGCCAATGCTCTGCACTATGTTCCAGTATGATCCAAGCAAAAGCTGGAGTCTTTTCCATCTAATGGCAGACAAGTTTTTAAAAAATAAATAAAATCTAGTCTAGTTTTTTGAATCACGTACTGTGTGTTTCCATCCTCAGCTTCTTTCAGAATTCTGGCATGGTTGGTGACAATGAGGAAGCACTGCCCACAACTGTAACAGCATTGGCTTAATTTCTAGATTATAAAACGGTGTCTTATGTAGTCGTGGATTGCTGTCTAAGCTGCTGTAGATGACCTAAAGTGGCAATGGTCATGTATTTGTTGTTTTGCTTGCCATGTGACCAATGCAGCCATTGACTTTCTAATCACTGTTACACACATTTCCTCAGCATCACCTTCCTGTGTAACAAGGAAAGCCTTTACCTACAATAGCATACTGGCAAGCTTCTTGTGTGCATGTAAGGGACAGATATCTCAGGCTAACCAGCTGGGACAAAGGGAAACATTGATTCGGTGCTTCTTCAACCAAATGCTATACAATAAAAATATAGTGTTTATGCTAATTGAACTTATAAATGCAAATAAATTAGGAAGATTAATATATGAAAATGTATTTAAAAACAAACAAACATTTTTTATGTTTATTGGTATAAAGGGTAACTGTTGTTCAAAATTCAAAGTGCTCTGGTTATGATTCAAGTTTAATACCGGAGTGCACATCAACTAAGTACAGCAAATACTTTATATTACATATATATGAACATTTCAGCGCACATCCTCTAAGTGTATTAGTGTCTATAGTCCATTGTTCCCCAGCCTTGAATACATATCCTATAGTCTCTGATGCTGTTTTTCCTTCTTGAAATTCCACCACCTTGTAGCACCCAACAGGAAACGCACTCACCAATTTTGATGTGACCACTGTCAGACTGGTCATACAGCGCATATATCCAGGGTGCCCCGGTGCATCAGGCCCTGTTCTCTCTTTTCATTACATGTATTCCAGATACCTCAAATGAAAATCTCCCATAGCGTAATCCAGTTTAAAATCACTTATGCTTTATTAAAAATCTGCACTCACATGTAGCCAGATGTAATAAGCGCATAGAGTTTTTCTTTACGGGCTCTCCCCTGTTGCCAAGCCGGGCTGTGCCACACGCTGTAATCCACGCGATTACGCGGTCTCCGACGCTACTGCAAACTTCCTGGTGTGTCCAATCCCTGCTCGACTAGTTTCGTCACTTCCTCATGACTCATCAGGAGCATGGGGATTGGACGTTCTACCAGGATACTTAGTTCAGATGTCCTCACTCCATTGGCTGTTCCCCGCGGCTTTCCTATTGGTTGCCGCTCGCTGCTATTCTCTATTCTGTCTACGCCCACTAATGACGTCCGCGCGCAGACGCGCTGATACTACCCAGCGCTATCCATGCCTCCACTTTCTTATTGGCCACATTATACCTACACTACTCCTATTGGCCACTTTCCAAATGAAGTTTGCTACTATCACTGCACAGCGCTGATTAAAGGGGTAGACCCGTTTACAACAATATGTATTACATTACATAAAACCAGTCACATTCTCATATTTTCATATTAAGTCACTAATCATCATCATCTTAGTTGTTTCTTAGCCATGCCCCCTTCCAGTTAGGTATACAATCTAGAGCCAGTTCTTCCATACACATAAGATCAAGCTCTATCCTTCTGTCAAATCTTTTACCACATGTTCAGCAATAGTTTTATCCCCCATAATTGATTACCCTTCATTGCCTCCCATGGTCCCCAAGCCCAGACAACAGACATAGGTCACATCATCATCCTCTGTTTAATTGTCCGCAATGAAACAGTTTAAGTCCAGTTCTACATTATGACCCCCTGGTTTCATACACCCCATTCCATATATCCATCTTGTCTCTCTCATTGATATCTGTCTAACTTTGTGGCATCCTCTCCAACTGTATTTAACCTTTTCCAGTCCACAGAAGAACAGGTGTTTTGGGTCACTATTATGTATTTTACTGAAATGATCTGATACACTGTGACCACTGAAACTCCTTTCAATGTTTCTAATATGCTCCTGTACTCTAGCTTTCATTGTCCTAGTGGTTTTCCACAACTACACCACAACATATACACTACACCCAAGCTGTTACACATAATGTTCTGTAAAATTTTGAATTTACGACCATTACTAAATAATATGACCTCCGTTTTCTTACTACCATTGGCCTCCTCGCATGCTTGACATCCTCTACAAGGAAAAAATCAATTTTGTTTTCAAAAGGGCAACTTGTTCTCTTTAGGCCCCTCCACCAAACTGGGGACCAAGATCTGTTTCAAAATGGGAGCCTTTCGATATACAAATCTAGGTCGCTCGGGCAATATACCCCTAAGAGTTCTGTCTTGCTGCAGTATACCCCAATGTTTCCTAAATATACTTTTCACTTGTCTATACTGATTTGAAAAATCAGATATAAATGGGACCTCCACCCCCGTCCCTCTATTCCTCCCTCCTCCTTAGATGAGTGATTTTTTATCCCTTTTTCCTACTGTATATCTATTATCTCTTTGTATAAATCGTCTTCTCTATATCTCTTTTCTGTGAATGTGTCCACTAATTTCTGTGATTGTGCCATATAGTCTTCTAATTTTGTGCAGTTCCTTCGTATACGTGTAAACTGCCCCCTTGCTCAGCTGACTGTCGTGATGTCACCTCACCATTTCCTCCCTCACCCAAGGTTCTTTTTTTGCAGCATTTGTTACAAAGTTGAAGGAAGTTCTTTTTTAGGTACAATATAGACTATGCCTAATTGGGCATTGATGTGCAGCATCATTTTTTAGTCTGCAATTCTTTGGTCAGTTTGATACATAAATAGAAGGAAAGTCCGCTCAACCAAATGGCTTAAAAGTCCAATATTTATTGGCAAATCCAAATATATTGGTGTTTCCTTTTTAAAATGAGTTTGATACACAGTATACTTGGTGAAATGGCTGCGATTAGCATTTTAATTGACTGTATATTTAAAAAAAGGTTTACTGCTTATGTTATGCGTACATTCAGTTGAGAGTAAAAAATCTGCTATAAATATTAAATGAGTCAACATGGGGAAACAAGTGCAAAAGTTACACCCTTGTTACATTCTCAGCTTACTAAGTACTGTATCCTGACTCTTGTGTTTTTCCTTGAGACACATTCTGTGCTTGTATTCATTTTTATTTGGAAATTTTACGAGCTTTTTTTCATCAAGGTGAAACATATGCAAACAGTTAGTTGGGGAACGTTCAGCGTAATGATTAATTATGTTTTCTTTGTGATGTTTGTTTAACCGCAGAACTGACCATTCTACTCCACCACTTTTATTATTCTGGTTACGGTTTTTGCACTTGCCACCACTTAACTGCCAATTATACTAGAATAACACACAGTGATTTTTTAAATTGCAAATCCTTCTGTTAAACCAGTGTCTGCATTACGTCTAGACTTGGCATCTCTTAAACAAGATGGTGTTCTGACCTTTTAAAGGGGAACTGAAGAGAGAGGTATATGGAGGCTGTCATGTTTATTTCCTTTTAGACAACACCAGTTGCCTGGCAGCCCTGCTGATCCTCTGCCTCTAATACTATTAGCCATAGCCCCTGAACAAGCATGCAGCAGATCAGGTGTTTCAGTGGTTCAGACTTATAAGTCTGATCTGACAAGACTAGCTGCATGCTTGTTTCTGGGTTTTAATCAGATACTACTGCAGAGAAATAGACCAGCAGGGCTGCCAGGCAACTGGTATTGATTAAAAGGAAATAAACAGGACAGCCTCCATATACCTCTCTCTTCAGTTCCCCTTTAACTCTCTTAACTGGTGCAAGTGAAAACAAGGATTACAGCAATAATATACTTAAAAATAAATACAGTTGGTTATACAGTACACAGGCAGCAGTAGCCGGTTGTCAAGGTTGCCTTGTTAGAATCAAGATCAGATAAAATGTAACAGATAACAAAAATGCTTATAATTAGCAATCAAAAGTAAATTTCAAAGATAGGCAAAGGGTCACAACGAATAACTGAAGTAAAAGGTCAGGGATGGGTACAGGAACCAGCATTCAGCAGCACTCAGAGAAGGCTATGTAATGTTCTAGCAGTTTGCTAAGAGGAAGGCCAGCCCTATCTGAAGGGTAAACAGGTGTGTTGGTCCATGAAAGGGCTTTAATCTGTGGAAGGACATCTGCTGGTGGGATGGGGAATGCCAGTACAATTCACAAGCCCAGCTACGGTAAAAGGTAAGGCAAGGAATTATAGGGCAGTCAAGGATGAATGACAGCCACCTGCAGGTGGACAGCAAAAGTACATCAGCTTAGCAAATAGTGCCACCAATAGGTATGATAAATCACTGCAGTTTGTAGCAGTACCAGTTAGTGCCTGTTGTACTGCTCATTCCCACTGTTTAATCACTGAGCATGCAGCTGAGCAGAAAATATGTTTTTTTATTCCCTGTTCCCATAAATCTTTATTTACCAAGCTGAACATTTAAAGAGGCACTGTAGTAACATATAGTAGTAGGAAGTATATGGTTTCAGCATCAGAGACATTCCTATACCTATATATTGCTGTATATTGGAATGTAGCCATACAATTCCAGTGAATACATGCAGCTGGAATGAGGTTTGTTGTTTTGGATACATGTTTGAAGATTATCACATAAGATACACTTGGACAGCTTGCAGTGGTTTGTTCTTTGTTTACAGTAAATAGCTGAGAAAAAAATGTAGCTCATTAGCTTATAAATATATAATTTCCTGTTGTTATATGAATGGTTTACTGTTATGAATTCATCGTTTTTTATCTACCTTTGTATTGGTGTTTCACAGGCTGGATTCACACAGTAGCGGATGAATAACTGATCCTGTAAATACTGAACCGCTGTCTGTTTAAATGGCTTAGTTTGTTACATTGGGCAACAGTTTTTCACCCGGTTTTCCGTTCTGTCTTTGTATCACCAACCACCCGATACCTGTGGTCTCATTACTCCGTCGATGTTGCTGCTGCCATTCATTTGGGTCCATGGATGCTATAAATACCGGTACACCAATCCCAGAGCATGATCAGAAGACTTCAATTGGTTTGGAAAAGACCAATGGGAATCCTCCCTGAGCGCCAGGGAGGATTTTCAAGAATCCACTGCTCAGTGAACCAATGAGAATCCTCCCTGGGTATGCTGAATTCCCATTGGTCTATTGCAAACCAATTATACATGCAGCTTACATGAGGTCTTTTGTTTTGGATACATGTTTGAATATTATCAAATAAGATAAACTTGGCCAGCTTGCAGTGGTTTGTTCTTTGTTTATAGTAAGTAGCTGGGAAAAAAAATGATGCTCATTAGCTTATATATACTATTTCCTGTTCTTATACAGTATGTGTGGTTTACTGTTATGAATACATAGTTTTATATCTACTTCTGTATTGGTGTTTCACAGGCTGGCTTCACACTGTACCGGATATATAACGGATCCTGTATATACTGAACCGCTTTCAATTTAAAGGGGAACTTCAGCCTAAACAAACATACTGTCATTAAGTTACATTAGTTATGTTAATTAGAATAGATGGGTAATATAATTTTTTGCCCACCCTGTTTTAAAAGAACAGGCAAATGTTTGTGATTCATGGGGGCTGCCATCTTTGTCATGGGGGCAGCCATCTTTTTGGTTGAAAGGAGGTGACAAGGAGCAAGAGACACAGTTCCAACTGTCCTGTGTCCTGATTACCCCTCCCAGCTGCACACGCTAGGCTTCAAATGTCAAATTCAAAATGTAGAAAAAAAAAATTTGCACCAAAACAGTAGAACGAGAGCAACAACATCAGAAATCCCATCATGCTTTGCACAGCATCAGGGGAAAAAACCCCGAGCAGTTTTCTTCTGTGCAGCTAAAAATGAGGCTTGGATAATAGAAACAAATTTATGATGCTGTGAAACTGTGAAAGAAACACCAAGCCTTTTCAGTGCTGCTGAGTCGATTTTTAGTCCGGAGGTTCACTTTAAATTGCTTTATTGTGTTACATTGGGCATCAGGATAGCACTGATATTACAACGGATCACATGGGGTAAGAGGGTGCCAACAGATGGTTCCCGGTCAGATGTTCATACTTCGTAAAGATTTTCTGCAGTGTTGTTTACCAATAAAATCTGATGCCAGCGATTTTAGATTTTTTGTGCGATTTTTTTTTTGCGCCTCCCGGCGCTTACCTGCGCTCTTCCATTTTTTGTAAAGTGCTTTTCTAAGCGCTTATGCAGAGCGATTCTGCTTTTTCACTTCCTGACATCAGACATAGGCTTATTATTAGTATACTAGTAGACCTAAGCCCGTTTAAAAACGTCTCTAGGTCTGTGTTGGAAAGCCCCCTCCCTCCCCTGTGTCCGCCGCCACCGCGCACACAACCACCACGCACACACATGCACATGCCCGGCGGCCCCCTGGCCCGTCCTGCTCCCTGTCCAAAAGGTGTCCCTGTGGCACATACGCAGTAGCGCAAACGCAGGGACACACACACACACGGACATGTTACGAGGAGACACAGGGGGTTTATGTTAGAGTATTCTGAGATTTTGATGCATACATTGCTTTCTCTCTTCCTATCTCATTCTTATTAAAATATATCACAGGGATGGATATCTAAATTGACTTGTGGGTGTTTTCTTTTTTCTAAGCAATTCTTTTTATGCTAAGCATGACCTTTTCTTACCTTGCACCAGCAGACAGAAATCGTGTCTAATCCTGATTGCAGCACTGCAGCTTCAAGCTTTGCACTGCCTGATGCAGTACAAGGCTATGCAAATACCATACTGTTTGCATAGCCCTCTGGTCTGTTGCTGAACAGGCTGGTTAGATGTAAGCACGTGGCACAAACTCAGCAGTAGAACATTTCCACAATCAAAGGTTACCTGCATGTAGTTAAAGCTGCACAATTTTATTATTATTATTAGACAAATAACATTTATTTTGTGCCTTTCTCCTGATGAACTCAATGCACTTGAGCTGCAGCCACAAGGGCACGCTCAGTAGGCAGTAGCAGTGTTAAGGAGTTAGCCCAAGGACTCCTTACTGAATAGGTGCTGGCTTACTGAAAAGGAAGAGCCAAGATTTTCACCCAGGTTGCCTGTGTCATAGGCAGAACCCTTAACCAGTACACTATCCAGCCAAGACAGTGGCTGGATAGTGTACTGGTTAAGGACTCTGCCTCTGATACAGGGGAGCAGGGTTTGACCCTCACCTTCTCCTGTTCTGCACCTATTCAGTAAGGAGACTTTGGGCAAGACTTCCTAACACTGCTACTGCCTATATAGAGTGCGCCTTAGAGGCTTTATCTCTGGCGCTTTGAGTCCTCCAGGAGAAAAGCGTGATATAAATGTTCTGTGTCTTGTCTTGTCTTGAGAATTGTAGAGAAAATATTGTAAGTGGTTTCATACATTGGAACCAGTGATGTGGATATGAATAAAGTAAGCAGAAGGCCCACATCCTGTGTAGACTTCCATGATTCAGATGGAGATTACATGATTTGTATTTATTTTTTATTTTTTTTGAGGGTGCTTAAGAAGTAGAGAAACCCCGGACGTTCCTCTTTCTCATAATAGATATCATTAGATCAACACACACAAGCAATAGAACACAGCAGTACATGCATCCAGGTACATTTAAAGTGGTCAGCAGGTGCTCGTCAGCCAATCAGGATGCACTATCATACACCCTTTACCTGCCATACCACATCTAGCAGCCATTAGCATTCAGGTGGGAGGCTTCAGTTGGACGCCATCGCAAGATTGCGTCGCTAGCAGGACCGCCCCGTGCAGGCATCCCTCCCACAGGGGTCCCTCCCTAACCACTCACCTGTCCGCCATGTCCTAGAGCTGAAAGAAAACGTTTAAAAACACACGATTGGTTCGCACTATGGCCAGGGGCCCCGGACCTCTCTCACCGGCCGGGGCCCCAAGGCCAACATGCGATACCTGGAGGGGAGTGCAGGTGGGCCTGGACCTCTCACACCCAGGCTCTGGACCTCTCACATCCAGAAAACCCACCAACACTGCCTCCATACTGAATGCTAAATTCAACACACACAAGCAATAGAACACAGCAGTACATGCATCCAGGTACATTTAAAGTGGTCAGCAGGTGCTCGTCAGCCAATCAGGATGCACTATCATACACCCTTTACCTGCCATACCACATCTAGCAGCCATTAGCATTCAGGTGGGAGGCTTCAGTTGGACGCCATCGCAAGATTGCGTCGCTAGCAGGACCGCCCCGTGCAGACATCCCTCCCACAGGGGTCCCCCCTAACCGCTCACCTGTCTGCCATGTCCTAGAGCTGAAAGAAAACGTTTAAAAACACACGATTGGTTCGCACTATGGCCACTATGTAGGGGGAAGCTAATTAACTTGTCTGTATTTATTTGCGATGTGGGAGGAAACCGGAGTACCCAGGGGAAACCCACACAGACACGAGGAGAACGTACTAACTCCTTGTAGATAGTGCCCTCGCTGGGATTCAAACCAGGGACCCAGCCAAGGCGAGAGTGTTAAAGGAAACCTAAAGTGAAAAAAAAACACGGTGTAACTTAGCTGGGGCTTCTACCAGCAGCAGACAGCCGTCCTGTGCCGGCGTTGTCACTGAGCTATGTTCCAATCACCCGCAGCGCCCCTCTTTCAGCTGGATGTGCGGCAGGGTCCATGCACCTCTCGTGTGCAGTCTGTAAAAATCTCTACTGCGCATGTGCAGAACGCTCCCGACAACAGGAACGCGATCAAGGACTGCGTAGTGGCCGCTGACTTAGCGAGTCGTCCGGCTGAAATACGTATGCTGTGATTGAAGCATGGCAGAATCACTGCGTGGGTACAGGATGGCTGCAGGAGGCTGGTAGAAGCCACGGGTAAGTTAAACAGTTTTTTCAGGGTTTTTTTCGCTTTAGGTTCACATTGTTATTTTCAGTACAGTTCCACTTTAAAGCAATTCTGTAGTGTATTAAAAAGAAACTGCTCATCTATGGAGGGGTTCCCTGCATTCCAGCCTGTCCCCAGATCAGGATTATCCACCAGGCAGACTAGGCAGATGCCTAGGGCCTAGTGAGTGTCAAGGGGCCCACCTTCCACCTTCTTTGACCTCTTTCCCCTTCAACTTACCAAAAGGACCAGAACAGAAGGGGCCCCAAATCTACATTTTTACATCTACAATCCAAAATTACATCTTATTCCATCGCTGGCTCTCCCCTAGTGCTTCCAAAGATTGGCAGCTCTGTACTGCGCATGCGTTAGAGCGTGCTCACGCATGCACACTATGGTGGAAGTGCTGGGGAAAGCACATGCTTCTGAGGGCTCCTGAGGTTCCCCAAAGTAGTATTCGACCAGTCGGTCGAATATATGCAATGGGGGTGACAGGGCTGAAACAATGGGACCGTGAGAGGAACGGGGGTCCAGAGCATTCCCTCTCCATAGGTGGGTATCAAACTTTTACAAAAAAAATCGTTTCAGTATCACTTTAATGCTGGGAATACACGGCTCGATTTTCGCGCTAGATCATTTTTCGCGCTCGATTCTGCTGGCGATTCTCTTATCTTTTGCTCGTTTTTCTTATCTTTTTCCATTGTCTCCCGTTCAGAATCGAGCGCGGAAACGATCGGGCGGGAGATTGGACGTGTCGGAAATGATCAATCGAGCCATCTAAATGGCTCTAAATCGAGCCGTGTATTCCCAGCATAAGAGGCACTGCTAGGTGCCAGGCAGGGGCGTAACAATAGACCCTGCAAGGGATGCAGCCACAGGGGGGCCCTTCCTGAGAGACTGACAACTTAAGCTGGCCATACACTAGGCCAATTCCCGCCAGATCGACAGCAGTCACATCGTTCCCGCTACACGCCGAATTTCGATTTATTTCGTCCGATCCCGTCGATCGCTCCGTGCGGAAAATTACCGTCGATCGCCCGCGGGTAGGGAGCGCGTCGCTAGCGGCGTTCGAGTGCCCGACGACCGACACAATAGAGCGGCAATGCATTACCTGCTCCGCCGGCGCGACTACCCCTGGTCACCGCTGCTCCGTCTCCGCGTTGATCTCCGGGTCTTCACTTCTTCCTGCCCGGCAGGAAGTTTAAACAGTAGAGGGCGCTCTACTGTTTAAACTTCCTGCCGGGCAGGAAGAAGTGAAGCATGCCGGGCCCGGAGACCAGAGCGGAGACGGAGCAGCGGTGACCGGGGGCAGTCGCGCCGGCGGAGCAGGTAATGTATGCGGGCATGCGGGCGGGGGGAGCGGCGGCGGCAGCACCACAGATTGTGAACGGTTTCAGGCTGAAATCGGTTCACAATCTGTTTGCAGTAAAGGTAGCCATACGATCCCTCTCTGATCAGATTCGATCAGAGAGGGATCTATCAGTTGGTCGAATCTGATGGCAAATCGACCAGTGTATGGCTACCTTAAGGCCAAGGAGAGAAAAAGCTTTCTAATCTCTGAACAATTATTGTAATGACTGCATCTGCTCAGCCACTGATAAGGAATCATACAAAGTTTTGCAGACAAAGATTTGTAGACAATTCCTATTCAATGTTCAGCAGGGTCTTGTGTACAGCTATTTTCTGCCCCCAGCCTTTTTACCCCTCTGCATGTGTGGTGTCAGGTAGTGATGCTTGAGGAGTCTGGGCACGGAGAGAGAAGGCTTTCTATTATCTGCAGGTTTGAGGTTTGGCGGGAGAGGGCCCTATCCAAAGTTTCGCAGGGGGGCCCCAGTGATTTCTAGTTACGCCCCTGGAGCCAGGTAATGTAAATTCGGCAGTACAGTATTTGTAAAGTAAGGCATTGTATGTCTAGCACAGTTTTCTTTCTACTTCTTGCCCTGCTGGTGTCTGCCCTCACATTGGGCTTTCAGCCGTGTGTGATTTAGTAATACGTGTGATATATTAATACAAGTGTTATTTTGCAATATAAACCTTATGCGCACCTAGCTTATCTAGCGTTTTACTGCCGCTGTCTCCCTGTCGTCCAGCACAGCACACTACAGTTGACTAGCAGGCAGTGTAGAAAGTGTTCATGGTAGGCGTGAGTTACTTGGAAGGCTGTGATGTGGGTGTGGCCTGATCTCGCAGTGTGAGCTGCTTCTCTTCAGTCTCCTGACATCTGTTACAGATCGGGACTGAAGCCGGGATGGGGAGACTCAGCGGATCTCTGCGATGTATCAAGTACCTGCTGCTCATGTTCAACCTCATCTTCCTGGTAAGTGACAGCGTCCGGACTGCATGGGGGCTGCTTTCTCCGAGATGCAGGGACAGTGATAGCATTGCTGCTAGTGGGAGAAAGTTACATGTAACGTGTATGTGACATTAGTTTCAGGAAGATGGGAAAGATGAGAGGTGGCAGGTGCAAAAGGCTGATACTCAATGGACAGTGGTGTGATGAGCCAAGAGACAGGACTAGTGACTAGAACAAGAGTGTAATAGTAAAGGATACAATAAAATGATCCGATTTTACAGCAATTCAATAAATATGAAAAAATTTAAAGATTTTTTTTTTAACTGAAAAATCCGATCGGATTTCCCGTTTTTTTATCGCTCCGGAATGCTGGAAATTTTTCTTCAATTTTTCTAAAGATTGTATGGTGTGTGTTAGATTGTCAATTTATTAATATACACACCCTAGCAATTTTTTCAAAGTTTCCAATCATTTTTATAATAATTGGGGAAAAATGTAACATATGTGTGTGGTACATTGGTCAGATTTTTGAAATGTTACAATCAGTCAGACAAATTCATTTAAATTCTTAAATTGAACAGATATTTAAAAAAATGTATGGTGTGTGGCCACCTTTAGCATAATAATAATAAAGAAAATGCTCACATTTATATGAACAAACAGGTAAAGCTGTGAAATAAGATCAATTTAAAGGGAAACTCCAGAGAGAAAAAAACAGTTTTGGATTTAGTAGCAAGTGATTTAAAAAAATGTAAGTTACTTAAACACCATAGATTTTGGTCATCCGAAATTCTCTTTTGGGATTGCTTGGGGCGAAAATCTAGTGTGAGCGCAGGTAATCTATCCCCACTCACATTTCCATAGAAGTGTGAACAGGCTGCAGGACAGAGAGGCAAGCAGTATATCTGTATATGTTCCTGAACTGTGTTGATGAATGTTTTGGCATAATTATTGCAAGCGTGTATTTAATTGTAAGTCTGTGTCCTACTGTATATCAGCCTGTCAAAAAATCTACAATTTCCCAGGTAATGTTATTATAATGTTTTTGTTGTTATCCATTGCTTTTAACGTTGAGAAAGGTAGAACTGTTAGTGCCCATTCCTCCACTTTTGTCCTGGTGACACCCAGGGCCTACATCAGAGACCTGGGTGTCACTTACAGGGGAATTCTCAGCAATTATCAGCAACAGGAATACAAACAAAAGTGGCTGGGGAGTTTTGTGCTGCATGATGATGATGCACAAGGCTGGCAGTGCAGCTGTTCATTTCCCATAACATTTCTGCAGGATGTTTGAGTGCTGTTAAATGCGGCATTGACTGCTAAACTCTGATCAAGTTTAATTCAGGGAATAATAAAAAAAAATCCCCAATTATTAGCTTTACAGTGCACTTATTAACTTTACAGGGCAAGAAGAAAAATAATAAAGAAAGGGGCATTTGACTGAATAAACTGAAATATCCGAAAAAAATAATATGGCTGTTGTCTAAAGGTGCTCACTAATGATACAATCTTGATTGTACAATTTTACCAAATGTATGTAGTAGAAGGGTTAATGAGCAAATAGATACTTAGGTAGTCCCTCATATTACAAAAAAATCAAGATTGTAACATTAGTGGTCACCTTTAGGTTAATTTGGACATGTAAAGGGGCATACACGCATCCAATTTTGATTGTCTAATCACTGCACAATTTTACCATCTCTATGTAGTATGAAGGCCAACAGATATTGAATACTATGAACCAGGGGCGTAGCTAGAAATGACTGGGCCCCATAGCAAAAAAAAAATTATGGGCCCCCCCCCCCCCCCTCGACCTTCCAACCCCACAGACCTCGGACCTCCCACCCAAACATTTTGTGGGGCAATCTGATTTCCCCACAAAATGCAACCAGATTGTCGGCAGATTTCCCTACAATATGCAACCAGATGGTCGGCAGATTTCCCTACAATATGCAACCAGATTGTCGGCAGATTTCCACACAATATGCAACCAGATTGTCGGCAGATTTCCACACAATATGCAACCAGATTGTCGGCAGATTTACACACAATATGCAACCAGATTGTCGGCAGATTTCCACACAATATGCAACCAGATTGTCGGCAGATTTCCACACAATATGCAACCAGATTGTCGGCAGATTTCCACACAATATGCAACCAGATTGGCGGCAGATTTCCCCACAAAATGCAATCAGATTGTCGCCAGATTTCCCCACAAAATGCAGTATATGTAGTTAGGTCTATAGTGGGCTAACATTAATTACCTGGAGGGAGGGTGGTTGGGCAGGCTGGCACACTATTTGCGGTGCAGGCAATGCACTGGGTAGGCAGTTAGGTAGCTGGGTGGGAGGGTAGGGAGATAGGTAGACGAGTGGGAGGGTAGGCAGATAGGTAGATGGGTGGGCAGTTAGGTAGCCGGGTGGGAAGTTAGGTAGAAAGGTGGGCAGTTAGGTAGCCGGGTGGGAAGTTAGGTAGAAAGGTGGGCAGTTAGGTAGCCGGTGGGAAGTTAGGTAGCCAGGTGGCAGGGTGGGCAGTTAGGTAGCCGGGTGGGCAGTTAGGTAGCTGAGTGGCAGGGTAGGCAGATAGGTAGCTGGGTGGCAGGGTAGGCACTTAGACAGCTGGGTGGGCAGTTAGGCAGCTGGGTGGCAGGGTAGGCAGATAGGTAGCCAGGTGGGCAGCTAGGTAGCTGGGTGGGCAGTTAGGTAGCCGGGTGGGCAGTTAGATATCCAGGTGGGAGGGTGGGCAGTTAGGTAGCCAGGTGGGCAGTTAGGTAGCCGGGTGGGCAGTTAGGTAGCTGGGTGGCAGGGTAGGCAGTTAGGTGGCAGGGTGGGCAGTTAGGTAGCCAGGTGGGAGGGTGAGCAGTTAGGTAGCCTGGTGGGAGGGTGGATAGTTAGGTAGTGGGCAGTTAGGTAGCCGGGTGGGCAGCTAGGTAGCTGGGTGGGCAGTTAGGTAGCCGGGTGGGCAGTTAGGTAGCCAGGTGGGAGGGTGGGCAGTTAGGTAGCCAGGTGGGCAGTTAGGTAGCCGGGTGGGTGGGTGGGCAGTTAGGTAGCAGGGTGGGTGGGCAGTTAGGTAGCCCTCAGTTAGGTAGCCAGGTGGGCAGTTAGGTAGTGGGCAGTTAGGTAGCCGGGTGGGCAGTTAGGTAGCCGGGTGGGCAGTTAGGTAGCCGGGTGGGTGGGCAGTTAGGTAGCCGGGTGGGTGGGTGGGCAGTTAGGTAGCCCTCAGTTAGGTAGCCGGGTGGGCAGTTAGGTGGTGGGCAGTTAGGTAGCCGGGTGGGAGGGTGGGCAGGTAGCAGCCGGGTGGGAGGGTGGGCAGTTAGGTAGCCGTGCGGGAGGGGAGGTAGCTGCCTCACCTGGGGTCCTTCCTCCTTTTATCAGCGGCGGGAGGTGAGTCATATACAGAAGGCTCCGGCGGGGTAATCAGCCACTAGAGGTTCAGCTGCCTCCGGGCTACGGTGTCCCCACTGTATTGCTGCTTGCAATAGACCAGGAAGTGGTGCGAGCAGCAATACAGTGGGGACACCGCAGCCCGGAAGCAGCTGAACCTCTAGTGGCTGATTACTCCGACGGAGCCTTCTGTATATGACTCACCTCCCGCCGCTGATAAAAGGAGGGGGGGGGCCCAGGTGAGGAATTGGGGGGGGGGGCACTGAGGTGAGGGAGGGGGGCCCGGCGAAACAAAAAAAAAAAATAAACAAAACAAAAAAAAAAGTCCTCTCGGGCAGCTGCGGGCCCCCTGTGACGTAGCGCTGCCGCGGGGCCCCGTAGCAACGCTATGGCGGCTATCCCCATTGCTACGCCACTGCTATGAACATATTATGGGCTTGATTTACAAAACGGTGCTAACTTTAGCACTGGCCCTTAGCACGTCTAAACTCAGTTGAAATGTGAGAAGTAGTGATCGTGCGCAAAGTACCGCACGCAAAGTTTTGCGCGCGCACTGCACAGAGCGCAGGGCGCTCCGCGCGAAGTGCCCACTAAAGCCTATGGGACGTAGCACGCGATCTGATTGAGAAAACTGGTGCTAACCTACTTAGCACCCTGGTTAGCACGCCTAAGGACTTTAGACGTGCTAAGTAGGTTAGCACCGCTTAGTAAATCAAGCCCTATGTGGGTAAGCTTTCATACCATAAGAAAGTGGTAAAATCAGCCAATCAAAATTGCGTGTGTGGTCCAGGCTTAAGAAATGTCTGAAGCATATTATTTCTACGTGTGATGAAAGTCACTGGAATAAATATACATTACAAGACAAAGTAGTGACAAAGTACTTGCTTTAGTGTTACTTCTGAAAAGGAGATGCAATAGGCAGTTTAAAGAAATAAATTGTAATATGTACTTACCACCCGATAAATTGTAATATGTACTTACCACCCGATGGGTCCAGCGACGTCCCCTTGACGACAAGCGTGTCTTGCTGCTCGTGACGTTACATGACGGGCGTGAACGGGAACACAAACAATCGTGGTTCTTTGCATGGAGTCGTCGAGATCTTAAAGATCTGATTGGTGCATGTTGCTAAATGTCACTCGCGTGTCTGTGCGCATCATGTATCCATGTCATGAGATTGCAGAAACGATCACTCATCACTCCAAAAATCGCTGGTCGTTGGAAAAATCATTGTGAAAATCACCTAGCAGGCCTTTATATGAAGTGAGTGGAGAGACCACAGTGTAAAGTCACCCATGTGGGCACTATGGAGCAGAAACAGCACATATGTGTGAAAGACGTTGGAGAAATATCTGTAATTGAAGTGCTGTGGGTTATTATGGGTAGACACTGATCTCCCTAAAATGACAGACATGCAGGCCCTGCGACCCAAGCTAAGGACGAGCAGGCAGAAGCTGTATAGCAGGAGATGGAGAGAGGCTGGAGGGATGGGGACATCTGAGGGCATCTCAAGTGGGGGACGGCTGAGGTCAGAGTTACTACTGGGGACACATCTGATAAACAGTGAAGGCTGGGAATACTGACAGTTTATTTAGCCATGATGTGAGAACGGAATATGGATGAGGTTGTAAATTTAACATGTCTAAATATAGAAAAAGTAAACAGAAGAGGGACAAGAGCATCTGAGTCTGAGGGAAAACTAATCACAAGCCAAAGAACAAACAACTAGATCACAGACAAATAGGAGGAGGTACAAGAATCCTGTACAATCTGCGAGAGAACTGATACAGGGAAATATAGTGCTAAAAGTGGGGCCTTTAGGATGGGTGCTCACAGGATATAAAGCAGCAGTTCTGTAGCACCTTAGTTAGTTCAGCTCACACCAGAGCTGAATATTGGGCACAGTTTTGATTTTTGGATTGCCAAATGGACATGTCGATAGATCCCTTGTTACCAGTAGCATTCATTCGCTCTTTATTTTGCAGCAGATCTGGCCTGCACAACATTTCCAGATAAGCAGATGCGTTTTCCCTAGAAACCTGTGTAGTAAATGCATATGCTCTGGGCTCCAAACAAACCAGAACAGAGAACCAGAGCAGATACTGCATTACTGTACTACATTGTTTGCTCCGGATGGCCGTTGCAGATCTGGGAGAAAAAAATTGTAAAATTTAAAATACACAATATTTCCTGAGTAGAATGCATTATATATGACCTTTTTCCTATGTTGCTGTCAATTACAGTAGGTAATAAAACATTTAATTATCTGACTGGACTAGTCCATTTTCTCACAGGGGATTCTCAGTATTTCCTTTACACTATACAAAAATTATAAAAGCATTCCCTGGATCGAATCTCTGCAAAAGATACCACATACTCACTTGGTAGTTGGACTGATCAACTGGTGTTTAGTAAGTGCCTTTGAAAATAAAAGCATTCCTGAGAATCCCCAGTAAGGTGATGGGTGATCCAAAACATGTCAAATCTGTCAGAGTTTTACTACCTAATGTGAGGGACAACGACATAGGAGAAGAGTAATTTATAGTACATTTTGTTCTCTGGAAGAAATGTACATCTTTTATGGATGTGTATACTTGGATTTTAAACTTTAAAAATGTTCACAGCAGTGGTCCTTTAACCCAGTCTTTTGCCAACTGATCCAGTGGTTCCTAAGCAGCAACCATTCTACTAACCACTACCTAAATGACCACTACCTAAATGCCCAGTCACAGTGTTTTACAGAAGTGCATCATTGCTCTGCTACAGTGTCAATAACATTGAATGAGACAGTACTGTGCTACAGGCAGAAATTAATGCAGCAGTGCACACTCAGAATACACTGCTGCGCAACATACAAGAGATGCCCATCTGACAGTGCTGTCTAAAGCATCATACATGCTTATAAATACTGTTGGCCACAGGGATCAAGACTCAATCCCTCAGGTGGCAGTTCAGGGCCAAGTTCTGTAGATTCGGGGAGGGCCGATAGTGCCAAACATGATGGACCGGCACAAAACAGGCGGGGTGAATAATGCCCTCGGTCTGCTCTTGACCGAGACAGTTTGCTAGGCTGGTCACTCGCCAATGCATCAAAGGGGTTGGAAGCCACTATACACACCATAGATTCTTGTCTGAGGTGGCACAAACTGTCCATCTAGACTGAGCACCATCTATCTTATGATCTTTAGATTGTAAGCTAGCAAGGGCAGGGCTCTCTCCCCCTTTTGTGTCTTGGAAATCATTATACATTTTATTTATTATGTTACTTTTATCACTGTCATTACCAATTCTGTGTTTTGTATTCTGTATCATTTTTTATATTTTGTCACTAATTATGTATCTTGTATATTGGTGTACACTATTGTCTGTATTATTATGTACCCCATGTTCGTTTCTTACTTTGTACAGCGCCACGGAATATGTTGGTGCTTTATAAATCAATAATAATAATAATCGTATGTACAAGGCTTACGTTTGATGCTCCTACATACCACACACTGATACTTGTCGCTAAAATCAGCATGCATAGCTACTGTATATGCAGGCACTTAGAAATGAATGGGAAGTTTAGGTTTTTCAAATCTGACTGGACTCGTGAAGTATTGCTTGCACTTTTTCTCTGTGAGCTGATCAGTTTTGGTAAAGAGTCAATACAGATTAGGATGGCTGAAAATGTTTCAGATGGTCAACCTTTTTTGCAAGAGTTGATTCTTTTTATGATTGAGGGTGCATTCACAGTGGGACGTTATTGTCCTGTGTTATAAAGTCATTATAACGCAGGTTAACGCACTGTAATGTTAAGCCTATGCGACATTCACAGTGCAACGTTAAGGTTGCGTTGTAAATGTTGCGTTATGGTAACTCACTGCTTGCAGTGCGTTATCTCTAAACGCAGACGTTAAACAGATACAGAGAGGCACAATTTTCATTACCTGTATGCTCCACTGTATGCCACGGTAACGCAGCGTTAAAGTGAATGTTTACCTGTTTTAAAAACAAAAAGTCAGATACTCACCTAAGGAGAGGGAAGGCTCGGTCCTAATGAGCCTTCCCTCTCCTCTCCTGGTGCCCGGTCCCGCGCAGGATCCCCCGTGGCAGTATTCGACCAGTTCGGTCAAATACTGCCACTTCCGCATGCCGAATGGAGCTTTCGGAAGGCTTCGGGAGCACTCGGGCTCCCAATGACGCGGCCGCTCCTTACTACGCATGCGCGAGCGCCCTCTATGACGCGCTCGCGCGTACGTAGTATGGAGCGGCCCGTCTTCGGAAGCCCGAGTGCTCCCGAAGACCTCCGAAGTCCCTGCGGCGGCGGACGCGAACGGAGGAGCCAGCGCAGCACCGAGGGCACCGGGAGAGGAGAGGGAAGGCTCATTAGGACCGAGCCTTCCCTCTCCTTAGGTGAGTATCTAACTTTTTGTTTTTAAAACCGGTACCCATTGGCTTTAAAGTAAACCTCCAGACTAAAAATCTATTCAGCAGCACTGAAAAGGCTTGGTGTTTCTTTAACAGTTTCACAGCATCAGAACTTTGTTTTTCTTACCCAAGCCTCATTTTTAGCTGCACAGAAGCTAAGTTCCGCCCCATCAAAGAAATCTGCCCAGGCATTTTTCCCCTGATGCTGTGCAAAGCATGATGGGATTTCTGATGTTGTTGTTCTCGTTGCCTTGTGCGTGCAGCTGGGAAGGTTGATCAGGACACAGGACAGTTGGAACTGTGTCCCATGCTCCCTGTCACCTCCTTTCAACCAAAAAGATGGCTGCCACCATGAAAAAGATGGCTGCCCCCATGAAATCTTGTGATTTCATTAATTTGCCTGTTCTTTTAAAACAGGGTGGGTAAGAGATTATATTACCTATCTATTTTAATTAACATACCTAATGTAACTTAATGACCATATGTTTGTTAAAGCTGAAGTTCCTCCTTAATGTGCGTTACCACCTTTTTTCTGCATTGCGTTGTAATGCTGCATTGCGACTTTAACGTGACATTACAACGCAACGTCCATCTGTGAATATGCCCTAAAACAAACCTGAAATGAAAATGTTGTTTACAATGAAATGTGTAGTTAAACTAACTTGGTGACACAAGTGACGAGTAAGGTTGTCACATGATCAGGAACTGATGGGAAACTGGAACTCTTGTGGCTGCACTGAGGATAACTGGCCATTTGGTGGGACATAATGTGGGAACACGCTGAACCCCTTGAATCGCTAGACAATTGTTCAGCTCAGTGGTGCGATTTTGGTGGCTTTAAATAGAAATGATTTTACTGAAAAGGGAAATATTTGCTTGGGGTAATGCTATGCTGTGGAACATACTGTTTGATTCACAGGATCAAATAGGAGAGGAGATGATTAGCTAATCACATTTTAAATGAACTTCTGATAAGAACCTGGAATTCATTTGGATCACTGGGCTTTTGCTTTTTTGGTCTGCACAGACATTTTGAATGAGGTTATTTTTATGAATCACTAGAGAAGATGTATGTTATACTCAAGTTTCATCGATCTTACAGAAGAGTATTGCTAGCTGTTTACTTATAGCTTAAAAGATTTGATCACAGAAAATATATTTAAAGCTTATACATATGGATGATTGAACATAGGGGTTAATTTGTTTTTGTTTTTGTTTTTTTGTATTTGTTTACTTTGGGGGGAGGGGGGAGTTTGTAGGTATATTCATTGGACGCTTGGGATCGCATTTTGCAAATTATATATGTTTATTAATGGTAAGGACCTGATGGATTGCAGCGGACATTCTTTAAACATAATATAGGGATAGCAGATTATTCAACATGAATATTTTATTATTTTCACCCCACAGCAGAGGTGGCCTTAAGCATATGCCATTTGTGCACATACATGCGCTCACCAAGGGATGACCTGGTCACTATGGCTGTACACATTACTAGCAGTGATAGTTCCTCACGTCACTGCAGTGACACTGCGTCTGTTTGCTGTGTTCCTGTGTGCATCACTAGTAGAGGCACTGTCTGCAGCCTAGTCGCCGGGAGGTTCTCCCCATCAGTCCCACCTCCAGCTTAGAGAGAGGACGCCACACGCTGAGACAGTGGGGACGAAATGAAGTGGCAAATTTCAGCAAAATATAAACATTTGTGTCATGAGCACAAGGCAGCTATGCAGTGTCCACAATGGATGTGGCCATTTACCGTGCATAAGAAACCAGAATCAGGGGTCACCAATTATTTCTCTTTCCCAGTGGCACCACAAGCCTAGAGCTGCCCCTGCCCACAGTATAAGAATAAAGTAGCAAGGTACTATGCAACCTAGCACCCCTAATTAAATGGGTCTTATGACTAGTAAAATAATAAAGTGGTCGAGTTCTGGAACTTGAATTCTTAATGGGACGCGATGGTCCCGAGGGCGAGATCAGGACTGTCATTGACTCTGACTTTTTATCCCCGCTTTTGGGGGAGAAAAAGTGCATCTTACAGTCTGAAAAATACAGTAAATTTCTCAACTTCTAGCATCTCTCTCTCTCCCACTATGTGATTATACAGTGGAGCATATTACCTGGTCCAGCGCCGAGTCTTTTCCTCCTTGGCCAGTTAGCGTTCATTAGTATGCCTCTGTAGACATCTGATGCTACATGATATGCATTGGGAACCAGAGGGATGCTGCTGCACACTGACCAGCCACAGTGAAGTGGAGATAAGAGGACCTGGGGCTGGAGTATGTATATGTGCTCCACTGCAGCCACTTTGCATATTCAGTTAGGAGGAGAGAGTCAGTATTTAATGGCCAGGGTTATCTGGGAGGGCTGGGGCTACATTTACTAGCCACAATGCTTACTAGAAGGGAAGGTTACTGATACTGCTAGAACTTCTTACTAAGAGGTGGGTCGTTTAAAGACACTGACTGCACTGCTTATGGGAGGGGGGGATTACAGCTTCTGGCCACACTGCTTACTAAGGTAGGGAATGTTACAGATACTGTCTGCTTTGTTTACTAAGGCATGGTCCACGCTATTTGCGGTTGCAGTATGCAATCTGCGGTCCGGGCTCCGGTTTTCAAAAAATGGAACAAAGGGATAAAAAAAATGGATCCCTGCTTCATTTTTGCAGCACGTTTCCAATCCGTTCAGTGGCAGTGGGTGCGTGGGCCGCCATGCTGGAGGGGGTAGCAGGCTCCTCCCGCTCCTCCTCCAGCTAGTTTCTTTTAAAATCAATTCAGCAGCGAGAGGGGAACTCACTCACGTCCTTGTTCCACCGCTTGCCGCGTCACTTCCTGCAATGCCACCCACTGAAGTACAGAGGGCGGCATTGCAGGAAGTGACGCAGCGAGCGGAGGAATGCAAGGATGTGAGTGATCTTGCTGCTTGCTGCCGATTTGATTTAAAAAAAAAACTAGCTGGAGGGGAAGAAGGGGGGTCCCAGGTCATGGGGGGTTCCGACCCCCGCCATTGTGCCCGCTGCCCCCCTTCCTGGCTGCTTCCCACTCCAGCCGATCAGGAGGCACCTATGACTTTGAGGGGAGGAACAAGCAGTATGCAATCCGAATATCCCTCCGTTTCTGTGTCTGTGTTGAGGGAGATCCGTTTTTGCAATGCCAGCCACTACCCCTCCGTTTATCGGGGCTCCGTGAAGTCCTATCCGGGGTCCGTGAAGTCCCGACAAGTCCGGACTCTCAGTTCAGTTTTTTAAAACGGATCCCCCGGATCGCCCACAAATCCGTTTTTTAATTGGTTAAAGACGGCTGCTATTTTTAGCATTAGCATCTGTGTCTTCAGTTTTGGTCCGGGCGCAAAAACTGAGCCACGGATACGTTTTTACAACAAGTGTGAACCGGCCCTAAGGGCACATTTACACTGTGCTCTGCAAGACGCAGTGCCAGGACAGTTGTGATGCAAGACACATCGGAGTCCTTCTAGCCGTGCACGGCTATACAGATTTGAATGTGTTATTTGTTTAAATGCAGCATGTCATCTGATTTTTTTTCCTCGCATGCAAATTGGATGGAAGGCCATTGATTTCAATAAGCTGCGTTTCTGAATTTGCACAAAAGTGGAAAAGGACTGTAAAAGTTCATACACACCTACCAACTATCTATCCAACTATCTGCCATACTTGTCTGTTAGCATTTTGGTGCTAAGTTATATGACCGAGCCATAAACTGTTAAAGTTGTCAAGTGCCGAACTGTAAAAAAATAGCCTGGACGCAAGGAAGGTCTAAACCTCTGGGGCTCAAGTGGTTGATGGGTGGGGGGCAGAGACTGGCCACACTGCTTACTTAGGTGGGGAAGAGTGGATAATTGCTGCACTTGGGAGCAGGAGGGTTTATTCACGTTTAGGAGTGGAGAATATTGGGGGCAACTTAAGGTCGAGAATATGCGGTACTTGCAGACATGAATAACAGCAAGTGGAAGGAGAATGTCTGGACTGTGTAGACAAGGAAAACAAGTTGTAATACTTGCAGGATCAGGTTTTGATAGTGCATATCTGAGCTGCTCTACCCATCTGTAAATAACGTCCTGTATCAATGACCAAAGTTATTACTGGAGAAAGTGCAGCGTTACTTTTCTTAAAGGAGAATTCCATGAAGTGTAATTGGAATGGAAATTAAATATGAATAACTAATTCATACCTATTCATTTTTTTATTCTTCAAAACGTTATCAATGGGGAAAAAATTCTAAGCATTGTTCAGAACCTGTCCATAGTCAGTATTATAACTAAGGCCTGGGAATTGCTTGGAGGAGACAGATAGCTTGACTGACAGATCCAAAGATAATAGTCACTCATAGACTCTGCATGGGAGAAATAGGTGTTTGTTCACCCTTCCTCACCCTACCTCTTCCCTGTGCCTCCTTTAGACCAGTGTTTCTCAACATTGTATTGGTATGTACCCCTTTTAAAACCCTGTACTCACCAAGTACCTCCTAACATAGTAAACATCACCACAAGTACCCTTTGACAAATATATACATTTATAGGACAACCGAGGTGATGTGACATGATGAGATGTGTGTATGTACAGTGCCAAGCACACAAATAACTAGGCTGTGTTCCTTTTTTTAACTTTTTCTGCCTGAAAGAGTTAAACATCAGGTATGCAAGTGACATTTTCTGTCCGGGTCAGACTGGGTCAGACTATAGCATAACCCTCACTGATCGGTAATTACAGCCATAAAACATTGTCCTGTTAGCAAATGGCTTCTGAGAGCACGAAATAGATAAACAGGGTGAATAATTCATAGATTTGCGCTCAGACATACTTCAATGAAGGTGTCATAGAGCAGAGACAATGAAAGAGTAAAAACCTAAATACTACATGTAAAGAAATACTTTAAGGGGTCAGGGAAAAATGAGATGAAGTTACCCGGGACTTCTAATGGTCATCCACAGACATCCTGTGCCCGCGCAGCCGCTCCCCAATGCTCCGGCCCCACCTCTGGTTCACTTCTGGAATTTCAGACTTTAAAGTCTGAAAACTACTGCACCTGTGTTGCCGTGTCCTCGCTCCTGCTAATGTCACCAGGAGCGTACTGCGCAGGCACAGACCATACTGAGGCCTGTGCAGTACGCTCCTGGTGCCATTAGCGGGAGCGAGGACACGGCAACACAGGCGCAGTGGTTTTCAGACTTTAAAGTCTGAAATTCCAGAAGTGAATAGGAGGCGGGGCCGGAGCATCGGTGAGTGGCTGCACAGGCACAGGATGTCTGCTGGGGACCATTAGATGCACCGGGTAAGTTCAACTCATTTAGGAGAAGGAGGATGGATGCAGTTGTTTTGCTTGTCAGTTTATTTTTGCCTCGGATGTCCTTTAATCGTAGTACATGATAATTAGTTCTAAACAATTACTATTGCTTTTAATGAACTAAAATACTCATTTGGTGTTTAAATAAGATTTATCATTTTCTAAAAACAATACATTTGTTATTAGTAGTTAAGTATATCAACCCCTAGTACCCCCTGGAACCATCAGAAGCCCCCCTTGGGTACACGTACCACATGTTGAGAATCTAGGCTTTAGACCACTGAAAAGAAGGTGGGTGGGGTCACCTAATATGGTAATTATAGGATAGGATGAGGAGTTTCCATGGATCACAGAATTGCAGAATCTGACATAGGCACAGGAAGACTGCCTTGCAAATTCAACCAGGTAATCAAAATTAATAATGAAAAAATGATTTATGTGCAATGCACAGAACTTTGTGAATGGCAAAGCGTGTTTCTCACTTAAATTATATGAAAAAAAAAAACCTACAATCTGAGCCAGGGCATTATTTTAGTGATTCAAGCATAATTGAAGCCAGAAGCAGATTGGGCGCTTTTCCATCGCTTCTCCAGTGATCAGCAAAGCGCTGCATTTAATGTATTCCTATGGATACATTCACACTGCAGCATTTGCGATCAATTGTTTTGGGGGTGATGTGAGTCTCATTCTATTGAACGGTAATCACAAATGCAAATCGCAAGATTTCACCCATCAAATCGCGGTCAGGAACGTGTTCGTGGCAAGCACTGAGTGTGAACCAGCCCTGAGTGTTTTGATTCGTATTACACTTCCAAACAGAACTAAAATTTAAAGTGATATGCACTCCCAGGGGGCGAAGGGGGTAACTCACTTCCTCCTACCAGCTGTGAACGAGGAAGTAGCAAGAGAGCTAAAAAAAAAGCAACATGGTGGGCATAGCATAGAGGTGGCAACATGGGTATGTTAACCACCCCTGCCATTGGGCACATAGTTACATAGTTATTTGGGTTGAAAAAAGACATACGTCCACCGAGTTCAACTAGAAAACAAAGTACAACACCAGCCCGCTCTCTCACATATCCCTGTTGATCCAGAGGAAGGTGAAAAAACCCTTACAAGGCATGGTCCAATTAGCTCCAAAAGGGAAAAAATTCCTTCCGACTCCAGATGGCAATCAGATAAAATCCCTGGATCAACACTACTGGGCATTACCTAGTAATTATAGCCATGGATGTCTTTCAATGCAGCATTACCTAGTAACTATAGCCATGTATGTCTTTCAATGCAAGGAAAACATCTAAGTCCCCTTTAAATGCAGGTATAGAATTTGCCATAACTACTTCCCGTGGCAATGCATTCCACATCTTAATCACTCTTACTGTAAAGAACCCTTTCCTAAATAAATGGCTAAAACGTTTTTCCTCCATGCGCAGATCATGTCCTGTAGTCCTTTGTGAAGGCCTAGGGACAAAAAGCTCATCCGCCAAGCTTTTATATTGCCCTCTAATGTATGTATACATGTTAATTAGATCCCCTCTGAGGCGTTTTTTCTCTAGACTAAATAAACCCAGTTTATCTCACCTTTATTGGTAAGTGAGACCTTTCATCCCTCGTATCAATTTTGTTGCTCGTCGCTGCACCTCCTCTAAAACTGCAATATATTTTCTGTAATGTAGGTGCCCAGAACTGAATTCCATATTCCAGGTGTGGCCTTACTAGAGAGTTAAACGGGCAATATTATGCTAGCTTCTCAAGTTTTTATTTCCCTTTTTATGCATCCCAAAATTTTATTAGCTTTAGATGCAGCAGCTTGGCATTGAATACGATTATTTAGCTTGTTGTTGATGAGTACTTCTAAGTCCTTCGCCAAGTTTGATGTCCCCATCTGTATCCTGTTTATGTTGTATGGTGCTAGACCATCGGTACGACCAAAATGCATGACTTTACATTTTTCAACATTGAATTTCATCTGCCATTTATGTGCCCATATAGCCATCCTATCTAGATCCTGTTGCAATATTCACTATCACTATCTTCCTGAGAGTTGATGATTCTGCACAATTTTGAATCATTTGCAAAAAGAGCAACATTGCTTTCTACTGCATCTACTAGATCATTAATAAATAAATTGAAGAGCACTGGACCCAGTACTGACCCATGTGAAACCCCACTGCTAACAGTCACCCATTTTGAGTATGATCCATTGACCACAACTCTTTGTTTACTGTCCATTAGCCAGTTCCCTAGGCCTTGCATCCTCAACTTTTGCACCAGAGTTTTGTGGGGAACAGTGTCGAAAGCCTTTGCAAAGTCCAAGTACAGTGGCTTGCAAAAGTATTCGGCCCCCTTGAAGTTTTCCACATTTTGTCACATTACTGCCACAAACATGAATCAATTTTATTGGAATTCCACGTGAAAGACCAATACAAAGTGGTTTACACGTGATAAGTGGAACAAAAATCATGCATGATTCCAAACATTTTTTAGAAATAAATAACTGCAAAGTGGGGCGTAATTGTTCAGCCCCCTGAGTCAATACTTTGTAGAACCACCTTTTGCTGCAATTACAGCTGCCAGTCTTTTAGGGTATGTCTCTACCAGCTTTGCACATCTAGAGACTGAAATCCTTGCCCATTCTTCTTTGCAAAAAAGCACCAGCTCAGTCAGATTAGATGGACAGCGTTTGTGGACTGCAGTTTTCAGATCTTGCCACAGATTTTTGATTGGATTTAGATCTGGACTTTGACTGGGCCATTCTAACACATGGATATGTTTTGTTTTAAACCATTCCATTGTTGCCCTGGCTTTATGTTTAGGGTCGTTGTCCTGCTGGAAGGTGAATCTCTGCCCCAGTCTCAAGTCTTTTGCAGACTCCAAGAGGTTTTCTTCCAAGATTGCCCTGTATTTGGCTCCATCCATCTTTTCATAAACTCTGACCAGCTTCCCTGTCCCTGCTAAAGAGAAGCATCCCCAGAGCATGATACTGCCACCACCATATTTGACAGTGGGGATGGTGTGTTCAGAGTGATGTGCAGTGTTAGTTTTCCGCCATACATAGCGTTTTGCATTTCGGCCAAAAAGTTCTGTTTTGGTCTCATCTGACCAAAGCACCTTCTTCCACATGTTTGCTGTGTCCCCCACATGGCTTGTGGCAAACTGCAAACAGGACTTCTAATGCTTCTCTGTTAACAATGGCTTTCTTCTTGCTACTCTTCCATAAAGGCCAATTTTGTGCAGTGCACAACTAATAGTTGTCCTATGGACAGATTCCCCCACCTGAGCTGTAAATATCTGCAGTTCGTCCAGAGTCACCATGGGCCTCTTGACTGGATTTCTGATCCGCGCTCTCCTTGTTCAGCCTGTGAGTTTAGGTGGACGGCCTTGTCTTGATAAGTTTACAGTTGTGCCATACTCCTTCCATTTCTGAATGATCGTTTGAACAGTGCTCCATGGGATGTCCAAGGCTTTGGAAATCTTTTTGTAGCTTAAGCCTGCTTACATTTCTCAATAACTGTATCCCTGACCTGTCTGGTGTGTTCTTTGAACTTCATGGTGTTGTTGCTCCCAATATTCTCTAAGACAACCTCCGAGGTCGTCACAGAGCAGCTGTATTTGTACTGACATTAGATTACACACAGGTGCACTCTATTTAGTCATTAGCACTCATCAGGCAATGTCTATGGGCAACTGACTGCACTCAGACCAAAGGGGGCTGAATAATTACGCACACCCCACTTTGCAGTTATTGATTTGTAAAAAATGTTTGGAATCATGTATGATTGTCGTTCCACTTCTCACGTGTACACCACTTTGTATTGGTCTTTCATGTGGAATTCCAATAAAATTGATTCATGTTTGTGGCAGTAATGTGACAAAATGTGGAAAACTTCAAAGGGGGCCGAATACTTTTGCAAGCCACTGTATATCACATCTACAGCATTCCCAATATCCACTTTAGCGTTTACTACCTCATAAAAGCTGAGCATGTTAGTCAAACAGGACCTGTCTTTAGTAAACCCATGCTGATGCTGAGAAATAAGATTATTTTCTACTATGAAGTCTTGTATAGTGTCTCTTAGTTACCCGTCGAATAGTTTGCATACAACTGTTGTTAAGCTTACAGGTCTGTAGTTTCCTGGATCTGATTTTTTTGCCCTTCTTAACTCCCTTGCCGTTCCAATTATTGCGGCAAGGGGGCAGCGCAGCACTTCTTTTTAATTTTATTTTTTTTAAATCATGTAGCTAGCCTAGCGCTAGCTACATGATGGCCGCTGAGCAGCGGCATCCCCCCACCCACTCCGATCGGCTTCGGCGATCTGCGCAAGCAGGAAATCCCGTTCAGAACGGGATTTCCTGCATGGCTTCCCCTGTCGCCATGGAGACGGGGCGGGATGATGTCACCGACGTCGGGACGTCAGAGGGAGTCCCGATCCACCCCTCAGCGCTGCCTGGCACTGATTGGCCAGGCTGCGCAAGGGGTCTGGGGCGGCGCAGCGCGACGGGTAGCGGTGAATCGGCGGCGAGTGGCGGTGAACGGGGTATCCACGCAGCTAGCAAAGTGCTAGCTGCGTGCAATAGAAAAAAATTGTGAAAATCAACCCAGCGGGGCCTGAGCAATCCTCCTGCGCAGGTTACCCCAAGCTCAGCTCGGGATAACCGGCAAGGAGGTTAAAGAATGGGAAAACGTGGGCTGTACGCCAATCTACTGGAAACTCTGCCAGTTGAAAGAGAGTCACAAAAGATAAGTTAAAGGGGTTTATTGATAACTAAACTTAATTCCCTTAGGACCGGAGGATGCATGCCATCTGGGCCAGATGCCTTGTCTAGTTTTAAATTATTTAGTCTTGCATTCACCTCTTATTGCGTTAATTTAAGTATTTAATATTACAATTGGAAGATTGAGACTCTTCTGCATCTGTAATTTGCAACAATGATGTTTCCCTTGTGAAGACAGAAGCAAAGAAAGCATTTAATAACTCTGCCTTACCTTGGTCATCCACCATTGAGTTCCCACCCTCATTCTTTAAAAGTCCAATACAGTCAACCTTTCTTTTTTTAGAGTTGATGTTGATGTACTTGTAAAACTTCTTTGGGTTAGATTTGATATCCCTAGCGATTTGATTTTCAGCTTCAATCTTTGCCAACCTAATTTCTTTTTTCAACTTTTATTGCACTCCTTATAATTGCTTAATGCAGCCTCTGTCCCCTCCTGTTTTAGGACCTTATAGGTATTCTTTTTCCACTTCATTTTATCTCTAACCTTTCCATTCATCCATAGAGGCCTTTTTTTTATTCCTAGACATTTTGTTTCCATATGGGATATTTATATAGTACAATATTTGATTGATAATAAGTTTAAAAGCTTGCCATTTCCCTTCAGTGTCCACCCCTTGTAGTACATTATCCTAGTTTACCAAACTTAGTACTTGCCTGATTGAACCTTGCTTTTCCAAAATTCATAGTTTTAGTAATCCCGCTGCACATCAGTTTAAACTTGAGTTCTGTTCCATAGCATTTGGAACAGTGGTAGGAATCGGAACACTCATCACTAGCCAAGACACAGAGTTTTTCTGGAGGCATATAGAACAGGTATAAAGCCTTTTTAAACTATTGCAGGTTTATTTTTATTTTATTTTTTTATTTTATTTTTAATTTTTTGGGGCGCATGTGTTTTTTTCCCAAAAAATGTATCTACTGTACATGCATTTCCCATACAGTCCCATGGCCTCCTTAATGGTATGAGGCGCTTTGTTTTTGCACTGTTCGCACATTTTTAAAAACCAATGTTGTGTGCATTTTAAAAAAAACAAACGTGTGTAACACAACTTTTGGCAGATAACTTGGGCTGTATGTTTTCAGCTGGATGTGTCAGCGTGAGTAAATGTCATGGAAAGCTTCCAGACTTTGCCTGACATTGTCAGATTTTGGCCCACTCTGCTGTACCCCTCACTGTAATTTCTTTTGCTGTTTCCTTAGAAGAGTTTTGGAATGCACCACAGAGACAGCAAGACCAGTTTGAAAGTGAAATCAGTGGCTGGAGCAATGTGATGGTGGAATCATATTGATGGTGGGACCAGAGTGGTGCCAGGATTGGTGGGAGGGGTGACACAGTTACAAGGGAAACAGTGCAAAGAGCACTAGCTAGGGGACCAGAGTGGTGCCAGGACTGGTGGGAGGGTGACATGGGAAAGTATTGCTCGGGCATCGTTAAAGATCCATCGTGTCACATTTTTAACGACCACCAATGGCCAAGCATGACCAATTGCAATGCTTTTTACAAGCCCCACCGACCAATTAAAGCTGCTCCGTCATCCGCCCAATCGTCATCCCTCCTCCCCTCCATAGCAACAGAACACATCGCTAGCCTCAAGGCTAAGTATGTGTCTGCACAGCATCGTTCCCTGTATTGTCGTCCAAGGGATTGTTTCTTGATCCCCGACAGGTGACAATTCTTGCATGTGTTTATTTAGCTTTAGTAATTAAAGCAATGAGTTGGCAACACTGGCTGAAATCAGCACTGCAAGAATAGTGCATTAATGATCAGGCCCTCAATTTTAAGACACGCTAAGCACTAGGCCTGAAAGATAAATCGAATTTAAACCGAAATCGTGATCACCAAGATCACAATTTCGGAATCGTCAAAGCGGCGAGTTTCGCAATGACGTCACTTCCGCATGGGGAGGTTTGAAGAAGCAGCTTCAAAATTACCCAAAGTCCGGGCGCGTGCGGCCCACATCATCGGCAGTGTTGGACATACTTTCCACACAAAACCAACGCTGTCCGTCCTCTCTTGCCATTTGCCGACTCTTGTGCATATTTCCTGGTTCCTGTATGTCACATGACATACAAGAAGTATGCCGTGCATTAGAGCCTGCAGGAGGCGAAGTGGATAGACTAGCATTGATGGAAGGTATGTCCAGCACTGCCGCAGCTTGGGGGCAGGGAGAGGAGCACAGGGCAAGCACAGAGAGACAAAAGGGGCACAAAGACACAAAGGGGGTAAGAAAGAGACCCAGAGTGGGCACAAAGAGAGACACAGATTGTGCACAAAGAGAGAGGGGGACAGAGGCGTACAGAGGAGGGGAACAATGCTTGATTTGAAGGAAATCCTGAATCAAATCGAAATTGTGATTTTGGACAGAAATCGCTCAATTCAATTTTTTCCTAAAATCGTTCAGGCCTATTAAGCACATATAAATTCAACACTAACTCTTCAATGCCTATCTAAGGACAAGGTTAAAAACCAAAAACTAGCAACAGTACCAGTGCTGGAAGCTGATTGTCTTACCTTGCAGAAGAGCCATTTTCCATTTTATAGCGGGTGTGTGGGATCTGTGTAGTCTTTTCCTCTATTTGCCACACTTGTGTTGCTCTAGGTCAGTGAATTGATCTGCAAACTTGGCTCTCTGGCTGTTAAGGAACTACAAGTCCCACAATGCATTTGCCTTTATGAATCATGACTGTGGCTGTCAGACTCCTGCAATGCATTGTAGGACTTGTAGTTCCTTAACAGCTGGAGAGCCAAGTTTGCAGATCACTGCTCTAGGTCGGAGGAGCATTGACTGGCTGTCAGCAGAGACAAGGCCACAGTCTGATCTCTGATGTGTCATGGGTGATGCGGATGGAGATCAGGCTGTACACCCACTACACTAGAGAAAATCACGCTCCTGAGAAGTAAGACTGGCAGAGCAGTAGCCCTGCTGTCTCTTTTTCAATTTTGCTTTTAGCTTTCTGTAAAGGGTGCCAAAGCTGCTATTTCCTTATAATGCTTGCTTTACACAGACAGCAATCTCAAAATTAGAAATGGTTTCTCCAATTTTTCAACCTCCTTTGCAGCAATGTATTCTTGCCTCTTACACCACAAATGTGCTTTAGTATGGCTTGTAGAATGCTGTATGTGCAATATTGTTCTTCATCATTTCACCATCACAGGAAACTGTTAAGTCTCAGGCAGGGAACACACTTGACTGTTTTCGTGCGCGTTTTCTGCACAGAAAAAATGAGAACTCATGTTAATCAATGGGCTAGTGCACACTTACTGTGTTGTTCGCGTGCAGAAAAAAAACTGACATTCTGCATCCTGATTCTGCACATTTTGGCAGTTTTCTGTATCAATTACATCAGCTGCTGTGAAAAAACGCGCGCGTTTTCCTGTATGGAAACACACTTAGTGTGCAGAAAAAGTATGCAGAAAAACGCGCGCGGAAAACTGAAAGTCAAGTGTGTTCCCTGCCTCAGGTGTGGTTTAGTAGAGTGAAATAATGTCTGCTTTATCCACAGTGAAAATAATAGCTATAACGGTATCATAGTTATTTGATAGGTGGGGTGCTTTGATTAAAACAAGAAAGATTAAAAACAAAATTGCTTATACATATACTTGTCCCTTGTTCCCACCCCTACGCCCTTACTCCTCTTCCACATGCAGAGCACTGCTATATGTGTCACCATTATGACAACGATATTTAAAAAATGTCATTGCTGTCAGGGCCGGTTTAAGCAACAATGGGGCCCCAGGGCCCCCCAACATATACCCTGGAACAAAAATCGGCATTAAGGGACCTTTTTTGCAGCTGGTATAGTTAGGGTGTGAAGCCCCAATCGGTCGGAGCTCCACATTCTGGCTACCCCAGCCTGCATGGGGGACAAGGGGTTAAAAAGTTTCAGGAGGGGGGACCCCCACATAATTTTTTTTTAATTCCCACACTCTAAACATAAAAAAAAAATGGGAAAATAGGAACAAATGCCAGGGATCTTCATACAACCATATTGCAGCTGTATCGCAATCCCTGACCAAAGCGCTGCGGCTGCGTATGGACCCCCTGGGAACCCCGTCAGGAAATGTATTGCTCTTTCTTTTGATTCATGTAAAATTACACTACCGTTTGCTATTAAAAGTGACATTTACCGCATTTAAAAGTATACTTTTTTCCTTCGAAACTTTAAAATCGATTTTCTCAAAAACGATAAGGTCTTTTTGAAAAATTGTTTTTTCCTCTTATTCCCAATGATCTCCTTAACATATCCTGCAAATTTAGGGTTTCTAGCATTTAAGGTGGATTTGCTATTAACCATTAAATTCAGCGGGTTTTTAAATGTGTATTTTTTTACCTTTGAAACTTTAAAATCAATTTTCTCAAAAACTATAAGGTCATTTTGAAAAAAAAAAAATTTCCTCTTGTAGCCACTGGGGGCCCCTACAAGCTCTGGGGCCCTGGGACAATTGCCCCTTTTGCCTCTATGGTAGCGCCGGCCCTGATTGCTGTCACCCCACAACAAAAGAGATAAAACTGATTCTGAAAAGTCAAACATTATAAAAAAGTATTTTAGAGGGATGCAGCACTCTTGAAACTGCTAATGGCACAAAAAGAGGAAGTAGGGATTAAGCACTTCACAGAAGATAAAATTATCAAAGAACTGTTAAAATGGCCATGGCCTACCTCTTTGGAGGTAATAAAAAATACTTTATTCTAAATACTCAATGGTATAACATGTTTCATGAGTTTTAACCCACTTCTTCAAGTCATTGAGCATCAAAAGATGTGCATGTAATGGTTAGGAGTGCCTATAGCTTATTAATATTAACCACTGAACCCCACAGGTTATTTTATCCTTACTGCCAAGAGCTATTTTTACCGCTCAGTGCTTCTGCCATTCATTTGCCCATAACTTTATCGCTACTTATCACACACAAATGATCTATATCTTGTTTTCTTTTTTCGCCACAAATTAGGCTTTTAAGGGCAAAGTTTTTCAGCAATTACTTTATTTTCTGTATATTTAATAGGGAAAAAAGGAAACAAATACACTATTTCTCTTATTCCATCCCCTATAGTTTTAAAATATACAATGCTACTATAGATAAAACCAACACATTTTATTTGCCCATTTGTCCCGACATTTAAATTATGTTCCTAGATAAATGTATGATGACAATATATTATTTGGAAATACAGGTGTATTTTTTCTGTTTTGTGTTTTTTTTGGTACACTATCAATAATTACAAGCCCGTATTTGCTAAAATAACAGAAATATAACTAGATGACATACATATTAAAAAAGCTGAGTCCCAAAGATAACTATGTTTTTTTCTTAAACTGTCACTTTTTTACAAGTCTTTCTGTTTGCTAACTATGAGGGCTTGTTTCCACTGCTGCGACGCGATTTCGCCGGCATTCCGACGCTTGTAAAAACGCATGCGTATGCGTTTCCGCATGCGGTTTTACCCGCAATTTCGCGTGCGATTTTGCATGGCAGGGTGCCATGCGAAATTAACCATGACACTGCCAGGGCACAATAAAATTGAAAAAGGTGCGAAATCGCGGGTAAAAACGCATGTAACAAACGCATGCGTTTTTACTATTAAATACATTAGCGGCGATTCGCATGCGTTCCACTCTCAGGCGAATTCGTTGGCTCTTTTGTGCGTTTTTTCACCGCTGAAAAAAACGCACCTCAACAACGCTACAGTGGAAACAGGCCCATCCACTTGCATTACATGTGCGAATCTGCATGCGTTGGACGCATGCAGATTCGCGATAGTGGAAACGAGCCCTGAGGGAGGGGTGTTTAGAAGGGGTTAATACGTTTTTTTTTCTATTTTATTTTAATTTTTGTTTTTGGCCACATAATGGTGCTATAAACTGTCCTGGGTTACCAGGAAGTGTTTGATCGTTTTTAACACTACTTTTTACTTTCATTTTTATGAATGAACAGGGCTCCTGATTGAAGTCATTTTTTTTTTATGAGCCCACCTCGGACTCTCTTTAACCCCACCGGTGGTGCCTAACTCTAAGAACCCCGCCCAATGGTGCCTTACCCTAAGAACCCACTGGAAGTGCCTAAGCTTATCCCCCCTGGTGGTGCCTAACTGCTGATCTTTCATGTATCAGTAGTGTCTGAACACAGGCATGGGCAAACTCGGCCCTCCAGCTGTTACGGAACTACAAGTCCCACAATGCATTTGCCTTTATGAGTCATGACTGTGGCTGTCAGACTCCTGCAATGCATTGTGGGGCTTGTAGTTCCTTAACAGCTGGAGGGCCAAGTTTGCCCATGCCTGGTCTGAACCACATACCTGAAACAAGCATGCAGCATATATAGTCAAATTGCAATCAAACATCTAATTTGCATGCTGGTTCGGGGGCTAAAAGTGGCTAAAAGTATAGAGACAGAGGATTGACAGGACAGCAATTTGCATTGCTTAATAAGGAAATAATTATGGTAGCCTCTTATCCCTCTCACTTCAGATGTCCTGTAAGTAAGCAGACCAGTTCATTATAGGTGCTGGCAAGAAAATTGCCAGATGGTTGTTTATTCTACTATATTTTCTCTCGCATTTTGCATTCCTGCTTACTTCTTCCTTCCATTTCTTTCACTGGAGGGAAGCCAGTTACAGCCTTGACTGCATTTGCTTACAGGAATATGGATAATCAAGGGTTCACATTTTAGTGTCCATATTCTGTGCTTGTCTTCCAGACTAAAGGGGCATCTCCAATTTCCAGAATCTGGCTACTGTGCATATCTATCAGAATATTATCAATTTTTAAGAGGCCACAGCAAGTCCGATTTACAAATGGGTTTGATAATTAGATACAAGTTGTACTCCTGCAAGCTTTTAGTAAGAGGGCTTTTTGATTACTTTGAGCCCCTTATAGTACCGTAATGGCCCTGCTAGTGGCCCTGTGTTATCATCTGGGTAGCAGAAGCTCCTGTGTAAGTAGTGATTGTTGCTGAGACTTGATGAGTGCTCTTGTAAAGTGTATTGAGAGTTTAAGTTGAAGCCAAGTTCAGCATATGGGACTTGACAGCCTGTGCAATGCTGCATTCCGCTAGAATGCTCCATTACTATAACTACTAGAGGTCTTCACATCCTGATCAGTTTCTTGCACTAATCTTGTTTTACCTGAAGGAGCATAAATGTTCTGGTTGTGTTCATTCATAAAATGCCCAACATAAAGTGGAAAGCATTTTTCCCAGTTAGCTGTCTTTGTTCTTAAAAATACACTGAAGCGAAAAAATAATTATGATATAATGAATTGGTTGTGTAATACGGATAATTACTAGAATTTTAGTAGCAAAGAAAATATTCTAATTTTTTTTTCAGTTATATCGTGTTTTTTATAACATTGCATCATTCTCTAATATTTGCAGTTTAGACACTACTCAGCATTCTAAATGGGTTCAAAAGTTCACCAGCCTGCTTTGGAAAATCTTCCCTGCAGAGGGAAAAAAAGATACATTGGCGTCAATTCACCAAAGGTTACCAACCCATTTATCTCTTGGGAGGTAATTTACCTCCTGTGATATCTCCAAATAGCAATTCTCCAGAAGTATAGGGGAAAATATCGACAGAGAGAAATGCAAGAGATAAATGTGAGATAAGTATGAGATAAATAAGTGATAGTTAGTAGTTAGTTTTTCTCCAAATCACAATTCACCAGGGAAGAAAGGGGGTGTGGCCATTCGCTATTTTTTCATCTCTTTATCCCCTGAATGAACCTGGAGATATCGTGGTTTTCACACAGCAGCTGCTGCTGTGGAAGATGGAGCCTTTTGAGCTTACACTGTAAGGCCTGGTGCACACCAAAAACCGCTAGCAGATCCGCAAAATGCTAGCAGATTTTGAAACGCATTTTCTTCTTTTTCTGTAGCGTTTCAGCTAGCATTTTGCGGTTTTGTGAAGCGTTTTTGGTGTAGTAGATTTCATGTATTGTTACAGTAAAGTTGTTACTGAACAGCTACTGTAACAAAAACCGCCTGGCAAACCGCTCTGAAGTGCCGTTTTTCAGAGCGGTTTGCGTTTTTCCTATACTTAACATTGAGGCAGAAACGCCTCCGCAATCCAAAATCTGCAGCAGCCCGGGAGTATGCGTTACCTGCAAAACGCCTCCCGCTCTGGTGTGCACCAGCCCATTGAAATACATTACCCAAGCGTATCCGCAGCCGCAAGCGGATCGCAAAACGCAGCCGAACCGCTTTGATGTGCACTAGGCCTTAGAGCTTGCTTCTATTATGAGGAGACAAAGGCGCAGGAGGAGGGTCTGTTTAATCGCCCCTCGTATTTTTCGTGAGAGAACAGTTCTTGATAATTTTACTGAGACAGAGGTGGTGAAGAAGTTCAGACTCACTCGTGATATGATTTATGATATGATCCGGCAGTAAAAGGCGGGATTACTCTTGTCACGTAGTGGTAAAACTCCGCCTCCTACCCACAATGCTTCACTTTCAAGCTCACAGAGAGGAAAAGTATCCCATGTAAATCATTAATACCGATTACCTAACTCTCTGCTTTCTCACACTTTCCTCATGCATATCTCTCCATTATCCCCTGCTATCGAACATTTTTCTCTCTGTCCTCTCACACTGGTGAATTGACTCCAGAGTGTTAAAATACCTCATGAGATAAACTACCTACCTTTTTTCTCTTAGTAAATCCTCTCTGGTGAATTGACGCCATAGTCTTTTAAAGCTTTTTATCTCAAGTGTCTGGCAGAGTTCTCTATGACTTTGAAAGTCGTGGAGCTCAATGGCTAATTTGCATAAATAACAACTGGAGTTTCTTAAGGTCCGTACACACGCCGGACTGGAGGCAACGATGGGTCCGTCGTCACCTCCCGCTGGGTGGGCGTTCCAGCGACAGTCCGCCGTGTGTACAGTCTGTCTGCAGACTGATACGGCTGTTTCTGAGTGATCCGCCGACAGACTGTACACACGCCGGACTATCGCTGGAACGCCCACCCAGCGGGAGGTGACGACGGACCCGTCGTTTCCTCCAGTCTGGCGTGTGTACGGACCTTTAGCTCTTCCTTTAGTGGAAACAATATTAGACTTGTGTCTCTGCTGCTAATGTTTTATTTCTTAGCTGTACTACACATACAAATCATTAGATCATAATTTTTTTCTCGCTTCAGTGTCTCTTGAAATGCCAGTCAAAGTTTTATATAACTCGGACAATCACCATTAGCTATTTCCTGCTGGTGGGTATGGGAAGGGACAAGAGACACTTTTCACAGTGCGTTATGGCTTGTTGAGTCTGTGTGAGGTACAAATTCTTCTCTTAAATTACATCCTTTCAACCAACAAAGATCAAGCTTCAAGTGACCAAAGTGAATTTTTGGTTTTGCAATCACTTTGGCAGGATATCCTGACACTATTTTTAAGCATTTTCCGATACTAAAACTTTTAGATGTCACTATCTGTCTGTGACCAGAAGTATTGAAAGTGACCTGGCAGTTTGTCACTGTGTACTAGGTGGGTAGTGAGGTTGCATACTGTGTAGCTGCACAATGGTGCACATGACAGGTGGGGGCCATGGGATCTGCCACCACCCAGGACCCCCAACTCGGCATGTGACACCAAACGGGAGCGCAAGTGAGTCCTAGTGCTCACACCACCAGGGGAATCACATACAACTGCCCCTTATTGCTGAATGCCAAACACAGGAGAAGCAAATGCTCACTCCCAGACAGCACTTTGCCATTCAAATTGGTCTGCAGACAGCCAGTCAGCCAATAAAGGTACATGAATTACACCTGTGTCTGCAGTACTAAATCTAGCACAGCTGCAAAAATTCAGCCATAGACTAGCTGTACCACCTTAGCAGCATTGGCTGCTGTAACAGAGTTCTGCTGAGCCTTGAGAATCGTTTACTAATAATACATCAACATCAGCTTTGTGGGCCATGGGGCGAGTTTAAACAAACCTTCAGACTGTGGCTTATTTACATTCCCTGCGATGTTAGTACTGATAAGCAGGCAGAGGACTGCTTCTGTATTCTTTAAAGATAACAGAATTGACCTTACAAGTATAATGGGAACAGAAAACCAGTCTCTCTGGTTATTTCCAGGCTCACTTCCATAGGTAAAGGTGGCCATACACTTATCGATTTTCCCGACCAATTCAATCCCTGTATTGAATCTGAAAAGACCAATGCCCCAAAATGGCCACCCAATCATAATTGATAGAAATTATTGATCACTCCAGATGGAAAGATCTCACTTGAAAGGAGGCGTGGCCAACTGACAGATCCTTCCAGGTCTCCCACCCATCTAAAATAGTGGTGCTCTGGGGCCCTACATAGATGGACACAGGTGGAAGAGTGTCGGCAGACAGGTCAGTGTGCTCCGCTGCCAACACTCTGCACAGGCCCCGGGGGAGTACTAGATGGGGGGAGACCTGAGGGTCCGCCAGTCAGCCCTGTACTGTAGCGGTGGCAGTTCCATTGATTTTTTTGATAGGTTTTAAATTGAAATCTACTAATAAAATCAATTTTCAGCATATGGATGTAATAGATCTCTCTCTGATGAGATTTCGATTAGAAAGGCATCTATCTGTTGGTCAAATCGGGTGGCCATCTGCCAGTGTACAGCCACTTTAATGGTGGGAATACACCATGAGTTTTTTCAGCAGATAGATGGCTCGATAGATAATTTCCAACCGGTCCGATCTGATTTCAATTTTCTCATAGAAATGAATGAAAATCAATCAGAAAAGGATCGGAAAAACGACTGGGAAAATCGATCAGAAAGTAAATCTGCCAAAAAACCTCGTGTATTGCCAGCATAAAGCAGACAGCTAGATAAAGTGGTTTCACTTCTGTAACTAAGAACTTGTGAATGGGCAAAAAGAAATGTAGACTGAAACATTTTTTCCAATTAAATGCACAATCCAATGAAACTTCGAGGCGTTCTTCTTGCAATCTGGTTGTCACTATATATACTGTATGACAATGGAGAAAAAGGAACTATTGCCACTCTTGGGTTATTATGCTACTAGCACACACTATTTTGGTTGTTGGAGATAATCTTATTTGCGCACATCGCTACATACAGCACCTCATCGCCATTCATTTGTAGCGCAGTCGTAATGTGGTATACAGTAGTGCACAGCTCGGCTTGTATTATTAACAGGGGACCCAAGGCAATGCGCAGATGTGAATGCGCTTTTTGTGGGACCATTGCAACACATTGCTGTGGGATTATAGCAAAGTTAATATTTTTTGGCACACAAAAATGCATTTGATCTGAAAGCCCATGTAAGTCAATTGATTGGTTCACATCTCATATATTTTGGAGTGTGCAATGAAGATGACAGCATGCTCTTTTCTGGGCAGCAGGTTGGTATTTACAATGAAAGCCTAGGATCACACTGTGCCAGAGCAGTATCATATTCTCATTATATGGATGTGCTGTACCACTCCAGGGTCTGTTGCCATTCCCATGTGGATGCCAGTCATATGGTAAATGGTAACACGTACTGCTGGCATCATTTTACAAAGCAGATTATTTCCAATGCAGACTACAACACAGAGTAGAAGAAGAGGCATACATGCAGATGCAAAAAATGCAGATGCAAAGGTGATAATTTCCTGTCAGATAGATGGGTTAAATCAATTGATTCTGACAGGTTTCTGATTGAGTTTCTGATCATTTCTATACAAAATCAATCAGAAATCAGATTGGACCCGTCGGAAATAATCAATTCGACCTGTCTATGGTTTGGGAATTTGCATGGTGTGTACCAGGCATTAGTAGCAAAGAAAGAAGTGTCATGTTGTTTTGCAGTACAGGAAGAGTTAAAACACTTGACTTTTTGACTTTTTATCTATGTAAAAGGCTTCTCTGAGCTATTTGACCAATTTGGTCCTGTTTTCTGTATAGCTTAAACAGCCAAGAAACAGTGAGACAGCTTGAGATAAGGTTTCACTGCAGGGAAGTTCAAAGGGTCATTAGCTCCGGCTCTGTTTTACAGTTTAAAATACAGCGTGTAGTTTGTAAACTGCAAATATGCATAATGATGCAATGTTATAAATAAAGCTATATAACTGAAAATAAAAATATGAGATTCTTTCCTTTGCTACTAATGTCCTATTAATTATTTGTGCTACACATTCAATTCATTATCTCATACATTTATTTTCATTTCACTGTCACTTTAATGGTCCATTTACTCCTGTGTGAACACTGCCGAACGTCAATACTCTTAGCCACACAACGCTTTCTCATTTCTAGAGTAGCACCCTATATTTCAGCAGACTCCTGACTTTCCCATAATTCAAGCTCATTACAGTTTGTATGATAGAGTGTTAGTTGTACAGCTCCAGGGATTAGTCAGACTAGTCAATTCAAATTCAAAACACCACTTCTGAATCAATATGACAACAATATTTACAAGAACGAGATTGATATGGTATGGAATACTGAAAATCAGCATGCATTTTTTATGCAGTGTACAATATGTACTTTTCACTGCTTTACTTAAGATCCTCTTATGATCATTTAATATTAATGCCTTGTCTCTAGTTTATAACAGCAAAGTGTCTGCTTTCCTTTTTCCAAGTCAATATTTTTGTATTTTATGTAGTGATAGAAGTGGTGCTAAAATGGAGCACCAGAAAAAGCATTTAGCATACATTGGATGCATAATTTAACAGCGTGACCACTGCTCTTCGAACAATTAACATTCCTGTGGTGCTGTGTAGCTGAAGATGTACAAATCAGATTTTAAAGGAATTTTATGTCCTAATCTGATTTCTACTAAAACCTAAAACAGCAATATAGAGCACACTTTTATACTGTAAAGGTGGCCATACACTTATAGATTTGCAGCAGATTCGATAATCAGATAGATTTCTGTCAGATGCCTGTCAAGTCAAATCTGACAGGAATCTATGTGATGTGTGCCACACACTAGGAACAGATTTCCAATAGATTTCAGAACGAAATCTATTGGAAATCTATCTAAATGCATTATTGGACCATTAAATCCAATGCAACTTTATGGGCCATCGATCTATAGATTTGAAAGTATCGATTTCTGATTGATTATATAGAATCGATCGATGGCTGAAATCGACCAGTGTATGGGCCACTTAAAACTTAAAGCAGAATGACAGTCTCGCATGAAAAACAATAAAAACATGTTTCTGTACTGTTTATTGGCCATATAGTTTTGTCTTAAATTAATGTCATCTGTGTAAAATCACAAGTCTCCCCAGCTTCATCATAGCTACCAAGGAATGGGGATGGTATCAGGCTCATTCATTTTAACAGATCTCTATTGAGGAAAGGTATCCTTTTCTTCCTATCCAATAACAGGATTGAATCAAATGCTCGATCAAGCAGGAAAATCTAGTAATGTATGAGCACCTAAAGTCTCTGCTGAGATTGCTCAGCCTTATCAATTGAAATTAGTGATCAACGGACAATGTGAGAAGCTGTTGTGGCAGCACTATGACTGGTTACCCTTGAGCAAAGGAAACTCAGTTTATTAAGCTTTCCAGTAACGGATTTTTATTCATAGACATTTTCATGCTGTGGCTAATCCATTGGAGAATGAGATATTTTGGATATTGGTGCACTTTTAGAAGAATCCCCTGCTATATCACTCTATTAAGGCTGGCACAGACTCTAGGTCCCTGCACACTGCATGCGATTCTGATTCCGCTTTTTAATCGGTTTTTACATCCGATTCCAATTTTTAATTTGTACTGCATGCTGCATTTTTTGATCCGTATTTCTGTTGAATGTGTTCAGGGAAAATCGGAATTGAAAATCGGAATCGGGAATGGAATTGGAATTGCTGAAAACGGATTTGCAGTGTGCAGGGAGCCTTAGTTATTAGAGATAATCTAGCATCAGTACAGCTATCCTACTATATCGTTTAGCAGTCGGTTACTAAATAACAATGTGTTTTTGTTTCCTATTATTTTTCCAACCACATACACCTTTGTTCATCTGGGTATAATCAGTGCACTTGTTCTTTTCATAGTGCATTGCATAGCTCAGAAAAAACTGACTGTGTTTGTACAGCAATTGCCACCAAAAATGTTATCTAAGGGCTAGTGCACACCAAAAACCTCTAGCAGATCCATGATTGGCTGATGTGAACATGTGTTCACAAAGCCAGTCAAAGTGCTTGCAAGTTTGAATGAGCACTGCCAAAGCCAATGACAGTGCTCATTCATTCAGAATGTGTGTAAACATAGTATCAGTCACTATGCTGTTACAGTTACTGAGATCACTCGTGAGAGGATCTCAGATAAGTAACACAGCATTAGTGAGTGATCAGCATCAGTGAGGTGTTTTTTTTAAATAAATTATACCCCCATTAACCCTTGCCTCCCTGAAATGTTAAAATTGCTGTGGTTTTTAGGTGAAAAACCCTGTGGTTGAGAAGTGGTTAATGGAATATGATTATTTCTTCCTGTGATACAATGACAGCAGCCATGTTGTTTGTAAACATTATACAGAGGCAGGCTTATCTGCATCTTGAGCAAAAAAAACTAATCCCCCCCTCCTCCTCCCTCCTTCCCTCTGCTTCTGAGGCCTCGTTCACATCATTTAGCGCAGATGGCTGTGCGATTGGAACGCAACGCGTCCGATCGCACGCCATCTGCGCTCCTATGCGCTGCGCTGCAGATCCCATTCATTACAATGAATGGGATCTGCGCTGCGATTCCCAAAAATGCGTGCAGCACGCGATAGCGCAATCGTGCTGCCACGCAGCGCATATGATGGAAACGGTAGAAGGGCTGTCTATGCCCTTCTACCGTTCTTGCGTGTCGCACACTATACGCGCTGCCAAAATGCGGACGGCAGCACGTATAGTCTGAACGAGGCCTGAAATCTCTGGCTAGTAATACCTCCCCCTCCTCCTGCCCAGACTGAGCTCCCATGAGCCCTTGCTACTGTCTGAAAGTGCCTTGGCTCTCTAAAAACCTGTGGGTGTGGCTTGTTTAGTTTATAGGGAATTAGAATATTGAATCAAAAAACAGAAAGTATTTGGCTTGAGGAATGCCCTATAAACAATAGGAAAGAAACACAATTATGCAATGAGTAAAAGTTCCTCTTGGATCCACTTTAACACAGGCTGATTTTCAAGAGAGTACACAAATGATTGTAGAGTGTGTACATTGCTCAAGCTGGTTACATATGAGGAGATCCTCCATTGACCTTGTTCCTGATTACCTCTCCCTCATTGACATACCAACTGGAGAGGAGAGATCTATACACTTACTGTAGATTCAGAGATCTGATCAAAATCATTTATATCCTTTCTATTTTTCACTGATCTATGCAGGTAAAAGCCACTCCTTTGATACACCTCTTGGCAGCACTGACAGCTTGGTGCCAATTCACTTTGGCTCAAAGCTCCCACCTCTGAGTGCCTACTGTCTGAAAATGCTGACATTTTTATCCTTCCCATCAGCTATGCCAAATCCTAAACTTTGCCCCAGCTTATGCTTAATGCCAACCACCCCCTTACCCCTCTCCAGCCTTTATAAGGGAGTAGCTGTTTTCATTTATTATATTTTATCACACTAGAGAAGGATAGTCCAGAGGCCTCACTGATCTTCTTACACCCCTCTGTTCCTGCTCTGGGACCCTTTGAAAATATTCTACATGTTGAATATGGTGCTTGCAGCCACGCTCCCTTCCTTGTACAAGAGCGGCCACACTGCACAGGTGTAAACTACGGCTCGCACCTGTGCAGTAGCATGACACCACTCATACACAGCTTTCTGCTCTATGCACAAGTGGCTCCTTGCTACTGCACAGGAGTTAACTTTAAGGGATACTGTAGGAGGGGCGGGGGAAAATGAGTTGAAGTTACCCGGGGCTTCTAATGGCCCCCACAGACATCCTGTGCCCGCGCAGCCACTCACCGATGCTCCGGCCCCGCCTCCAGTTCACTTCTGGAATTTCTGACTTTAAAGTCAGAAAACCACTGCGCCTGCATTGCCGTGTCCTCGCTCCCGCTGATGGCACCAGGAGCATACTGCGCAGACCAAAGACCATACTGGGCTTGTGCAATACTCTCCTGGTGACATCAGCGGGATCGAGGACACGGCAACGCAGGCGCAGTGGTTTTCAGACTTTAAAGTCTGAAATTCCAGAAGTGAACCGGAGGCGGGGCCGGAGCATCGGTGAGTGGCTCCGTGGGTACAGGATGTCTGCGGGGGGCCATTAGAAGCCCTGGGTAAGTTCAACTCATTTTCCCCCGACCCCCCTACAGTATCCCTTTAACTTTAGTAGCTTCTGTGCAGTGTGGCTGTATTCATACACAGAGGGGAGCGCGACTGTGAATGAAAAGATGGTCCTGGCGAGAGGCGGAGGGTTTAATGAGGGTTGGGGAAGCCTCTGAAGGACCCAGAGTCTTCCCTCTTCAGTGGTGAATATCTAATGGTTTTTAATGGTTCATCAAGTAGAACCATTTCACAATTTCTCAGTCCATCCTAAACACTGGCATTGATATGACCCTTGAGGACTGGAGTGCGACACCTGTGATCTAACACTACCCTGTAAGCCAAGCAGTAACTATTAAAGTAAATCTGAAGCCAGATTTAAGATAAATAACAGATACTTACTTAAAGTGATACTTAAGTCAAATAAAAAAAAGTGAGTAACCTGAGGCTTCCCTCAGCTCCCTGCAGCTGTCCGGTGCCCTCGCAGCATCGCTCCGATCCTCCTGTCCCCGCCGGCGGCTGCTTCCGGTTCCGGCGACAGCCGCCGACAGGCTCGGAATGCGAGTGATTCTTCGCGTTCCCAGCCACAATAGCGCCCTCTATGCTGTTATTGTGGCAAGAAGGCCATTAACAGCATAGAGGGTGCTATTGTGGCTGGGAACGCGAAGAATCACTCGCGTTCCCAGCCTGTCAGCGGCTGTCGCCGGAACCGGAAGCAGCCGCCGGCGGGGACAGGAGGATCGGAGCGATGCTGCGAGGGCACCGGACAGCTGCAGGGGGCTGAGGGAAGCCCCAGGTAAGTAAAACTCTTTTTTTTTAGTTAAGTATACCTTTAAGGAGAGGGAAGGCTCTGGGTCCAAATTATCCTATCCATTCCTCTCACGGATCCTGTGTTTCAGCGCTGGATCCCTGGTTCAAATCTCCCGCCGCTGGAGGCTTCGGAAGTCTTTGTGTGCATGCACAGTACTGAGAGGCCTGTCTTCAGGAGCACTCAGGCTCCCAAAGAATTCCGAAAGCCTCGGGCAGCGGCAGAGAGCAGTCTCCGACCAATTTGGAGACTGCTGACGGGGGAGCCAGCGCAGGAACAACGTGACCTGGATAGGAACGGGATAAATTTATAGGACCAAGAGCCTACCCTCTCCTTAGGTAAGTATCTGATTTTCATTTTAAATCTGGCTTCAGACTCCCCTCTTGCCTACTAACCTAATCTCATAACCGTAATAACCTACCCTTGCCTTCTAGGCTTAGATACACTGCCTACCCTCACTTTAATCTTTCAGACAAACCCATGCTCATTAGCTGATACCACAGCTCAGTGTGGGGATACCTTATTGCTTGCAACACACAGGAGAAAAATCATTAGTAACAAATCAGCCATACTGCACTAAAACCAGTGATTTGCTGCTTTCAGTCTGCCACTAGAAGAAGACAACTTGATAAAATATGTATCCAGATTATACATTTGTTTCTGCTACAAATTATTATTTTGTTGCTTTCAGCTACTGCTGTTCTTAGAGAGTGACTGTTGCCAGCGCTTCCTCAGCTCGTTGAAACAGCAACATTATTTTATTCTTTGAGTGATTTCAGCGTGCTCTGGTATGTTGTGTTATGCTGGTAACCAGTCACATACTCTTTGGCTATTAATTGGCATTATGTTTTTGTTTGTTTTTTTGCTCAATAAAGAGAAACATAAAAGATGCTACTTTTCCTTAAAGAATATATTTAATTTTAGTCTTTAGTCATGACTTTTGTTATAGTATACTAAAACTATAATAAAATGGCTATTTTTGTAAAGCCGGGACCCAAACATTAGTCTTTACTGCCCTTGTTACCCCAGCACTTCTTAAAGTACCCCGGAACTGACATAAAATTGGTAGAATAAAGCCCTTGGTGGCTTAGATGACCTCCTGAATGTACTCTGCTGCTCGTTGTCACCAGAATCCTCCACCTCCCCCCCCACCCCTTGTTCCGCAGACCCGGTCCTCTTCATCGTTTTGTTTCTTACTTTGTACAGCGCTATGGAATATGTTAGCGCTTCATAAATCAATAAGAATGAGTTCTATACATGACAATCACTAGCACTCTAAGTTCTCAGACTGGACTGGAACAAAACAATTGTCCCTGAAGGTAAGTTTTAAAAGTCAGTCTATTTCTTAATGTAAAATGGTGGGGTGAGTTAAATCTTGTTGGCATTTTAGCAATTGTAAAAAAAAAAAACAATCATTTTAACTTCCATACCCTTTTCTTAGGCTCCTTTTACACTATTGGGGTGCAATTATTATACAATTGCACTGCAACAGCCATGACCAGTCACAAAGCATGGTATCTTTCCAGGCCGGTCCGCCCATGATGCCAAGTGAGGCGACTTCCTCAGACAGCAGAAGTCTGGGAGCAGCACCAGGCAGAAACCGGAAGTGAAGAGAGTGCCTGGCCAACTTATACAGGGGCAACTGTACCTGGCTAACCTATACTGGGGGAAACTGTACCTAGCTACTAATACTGGGGGCACCTATACCTGGCTACCTACCTATACTGAGGGTGTTTTTGGGGTGGCTCACTGCAGCTATAATGTGCGGTACAAATTGTCTGGTGCTGTGCAATCATTCCAATTTGTGGGGAGGGTGAGGGGCGAATCCTCACAAATTTGCCTAAGGCAGCAAAAAGTGTAGAACCGGTCCTGTATCTCTCTAGTGCTACCAAATGTGTGGAACATGTCGGATGCAAAGGGCTGGAGGAAGCCCCGTTTAAGTAGATGATTAAGCAGCATTATTTGGATGACAATTCCTTTAAGGGCTTGTTCAACTCTGGCGTTTTCGGCCTTTTTTCAAGTGCAGGTAATTTTCAAAATCACCCACAAAACGCTTGTGCAATGAATCTCTGTGAGAAGGTTCATATCAGCAAAGCGGTGCCAATACCATTTTTGGGATGATTTTGATCTGATGGAAGGTATAGGAAGAGCGCTAAACGCTCACAAAATCAATTTGTGCAACGATTGCGTTTGCGACTTTAAGAATAAATGCATTGTATTTATTGTTTTCTGGGTCAAAGAGTTCACTTGCGTCAGGGAGTGAATTAAAAAATTGCTCTGCAAAAGCGCTTTAGAAAAGCGATTTAAAAAACGCTGCACACAGGCGCTAAAAAAAATCACGCACAAAATCGCTAAACGCTTATGTTTGCGATTTCGATTTTAGATGTAAACAAGGCCCAATGCTGGGCATACACGGCTCATTTTTGCTGCTCGATTCTCCTGTTCGATTGTTTCGCCGCCCGATTCTACAGTCGATTTTCTTATCTTCCGCTCATTTTTCTTATCTTTTTCCGTTCACTGCTATCAAGAATCAAGCGGCTAAATGATCGAGCGGGAGATCGGACATGTCGGCAATTATCTATTGAGCCATCTAAATGGCTCAAAAATGAGCTGTGTATGCCCAGCATTAGACAGGTCAGAAGACATAAATCATGAGTTAGGATAGATACCTTTTTTAATATGGATTTTTCAAATGTAACATCTCTGCACATCTATCAATATGTCATGCCATTATCATTCTCTGCTTAGGATTACAGTTACCACTGAACACACTTCTTTCATTTATTTCTGTAAATAAATAAACCAAGTACAATACAGTTGCATTTTCTTATAATCCTAACGAACAATCACTTTTCAATAATTAGTTATTTTCACATTGCATACCATGCTATTTCCATTTTTTTAATATACTCAAACACACACTCTTTCATAACTCTATTATTTTTGATGTTGTTGTGTAATTACATGTAATCATTCAAACAAATATTAGTGTTAGAAGTTGGAGGACATCATTAATAATTAGTGATGCTTAAATCACGATTTCTGCTTTATTTGGAAGTTCTGTACATTATTTCTAAGGCACGTTTATGTAATTAGCTTTGTTAGCATGTAGGACTGTATAAGCAGCATTGTACTGAGTCACACCTCAGAGTACAGTAGGAAATAGGTGGGAGATTTTCTTCCCACCACATCCTTATGTGCAATGTAACAGTGTCACACCATACTGTTATTACTTCATTTTAAACCTCAGTACCGTATCTAGAGCCAATACCTCGTTTCCTGTCATCACATATTGGTATTTTTTAGTTCTTTCTGTGACTTTATTGTGAGGAATTGTTTAATAGCTGGTGTGAAACCTGAAAAAAACAACATACTATCTGATCCGGGGGTTGGGGTGGCACCTCAGCCGGATCAGGTAGGGCCGCCTACCGCCGTTCCCCCCAATCCCGAGCCATGTAATCAGCTGTTTTTGGTTTTGTAAAAAAAAAATGGCAGAGCACCAGGGGTCATGATGCTGCAGTTCCGCATTGCGCTTCTCTCAGAGAGCACAGAGAGGAGAGCAAGGGGCGGGGAAGGGCGGGTGTGAGGCAGGGAGAGGCAGTAAATGGGCAAGGAAGGAGCTTTTTTGACCTTCAAGACGCCTCTTCCTTTGCCAAGCTGCCAACAAGCTCCATATCAGCAATTTTGGTGTACCAATGGAGTGTGAAATGATAATCAATCTAATCAAACTAATAGACCCATTTTGAAATGCAGATCTATGGAACAATCAATAGAATAATCGTTCATCATTCATGGGCACCATTAGCGGTACCTGATCTGCTTGATTGAATGGATGATTGCTTGGGAGTTTGTACATTAATGGTTATGGCGATTTAAGTCACCAAAATAATTTCAGATACAGCTGCCACCCTGTCATGTAAAATACAGTAAACCTGTTCTGTTCTGATGTACTGGGACTGCCATAGCTGGCTTTATTCTAAGAAGTTGCTTGTAGCCCTCTTGGGAAGCCCGTAGTGTGTCACCGACCTGGAAGAATCCTGCAGGTCAGAGCTCCATAATTCAGTGTGTGTGTGTGTGTGTGTGTGTGTGTGTGTGTGTGTGTGTGTGTGTGTGTGTGTGTGTGTGTGTGTGTGTGTGTGTGTGTGTCTAAATCTAAAATGTGTATATAACTTAATTCCTCTTCTGGTAAATAAAATCTCCTGGGACTGGAAGGCAGGGGGAGGGTTTTGTAAGGGTGCATATACACATCAAATTTTGATTGGCCAATCACTGGACAATTTTACTATTTCCATGTAGTATGACAGTTTACCTACACAATCTGTTCATATTGTTCAAAATCTGTTAGTCTTTATATTACATGGAGGTGGTAAAATTGGCCAGTGCCAGTGATGGTAGTCATGTGATAAGGCTCCAAGGAATGTGAAAGCAGAGATTTTAACGGTTTACGTTTTTTAACAAGCTTCTGTTCTTACGGTTATTTTGACCATGGTTTAAAGCAGTGGTCCTCAAACTACGGCCCGCGGGCCGAATGCGGCCCACCAAGGCTTTTGGTGGGCACAAAATGTATCATTTATAGAGGTTTCTCACTGCACCTTTCAATGTCGGCGGCCCACATATAGAATAGCAATGCTGGCATCACCCATCCACATACTGTAGAAGCCAGTAAGCAGTCATTCCTTGGCTTCCAATTCTGCATCAGGTGACACTGCTGTCCAACTGGATGGAAGGTTGTCACCAGGGTATGTTTCACTGTCTGTAGATGTTCTCCGTGTGCCACATGACTGAATGGCTGCTGCTGGGAGTTCTCCTCCGGGAATGATTGGGAGGGAATCAATTCCTAGATTCAATGTAATGTTTTCCAACATCAATTTATGTATGTTCCGGCCCCTCAGCAGTCTGAAGTAGGTTGACCCGGCCCTTGACCGAAAAAGTTTGGGGACCCCTGGTTTAAAGGGAACCTAAACTGAGAAGGATATAGATTTTTCCTTTTAAAATAATACCAGTTGCCTGACTTTCCTGCTGATCTGTGTCTCTAATACTTTTAGCCACAGCCCCTCAACAAGCATGCAGATCAGGTAGGGTTGCCAGGTGTCCGGTTTTACACCGGACAGTCCGGTTTTTGTGCGCTGTGTCCGGTGCAAAAAGGCATGCTAAACCGGACAATTAAGTTGTCCGGTTTAGAGCCCCCCCCCCCCCCCCCCGCAGCGCAGGAGGAGAACAGCGCAGCAGAGAGAGAGCTGGGAGCAGCGGTGGAGAAGGGGGGCAATCTCCCCCCCCCTTCCCTCACCTTAGGGTGCTCTCTCTCCCCCGCTGTCTCCTCCAGGATGATGTGCAGGCTGGCGAGTGGCTGCAGGCGGAACTTACCTCTGTGTCGCTCCAGCGCCGGAAGTTCGGGTCCCGCAGCCGCTGAGATTCGACTCAAAAAAGATCCGGATCAAAGATCCGAATCATTCATGAGCCGGACAACACTAATCAGTCTGAATAGTGTTGTCCGGCTCATGAATGATTCGGATCTTTGATCCGGATCTTTTTTGAGTCGAATCTCAGCGGCTGCGGGACCCGAACTTCCGGCGCCTGCGACACAGAGGTAAGTTCCGCCCGCAGCCACCCGCGAGCCTGCACATCATATTGGAGGAGACAGCGGGGGAGAGAGAGCACCCTAAGGTGAGGGAAGGGGGGGGAGATTGCCCCCCTTCTCCACCGCTGCTCCCAGCTCTCTCTCTGCTGCACTGTTCTCCTCCTGCGGGGGGGGGTTGGGGGGGCGGGGGGCACCTGGCTACCTATTCTGGGCACATATAGCCCCTGGCTACCTATTCCGGGCACATATACCCCCTGGCTACCTATTCCGGGCACATATAGCCCCTGGCTACCTATTCCGGGCACATATAGCCCCTGGCTACCTATTCTGGGCACATATACCCCCTGGCTACCTATTCCGGGCACATATAGCCCCTGGCTACCTATTCCGGGCAAATATAGCCCCTGGCTACCTATTCCGGGCACATATAGCCCCTGGCTACCTATTCTGGGCACATATAGCCCCTGGCTACCTATTCTGGGCACATATAGATCCTGGCTACCTATTCTGGGCACATATACCCCCTGGCTACCTATTCTGGGCACATATACCCCCTGGCTACATATACTGGGACATATATACCCCTGCCTACGTATACTGGGACATTTACACCCCTGCCTACATATACTGGGACATATATACTCCCTGGCTACATATACTGGGCACATATATCCCTGGCTACATATACTGGGAACACTGGCTGTTTGTCATTATGTGCATTTAGTGGTGAAAAACTGTCTCTTTTGTGCATTTACTGGTGAAAAGCTGTCTCTTATTATGTGCATTTACTGGTGAAAAGCTGTGTCTTATTATGTGCATTTACTGGTGAAAAGCTGTCTCTTGTGCATTTACTGGGGAAAAGCTGTCTCTTATTATGTGCATTTACTGGCGAAAAGGTGTCTCTTATAATGTGCATTTACTGGTGAAAAGCTGTCTCTTATGTGCAGTTACTGGTGAAAAACTGTCTCTTATGTGCAGTTACTGGTGAAAAACTGTCTCTAATGTGCACTGGACCAGTACTACTGGTGAGGACAGTTAGTGACATGGCTATGTACTCTGTAATGTGCTGCAGAAGATGTCAGTGCGATATAAATACTATAAAAAAAATTTAAAAAAAGCCCATTGCTTAGCCCCACTCTACATAAAAGTGCGCTTCTGACTCCGCCCCTAACCCCACCCCTAACTCCACCCCCTGTCCGGTTTCTCCATCAGCCGACCTGGCAACCCTAAGATCAGGTGCTCTGACTGAAGTCAGACTGGATTAGCTGCATGCTTGTTTCAGGTGCATGATTCATCCACTGTTGCAGCCAAAGGGATCAGCAGGACTGACAAGCAACTGGTATTGTTTAAAAGGAAACATCCATATCCCTCTCAGTTAAGGTTCCCTTTAATTAGTTGCAGTTGATTCCTACGCTTATATGGTAATTGCACTCTGCACTGTGGAATGTGTATTTTAGTGTATTTGACAACTTCAGTAACTGTCAGATTTATAAACAGAAGTTAGTGTCTGCAACTTAAAATGTATTTCTTTAAAAAGAAACATATTATACACCCATTATAGCAGTGAAAGCAATACTATATAAATATATATATTCTACAGGTGTGACAGAAGTGTTGTTGGTGGGCAGTCATGACGGTTGAGTAAAATGCAAAGACTACGGCTCTGTTAAAGCTATTAGCTTGGTAATGATAAATCTCCTGGATTAAGCTTTCATCAGTGCTGGCATCAGGCTCAGACTGACATTATATGGCTGCAGAAGCATCCAGTGGATGGAGTGGTTACAGACTAGACAACAGATAATTGCTTTCTGTAACACTACCATGCAAAAAGCAAAGTATTACCAAACTGTAAAATATGCTGGATAGGCTAAATTCTGGACTTGATTTACTAAGGATTCTTCAGGGATCTCAAAGCATCTCCAATGGCTATTTTATCCAGTTAGCCTGGACTTGGATAATGAAAATGTTACTGCTACTAAATGGTTAGAATTTGACCCTCACTTGGGCCATTCCAGATCTAATGATGAGTGAATTTGTCCTTTTTGCCTCACTGTTATTTTGTGAATATGTCATATATTCACAAACATGAGACATTTGTAAAGCAGTATTTTGCTTTTCATGAATAACAGCATTTTCACAGAATGCACTGAAGTGGATGGGGCACAAGACAGTGTATTTTGTGATAGTTCTGATCATGTAAAAATTTTGTCTATTTTCATGAAACTTTCTTCTTTTGCAAAAAAAAAAATGACATTTCTATGGCAAAAACAATTTAGTAAATTTTACCTATAAACCATAGGTGCGGCTAAACATCTATGTTCAAAACATCTATTTTATTCCATGATGGAGAACAAACAATCAAAGCAAAGCTCTCTCTCTAGCGCACATTTTGGGTATTGCACATGAATCATTTTTGTGATCTGTCTGGCTCCAAATATGACAACTTTCATAATAAAACTGCAACGTGTTTCTTGAGACAGGTCCGCTTCATCAGGCAAGTAATTGAGTGGGAAATCTTAATTGAGTTTATAGAACACCCAGGCACCTCAATCTCAGACTCTCTTACTTGCCTAAAGAATTGAGTCTTGTCCCAAGAAACGCATTGCAATTTCTTATGAGAGTTGTATTTTAGGACCAACAAAGTTTCTTCATTTTGAATTTTGGAGTCTTCATGGCGGGGTTAAGTCCACCACTGCCTTCTCTCTTAAACTGTTTTTAAATATGTTACTTGAACAATTGTCTAGTCTTCAATCTACCCAAGTGTAGGGTCACCTTTGTCCCTTTCCTTTTTAACTCGAGAGGGTTGGTTTTGGTCTTCCCACTTGAAGACTGCGTGGCCATTAGTGTGACACACTTTTGTATTCACTCAAATTCCTCATCAATATAAATATACTACTCTATAAGGCTTTCAGTTTTCTCTCCTCCACTTCCCTTTTGTTCATTTTCTCTGAAATCTAGAATCTGGGATGGTCAAGTAGAGTTTTAAAGTGAACACAAGATGAAAATAAACTGACGAGATAAGCAATTGTATTTATCCTCCTACTCCTAAAAAATGACTTTTTTTTTAGATATTCCATGGTTCTATTTAATATTTAAACATTTACAAAGTAGATTGAATGTTTTATTGTCCCAGAGGTAAAATACATGAACTATTGACCTTTGTATCTCTCCCCTGCCCTCAGAAGTTGTATTCTGCCAGAAAAACTTTTATGGCTGTAATATGCTTATCAGTGAGGTTTACTAAATTCCTGACAAGATACCATGAAGAGAGAAGCTGTCACTTGCTTGCCTGAAAATTACCTCTTTCAGGCAGCAAAAGAAAAAAGAAAAACAGCCTGGTTAATAATATGTTTTGGACTGTGCATACGCATGTTTATCTCATTACTTCACATGTTGCTCAGGTACACTTTAACCACTTGCCGACCGCCCACAGCCAATGGGCGGCGGCAAAGTGGCCCGTAGAACGACCGCAATACGCCGTTCGGCGGCGGGTCGTTCTGCTCTGTCCTGCCGGGGATTGCGCGCTCGTTGCGAGTGCATCCTCTGGCAATAGGCTCCGCCCACCCGCGACGTCAACCCGCCGGCCGTACGGAAGCGCCGGCAGGTTGTTAACCCCCGATCTGCCGCAATACAAACGTATAATAAGCTTTGTATTGTATACAAAACGTATTATACAGGGTGCCTCCTTACCTGGTGGTCCCAGTGATCGAGGGACCACCAGGGCAGGCTGCAGCCCTCCCTATGTGCACCCAAACACACTGATCTTCCACTCCTTCCCTCTGATCGCCCACAGCACTCCTCAGATCCCCCCCCCCCCTGCCCACCCCCCAGACCCCTGTTTGCACCCAATCACCCCCCTAATCACCCATCAATCACTATCTGTCAACGTTATTTTTGTAAGTTAGGTCCTAACTGCCCCCTGGGGGCTCCTGATCACCCCCCACACCCTCAGATCCTCCCCAGACCCCCCTCCCCTGCTCCCCTGTGTATTGTATACATACATTTCTTCCCTGTAATCACTCACTGATCACCTGTCAATCACCCATCAATCACCCCCTGTCACTAACACCCATCAGATTAGACCCTAACTTGCCCCTTGCAGGCACCTGATCACCCCCCCCCCCCACCGCACCCTCAGATCACCCGCACACCCGCCCTTAGATCGCCTCCGAAGTGCATTGTTTACATCTGTTCTCCCCTCTAATCACCCATCAATCACTCCCTGTCACTATCTGTCAACGCTATTTTTTAGGTTAGGTCCTAAACTGCCCCTGGGGGCTCCTGATCACCCCCCCCCCACACACACACACACCCTCAGATCCTCCCCAGACCCCCCCCCCCCCCCTGTGTACTGTATACATCTATTCTTCCCTGTAATCACGCACTGATCACCTGTCAATCACCTATCAATCACCACCTGTCACCACCTGTCACTAACACGCATCAGTTCAGACCCTAACCTGCCCCTTGCGGGCACCTGATCACCTGCCCGCACCCTCAGATCGCCAGCAGACCGCCCTCAGATTGCCTCGGAAGTGCATTGTTTACATCTGTTCTTCCCTCTAATCACCCACTGAACACCCATCAATCACCCCGTCACCACCTGTCACAGCTACCCATCAGATCAGACCCTAATCTGCCCCTTGCGGGCACCCAATCACCCGCCCACACCCTCAGAACGCCCTCAGACCCCAGCCCTGATCACCTCGCCAGTGCATTTCTTGCATCTATTCTCCCCTCTATTCACACCCTGATCACCTATCAATCACCCCGTCACCCCCTGTCACCACCTGTCACTGCTACCCATCAGATCAGACCCTAAACTGCCCCTTGCGGGCACCCAAACACCCGCCCACACCCTCACATCACCCTCAGACCCCGCCTGAACACTTCTCCAGTGCATTATTTACATCTGTTCTCCCTTCTAATCACCCATCAATAACCCCCTTTCACTGCTACCCATCATACCCATCAGATTAGACCCTCATCTGCCCCTTTGCGGGCACCCAATCACCCGCCCACACCCTCGGATCGTCCTCAGACCCCCCCCCCCATCATCTCCCCAGTGCATTGCTTGCATCTATTCCCCCCTCTAATCACACCTTGAGACACCCATCAATCACCTCCTGTCGCCACCTGTGACCCCTAGCACACCTACCCATCAGATCAGGCCCTACTTTGCGCCGTGTGGGCTCCTGATCACTCGGCCAAACCCTCAGATCCCCCTCGGACCCCCTTCCGATCACCTCCCCAGTGCATTGATTGCATCTATTCTCCCCTCTAATCACCCCCTGAGACACCCATTAATCACCTCCTGCCACCCCCTAGCATTCCTATCCATCAGATCAGGCCCTAATCTGCCCCCTGCGGGCTTCTGATCACCCGGCCAAACCCTCACCTGCCCCACCGCAGTGGCAGAATTTTTTTTGTTCTGATCACTGCTGGTCTCTACGACTTAATTGTCGCTGAGACCAACTGTTATGCCACACAATACGCAACCGCCAATCCAAGAAGCTACCATGCCCAGCCTTTTCGGTGAAAGCCACTCCAAGTTTCCGAACGTAACATTTTTTGGGGCCTTCTCCTTAAAATGGGTCTAGTCAAAAAGAATGTATTGCGGTCTTATTGGTCTATGCACCCAATACATCACATGCCCATGTTCTCTGCTGCCATGTCCAGGTAACGATTTGAGAACATCCTGCGCTTCTAGCACTTCAGTGCCTATACAACCTGTCATCTAAGAGGCCTCCCTGCTTATGACCGGTTCCACAAAATTCGGCCCCTCATAGACCACCGGTCATCAAAATTTGCAGATGCTTATACCCCTGAACAGGCATTTTGAGGCATTTGGTTTCCAGACTACTCCTCACGGTTTTGGGCCCCTAAAATGCCAGGGCAGTAAAGGAACCCCACCAAGTGACCCCATTTTAGAAAGAAGACACCCCAAGGTATTCCGTTGTATGATGGTGTGTATGATGAGTTCATAGAGGATTTTATTTTTTGTCACAAGTTAGTGGAAAATGACACTTTGTGAAAAAAAAAACAATAAAAATCCATTTCCGCTAACTTGTGACAAAAATAAAATCTTCTATGAGCTCACCATACACCTACCGGAATACCTTGGGGTGTCTTGTTTCTAAAATGGGGTCACTTGTGGAGTTCCTATACTGCCCTAGCATTTTAGGGGCCCTAAACCGTTAGTAGCCTAGAAACCAAATGCCTCAAAATGGCCTGTGAATAGGACTTTGGGACCCTTAGCGCACCTAAGCTGCAAAAAAGTGTCACACATGTGGTATCGCCATACTCAGGAGAAGTAGTATAATGTGTTTTGGAGTGTATTTTTACACATACCCATGCTGGGTGGGAGAAATATCTCTGTAAATGACAATTTTTTTATTTTTGTTACACACCAGTGTCAATTTACAGAGATATTCCGCAAATCCCCAGTAAGATTTTAACAATGCTTAATTACAAAGGGAACTTCTCAGGTGGTATCTCACTATGGTATGAAGAGCTGATGAACAATCTGACCTCTCCACTCCAGAAATATGCTCTAATTTGGGCATATGATCTCAACACCTGTATCACTCCTGAGCTCTTAGTCAAAACCACTTTGCTTATAAATAAATATTCAAAATGCAACTCACATTGGGAGATGTCCCGCAAGCTTTTATTTAAATGGCACTATACACCACGGAGAATAGCGTCATTTTCACCTGAGATCTCCCCTTTATGCTGGCATTGCTCTGCCAATGTGGGCACTCTAATACATATGTTGTGGGCTTGTCCAAAAATTGGAGAATTCTGGCTTAAGGTGGAGAATTTGATTAAAAAAATATTCCTTGGGAATTTCCAAATTCCCCCCCACTAGCATTACTTTTGATAGGACTAGAGAAACTCCCTAAGCAAACCCAACCTCAAATCTGTCACACCATATTAGCAGCCCTATCACTCATTTTTTCCAACTGGAAATCGGCAGATCAATTACCGTATTTTGCGGAATATAAGACGCTCCGGCATATAAGACGCACCTAGATTTAGAAGGCAAAAATCAGGAAAAAAAACGAAACCTAGGTGCGTCTATGGTGCAGAGGTGTCTTATGGACCTTTAAACCCCCCAAAACTGTCTCTATCTAAGCTGAACTGCTCATCTACACTAAATCCTGCTACACTACACTTCACTTACCCCTGCTGCCCCCACCAACTACACTACACTACACGAACTAACCCCTGCAGCCAACCCAAACTACACTACACTACACGAACTAACCCCTGCAGCCAACCCAAACTACACTACACTACACGAACTAACCCCTGCAGCCAACCCAAACTACACTACACTTCACTAAGTAACCCCTGTAGAAACCCAAACTACACTACACTACTACACTACACTTCACTAACTAACCCCTGCAGCCAACCCAAACTACACTACACTAACTAAATCCTGCACCCAACACAAACTACACTACACTTTGCCCCTGCAGCATCTCACCTGATCCTGCTGCCGCGATCCTGTCCTCCTCCGCCTGACTGCCGCCTTCCAAGGGTCATCCGAGGGTCCCAGCTGTGGTCATCTGAGGGTCCCAGCCATCCCATCCAGAATCCCGGCTCTTCAGTGTCCCAGTCGCCAGATCGTCTTCACTGCAGACAGCAGTCATGCGGTAATCGCGCTGCTGCCTCGCCGACATCCTCCATGGTAACGGCGTCCTCTTCCTAGTTACGGTGCCCCCTTCTGTGTGACGAGCGGCGCATGTGCGCCGGGGTCACGCATGACTTCAGGCGCACGTGCGCCGGGGTCACGCATGACGTCAGGCGCACATGCGCTGCTCGTCACACAGAAGGGGGCACCGTAACTAGGAAGAGGACGCCGTTACCATGGAGGATGTCGGCGAGGCAGAAGCGCGATTACCGCATGACTGCTGTCTGCAGTGAAGACGATCTGGCGACTGGGACACTGAAGAGCCGGGATTCTGGATGGGATGGCTGGGACCCTCAGATGACCACAGCTGGGACCCTCGGATGACCCTTGGATGGTGGCAGTCAGACGGAGGAGGACAGGATCGCGGCAGCAGGAACCGGTAAGTATGTTTTGGGGCCCAAATACCGTACCTTTAGAATATAAGACGCACCCACTTTTCCCCCCTAGTTTTGGGGAAGAAAAAGTGCGTCTTATATTCCGAAAAATACGGTAAGTATATCAGCGCTTTTGACACTAATCAACAGAAACCTGTCTATGGAGGAAAGAATTAGGAGTAGAGGCCCAGGCTCTCAACTTAAATTCTCCCTGCCAGAAAACTGGGTGCACATGACCACATAAGTTAACAGAAACAGACACGGATGGTTACTATCTACTATACAAGCAGAAAAGTGGATTGTAATGTTATGTTGTTCTTTCCTTCTTGTTTTCTTTTTCTCTCTCTTTTCGCTTATTGTGTTTATTGTCCTTTCTCGCTTATCTCCTGTGTTATTGATTTTATAATATGTTTCAGGTCACCTACCATATAAGATAGACTTATTATCTGGATATAGGCTTGAACATTCGGTCACTGGAGATATCTGTTACTATTTTCATGTTAACATAAGCAACAGTCTCTTGGTACAGCTTTCTCACATAGTGGAGCTCACTCATGCTATTGGTAGGCCTACGGCCCTCTGTTACTGATAGCCTCATTGAACAAACGGGTATACATGGTGTCAGCCTAGTCGGCTTAGTTAATGATACTATGTTCGGTTACGAATAATTTAGTACCAATAACAGTGATGTATACTATAAACGAAATAATAATATTTATGATGATTAGTAAGGATAAAACCTAAGTAATGCATAAGCTTCATAATGCTGTTTAAAATGTTTGACAAAGCACAATCTTTATATTTGTATGTTTTAATCTTCAATAAAAAATATTTTGATGGAAAAAAATTTTTTACAGAGATATTTCTCCCACCCAGCATGTGTATGTGTAAAAATACACCCCAAAACACATTATACTACTTCTCCTACGGCGATACCACGTGTGACACTTTTTTTGCAGCCTAGGTGCGCTAAGGGGCCCAAAGTCCTATTAACGGGTTATTTTGAGGCATTTGGTTTCTAGACTACTCCTCACCCTTTAGGGCCCCTAAAATGCCAGGGCAGCATAGGAACCCCACAAATGACCCCATTTTAGAAAGAAGACACCCCAAGGTATTCCGTTAGGAGTATGGTGAGCTCATAGAAGATTTTATTTTTTGTCACAAGTTAGCGGAAAATGACACTTTGTGAAAAAAACAGTAAAAATCTATTTCCGCTAACTTGTGAAAAAAAATAAAATCTTCTATGAACTCACCATATGAATACTTTGGGATGTCTTCTTTCCAAAATGGGGTCATTTGGGGGGTATTTATACTATCTTGGAATTTTAGCACCTCGTGAAACCTGACAGGTGTTCAGAATAGTCAGAGATGCTTCAAAATGGGAATTTGCACCATAGTTTGTAAACGCTATAACTTTTACTCAAACCAATAAATATACACTTATTGGATTTTTTTTATCAAAGACATGTAGCAGAATAAATTTGGACAAAAATGTATATAGAAATTTTACTTTATTTGAAAAATTTCAGCACAGAAAGTTAAAAAAATCATTTTTTTGACAAAATGCATGTCTTTTTTGATGAATATAATAAAAACTAAAAATCACAGCAGCAATCAAATAGCACCAAAAGAAAGCTGTATTAGTAACAAGAAAATGAGGTAAAATTCATTTAGATGGTAGGTTGTATGACTGAGCAATAAACCATGAAAGCTGCAGTGGTCTGAATGGAAAAAAAGGCTCTGGTCCTTAAGGGGTAGAAAGACTGTGGTCCTCAAGTGGTTAAAGTTATGAATCAATCCCTGGTTGCACTTATCAGTTTATTCAGCATACAGGTAAGCAGCCTAAAGGACAGAACTAAAACCATAGAGAAAGGTTAATATTTAGCATCTGCCTTAACTAGGTACAGTTTGTTTGTTTTCCCTCTTACGGCTCATTTCCACTATAGCGAATCCGCATGCGTTGTCCGCATGCGGATTCGCACAGCCAATACAAGTGGATGGGCCTGTTTCCCCTTGTGCGTTGTGCGGAGCCTTTTTGTGTGCGGGGAAAATCTGCACGGCAGAGCCGTCAGAATTCGCTCCCCGCACACCGCTAAGCGAATCGCATACAATGTACCTAATAGGGAAATCGCATGCGGTTTTGGCATGCGTTTTTCCCTGCGATTTTGCATGCGATTTCGCATAGGAGGTAATGTTAGTTTACAAAGGCAGTGACATGGTTAAAATCGCCCACCTACTACCCTATGCGAAATCGCATGCGAAATCGCGGGAAAAAACGCATGCAAAATCGCACCCGCATGCGATTTCGTCTGCGGTGATTTCCCGGCGATTCCGCACCGCACAAGTGGAAATGCAGCCTCAGTTTCAGTCACCCAGGCTAAACAGAGACTACAGACAGTGCTGAGAGCTGTGTTCTTTCAAGCATAGTTTTCATTTTCTAGTTGAATCAACAAGCTAATTTTACATGGGAAATTAAGTTTGTGAAATGCCATTGCTTGTAGTTACATTTATTAAGCTAGTAAATTGGACTCTAATGCTATGCTTGCCTTTCTAAAGCAGGCTACAGCTTTAGCTCCCATGAAGTGCATGACTTCTGTTACATACTGTATGCATGGATAAAAATGTATTTTCATAAGTAGTGGCTCATCATCACTGAATAATGTTACATATTTTGTCACATGAAAACCTTTGTCACTAAACAGAATATACTGATTTGCTGTTTGTGTTGATACAATGTCATTTTGAAGCTTGTAATAGGAGTACACCAGTCCTGAAAAAAATCTTATTTTTCTGATTAACATATTTCTCTGTGTATTGAAGCATACCCACATGATATGGGAGCTATGCTTATTCTGTTTTCCTTGACCTAACATGGCGGCATACCTATGAATATTGGCTCCGCCCCGAACCCTGATAGGACAGATCACCTATAAGTTTTTTGAACCCGCCCCCTCCAGCCATTCTTTTTTCTGTCCTCGAGTGGACAGGTTCGCCTATTTGTTTTGTTTACTTTTTCTTTTGTTTTATTTCTTTTCCTAGGTTTTTACCTGTGCTCAGCGGGTTCAGCCTCTCCCGCATGACGAGGACGTCCTGTACCCTTAAATAGGGTTTAATGGTTGCCTCGGTGTGCGTACCAGCATGTCTGCTGGATGCGCGGCTTGCCCGACTCTGTAATGGCGCCGCTAGACCCCTCCGGGAAGTGAGTGCGCAGGAAGTCTCGCAATAGACGAGATTTGGCTGCGGGAGCGCTGATTGGGCAGGCGCCCGATATTGGGGGTTTCAGGAAACAGTAGAGTGATGGCTGCACGCTGCTTTAGCGGTCTGGCGGGTGCTGCTCCGGCTACAGGCTAGTAGCTCGCTTCTGACTATTGGATTCGGATTGCTGTTAGCTCGCTCCTGACTATTGGATTTCGAGTTGCTCAATACATTCTGATCTGCTGGATGCAGGTATGACACTGTTACTTTCCTACTATGTTGCAATGATATTAATTATGTCAATGCTAGGATGGTAATGGTTTACTTGATCTTTCTCTTAAATAGAGAAATGGATGTGATTGACCATTCAGAGGAGGTGGTTGCTGTCAGGTAACAGACTACTAAATGTAGTCTTTTCTGATCATACACACAGGGTGTCATTTTGCTATATGTCTCCCTTGCACAGGGTCCCCGAGGGGATTTATGTCTCAAAAGAGTGCTTATTCCCCTTCTGTCATTTTTTACATGGATTGCAGTGAAGCATACATATATATTTTATGTTTCCACAGTCCGGGGGACGGAGGAAGTGGTCAGGCGATGCCTAAGAATCATTGATCCCCATCTAAGACACGGCAGTCTCAGTCACGATCAAGGGACAGAAACAGGAGCCATCGTTCCCGTAATAAATCAGCTGTAATGCTGGATCCACATGGTGATTTCACGCTCGATTCCCGTCGATTCGTTTATTTCCAACATGTCCGATTTGGATTTCGATGGATCGTTAGGTCGATTCGCATGCAAAGTATGCCGAATCGACCTAACGATCCATCGAAATCCAAATCGGACATGTTGGAAATAAACGAATCGACGGAAAATCGAGTGCGCGAACGCACCGTGTGGATCCAGCATAAAGAAGAGATCCTCCAGAGATTATAGAAGCAGATCCCAGAGTAGTGGCACCTCCACAACCAGTGTCTGCTTCAGCTCCTCAAGCTTTATTAGAGGATTACCTATCTCAGGAGGATATATCGCCATGAAGCTTTAGTTTTGCCTTAGTTCCAGCATTTCTCTCAGCAATAAAGTCAGCTATCGATTGGAAAGATGAGGAGGGTTTGGTTCCTGAACCGGACAAATACTATCCACACTTAGACCAGCAGCCTAAGGTGTTCCCATTCATGAAAGTGATAAAGGAGGTGATCATGAAAGAATGGAGCAAGGTTGAATAAAATCCTTCTCTTAACAATAGATTCTTAAAGCTCTACCTGTTGAAACAGGAGGATGCTAAGTTATTGGACTCTGCACCAGTAGGTGATGCCTCAGTCGTTAGACTGGCCAAGCATGTGATTCTTCCCATGAAAAATGCTATAGCCTTTAAGGAACCTTCAGACAGAAAGATGTATACAGATATTAAGAGAGCCTTCTTGGCTGCAAGAGCTCCATGCAGGCCTGCAATTGCCTTAACCTCTTTAGCCAAGGCTACTCGTGTTTGGGTAGACAACGTTGAATCAGCATTAAATTCGGATTCAGACAAGCAAGAAGTAATTAAGGCTCTGGACGAGTTAAAATTAACTGGAGAGTTCATGGGAGAAGCGGCAATTGATGTCATCAGGTCAGCAGCCAGGTCAATGTTATGCAGCGTGTCCGCCAGAAGAGCCCTCTGGCTAAAGCCATGGTCGGCTGATCAAGCATCAAAATCGAATTGGTGTAAGATCCCCTTTGATGGATCTCATCTGTTTGGTTCTCAGATGGATAGTGCCATTTCAAAAGTGACCGGAGGAAAGTTGGGTCTGATCCCACAAGATAAGAAACAGAGACCGTTTAGACAACAGTCTTCTAGAAGGAATCCTAACAGCAGGTTTCAACAGGCAAAAACTTACAAGCCAAACAGACAGTTCATCAGAAATTGGAAAGGGAACTCAATCCACCTTTGCAAGAGGAATTAAGCCCAAGACTTCTTCCGATTCTCAACAGAATCAGAAACGTTTTTGACGGGGCGTCCACTCAAGATTTCCGGGTGGGGGCCAGGTTGCACCTTTACTGGGAATCTTGGGTGGGGATAATCAGAGATCCCTGGGTTCTGAATACTCTGAAGGTAGGACACTCTTGGAGGTTCAAGAAGAAACCTCCACGATTCAATTTCATACCCACAAAGATTCCACAAGACAAGGAGAGATATCTGACCCTAACGGAATTTGTTCAGACACTGTTAAGAGAAGGAGCAATTGTTTCGATTTCAGCCAGGGAAGGCCGTGTAGGAATCTTTTCTTCACTGTTCTTGGTAAGAAAATCATCAGGAGGTTGGAGGCCAGTACTCGATTTGAAGTTCTTGAACAGGCAAGATTATGCAACTCAAAAAAGACCTATAAAGTTTCAGCTTGGTGGCATTTGGTTGGTCCATTTTCAGGCTGCAACATTTTAATACAAATATTTGCATAATCGTGCATCACTTGAGAATTATTTGCATCTCACTGACCATCCCTAGTGAGGAAGGTTAAAAAAGGAGAGGGAAAAGGGTGCATTTCCCTCTCTGAGGGCCAGTGCACACCAAAAACCTCTAGCAGATCTGCTAACGCTAGAGGTTTTTGAAGCAGATTTTCAAAACGATTCCTAGGCATGTTTAGGGCCCATTCACACTTGAGCGTTTTGCCGGCGATTTTGGCAAAACGCTCAAACGCTAGCGCTTTTGAAAGCGCTAGTGTAATAAAAGTTTATGGGCTCATTCTTACTTGGGCTATTTGCGCTAATTGCCACAAATCGCCCAAAATTGCGAATTGCAAACGTGTCACCTGTACCATTTTCAGGCGATTTCCCAGTGATCGCGTTTCAGTGCTATAGAAGCGCTAAACACGATCGCGGAAAAATCGCTGCAGTGTTCGGTGATTTTTCCTCTGAAAAATCACTCTTGCAAAACGCCAGGCAAAAACCGCCGGCGATTTGCGTTTCTAAATGTGAATGGGCCCTTAGAGAGGTTTTATAAACATGCCTAGCATTTTTTGGAGCGTTTTTGTGTAGAAGATATCATATATTGTTACAGTAAAGCTGTTACTGAACAGCTTCTGTAACAAAAACGCCTGGAAAACCGCTCTGATATAGCATTTTTCAGAGCCGTTTTTTTCCACTTTCCTATACTTTAACATTGAGGCAGAAAGGCCTCAGAAATATAAAAAATGCTGCAGCCCCGAGTTTGCGTTTGGGGAAAAAACAAACTGCTCTGGTGTGCACCAGCCCATTGAAATACATTAGCCAAGTGGTTTTCTATCCCCAAGCGTTTTTAAAAACGCTCATGAACCGCTCTGGTGTCCACCAGCCCCAACACTCATTCTATTTAATTAACGTGAGAAAGATGGATCCAGGAGCACCCACAAGCAGGCGCATTAAAAAGTGTGTTCTTAGTAATTAGGTGTAAATGGGTCAACAACCTACTAATGGCTATGCACCATACTAACAGAAGGAGCATTACCCCTGCATAATAATAGTTTTTTATTTAAGTATTTATATAGCGCCCACATATTAAGCAGCACTGTACAGAGTATATTGTCTTGTCACTAACTGTCCCTCAGAGGGGGCTCATAATCTAGTCCCTACCATAGTCATATGTCCATTTATGTATTGTATAGTGCATGTATCATATTCTAGGGCCAATTTAAGGGGAAGCCAATTAACTGATCTGTATGTTTTTGGGATGTGGGAGGGAACCGAAGTGCTTGGAGGAAACCCAAACAGACACGAGGAGAATATACAAACTCCTTACAGATGTTGATCCGGCTGGGATTCGAACCGGGGACCCAGGCAAAAGAGCGCTAACCACTACGCCACCGTGCTGCATAATAATAGTTAGAAAGAAACCTGCTGCAGGTTTAATAAATAGCTTATTAAGTGATTGCAAACTGATAACATTTAATTAAGAACAATTAAAAACAAGGCAGGACCAACCTGCATCTCAATCTGACCTCAACAGATTTGCATGCAGTTGCAAGTTGGTGTGATTAATAGATCATCTCAGTTATAGAGACACACCATCTTTTGACCATAACGCACTGCTACAACATGCAAATGAATAAATAATGATATTCTAATAATTACTGTTGCCTGGTCAATGAATGCAATGTTCTCCCCAGGCTCTTTTAGCCGGGTGCTCCACCCGGCTAGTTTTGATGAGCACCCGGCTGTCATCGGCTTACCCCCTCGTATTCTGTAAGCATAGTTGCTCACAGAAGCACCAGCCCTGCATTTTCTTATCTCACCGCACCTGGCTACTTTTTCCTGCCACTCGGCTATTATTTCATGCCACCCGGCTGGAAAAAAATTCTGGGGAGAACACTGGAATGATTGTGTGTCACCACAAGTCAAGCAATTTGCAACAAATATATACCGGTAATATGCATGAAACTGGGTTCAGTGAAATTACAAGGGACTACAAGGAATTATCGTATTTTTTGGCTGCACCATTGCACTTTATGGTCGATTCATAAGGTGCAATTGTGCAGTCAAAAAATAATACTAATGTCCCAACTTAAAATTCTGATTCAGGGTTATGATATAGCAGCTTGATTATAAAGTGCAGTTGCACATTTGTATGTAGCTCATCTTTTCCCTGCACTTCAGTTTTATCATCTCCTGTTATTGTCATTCTTATATGCACTACTGCACTACATGGGCCAGCGCTTGTGCAGTAGTGCGCAACCTGGCACCTTGTAGGAGGGCATTTCCAAAGGAACAAAGGGGGTGGTGGAGAACGGGGGGGGGGGAGGGGGCTGCTCACGAGGACTGCTGCCCATACATGCCTGCTCCTTCTATTTGTACAAATGGCTTTGCCTCTGGCATTCCTAAATACAGTATAGATTCACTATCTAGCTGGGCATTTTCTTCCAGCCAGAAGTCACTGTAATGCCATCAGTCTATAGCAGACAGACTAGTATGGGACTGACCCTTTCATGCTCTTATTAGAGTATCTCTGTTCTTCCTCAGAACACTTCTCTGTTTTGACATTTTCAGCCCTGTCTGCCAAGCATCAAATGTCCCAGAATGCCGTTCCACTTCACTATTTGGATTGTGCTTCTGGACACCAAGCATGGACAGATTTCTCTGCCTTTGATGGCTCTGCTCTAATCCTTCCCTTGTAAAGCTAGACAGTGTTATTGTAAAACATATACCCCATAAATACAGCCTTTATAAACCTGTCATTTGTAATACATAAAGCATGCAGAAGTTCAGTGGCTAGTAAGATAACTGACCCTTTCAGAGCGTCTGTTTTTACAGTGCTGCTAGATCGTTAGGACAGAATTTACATTGGCCACAAAGCTGCTTGTTCAGATAATAGAAAATATTAAACTTTAAGAAACTGCTATTCTCTTCTCTTTAAAAAGAACAGCAATTAAAACTATCAAAGAGGTGTGTGTGTGTGTGTGTGTGTGTGCGTGCGTGCGTGCGTGTGTAGCCAGGAATAGGTGCCCGCAGAATAGGTCAGCCAGGTCAAGTTTCCCTCAGTATAGGTAGCCAGTATAGTTGCCCCCTGTATAGGTTAACCAGGTAGGTGCCGTCAGTATAGTTGCCCCAGTATAAGTTAGATAGGTAGATACCCCCAGTATAGGCTAGATAGGTAGGTGCCCCCAGTATATAGGTTAGCTAAATAGGTGCCTCCAATTTAGGTAGCAAGTAAAGTTGCCCTCAGTATAGGTTAGATAGGTAGGTGCCCCCAGTTTAGGTTAGATAGATAGGGGCCCCAGTATTGGTAGCTAGGTAGGTGCCTCCTTGCACATTCACTTGAGGGAGACCGGCTGGGGGTCAGTCGGTTTTTGGGAAATTGAAGGCCACTACTGTCATGAACCCAATCGCGCCCTTACAACTAAGATTATCTTGTATTCCCAATTTTGTAAGGAAATTGATTGAAATTATCAATCAGGTGGCCATGTTGCAGCATCAGAATCTGACAGATTCAATCATTATGATCAGCCGGATATCAGTTCTGAAAAACGAGAACTCTATAGGCATCCTTAAGCTAAATGCTCACCTGATGATGGATCTACATACAACCAGCATGAATGAGAGTTCAAACAATCATGCGAGAGGGATCTTAAAAATGCGGCGTGCTGGCCTAATCGCACAGTGATACCTACTTTGCGAGATCGTGGAAATGATCGCTTGTCGCTCAAAAAATTGCCAGTCGTCACGAGAAGAATCACAGGTAGGTTGGAGCCTTTAATGCAACTGTTGTCCGGGGAAAAAAGAAACAAGAGGGAACTACAAATATAAAATTGCCAGAAATCTATGCTGAAAAATATGCTGACGATTATAGTGCTGAAAGTATAACACTAGCATTGCAGATTGAATAAGCAATCAAATGTTGTCTAAATTACCATGTGAATATTAGTGTTTTGCAAACAGTGCAGGTGAATCAAAGCATCGTTTGTGAAGCAGGGAATTGAGGACTGTCACCTGTGATCTGTGATGATTGGGAAGGCTGTGCATTTGCCAGGTTGTTGCCCTCTGTTTTTCCCAGCTGGTTAATGTGCAGGGAACTAAACTGAAGAACATTTGCATAGATACTATTCCAGAGTTTATGTTTGTACTTAAGGTGCATACACACATCAGACTATAGTCTTTGGAAAATGAAAGATCACAGACCAATCTTACCACCCTTCATGTAGTATGAGAGCCATACTCTACACAGTCTTTTCTATGGAGCTGAACTCCCCATCAGAAAAAAATCTTTGCAAGATGCTGCACACACAGATGCTGTACAGACACAAAAGATCAGTAACTGCAAAAGATCTGTTCCTGCCAAAAATCCATTAATGCAAATTGCAATGATAGTCTATGAGATCTGCAGATCATCATACACACATGATTTAACTGACATTCATCTGCAGATCAGATCCACCAGGATGGATTTTCAGATCTGCGGATGATTGCTTGATCTGCAGATGAATGTCAGTTAAATCATGTGTGTATGATGATCTGCAGATCTCATAGACTTTCATTGCAATTTGCAGGAATGGATTTTTGGCAGGAACAGATCTTTTGCAGATACTGATCTTTTGTGTCTGTACAGCATCTGTGTGTGCAGCATCTTGCAAAGATTTCTATCTGATGGGGTGTTCAGCTCCATAGAAAAGACTGTGTAGAGTATGGCTCTCATACTACATGAAGGGTGGTAAGATTGGTCTGTGATCTTTCATTTTCCAAAGACCATAGTCTGATGTGTGTATGAGCCTTTAGGCTCTGAGGTGCAATGGACACCTGCTGGTATTTGACAATACTAGCTTAGGAGCCAGGTGAAGGAAGAGGGGATCAGCAGCTGTTTGCTGAAGGTAAGCAGAACATAGTGGTTTGTTGCACCTGTTGGACTTCCCAAGCAGTCTAAACAAAAGGTCACACATCCACATTAGTTTACTGTATACACAGCCGGAACGCACTTGCTTGAATCATGCACATTTTGCCGGGCGTGGTAAAGCACACCCTGCAGCACTGGCCATTATAATTGCACGTCATTCGTGTTCTGCATTTGCCTGCATTTTTCCCAGCAAATGTAAACTGGACAGCTTTCTGTTTTTTTCCTGCACAACTCGAGCATTTGCTATTATCATGCTTTCCGCCACATCCGAACAAACATAAAAAATCATGAGCAGGAAAACTCAAAGATGAACGCAGAAGTGCGGGGAAAACACACTGTCAGGCAGGGAACACACTTGCCTTTCAGTTTTCTGCATACGTTTTCTGCACACGAAGTGTGTTTCTATGAAGAAAAACGTGCGCGTTTTTTTCACAGCAGCTAATGTAATTGATAGAAGAAACTGACAAAATGTGCAGAATCATGATGCAGAATGTCAGTTTTTTTCTGCGCACAAAAAACACATAAAATGTGCCCATTGATTAACATGAGTTCTCAGTTTTTCTGTGCAGAAAACGCATACGAAAACAGTCAAGTGTGTTCCCTGCCTAAAATTATTATATTATACACTCGTACAATTGTTGCCCATGGGGATTGGGACTTGATCCCTCAGGCGGCAGTGCTGGTCGTAATGGAAAAAGCTACGCTTACGGATCATTACGCGTAATTTTACGCTATTACGCATTACGAAATTACGCTTACGGCATAGACATTCAATTTCGGTACATGTCTGTAATTACGCATTGCCCTTACGCAATTACGCGTAAGAATACCGTAATTCAGGTTGTTACGTTGTAGGCTTACGCGTAACTTACTACTAGCAATTAATGCGTAAGGTCATGCTGCCAAGCGGAAAAGTTGACGCATGGATCAATGTTAGGTAGCCGCCAACTTTAAGGGTTAATAGCAAAGCCCCCTTAAGTGCTAAGAGCCTCAAATTTGGAGAATATATTAAGGAGATCAGAAGGAATAAGAGGAAAAATTTTTTTTTCAAAAAGACCTTATAGTTTTTGAGAAAATCGATTTTTAAGTTTCAAGGGCAAAAATGTCTTTTAAATGCGGAAAATGTCAGTTTTTTTTGCACAGGTAACAATAGTGTTTTATTTTCATAGATTCCCCCAAGTGGGAAGAGTTTTACTTACTTCGTTCTGAGTGTGGGAAATATTAAAAAAAAAACGACGTGGGGTCCCCCCTCCCAGACCTCTTTAACCCCTTGTCCCCCATGCAGACTGGGATAGCCAGAATGCGGAGCACCGGCCGCGTGGGGCTCCGCACCCTGACTATACCAGCCCGCATGGTCCATGGATTGGGGGGTCTCGGAAGGGGAGGGGCAGCCAAGCTTTCCCCTCCCCCTCCGAGCCCTTGTCCAATCCAAGGACAAGGGGCTCTTCTCCACCTCCGATGGGCGGTGGAGGTGGAAGCCGCGATTTCCTGGGGGGGAGGTTCATGGTGGCATCTGGGAGTCCCCTTTAAAAAGGGGTCCCCCAGATGCCCACCCCCCCTCCCAGGAGAAATGAGTATAGAGGTACTTGTACCCCTTACCCATTTCCTTTAAGAGTTAAAAGTAAATAAACACACAGACACTTAGAAAAAGTATTTTAATTGAACAAAAAACATAACCACGAAAAAAGTCCTTTAATATTCTTAATTAACCATTAATACTTACCTGTCCCTTTTAAAAGCCAGTTCCCACGCAATATCCTCGGAAATATACTAATCAGTTACAATGTAACAAAGTTATTACAATGTAACAACTTTGTTACTTTGTAACACCACCGCACCCGACGTCACTCGCCGCCACCGCCGCACCCGCACGCACCCGACAGAGCTCTGAGCTATATAGCTCAGAGCTCTCTAAGCATCTTTGTATTTGGGCTCCAAGGAGCCCCATTGGTCCTTAGCAGACCAATGGGGTTCCTTTAAATCAGAAGGAACCCCATTGGTCTGCTAAGGACCATTGGGGCTCCTTGGAGCCCAAATACAAAGATGCTAAGAGAGCTCTGAGCTATATAGCTCAGAGCTCTGTCGGGTCCGTGCGGGACGCTAAGTCCCCGCCGCCTCCCGCTGTCCACCCCGCCTCTCCCACATGTCACCCACATGTCACCCACATGTGGGTGACATGTGGGTGACAGATGTGGGCGGGGCTGACAGCGGGAGGCGGCGGGGACTTAGCGTCCCGCACGGACCCGACAGAGCTCTGAGCTATATAGCTCAGAGCTCTCTTAGCATCTTTGTATTTGGGCTCCAAGGAGCCCCATTGGTCCTTAGCAGACCAATGGGGTTCCTTCAGATTTAAAGGAAACCCATTGGTCTGCTAAGGACCAATGGGGCTCCTTGGAGCCCAAATACAAAGATGCTAAGAGAGCTCTGAGCTATATAGCTCAGAGCTCTGTCGGGTGCGTGCGGGTGCGGCGGTGGCGGCGAGTGACGTCGGGTGCGGTGGTGTTACAAAGTAACAAAGTTGTTACATTGTAATAACTTTGTTACATTGTAACTGATTAGTATATTTCCGAGGATATTGCGTGGGAACTGGCTTTTAAAGGGACAGGTAAGTATTAATGGTTAATTAAGAATATTAAAGGACTTTTTTCGTGGTTATGTTTTTTGTTCAATTAAAATACTTTTTCAAAGTGTCTGTGTGTTTATTTACTTTTAACTCTTAAAGGAAATGGGTAAGGGGTACAAGTACCTCTATACTCATTTCTCCTGGGAGGGGGGGTGGGCATCTGGGGGACCCCTTTTTAAAGGGGACTCCCAGATGCCACCATGAACCTCCCCCCCAGGAAATCGCGGCCTCCACCTCCACCGCCCATCGGAGGTGGAGAAGAGCCCCTTGTCCTTGGATTGGACAAGGACTCGGAGGGGGAGGGGAAAGCTTGGCTGCCCCTCCCCTTCTGAGACCCCCCAATCCATGGACCATGCGGGCTGGTATAGTCAGGGTGCGGAGCCCCACGCGGCCGGTGCTCCGCATTCTGGCTATCCCAGTCTGCATGGGGGACAAGGGGTTAAAGAGGTCTGGGAGGGGGGACCCCACGTCGTTTTTTTTTAATATTTCCCACACTCAGAACGAAGTAAGTAAAACTCTTCCCACCTGGGGGAATCTATGAAAATAAAACACTATTGTTACCTGTGCAAAAAAAACTGACATTTTCCGCATTTAAAAGACATTTTTGCCCTTGAAACTTAAAAATCGATTTTCTCAAAAACTATAAGGTCTTTTTGAAAATTTTTTTTTCCTCTTATTCCCACTGATCCCCTTAATATACCCTGTGAATTTGGTGTTTCTAAATTTTAAGCAGGCTTTGCTATTAACCGTTAAAGTCGGCGGGTTTTTAAATGTATCTATTTTTCCTTTGAAACTTTAACATCGATTTTCTCAAAAACTATAAGGTCTTTTTGAAAAAAAAAAATTTCCTCTTATTCCTTCTGATCTCCTTAATATATTCTCCAAATTTGAGGCTCTTAGCACTTAAGGGGGCTTTGCTATTAACCCTTAAAGTCGGCGGCTTTTTTATATTATACGGGAGCGTAATATTACGCAATTACGGCAGACTGTGTAATTTCAATGGGAGTTTACTGTCTTACGCGTAATTTGTTACGCGTAAAACGTAACCTACGGTCTACGCGTAATTAATTACGCGTAATACCGTAACCTTACACGTAACGCTTACGGTGCATTTGTAGTGAATTACGATGCGTAATTACGCTAATGCGTAATTTCGGCCCAGCACTGTCAGGCGGCATTTGGTGGCTGAAAGTTGCACATACATTCTGCAATAGGAGACCAAACTGTCTGTTTCCATGTGGAAAACAGAATCTGTAAAACTTTTTAGCAATATGGGAATTGGAACTTCCTTCATTTCTGGTCTCCACTAAAATGTATGAGGTCTTTTTTCTTCAGCAATGCTTCTTTAATTTGCTGAAAACACTTATCTCACTGAATCTTCATGCTACCATATAGGAAACTTGCTCATATACAGCAGCACTACTGTATAATGCTTTCCAAGTAATCTAAGCACAGTATTTCACTTAAATCCTGACTACAGGGTGCTAAGCCTGTATTTTTACCAATGTAAGGTAAAGGCTATTTAGTCTTCAGCAGTGTCACTTGTATAGAAGGATCATTGTTAGTTTGTTTATTTGGTCTGACTGAGGTTGCTATGGTAATATTAAAGAAATTGCTTGAATTCCATGTTTGCAAAAGTGGCAGAGTGTGTTAAACAAGTGGCCTGTATAAGTCAAGGAGAATATGCATACTATAGTTATAACAAGTAAATAGCAGCTAGGATCGGTGTTCTCTTGTAAAACACTGCAATGTTTAAACATGCATCTTGTAACTGTGAAAACTTTTAAGCTTAGTTTCCTGTCTTTCATTTCTCAAGGACTTGTGATCTAACAATAGACATAACTTGTGGAATGGCTGAGGAGAGCCTGAAAGGTTTCAGCTCACTTCAGCTCAACAGTATCTCATTTCCTGTTGTGTTTTTTTCCAATTCTTCAGGAAAACTGGAAAAGTAATTGCTGATAAGGGACTAGTAAAGCTATACAATGCCCTATGTAAACTCATAAGTGAAAGAGACGCCCTAATGGTGCACCATTATACACATATATACACCTTTGACCGATGTCCAGGGGAGGACTGGCCAGGGGGGACGGGGGGGGGGAGATTTCCCCCCAGGCTGCCTCTCATTTAGTTATTTAGGGCTGGCACTGTGCCTGGTGAATTCAGGTTTTTGTATAAGGCAATGTGAAACACTAGGCTGAATGAGGGAAATAAATGCCCAATTACAGAGCAATTGCAGGACGGGCAAGCTAGTAAGTATACACAATCAAAAACCGCGCTGATATCACTTCTCGGGTGAGTGTAAATTAGCGGTGCGCTGCTTAAAAATTAACAAAGTCCAATTTAAAACATCAAATCACCTGCGCACTGACGTTCCCGTGGCTAGACACCCCCTCCACTTGCAAGGTTCAGTCCCAAGTTTTCACCAAATGTACAATTTTGCCCTCGCAGTCGGTTACCACAATTACCACTTCGGCGAGACACCACCACCACACCCCAAGCAGTGGGCACTCACCGCATCAAATTGACCCTCTATTAGATGGGTCTCCAGCGCTTATGGGGTCATATGGCCACCCCCTGCCTTTTCGAGCAAGCCTGTCCACTGCTTCCACCTTTTCTCACAGGATCATCACACCTCAAAAGACATATTTGGAATACTCATAGCGTAAAACCATAAAAACTGTTTATTAATAAAATCAATTTTGCACTCACAAGCTTAGACGTTTTCATAGGCACAGAGTTTTTGTGGGCTCTACCCCAATCGTTGGCCGCTGGGTGGGCTTGTTGCGCTGGCGTGGTCAGCTCCTCCCGGCTTCCCCCTCTGGCTTCACGTCTCTCCTTGGCCACTAGCTTTACTAGTTTCGTCGCTATCTGCGACTCATCAGAAGCATATGCGGCCATTACCCTGTCTTCCTAATATACCCATACCGATACTCCTTCCGCCCCTCATTCCTCCTCCCCCCGGATGTGACCTCTATACTTCTCTAGACTGCGTATCCAAACGCCGTCCAGTGATGCAGCACGTTGTATGTATTACTTCCTGGATCCCGGACACCGTCTCCGTGGTTACGCGGACTCGTCAATATAGACGTTTGCCGCTCCCCATCTTAAACACGTATATGCGTCCTGACAGGCGTGCATTGCGTCACTCCTCTACTTGTGCGCATGCGTCCATCATGGCGCCTGCGTCCCTGTCTAAACCAATACTCTCCGGCCACTATGTAGGCGAGTGTACTCCTATTGTACTCCACCCAGTGGCCAGTTTGGGGTATAGCCCTTACATCTTAAATATTATATATTATCAGCCAAAATTTCCAGCGGGACATATTATTTTTGAACAGGAACTTAATATGTATACAATGTATTATTCCAGAGGGACATAATGTTTATACAGAAAAAACATGATAGTTATACAGTCTATTATTTCAGTTCTTTTTAAATGGTGTGCATTTCCACTGTGCCTGTTGGTCCCCCCTTATTTTACCCTCCCTCCCCTTAATTTTAAACAAGTGTTCCATAGTGATAATTCCAACCTCTCTGTGATTCATTATATCTTAGTGTACAAATACATCTGTTGTCAAACCTAAAAAACCTTTGTAACCAACCACTCTTAGACTATCAGGCATAAGTGCTGCAGCTCACCATTTGTAACTCTTTCCCCTTTTCCTTAGAGTCAATCATTACTTAAAAAACACATTAGATCTATCTCTGCATTTAAACCTCTTGGCTTCAATGTATTGAGTAGATGTATCCATTTAGTTTCTCTTTGTGAGATTTACCTCACCATGTTCCCCCCCCCTCCATGGCCGGTTCACCTTCTCCACTCCACAGAAGGTTAGTAACGCTGGATTACTGTTGTGTACCTCCTTAAAATGAGCAGACAGGGTGTGACCCATCAGACCCCTTTTTATGTTTCTCACGTGTTCCCCCATTCTCTCTTTCAGGGTTCTGGTGGTCCTCCCTACATATTGTAGTCCACACGGGCACCATGCTAGGTATATCACATATTTGTCATTACATGTGATAAAGTCCCTCAGCTTTACTTTTTTATTATTGGAGTACCCTACTACCCTTTCTACCTTACCTGCTTTCGCCTCTCTACATCCCTTACAATCCCTGCATGGGAAAAAACCTGGTTTCTGCCACCCTAAAAATCTAGGTGGTTCTTTTTTTGGTTCCACACAACTGGGGGCCAGGTGATTTTTAAGATTGGGGGCCTTCCTGTATATAAAATTGGGTCTTGAGGGTAATATTTTACTCAACTCTGTGTCTGATAATAGTATCTCCCAATGCTTTTGAATTATTTGCTCCACCTGCCTATATTGTGCATTAAATTGTGTAATAAAAGCGAGCGTAATTGTGCTCCTTTCCATCACTGTGCCCATTTCTCTCTCTATTGATAAGCTCTCTTCTATCTTGTGCAGTTTCTCCTCAGTCACCACCCAAGGTGGATAAAGGGGGTCCCCAGAGGACAACTCATGAGAATGAGGAGAAACTGCACTGACATTGTTGATTTTGAAGCACAATCACAGATATTGAAGGATAGGTTCTTAGAGAAGGGGTATAAGGAAAACTTTTTGGATGAAGAAATCCAAAAGGTGAGAGAACAAGATAGAAGAGAGCTTATCAATAGAGAGAGAAATGGGCACAGTGATGGAAAGGAGCACAATTACGCTTTTATTACACAATTTAATGCACAATATAGGCAGGTGGAGCAAATAATTCAAAAGCATTGGGAGATACTATTATCAGACACAGAGTTGAGTAAAATATTACCCTCAAGACCCAATTTTATATACAGGAAGGCCCCCAATCTTAAAAATCACCTGGCCCCCAGTTGTGTGGAACCAAAAAAAGAACCACCTAGATTTTTAGGGTGGCAGAAACCAGGTTTTTCCCATGCAGGGATTGTAAGGGATGTAGAGAGGCGAAAGCAGGTAAGGTAGAAAGGGTAGTAGGGTACTCCAATAATAAAAAAGTAAAGCTGAGGGACTTTATCACATGTAATGACAAATATGTGATATACCTAGCATGGTGCCCGTGTGGACTACAATATGTAGGGAGGACCACCAGAACCCTGAAAGAGAGAATGGGGGAACACGTGAGAAACATAAAAAGGGGTCTGATGGGTCACACCCTGTCTGCTCATTTTAAGGAGGTACACAACAGTAATCCAGCGTTACTAACCTTCTGTGGAGTGGAGAAGGTGAACCGGCCATGGAGGGGGGGGGACATGATGAGGGAAATCTCACAAAGAGAAACTAAATGGATACATCTACTCAATACATTGAAGCCAAGAGGTTTAAATGCAGAGATAGATCTAATGTGTTTTTTAAGTAATGATTGACTCTAAGGAAAAGGGGAAAGAGTTACAAATGGTGAGCTGCAGCACTTATGCCTGATAGTCTAAGAGTGGTTGGTTACAAAGGTTTTTTAGGTTTGACAACAGATGTATTTGTACACTAAGATATAATGAATCACAGAGAGGTTGGAATTATCACTATGGAACACTTGTTTAAAATTAAGGGGAGGGAGGGTAAAATAAGGGGGGACCAACAGGCACAGTGGAAATGCACACCATTTAAAAAGAACTGAAATAATAGACTGTATAACTATCATGTTTTTTCTGTATAAACATTATGTCCCTCTGGAATAATACATTGTATACATATTAAGTTCCTGTTCAAAAATAATATGTCCCGCTGGAAATTTTGGCTGATAATATATAATATTTAAGATGTAAGGGCTATACCCCAAACTGGCCACTGGGTGGAGTACAATAGGAGTACACTCGCCTACCTAGTGGCCGGAGAGTATTGGTTTAGACAGGGACGCAGGCGCCATGATGGACGCATGCGCACAAGTAGAGGAGTGACGCAATGCACGCCTGTCAGGACGCATATACGTGTTTAAGATGGGGAGCGGCAAACGTCTATATTGACGAGTCCGCGTAACCACGGAGACGGTGTCCGGGATCCAGGAAGTAATACATACAACGTGCTGCATCACTGGACGGCGTTTGGATACGCAGTCTAGAGAAGTATAGAGGTCACATCCGGGGGGAGGAGGAATGAGGGGCGGAAGGAGTATCGGTATGGGTATATTAGGAAGACAGGGTAATGGCCGCATATGCTTCTGATGAGTCGCAGATAGCGACGAAACTAGTAAAGCTAGTGGCCAAGGAGAGACGTGAAGCCAGAGGGGGAAGCCGGGAGGAGCTGACCACGCCAGCGCAACAAGCCCACCCAGCGGCCAACGATTGGGGTAGAGCCCACAAAAACTCTGTGCCTATGAAAACGTCTAAGCTTGTGAGTGCAAAATTGATTTTATTAATAAACAGTTTTTATGGTTTTACGCTATGAGTATTCCAAATATGTCTTTTGAGGTGTGATGATCCTGTGAGAAAAGGTGGAAGCAGTGGACAGGCTTGCTCGAAAAGGCAGGGGGTGGCCATATGACCCCATAAGTGCTGGAGACCCATCTAATAGAGGGTCAATTTGATGCGGTGAGTGCCCACTGCTTGGGGTGTGGTGGTGGTGTCTCGCCGAAGTGGTAATTGTGGTAACCGACTGCGAGGGCAAAATTGTACATTTGGTGAAAACTTGGGACTGAACCTTGCAAGTGGAGGGGGTGTCTAGCCACGGGAACGTCAGTGCGCAGCTGATTTGATGTTTTAAGCTAGTAAGTATACACAGCATGATACAGAGCAGAGGCTTGCCTGCAGGGTCCGTGGGAAAAAAAATCTGTCTGGTCTCTCACCATTGTTAACTGCATGTGCACAGCTACATAAGATATTGTCTAGGTTGAAAAGTTTTCGACAGTCCCTAGACTCCAGAAGGGCTGCTTACAGACAGTCCCTAGACTCCAGAAGGGCTGCTTGCAGGACTTGTGTAAGTGATAGAAACCCTAACCGTTGTAACTCAAAATGTATTATGTGCCCCCCGGAGCCAATGCATTCATACTTTACCTGTCACGCTGTCCCTCGAGTGTCCTTGCTGTATTTCCCACGTGACTACCGACATATAGCACGTGGGGCACGTGTGTGATGTCATTTGGGCTGGGGCTGCCATGAAAACGGGCCTCTAGTTTGTGTTTTCCCCCCAGGCCAAAAGGTCCCAGTCCTCCCCTGCCGATGTCGCCCGTTGGATCAGGATCTGATCCCCTTGCATGTCATTGCTGGGTCGGACTGCACACATGCACGTCAGCTGTGTTGCTGACAACTCGCTGTGTTGCTATGTGTGGAGGGGAGCAACAATGGGACAGTGAGTGTCGCGTGCATAATGTCACACGGCGGGCGGGGGAGCGGTGAGAACAATGGGATCACCACTGGGGATGAGTAGATCCGCCGGGCAGATCACTCGCGGGTTAGAGGCTGCCGCACACACACCTGATTATCGCTGACTCAAGTCAGCCATGTGTACAGGCCTTAAAGGAAAACTTGCAAAATGAAATAATAGATATGTCCCTTTAATGGGTACATGGTATTAGAGATGGCCCGAACGGTTCGACCGCAAACTTATTTGCGCGAACTACGGTGGTTCGCGTTCGCGGTGAACTATATGCGACTTCGACGCGCCCCCCATACTACATCATTAGGGTCAACTTTGACCCTTTACATCACAGTCAGCAGGCACAGGGTAGCCAATCAGGCTACACTCCCTCCTGGAGCCCCACCCCCTTATAAAAAGCAGGCAGAGTCAGCCATTTTACTCACTCGTGTGGCTGCAGTAATTAGAAAAGGGAGAGGTGCTGCAGAGACATTAGGGAAAGCTTAGTTAGGCTACAGTTAGGCTTGTTAGGTTGCTCTTTCTTGCTGATACTTATTGCTAAAAAGCACTCCTCATCCTCAACAGCTCTTTTGAGAGCTAATGTTGTTCTTGTGACCTATTTTATTTTTTTGTGTGTGTGTCCCACAGACACTTGTGTTGCATATACAGCCGTATCAGTCAGTCGCAGCTGCTGGTGGGACCTTGGCCCCTTGGTAATTCCTACTGTGCCACTGCCAGGCCCAGCACATTCAGTGACTACCTGTGTGTGTGTGACAGCTGCACATTTGTAATACCCATCACTGCATATACCTACCTGTTGTTCAGTGCACCCACCTACTTATGTGAGCGCCCGCAGTGTGATATTTAATACCACCAGTCACTGTACGTGTTCACGGTACCTGTGTGTGTGTGACAGCTGCACATTTGTAATACCCATCACTGCATATACCTACCTGTTGTTCAGTGCACCCACCTACCTACGTGAGCGCATGCAGTGTCACTGCACCTGTTCACGGTACCTGTGTGTGTGACAGCTGCAAATTTGTAATATCATTATTACAAATTATGTAATATCATTATTACAAATTATGTAATTATCATTATGTAATATCAGTCATTGCATAACTGTTCACAGTACCTGTGTGACGGCACGCTGTGTAATATACCACTCCGTGCATACCTGTTGACTGCACCTGTGTGACAGCTGCACATTGTATTGTAATACCAGTCACTGCATACCTTTCACTGCACCTGTGTGACTGCACATTGTATTAGTCAAATCAGTGCATACCTTTCACTTCATCCCCCCTGATATGGACAAAACAGGTAGAGGCAGGGGCAGACCCAGAGGCAGGCCACCCGGCAGGTCTATTTGAGGTCATGCTGACGTGATTTCGTGCAGCCCTGGCCCAAAGTACAGTGCTCAGAAGAAGGCACGTCCCATCAACTCCCAAGATTGTCAGGACGTGGTTGACTATTTAACACAGAACGCCTCATCTTCTGCAGCCACCAGCACTACTACAAGCACCACATCCGCTGCATTTGACACTTCGCAGGAATTATTTGGTGGGGAATTAACTGATTTACAGACATTATTGTTACAACAAGATGAAGGCGCTAAGCAAGTTACAGCACCTCATATGTCTGAGTTAGGCGACACTATGGACGTAACGTGTGAGGAGGAGGATGATGAAGTACCTGCTGTTGGTGCAGTTTATGAGGTGTCTGAGGCAAGCGAAGCTAGGAAGGATGATTATGATGATCATGATGATACGGATGCCACATGGGTACATAAGAGACAAGATGACCAAGGGGACAGTTCAGAGGGGGAGTCAGAGAGGAGTAGTAGGAGACGAGTTGCTGAAAGAAGCAGGGGGAGCTCATCTTCAGAATCATCTGGTGGCAGTGTCTGGCACCATGTATCGCCACCTATGGACAGCCAGCCAACATGCCCTTCAACGTCAGCTGCTGAGGCCACCATAGTGCCCACACCCCCGGGGGCTCAGCGGTTTGGACATTTTTTTGTGTGTCTGCCTTAGATCAGAGTAATGCCATCTGTTCTCTCTGCCGCCAAAAATCGAGCCATGGAAATCCCAACAGCTGCGTAGGGACAACTGCCTTACGAAGGCACATGGAGAAAAGGCCCAAACTGCAATGGGAAGAGCACCAGAAGAAAAGCAGCAAACAAAAGAAAAGCCATCCTCCGTCTCCTCTTCCTCCTTGAGGCGCATCATCTTCAGCTGCTTTCTCCCTTGCACCTTCACAATCACAGCCACCCTCCTCCACTCCTCCTCTCACCTTGAGCGGTTTCTGCTCCTCAGCCCACAGCAGCAGCCAGGTGTCCGAGAGGGAAATCTTTGAGCAGAAGAAGACAATGTCTGCCAGTCACCCACTTGCCCGGCGTCTGACAGCTGGCTTGGCAGAACTGTTAGCTCGCCAGCTGTTACCATACCAGCTGGTGGACTCTGAGGCCTTTCGAAAATGTGTGGCCATTGGGACACCACAGTGGAAGATACCAGGCGTAATTATTTCTCCAAAAAGGCGATACCCAAACTGTACCATGAAGTTGAGAGGCAAGTGGTGTCATCTCTGGCACACAGCATTGGGTCAAGGGTCCATCTGACCATGGTCAGAGCAGGTACATTACTTACACAGCCCATTGGGTCAACCTGGTGAACGCTGGCAAGCAGGGAGTACGTGGCTGTGCAGCGGACCTAGTTGTGACACCTCCACGTCTAGCAAGCAGGCCTCCTGCCACCTCCTCTCTTCCTACTACATCCTCTTCACTGTCGTCATCCTCCTCCTCCTTGGCTGAGTGGCAGTTCGACTCTACTGGTGCTGCGATCTCCTATCCAGCTCCCCAGGGCCTATGCTGCATGCCAGGTACGACGGTGTCACACCATCTTAGACATGTCTTGCCTCAAAGAGGAGAGTCACACAGGAGCAACTCTCCTGGCTGCTCTGAACAAACAGGTGGATCAGTAGCTGACCCTGCACCAACTGGAGATCGGCAACGTGGTGTATGACAACGGCAGCAATCTCATTTCGGCTTTGAATTTGGGAAAGTTGACACTTGTACCCTGCATGGCACATGTGCTGAATCTCATAATTTAGTGATTTGTGTCTAAGTACCCAGGCTTACAGGATGTCCCGAAGCAGGCCAGGAAGTTGTGTGGGCATTTCAGGCGTCTTACACGGCCATGGCACACTTTGCCGATATTCAGCGGAGAAAGAACTTGCCGGTGAGACGCTTGATTTGCGATAGCCCGACTCGCTGGAATTTGACCCTCCTGATGTTCGACCGCCTGCTACAACAGGAGAAAGCTGTCACCCAGTATCTCTACAACGACAGTAGAAGGACACACTCTGGGGAGATGGGGATGTTCTGGCCAAAGAACTGGACACTCATGCAAAATGCCTGCAGGCTCATGCGGCCATTTGAGGAGGTGACAAACATGGTGAGTCGCAGTGAAGGCGCCATCAGTGACTTGATCCTGTATGCTTTCTTCCTGGAGCGTGCCGTGCGTAGAGTGATGGATCAAGCTGGGGAGGAGCGTGAAGAGGAACAGTTACAGGAGGAACAGTTGTGGGATCAATTCTCATCAAAACCAGATGTTTCCTCAACACCTGAGGCAGCACAGAGGGGGGAGGAGGAGGAAGAGTTGTGTGGGGAAGAGGAGTCAGATGATGATGAGGAAGGTGTTTTTTTTGGAGGAGAAGGAGGAGGCGGCAGAAGAACAACCTCAGCAGGCGTCGCAGGGGGCTTGTGCTGCTCAATGTTTCCGTGGTATTGTTCGTGGCTGGTGGGAGGAGGAGAACTTACCTGACGTCACTGAGGAAGAACAAGAGTAGATGGATAGTACGTCTGGATCCAAATTTGTGCAGATGGCAGCTTTCATGCTGTCCAGCCTGTTGAGGGACCCCCGTATAAAAAAACTCAAGGGGAATGAGCTGTACTGGGTATGCACTAGACCCTCGGTATAGGCACAAAGTGGCGGAGATGTTACCAACTCACCTGAAGGCAGAAAGAATGCTGCACATGCAGAACAAGCTGGCAACTATGCTTTACAGTGTGCTTAAAGGGATACTGTAGGGGGGTCGGGGGAAAATGAGCTGAACTTACCCGGGGCTTCTAATGGTCCCACGCAGACATCCTGTGTTGGCGCAGCCACTCCCCAATGCTCCGGCTCCGCCTCCGGTTCACTTCTGGAATTTCTGACTTTAAAGTCAGAAAACCACTGCGCCTGCGTTGCCGTGTCCTCACTCCCGCTGATGTCACCAGAAGTGTACTGCGCAGACACAGACCATACTGGGCTTGCGCTGTGCGCTCTTGATGACATCAGCGGGATCGAGGACACGGCAATGCAGGCGCAGTGGTTTTCTGACTTTAAAGTCAGAAATTCCAGAAGTGAACCGGAGGCGGGGCCGGAGCATCGGTGAGTGGCTGCGCGGGCACAGAATGTCTGCGGGGGACCATTAGAAGCCCCGGGTAAGTTCAGCTCATTTTCCCCCGACCCCCTACAGTATCCCTTTAAGGGTGATTTCACAGCACAATGGAATAAAGGTACCACTGCCAGTAATCCTTCTCCCATGTCCACGCAGGCAAGGACAGGACGCTCTAGCGATCTCATGGTGATGTCGGACTTGCGGACATTCTTTAGTCTAATGCCTCGCCTTAGCCCTTCCAGATCCACCCTCCACCAATGCCTTGACCGGCAGGCAGCCGACTACCTGGGCTTAAGTGTGGATGTGGACACTGTGAGCAGCGATGAACCCTTGGACTACTGGGTGTGCAGACTTGACTTGTGGCCAGAGCTGTCACAATTTGCCATCCAACTTCTGTCTTGCCCTGCCTCAAGCGTCCTGTCAGAAAGGACCTTCAGCGCAGCTGGAGGCATTGTCACTAAGAAGAGAAGTTGCCTAAGTCACAAAAGTGTTCAGTACCTCACCTTTATCAAAATGAATGAGGCATGGATCCCGGAGGTTTACTGCCTGCCCAAAGACTAAGTCAGTCCCCACACACAGCATCTCTGCCTGCTCGCCGTGTGACTGCCTGCCCCAAGACATTGGCCTCAATTCACTAAGCCTATCTCCTGTCTTTAATAACTCTTCTAGAGTTGTTACCATGGTGATAAGGCATGTAGTATTCAGGAAACATTTTACCTCAGGCAAATCTTAAGTTAACTCTTCTGTCTTTAAGTTAACGCTTCAATCCTTAAAATAACTCCACAGTTAAAGACAGGCTGTTTATTAACTGCGTGTGAAAATAACTACAGAGGAGGTAAATTAACTACAGAGGCGGTAACTTAAGGAATGAAGAGATAAGATAACTCTCATACTGTGTGGAGGTAAATTTTCTCTTGCCTTATTATCTCCAGCATGATCTTAGTGAATTGAGGCCCAAGTCGCTCACTACACAGCATCTCTGCCTGCAGGCCGCTTGACTGCCTTCTACACCACCACCAACAGGGTCCAGGACTCCAGGCGGATTCCTGAAATTTTTTAAGGCCGCTGCTAGCAGTGGCCGCTATAATAATTTTTCTGGTGCGTGTACATGCCTGCCTAATTTTTCTGGCTGCACTGCAGCTGGAACAACAAAACAAAAGGCATGTACATGTGTCAATTCCCCTTCGTGATCCTTACCTTGCCGCGGTGAAGGGGCTTGAGTATCACAATTAAGCAATGACCGCCGGCTAAATGAGTGTCTTGACCAAGATAATAAGGTCGTTGCTTCATTGTGGACAAGCTTGCATGGTCTGTGTGCTGAAACCGATTGGAAGGCAATTTGCGGTCTGACCACTAGGACTCCTGTGACACCGTGCACACATCTTTATGCTCGCAAAGTTTCGCGCCCGCGCTGTAACTACTGTTTGCGTGCGATAACGTGGACATTTGCGTGTGAACGGGCACACGATCGCGTGCAAAAGTCCACGTTATCGCGTGCAAATGGTAGTTACTGCGCAGGCGCAAAACTTTGCGTGTGTAAAGATGCACACACGGCACCTCGCGTGCTAACAGTTAGCACTCTTTAGAGAATCAGGCCCCTTAGGTTTACTTAGGATTTTTGACAATAAAATCTACTGTACATGAAATAAGACATATTACAGTATATATTGTTTTTTTCCGTAATGAATTGGGCTTGAATATTGAAACAACATTTTGTACTTTTTCTGGATATATAACATTTTTTAGTGAAATATGTTTAAAAAAGTGTGATAGTAAAATGCAGAACAGGGAGCCAGATATAGGTGCAGCCAGTATAGCTAGCCCTGAATGGACATTTGAGAATTATTCTCAGTATTCTGGCGCTGTTGTACTTTCTACCCCCTGCAATATGCACAGTGGCATAGCAGAGTGTCCATAACGAATGCATTTTTGAATGAAGAACAACAATAAAACATTTTTAAAGCGCTTTTCTCCTGTAGGACCAAAAAAGGGTATTATAACCCCTATACTTCATCAAAGTGGAATGTGGTCTAAGAATAATACTACCCTTTCACCCTGTTCTCACTGTGTGTTGGAATAAATATTTGAGTTGCTGGAATTCGGCAATGGACGTGCTTCTGGGATGGTCAGAAATTATACAGATAGTGTAAGATGATGATGATGTAAGAATAATGTAAGATACAGATGATGTAAGAATAAGCAAAGGAGGTAGAGAGGATTCATTTTTATATCCCATGGTCCAACTCTGCACCTTCCTATACCTCCCATTGTGCCTTATATAATATGTATTTCCTATCCCCTACACATATACAGTAATTCGTTTGAAATAAACCAAACATTTCTTTTGTAAAACAAATCAGCTGTCGTTCAGCCCCATCATTGGTCTCTAGGCGTATTCTCACTCATCATTGGCCTCTAGAGGTCATGTGGCCCTTGTGCAGTAGCATGGCCTGCACAGACGTATGTCCACCCCCTGGTTGTTATTCATGTTTAGTTATATCACACAGACAGCAGACATGCATTGATGCAGTTGGTATGGAATGCAAAGCTACTTTTTACTTGCAGTCTGACACTATAGTATACCCAGTAATTGTTCTGTGTCAGATCTGCTTTCACTATTTTGCTAAACTTAGCATGTGATGAAAAAAACATGGATTCCAAGTATAAAGTTAGGAATGTTACTTTTTCAATGTTGCGTGGAAACAGGGGCATAACTACAGGGGAGCAGGGGCCCAGAGCTGTAAGTGGGCCCCGACTACTACTTCATTCCCTCTGATAAAGGGGTCCATCCTTTAGATCAGGTGTGAAGACTACAGTGGCCACAGTTGTTTTATGACCCTTGCAAGATAGGCCCAGAGACTGTGAGGGTAACAAGGGGCTGGCAATGGAAAGGGTGTGAACACTGTCCAGGTATCAATGAACTGTAGAAGAATTAGTAGGTAGGTATTGAGGAAGCTGAAGGCAGCTGTCATCAGGTTGGAACGGATGGTTATGGAAGCTATGTTGATACTATTGAAGCAAAAAACCAAGAGTTGTTGCTAAAGCTGATCACCAGTTCCTGTCTGCATGACTTATATTGAGAAAGGCTGTGAAAAAGGTGGGACTGGATTCTTTGACCTTAAACAGCCAATGAAATGAACTTCATGGCTTCATGCGAGAGAAATATAGTAAACAGCACCATACACAATGGCAAGACTTCAACAGTCACTCATGATACATAAAGTAGGTGATTAAACAGACTCTCTCCACACTGCAAAAAGGAAGATGCTGTGTATTGGAGTCAGGGAGACCAGGCTTGTGTTTGTTTCTATGACAGGTGTAAAGGTCACTATTTACAGCTGTGAGACAAGTTAACCATTTACAAATCAAAATTCTACATGACAAATAAGGTGTTCCCTAGAAAAAAATTCATACATTCACTACTTTTTAGTGAGTCACAGAACAAGTATCCAGGGTAGGAGATAAGGCTTTCCTGTATGTGTGCCTGTTCCTGGTCAGTAACTTACTAAATAATGAAGCAAATATTATGGTGACGACCTAGAACTCGCACATTCAAGAAATAACATTGCTAGTGTTTTTATTTATTTTCTCACACCTCCACTACAAATTGGGATTGAATGCAAAACCTTCATTTCTTGATACGTATGTCCCTGTGCAGCACTTATGACTTATGATGTTTTAATGGGTTTTAAAAAAATGTTTTGTCCATTTTGACCAGTCCCCACAGGTCTTGAAGTCCTCTTAGATACACCACTCCAGCTGTACCCATAGGTGCACTGCCCCTGCAGTCACCACAGGTACACCGCTCCTGCAGTCCCCTTTGGTATACCATTCCTGCAGTCCCCACAGGTTCACCACACCTACAGCCTCCACAGGTACACACCGCTCCTGCAGTCCCCATAGGTGCTCTGCACCTGCAGTCACCACAGGTACACTGCTCCTGCAGTCTTCCTAGGTTAACCGTTCCTGCAGTCCCACCCAGGTACACCGTGGCTATACATACTGGATTGGATTGTACTCCAGGTACAAATACTGGATTGTAGTAAAGGTACACATACTGGATTGGATTGTAGTTTCCACAGGCTCACTGCTCCTGCAGTCTCCACAGGTACACCACTCCTGCAGTCCTCACAGGTACACTGCTCCTGCATTCCCACAGTTCCTTCACTCCTGCAGTCAACACAGATACACTGCTCCTGTAGTTGCCGTAGGTGCACTGCTCCTGCCTTCCCCACAGGTACACTGCTCCTGCATTCCCACATGTGCTACACTCGCGGTCCCCACAGATACAACACTCCTGCGGTCCCCACAGATACAACACTCCTGCAGTCCTCACAGGCACACAGCCTAACTGATTTTTTTTACTCCCCCTTTCTTTTTATATTACCTACCTAGGTATAATTTCAAAAGCTGCATCATTAGACATAACAAATATGATGTATCTGATATACCAGAATCCGCTCCATTACATTTCTAAAGCTAAACTGTGCAACTGGCATTTTGAAAGAATTTACTATATTACCATAAGAGAGTCACTATTTTAGTGCAATTAATTGCTAACGTATATGAACTATGGATCGTATTATTATTATTATTATTTATTGGATTTATATACCACCAACATGTTACACAGCACTGTACAATCCATAGGATTACAGACAATGATAACAGTGGTGACCGACAGCACAATACAAGTAATAGGCAATAGATACAACACAAGTAATAAGCAATAAGATGCACAACACAATACAGGTAGTAGTGATATGCCAGATCATACACTGGAGTGGTAGTGATAATAATACAAGTTCACATTTTCTAGGCGGGGTGTACAATCAAGTATGATACACAAGGCGAAGAGGGCCCTGCCAAAGGCTTACAATCTAGAGGGAGGGATGGTGACACGAATGGAGGGGGGTGCATTAAGAAGTTCCTGGCAGAGAGAGTGAGGGCAGCGTCGGGGTGAGGTAGGCCTCCTTGAAGAAGTGAGTTTTGAGTGTTTTTTTGAAGGTGTTGAATAGTATCTAGTACATCAGGAGTAAGTAGGATCTTAGCAGCTGCGGCAGAGAAGTTACCTGCTTAGTTACAACAACTGCATATGTTTTTATGTGAAGACCCAATCATGACAGGATAATAGTCATCTTTACTTAGTATTAGAAATGCATTGATTAGGACAGAGACTGACAAGGGATTCAAGGAATCCCTAATTTTATGTAACATTTAGTACCAGTTTCCCAGGTGTCCCGGGGGTTACACATCTGACTATTTCTTTATCTCCTAAAATAATTGTGGCATTGCCCATCCCCACATTTGCTGTATGTCTAAGGCCTCTCATAATAGCCACAGAAGACTGGGCAAGAGGCAAAACATATTTTACTATTATTAATAATAAATGTTTCCTAAGTATATGGAAAATGCTCACGTCTGCTGTAGTTTAAAACTTGCCAGCTAACAATATCAAATACGTGTGAGATACTTCTGTGTCTTCCCTTTCAGAAATAACATAGTAGCAGGCCTACAAAGACTACACTTATTTCTGCTGTAGCTGTAAATCCTGAAGACTGAGGTTGGAAAGACTGGCAGAGACTAGTGGAAAACACGGAAACTGCATGCACATCTTTTATTCTGCAGCCACTGACTCGAAGGCGTGGTGGAGACTTGTAATTATAGGACATCCTAATGATGCTGGAAAGTCTGAAAGTAGAATGACCTCAGGTCTATGGAAAATAGATATAATTTGACAGTGTTCATGTCACTAGAGGGACTGTCACAAAAACAGGAAAATTGTAAAATGCAGATGTATTATGATCCTATGTTTTGTCTGATGTGTTACTTACTTATTCACAACATATTGCAATACACAGTCATTGTTACTCATTAAATAACTGTTAATAATCATTCATATTATTGGTTGTGTTCCTTTTTGATGAAAACTAAATCCAGCGTGTGACATCATTAATGTGTAATGGAACTTAGAAACACTTACAAGCCATGAGTGAGCGGCCCACACACAGACACGTCAACAGTTAAAGGGGCACTATGGCGAAAAATTTTAAATATGTGCAAACATATAGAAATAAGAAGTACGTTTTTTTCCAGAGTAAAATGAGCCATAAATTACTTTTCTCCTATGTTGCTGTCACTTACAGTGGGTAGTAGAAATCTGACGGAAGCGACTGGTTTTGGACTAGTCCATCTCTTCATAGGGGATTCTCAGGGATTTATTTATTTTCAAAAGCACTTAGTGAATGGCAGTTTCTCTGTCCAACTGCCAAAAAACTGTGTAGCGAGCAGGGAAGCTGGCCAGCATCATAGTTTAAATCCTTTTTAGGGAATATCTTTGTAAAGAATAAAAGCCTTGCTGAGAATCCCCTATGAAGAGATGGACTAGTCCAAAACCTGTTACTTCTGTCATATTTTCTACTACTTACTGTAAGTGACAGCAACATAGGAGAAAAGTATTTTATGACTCATTTTACTCTAGGAAAAAAAACTACTTCTCATTTGTCTATGTTTGCACATATATAAAATTTTCCAATTTTCGCCATAGTGCTCCTTTAAAGGGAATCTGAAGTAAAAATAAACTTATGATAAAATGATTTGTATGTGTAGTACAGCTAAGAAATAGAACATTAGTAGCCTAGAAACCATTATCATACTGTTTCCAGTACAGAAAGAGTTAAATGAATACTATCGATTTACATATTTTTTTTCAATTGACACAGGAATTGTTTGGGAAGTGCTGCTAAGGACTGGTGGTGTATACATTTTAGTAGCAACCTCTTTGTTTACTGTTAGCAAAATACTTTCAAACTTTACTGACGGCAAAACTGACGGCAGACTGAGCCATGAGGAGAGGGGGAAATTCCCCTCACACTTGATCAGTTAACTCTATGTGTAGCTCTGTGTGTGACAGAGAAGAGAGCTCCCAACAGCTGCAGCTCCTGTGTCCTGTGTTTCTGACTGAAGTGTCTGAAGAGAGCAGAGGAAATGTAACTAGTTGTCACAGCTTTTCATACTGTTTTTGCTTTCAGAGTTTGATATGTTTGATATTTGCTTTCTGTAGTCTGATATGCAACTCTGGCTGTGCATTGAAGCAGACACCCCTTCTGCAATTTATTAGTCCCAATATAGCTAAATCCTACCCTCAATAAATGACAGCTTTTGCCTTTGATATTTAACATGAAAAGTAGGAGAATGTTTACACAGCTACTTAGACATTATTTGTACATTGTCATTTTAGAACACTTGGGTATTGATAGTATTCTTTTAAGGAACTTCAGTTGTTATCTATGCAAGAGAGCTTCTCTGAACTCTTAGACCCAACTTAGGTTGCTGTTTTCTGAGGCAAATATACTTCAAAGAAACAGTGACAGGCAGCTTCAGATAAGATTTTTACTGCGTTGAAGTTGATAGGGTCATTAGCCCTGCTCTGTTTCATAGTTTACAAATACAATGTGGTTTGTAAATTGCAAATATGACAATATGATGCAATGCTGTAAAAAAAAGCTATATACCTGAAAATAAAAATAGGAGACTCTTTTCTTTGCTACTAATGTTCTAATAATTATCCATACTACACATACAATTCATTATAAATCATAAGTTGTTTTTTTTTTTTTTTTGCTTCAGTGTCACTTTAACTTTCGTTTGCATGTCAGTCTATTCTGAGAAAATTAGTACTGTTAAGCCTGTCAATGCTGTTGGTAGGTTCTTAACCTCCCTAGCGTTCTGGACGAGCTGAGCTCGTTCAGAGACGCTAGAGGGCACTGCTCAGGCCTTGCTGGGCCGATTTTGATAATTTTTTTTTCAAACACGCAGCTAGCACTTTGCTAGCTGCGTGTTTGCTCCGATCACCGCCGATGCGCCGCTACCCGCCGCGTAGTAGGGCCCCCCCCCCCCGACACCCCGTGCGCAGCCTGGCCAATCAGTGCCAGGCAGCGCTGAGGGGTGGATCGGGACTCCCTATGACGTCACAACGTCGATGATGTCATTCCGTTCGTTGCCATAGCGACAGGGGGAGCCCTGCAGGAAATCCTGTTCAGAACGGGATTTCCTGCCGGTCATCATCGCCGGCGGCGATCGGAAGGGTGGGTGGGTTTCGGCTGGGAGGGGGGTATCATGTAGCTAACGCTAGGCTAGCTACATGATTAAAAAAAAAATTAGGTTTAAAAAACCATGCGCAGCCGTGCGGCTGCGCAGAATCAGAACGCCAGGGAGGCTAAAGGCAAATACAGGCATTCACTTATACAGGCATTCCGCAAGAAATAGTGATTGCGTCTTGCGAAGGTTTTTTTGTATCGATTTTAGCAGCATTTTCCAGAGCGATTTCTGGTGATTTTAAAGCACTTAATTGAATGTTAGCGATTTGTATTTTGTATTGGAGCGCAATCACTCTAAAAATGCTGCTGTACCCATGATTGTCATTTGGTGAAAACAGACTCGTTCCTTTGGAATCACCTTCATTGACTTTCTTTAGCCTAGTGCTTTTGGAATCGCCGGCGATTCCAAAGCGCAGCTGAAACCGCTCCTTTGGGTCACAGTCCTTACTGTCAACGAAACAAATGTTGATGATGGTTTTGGTTGACAGTTTTAGGATTGAACACTGTACAGACATGCTACTGAACTACAGACTTTCTGTTCTATGGAGAGTGGAGTGGGAGTAGCGAGAGGGGGACAAGTGGGAGGTGCCTAACAATAGCAGTAGTTTTTTTTCAGCTGCTTACTAATCCAGTAGCAAGTCACAGGACACATACTGATGCTAGATTTTGTCCTGAGACATATGGTCATCTTGGGTGATTTAAATCTAGCATCAGTACTTAGGGTTAATCTCAATGTCACCTTCTAATGAAAACATTTTTGTCTCAGAGAAGTTTAAAGTGAACCAGAGACGAAGCACCCTCATGTTTTTTACCATATAGATCAGTGGGAACATTAGAGAAAACACCTACCCTGCTCTCGGTTTCATTCTTCACTGCTCAGCGTGCTTCTAATTAGCCCTGATGAAAATCCCCGACTGAGCATTCAGTCTGGCTTTGCTCAGGAATCATTATAGCTGAGTCTTGTCTTCTCTGATGTCTTTTCAAGCCCAAGCCTGCCCCCTTCTGGCTCTGCTATAATGACTCAACTATAATGATTCCTAAGCAAAGCCAGACTGAATTGCTCAGTCTGGTATTTTATCAGGGCTGATAACAAGCAGACTGAGCAGTGAAGTGAATGAAGCAGAGAGAAGGGTAGGTGTTTTCTCTAATGTCCCCACTGATATATATGGTCAAATACATGAGGGTGCTTCGTCTCTGGTTCACTTTAAAGGCAGAAATTAACTATTTAGAGTTTGAAAAAGCTTGTCAGAAATATATTTCATTTACATCACGGTAGCAGTACATTGTGCAGCTACTGTATGTACACCAATGTGAGAGAATAACAATGTGCAATAGTAAAGCAATGTTACTTCAAACATGGCAGAAACTAAACGAAGTAACATTTAGGTCAGGTTTGCTGTTCCTAGGGAAGAAATGGCAGGATGCATAATAACCACCATGTTTTGATAAAAGGACCGACAATCAAGGAATGCTATGGGGACTTGCATCTTTAGCCAGCAGCTAATTTAAAATAGACATCTGTAAAATCTTCAGTTTGATTTGCGCTCTGGTTGTCCAGAAGTAGAACCAGTGACCAACTGAACCTGTCTGTGTGATTATAGGCATATCTGACTGGCCAGTAGCTCTGACTAATCAGCATGCTATGCTCACAGTTTTCTAGATATATTTCTTTATTGTAACAGAGGTTGAGAGTCATAGAGACTAAAGTAAGAGATTGCATCTCTTCATCCCTCTCCTCAGTGCTGCAGGTGAGCAGCAGATGACAGGCAATAGTGTGGGCTAGTGTTCATGTTTGCCTTTACATCATCGGCCATCACACGAGAGACATTAATTCCAGTGTCAACAGACGTTACCCATGTTTTTGTAAGACCCTGAAAAGGGAGGGAATTAGAGATAAAGAAATCATATATATTTACAAGGTTATTGTGCATATTAGTCATTTCACACCAGTTATGGGCAGGAGGACTAATGGCATGGGTTATGTTGATAAGGTGGGTTGGTACTCTAGCATGATGAATAGAAGAGGTAAATAGAAGATGCTAGTCTGTGAGATGGCTGAGTGTGTGGATGAAGCATAGGCCATGTCACCAGCAGAAAAAAAGGGGGGTGAGTTGGAGTGAAATTTAAATGTGGCCTGATTTTCTTTGAAGGCCCAGAAGTGGTTTTAGGAAAAACAAAAGTTATTGGTAGGCCGGAAGAAGGACAGGAGATGTTAGATATGTATGTGGCTGAGCCTAAATTAGGAGGAGCCTTGGGTGGTGGGTGAGCGTGGTGGAAATAAAGCAGTCAGCTACCGAAATGAGATGAATGTTAGGTTTAAAGGGCAACTGAAGTCATAAGAACATGGAGGCTGACATATTTATTTTCTTTTTTAACAATACTAGTTGGCTAAATACTACTTGGTACTTAACACAGAAAATAGTGGGTTATCTAGGGAGGCTGGAATTCTGAACTAAATAAGAAGATATGACTATATTATGGATCTATCTACAGGGCAATAGGTCCTAGAGAAGGAGGAAGGAGTGGGAGATCTCAACTGAGAGCGATATGAATGTGTATATAGTTTGAGTTTTCTATATGTTGTATTTTTGGAAATCATATCTGGTGAATGCTCGTTTTCCAACCCAAACATAGGCAACATGTAGGGTTACCGGAAATATACATTGACGGGCCAGTATCCTGCCTTCTGTATACAAATATTCTCTATACATCAGGGGATAATCTTTAATGTTTATATATACAAATGCATATCGCGTTTATATATACAAATGCATATCGCCAGATAATCATCTAGGTGGCTGCACCTACTCAGTTGTATTGCTCAATGTTCCTACAGTTTAAACTATAAAATATTAGGGCATGTTCTTTATGTAATTGCATGCTACATGTCATTTTTGATACAACTTTCAAATCTACTCTGTTATATCATGTATGTATACTCCAATAAAAAAATTGTAAAAAAACAAACAAAAACAAACAAACAATACCAGTTGGCTGGCAATCCTGCTGATCTATTTGACTGCAGTAGTGTTTAACCACTTCTGCCCTCAGTCGTGTTTCACTTTATGCATCCAACCAATTTTCACCTCCCATTCATTCGCCTATAACTTTATCACTACTTATCACAATGAACTGATCTATATCTGTTTTTTCCGCCACCAATTAGGCTTTCTTTGGGTGGTACATTTTGCTAAGAGCTACTTTATTGTAAATGCATTTTAACAGGAAGAATAAGAAAAATATCATTATTTCTCAGTTTTCGACCATTATAGTTTTAAAATAATACATTCCTCCATAATTAAAACCCACATATTGTATTTGCCTAATAGTCCTGGGTATTACAACGCTTAAGCACTTGCCGACTGCCTTAAGCCGATAAGCGGCAGCAAGGGCTGGGCCCAAACGACCGCAATACGCCCATCTGCAGTGGCGGTGGCGGGCGTGGTTATGCGGCGATCGCCTCATTCGTGACGCGATCAGCCGCCGGCGACAGGCTCCGCCCCCCTCGCGCTGTAACCCGCCGGCCGTTAAGAAGCGCCGGCGGGTTACTAGCTGCCTGATCACCGCTGACATGTATATAATAGGCTTTGTAATGTATACAAAGCCTATTATACAGGCTGCCTCCTGCCCTGGTGGTCCCAGTGTCCGAGGGACCACCAGGGCAGGCGTCAGCCACCCTAGTCTTCACCCAAGCACACTGATCTCCCCCTCCTTCCCTCTGATCGCCCACAGCACCCCTCAGACCCCCTACCCTGCCCACCCACTAGACCACTGTTTGCACCCAATCACCCCCCTAATCACCCATCAATCACTCCCTGTCAATATCTGTCAACGCTATTTTTTTTAACCCTAAACTGCCCCCTGCTCCCGCCTGATCACCCCCTACCACTCAGATTCTCCCCAGACCCCCCCCCCCCCCTGTGTACTGTATACCTCTATCCCCCCTGTAATAACCCACTGATCACCTGTCAATCACCTGTCAATTACCTGTCAATCACCCATCAATCAGCCCCTAACCTGCCCCTTGCGGGCAATCTGATCACCCACCCACACCATCAGATCGCCCGCAGATCCAACGTCAGATCACCTCCCAAGTGCATTGTTTACATCTGTTCTCTCCTCTAAGCACCCACTAATTACCCATCAATCACCCATCAATCACACCCTATCACCACCTGTCACTGTTACCCATCAGATTAGACCCTAATCTGCCCCTTGTGGGCACCCAATCACCCACCCACACGCTCAGATTTCCCTCAGACCCCCCCTTATCAATTCGCTAGTGCATTATTTACATCTGTTCTTCCCTGTAATAACCCACTGATCACCTGTCAATCACCCCCTGTCACTGCCACCCATCAATCAGCCCCTAACTTGCCCCTTGCGGGCAATCTGATCTCCCACCCACACCATCAGATTGCCCACAGACCCGACTTCAGATCACCTCCCAAGTGCATTGTTTACATCTGTTCTCTCCTCTAAACACCCACTAATTACCCATCAATCACACCCTATCACCACCTGTCACTGTTACCCATCAGATTAGACCCTAATCTGCCCCTTGTGGGCACCCAATCAACCGCCCACACGCTCAGATTGCCCTCAGACCCCCCTTTATCAATTCACCAGTGCATTATTTACATCTGTTCTTCCCTGTAATAACCCACTGATCACCTGTCAATCACCTATCAATCACCCATCAATCACCCCCTGTCACTGCCACCCATCAATCACCCCCTGTCACTGCCACCCATCAATCAGACCCTAACCTGCCCCTTGCGGGCAATCTGATTACCCACCCACACCATCAGATCGCCTGCAGACCCGCCGTCAGATCACCTCCCAAGTGCATTGTTTACATCTGTTCTCTCCTCTAAGCACCCACTAATTACCCATCAATCACCCCCTGTCACCACCTGTCACTGCTACCCATCAGATTAGACCCCTATCTGCCCCTAGGGCACCCAATCACCCGCCCACACCCTCAGAACGCCCTCAGACCCCAGCCCTGATCACCTCGCCAGTGCATTGCTTGCATCTATTCCCCCCACTAATCACACCTTGAGACACCCATCAATCACCTCCTGTCAGCCGCTAGCACACCTACCCATCAGATCAGGCCCTAATTTGCCCCGTGTGGGCTCCTGATCACTCAGCCAAACCCTCAGATCCCCCTCAGACCCCCTTTCGATCACCTCCCCAGTGCATTGATTGCATCTATTTTCCCCTCTAACCACCCCCTGAGACACCCATCAATCACCTCCTGTCACCCCCCTAGCACTCCTATCCATCAGATCAGGCCCAATACAACCTGTCATCTAAAAGGCCACCCTGCTTATGACCGGTTCCACAAAATTCGCCCCCTCATAGACCACCTGTCATCAAAATTTGCAGATGCTTATATCCCTGAACAGTCATTTTGAGAAATTTGGTTTCCAGACTACTCACGGTTTTGGGCCCGTAAAATGCCAGGGCAGTATAGGAAACCCACAAGTGACCCATTTTTAGAAAAAAGACACCCCTAGGTATTCTGTTAGGTGTATGACGAGTTCATAGAAGATTTTATTTTTTGTCAAAAGTTAGCGGAAATTGATTTTTATTGTTTTTTCACAAAGTGTCATTTTTCACTAACTTGCGACAAAAAATAAAATCTTCTATGAGCTCACCATACACCTAAAGGAATACCTTGGGGTGTCTTCCTTCTAAAATGGGGTCACTTGTGGGGTTCCTATACTGCCCTGGCATTTTAGGGGCCCTAAACCGTGAGGAGTAGTCTAGAAAACAAATGCCTCAAAATGACCTGTGAATAGGACGTTAGGCCCCTTAGCGCACCTGGGTTGCAAAAAAGTGTCACACATGTGGTATCGCCGTACTCAGAAGAAGTAGTATAATGTATTTTGGGGTGTATTTTTACACATACCCATGCTGGGTGGGGGAAATCTCTCTGTAAATGGACAATTGTGTGTAAAAAAAAAATCAAAAAATTGTCATTTACAGAGATATTTCTCCCACCCAGCATGGGTATGTGTAAAAATACACCACAAAACACATTATACTACTTCTCCTGAGTACAGCGGTACCACATGTGTGGCACTTTTTTGCACCCTAAGTGCGCTAAGGGGCCCAAAGTCCAATGAGTACCTTTAGGATTTCACGGGTCATTTTGCGACATTTGGTTTCAAGACTACTCCTCACGGTTTAGGGCCCCTAAAATGCCAGGGCAGTATAGGAACCCCACAAATGACCCCATTTTAGAAAGAAGACACCCAAAGGTTAGGAGTATGGTGAGTTCATAGAAGATTTTATTTTTTGTCACAAGTTAGCGGAAAATGACACTTTGTGAAAAAAAAAACAATTAAAATCAATATCCGCTTACTTGTGACAAAAAATAAAATCTTCTATGAACTCACCATACTCCTAACAGAATACCTTGGGGTGTCTTCTTTTTAAAATGGGGTCATTTGTGGGGTTCCTATACTGCCCTGGCATTTTAGGGGCCCTAAACCGTGAGAAGTAGTCTTAAAACCAAATGTCGCAAAATGACCTGTGAAATCCTAAAGGTACTCATTGGGCTTTGGGCCCCTTCGCGCAGTTAGGGTGCAAAAAAGTGCCACACATGTGGTATCGCCGTACTCAGGAGAAGTAGTATAATGTGTTTTGGGGTGTATTTTTACACATACCCATGCTGAGGGGGAGAAATGTCTCTGTAAATGGACAATTGTGTGTAAAAAAAATAAACAAATTGTCATTTACAGAGATATTTCTCCCACCCATCATGGGCATGTGTAAAAATACACCCCAAAACACATTGTACTACTTCTCCTGAGTACGGCAATACCACATGTGTGGCACTTTTTTGCAGCCTAACTGCGCTAAGGGGCCCAAAGTCCAATGAGCACCTTTAGGCTTTACAGGGGTGCTTACAATTTAGCACCCCCCAAAATGCCAGGACAGTAAACACACCCCACAAATGACCCCATTTTGGAAAGTAGACACTTCAAGGTATTCAGAGAGGAGCATAGTGAGTCCGTGGCAAATTTCATTTTTTTTTTTGTCGCAAGTTAGAAGAAATGGAAACTTTTTTTTTCTTTTTTTTTGTCACAAAGTGTCATTTTCTGCTAACTTGTGACAAAAAATAAAATCTTCTATGAACTCAGCATGCCTCTCAGTGAATACTTTGGGATGACTTATTTCCAAAATAGGGTCATTTGGGGGGTATTTATACTATCCTGGAATTTGAGCACATCATGAAACATGACAGGTCGTCAGAAAAGTCAGAGATGCTTCAAAATGGGAAAATTCACTTTTGGCACCATAGTTTGTACTTTTACCCAAACCAATAAATATACACTGAATGGATTTTTTTTTTATCAAAGACATGTAGCACAATAAATTTGCACAAAAATGTATACAGAAATTTTACTTTATTTGAAAAATGTCAGCACAGAAAGTAAAAAAAAATCATTTTTTTGACAAAATTCAGGTCTTTTTTGATGAATATAATAAAAACTAAAACTCGCAGCAGCAATCAAATAGCACCAAAAGAAAGCTGTATTAGTGACAAGAAAAGGAGGTAAAATTAATTTAGGTGGTAGGTTGTTTGATCGAGCAATAAACCGTGAAAGCTGCAGTGGTCTGAATGGAGAAAAAGGCTCTGGTCCTTAAGGGGTAGAAAGACTGTGGTCCTCAAGTGGTTAAAAAGTTTAGACCCTTAGGTAAATATTTACTTTTTTTTTATTGTAAAGTTTTTTTGTTATTTTTATCAAACATTTTCTTTTTGGGAGGGTGGGATGTAAATAGTATTTTTTATGTAAATATGTGTTTATTTTTATTTGTTTGTAAATGTAGATGTAGTTTTACTATTTGGCCACAAGATGGCAACCATGAGTTTATTTACATTATGTCACTCTAATGGTTCATACACACTTGAGATAAAAGTCTTTGGAAAAGGCAAGATCACAGACCAATTTTACCCCCTTCCATGTAGTATGAGAGCCATACTCTACACAGTCTATTCTATGGAGCTGCACTCCCCATCAAATAAAATCTTTGCAGGATGCTGCACACAAAGATGCCCGTACACACTCAAAAGATCATTATCTGCAAAAGATCTGTTCCTGCAAAAGATCCATTCCTGCAAAATGCATTCATAGTCTATGATATCTGCAGATCCTCATACACACTTGGTTTAGCAGACAATCATCTGCAGATCATCTGCAGATCAGATCCACCAGGATGGATTTTCAGATCTGCAGATGATTGCCAGATATGCAGATGAAGTCTATTAAACAAGGTGTGTATGATGATCTGCAGATCTCATAGACTATGAATGCATTTTGCAGGAATGGATCTTTTGCAGGAACAGATCTTTTGCAGATAATGATCTTTTGAGTGTGTACGGGCATCTTTGTGTGCAGCATCTTGCAAAGATTTTATCTGATGGGGAGTGCAGCTCCATAGAATAGACTGTGCAGAGTATGGCTCTCATACTACATGGAAGGGGGTAAAATTGGTCTGTGGTCTTGCCTTTTCCGAAGACTTTTATCTCAAGTGTGTATGAAGCATAAGTGTAACATGTACGCTTAGAGGGACGTAGGGTGGACGTAAGAGGCAGAAAGAACGAGGCTTCCGAGAGAAGCTGTCGCTTTTTCTGACGGAGAAAGGGATCAATGATCGGACACCATGTCCTGATTCATTGATTCCCTGGCTAACAAACCGCGTCCCCGGAGTACACGCTCGATCGGCCGTGGGAGAGCACATGCGGCCTCTTTGACTTATACTATACGTTCAAAGGGCCAAAGTAGTTAAATCCACACCAGAAAAAGCATGCAGCTAATCTTGTCAGATCTGACAATAATGTCAGAAACATCTGATCTGCTACATGCATGTTCAGGTTACCATTCAATTTTCTGTTAGATTTTCTGTTAGATTTACCTGCCAGATAGATCATTTCCAACAAGTTGTTATCTATCTAACCATCTATCTGCCTAAAGCTGGCCATACACTGGCCCGATTTGCCGCCGTTTCAACAGCAGATTTGATCACTGGGATTGAATCTGCTGCCAATCGTTCGCGCTAAACGCACCCGCCGATCCGTTTTCCTCCCGAAATCGGATCGGTCCGTCGATCGCGGCGTGTGGGAAATTACCGTCGATCGCCCGCGGGTAGGGAGTGCGTCACTAGCGGCGGCCGATCGGATACAGTATACATTACCTGTGCTGGCTCCTGGGCATCTTCTCCGCCCTGCACCGCTCTTTTCCTGCTTCCATCCCAGCGTACATCAACTTCCTCTGTCACTCCAGTGACCAGGAAGTTCAGATAGAGGGCGCTCTATTTGAACTTCCTAGTCACGGAGTGACACAGTGTACGCTGGGATGCGGTGCAGGATGCTGGGATGCGTGCAGCGCGGAGAAGAGGACCCGGAGCCAGCTTCAGGTAATGTATACGGGGGGGGGGGGGGGGGGGAACAGGCGGCAGGAGCAGCTCAACAGATTGTGATCGGTTTCAGGCTGAAATCGATTCACAATCTGTTTGCATTAAAGGCAGCCATACGATCCCTCTCTGATCAGATTCGATCAGATAGGGATCTGTCAGTTGGTCGATTTAATGGCAAATCGACCAGTGTATGGCTACCTTAACAATTAGGCATTGTACTACTCAACAGGAGATAACCAGAAGACAATGCACCAGAGATAAGGACTAGTCTCTACAGAAAATCTAACAGAAAAAATTTAATGCTGGGCATACATGGCTGGATTTTGCCACTCGATTCTCCCGCGCAATCGTTTCGCCGCTCCTTTCCGCAGTCAATTCTCTTATCTTCTGCTCATTTTTCTTATCTTTTTTCCATTCACTTCATTGTGCGGAGATCAGACATGTCGGAAATTATCTATCGAGCCATCTTAATGGCTCAAAATCGAGCCGTGTATTCCCAGCATAACAGAAAATTGTATGGTGTGTACTAGGCGAGGCAGAGGATCAGCAGGACTGCCAGGTAATCTGTATTGTTTAAAAGGAAATAAATATGGCAGCCTCCAATTCCATCTCACTTCAGTTGTCCCTTAAACTCCGATATTCTATGGCTATCAGTGTTTAGGGATGCATAAACTAGGGTAAAGACAGATCAGAATTTAGCAGGATGTTATCAGATCCATTCCATTTGTACTGTATATTGTGATAAAAGAGGAGTAAATACAGATCAGCATGATGTAGCCTTCCCCTAAACTATTATATAATCATAGACAACTCAGATTTAGGGGAAATGTTTTTATTACTGTATCAAGTTACATCAACTGTAAAATGATTTGTCAATAAAAAGTACACTTCTAGTCAAATTGTAAAGTGGCAGCAAATGCGAAAGACTGCTTTGGAAACAGGCTTGTTGCGCTTTCAAAAAAAAACAGTGTCATGCAGTTGAGTAGTTTTATGTATGAATAAATGTAATATGCATGAAGAATGATTTAGCTTTTTTAGAACACAGCTATCCACTATTTAAACTCCTATTTCTCTTCATTTTCAGCTGGCAGGATCCGCGATAGTAGGCATTGGATTGTGGCTTAGATTCACTGGGAATTTAAAAGACTTGAGTGAAGAGGACAAAGATGTCTATACATTCTTTTTTATTGGTAAGTGTACTGGAATATAATAATATATTGTTTAGATTTTGCAGTTATTTTCGTGTATTGTACTCTTGGAATTGTTTGTTTTCGCTGTTTCGGATTTATCTGCTCACGGGAAAAGTTACAAGGTGTTCTGACTAATGCCACTGGGAGAGGTTAGCTGGTGATCTGTCTAGTGCAGGGGTGTTAAACTCAAATACAAAATGGGTGGAAATGGAAACAAGAGATGGGCCAACCTCAATGTCTAGTGTCCAACTCCCTCCCTTACCTCCTGGTGTCTAATGCCCTCCTCCCCATACAGTTCCCTAGTGTCTAGTGCCTTCCCCCTTCCTCCCTCCCTCCCTCCCATTTATGGCTTCCATGGTGATTTAGGGCTTCACCTCCAGTATAGCTTCCCTGGTAGTCTAGAGTGGGCCAAACGTAATGCAAAGTGGGGAAACTACTGGCGGCCAAATTTGATGAATCTTCGGCTGTGGGTTTGACGCGTATGGTCTAGTGGAAGACACTTAGTGTAAACATTATACCTTAAATGCCCCAGGTGCTTTTATTATATACAGTATCTGCATCCTTGATTTGTCTGTCCAAAGAAAACAGCTTCTACCTCCTGCTTCTAAGCTGTATTCCTCCGTTTTGATTTCCACCAACCAATATAACACAAGCTGGATGCTATTAGCATATACTGTATCACAACATGATTTTCTTTGAATCTAGAAACACACTGAGACAGGAACTTGTATGTTCTAAGGCTCATCACTTGTACACAAGCAATACAACATGATGTATGCAGTTCAGTGTACTGAGCAGAGCAAAGATATGTGCATTGGGAAGACCAAGTTACCCTGAGTAAGCACATGACCCAACATAGGGGGTTAAGGCTCCTTTCACACTGCCAGTAAAAACATTACATTTATCGAAACTGAACAGAATGAATCTGAAAAGAGGCAAATGGATCCTATGCAACGCACTAGGATACGCTCAAATCGGTCCATTGGCGATCGACAAGTTTGAGTCCTGCATAATCTTTGCAAAAAACTCACCTGCCGCCATCCATTCAAGTCCCTGCTCAGAAGAAATGCCGGTGCATGCCTCCCACACCCCAGCAGATGCAACAGGCTTCCATTGGTTTGCAATAGACCAATGGGAATCATCCCTCCACAGATAGGATTCTCAATGGTTCGCTGAGTAGTGGACCAATGCAAATCCTCTCTGGTGCTCATGGAGGATTTACAGTGGTCTTTTGCAAACCAGTGGCAGCCTGATGCTTCTGATAAGGCTCAGGGATCAGTATACCTGTGTTTTTTGTGTGCGGAGGACCTGAATGGCAGCGGCAGGTATTGAGTGGCTGGCGATGCGAAAATGGAACAGACAAAACCTGATGGAAATCTGATGCCATTGTAAGAAACTGATTCTTTTAAATGTTAAATGGAACATGGATCAGATTTTACAGGATCAGTTTTTTATTCGGTACTGTGTGAATTCAGCCTAGGTCACTGGACCAGATCAAGCATGCAAACGAGATGCTTTGACTCTGATCTAATTGGGTGCATGCTTTGACTCTGTGCATGACTGTTGCAGGTGTGTGACTCAAATACCTAAAGCCAAAATCTTAGCATGATAGCCAGGCAACTGGCAATGTTTACAGGAAAATAAGAATGGCAACTTCCATATTCCTTTCACTTCAAATTCCCTTTGAATAGGGGGGGGGGGGGGACCTTCAGCACACTTTATCAACATGCAGTGTTGTTTTTCATCTTTGTTTAAACATTGTGAAAACAGTAAACATTTTCAGCTGAGCACTTCAACAATTATTTTCTCTATAATAGTGTGATGTTAGCTAGAATGGGAGATACCAGGAGCCAATAGTTCAAACTGTACATTACACCTGACAAGATGGGCATTAGGTATTATACTAAAGTTTTTCGAGTTGCGAGTATATGGCAACTACTTTCAATGTGGACAGAAGATTCCTGCTTCCTCAAGTTGTCGGGCCAGCCCTGAGGTCGCTCTCCAGATAATTAGGCTTGTCGATGTAGGAAGTGAATATAGACAAATTCTGCAATAGAATCTGTTTATCGGGATATCACACACTGTTACCGCTGCACACCCAATGTACTACATTGGCCTGAGATTTTCCAATTTCGTCCCAAAAATGGTCAAATCGTTGATCAGGCATGCTTGTGTGGCACCAATTTTCATTGATTCAATAAAATTAAAGAACTGCATGGTCTTTTAGGCTGCAAAATCGATAGATGTTTGGCCACTTTTAACTTACACTGTATAATCTAATTGTTCATCACCAAGATTTTCCTCCCAGTTATGCATATTAGATTGCATCTGTTCTGTTGCCTTTGGAGGTATTAAGCAGTTATATTCCCTACTGAATTCTGCTGCCCGTCTCATCCTCCTCTCACCTAATCTCCTCTGTTTCCCCATCTGTCAATAACTCCATTAGCCAAAACGTTCACAAACTGAGGTTTATAGGAGCCATCTCGGTGCATTATCGTTTTAATAGGTATAATTTTATTCTTGTATAGTCTACATTTCTTTTTGGACAAGATGTAGAACAAAATTCAGGTTTGACAAGCAGAATATCCAGTAACCGCAAAAACGGCCTAACACCTGTTTCATGGTGAGAAGCTGCTTTCTCAGGGGCACACAAAATATATATGAAATATGTCAAAAAGCACATAAAGCAAATCTGTATTAATCAGAAACAACACACCCATATTTGGATGATAGCATATATCAGGATTCAAAACTGAAAAGCCCATGGGCCCACCACATCACACACCGTGACATCATCACAAACACTACACCCTGTATCCAGATGATGTGATGGTGAGTGATGTGATGGACCCATAAGCTTTGCTGGTGTAAACACACTAGTATTATGTTATTGTGCATTGTTCACCGCCCCAAGGACTATATGTTCTACCTGGCAATTATACAGTGGGATGCGAAAGTTTGAGCAACCTTGTTAATCGTCGTGATTTTCCTGTATAAATCGTTGGTTGTTAAGATAAAAATGTCAGTTAAATATATCGTATAGAAGACACACACAGTGATATTTGAGAGGTGAAATTAAGTTTATTGGATTCACAGAAAGTGTGCCATAATTGTTTAAACAAAATTAGGCAGGTGGAAAAATTTGGGCACCACAAAAAAGAAATGAAATCTATATTCAGTAGATCCTTCTTTTGCAGAAATTACAGCCTCTAAATGCTTCCTGTAGTTTCCAGTGAGAGTCTGAATTCTGGTTGAAGGTATTTTGGACCATTCCTCTTTACAAAACATCTTTAGTTCATTCAGGGTTGATGGCTTCCGAGCATGGACAGCTCTTTTTAACTCACACACAGCCCCACAGAATGATGGAATCACCACCATATTTTACTGTAGCTAGCAGGTGGGGTTTTTTTTTCGAATGCTGTGTTCTTTTTCCTCCATGCAAAACACCCATTGTTATGCCCAAATAACTCAATTTTAGTTTCATCAGTCCACAGCACCTTTCTCCAAAATTAATCTGGCTTGTCCAAATATGCTTTAGCATACCTCAAGCGGCTCTGTTTGTGCTGTGGGCGGAGAAAAGACTTCCTCTGCATCACTCTTGCAAACAGCATCTCCTTGTGTAAAGTGCGCCGAATGGTTGAACGATGCACAGTGACTCCATCTGCAGCAAGATGATGTTGTAGGTCTTTGGTGCTGGTCTGTGGGTTGACTCTGACTGTTCTCACCATTCGCCGCTTCTGTCTGTCCGAGATATTTCTTGGTCTGCCACTTCAAGCCTTAACTTGAACTGAGCCTGTGGTCTTCCATTTCCTCAATATGTTCTTAACTGTGGAAACTGACAGCTGAAATCTCTGAGACAGCTTTCTGTATCCTTCCCCTAAACCATGATGGTGAACAATCTTTGTCTTCAGGTCATTTGAGAGTTGAGAGTTGTTGTGAGACCCCCATGTTGCTACTCTGCAGAGAAAATTAAAAGAGGAGGGAAACTTACAATTGACCCCCTTAAATACTCATTCTCATAATTGAATTGACCTGTGTATGTAGGTCAGGAGTCACTGAGCTTACCAAGCAAATTTGAGTTCCAATAATTAGTTCTAAAGGTTTTGGAATCAATAAAATGTCAACAGTGCCCAAATTTATGCACCTGCCTAATTTTGTTTAAACAATTATTGCACACTTTCTGTAAATCCAATAAACTTAACAGGAAAATTATGACTATTAAGAAGGTTGCCCAAACGTTCGCATCCTACTGTATATATGAGGGCCAATGGTTGGTAAAGTTGCACAGACACCTTTACAACCCTATCTTTCCCCCTCTCCTGTCTCCCCCCCCCCCTTCTTGCCCTTCCCCTGTCTTTGCCCTGTGTAAAATCTTTCCTCACCCTGATTTACATTCTGAAATGTATCACAGGTGGCGACATCTTTACTACTGGCAAGCACATTACTACGCAGTGGTGTTTGCTTACAATGTGTTCGAGAGCTAGCAGAAAAAATACCTGGTCTCCCAGAGTGCACTAGAAGAAGAATTGTGCATAATAAACAGCCTAGGCTAAACATCACTAGGAGGACGGGGGTTACATAACAATACACAGTAAAATACTGTATATATGATAGATTGGAAGTGTTGCTTATGCTGAAACCAGGGTAATTAACGTAAAAGTGTGTATCCTGAATGATTTACAGCATTCTACTATATGTCACTGGAGTTCCTCTTTAATAGTGGAGATCATTTTAAATGCAAAGTCGTAATAATTTTGATAAAGCGTTTAACAAGTCATAGCATCTAATTGTGTCCGGTCTGCTTGCATAAGCCAGCTGGGGGTATTGGTGAAACGTCTCACGTGGTATGACAAATGCTTCCTGTGGTTGCATGAAAGATATAGCTCTATAATCTGGTGCAGAAATGCAATGCCTCAGATTTCCTACTTCCTGTAGTGCTTCTTGCAGAGTGTGGGGAGCTTGCCATGTCATAACGCTAAGGGCACGTTCTCACCAGAGCGGGAAACGCGCGATTCCCGCTCATGGCAAACCGCTAGCGGTTTTGCAAAAACCACTACACAATGTAGCAAGTGGCAGTGTTCTCACTGCCGCGGTTGCAGTTATCGATAACTGCAACCGCGGTGCATGCAGCGGTTTGCCGGCGACGAGCGTTCCGCAATTAGCGATCGTGATTAGCGTGCAAAGCACACTAATCGCGATCGCTCCAAAACCGCCGCAGTGTCCAGTGATTTTTCCGCGTTAATCACGGGAAAATCACTCCCGAAATCGCCGGCGTTTTGCGATTATAAGTGTGAATGGGCCCTAACAGTTCCAAAAATTTGGATGCATGGATGCCTGTAAACTCAGTAGAGTTGCCATTTGTGCCAGGGGCCATGGAAGGAAAGATAAAGGCACCTCTTCCTCCTCCACACTTATAATAAAATCTAGTTTTTTGGTTTGGTAAAGCTGTGGTGTAGGTAAGTGAATGTCTGACAGATATTCTGTGAGTTCATTGATGGGGGTTTGCGATGACTGGGAGCTGTAGTTGATCTGGTGATCCAGGATACCATAAAAATTACCAGCCTGCTTAGGGTCATTGCTCCATCCTGAAACCAGTACTGTCTGCACTATCACTAAAAGTGGCATGTGATCAAACACTTCTGTTATGAATATCTTTGCTGTGCATTGGGTTACTTACTCTATTTTGCTTTAGTTCTGCTTTCACTTGATTTATCTTATTTCACCCTTAAACAAAGCAGGCCTATAATCTCAAATTTCATGAAATCAAAGTCAGTCCATCCCGACACATTTCTATAGTACAGTGTACAGTTATTTCTTTAAAATGCTAAGATTTGCATACAAGACAGCACAGCCTAGTATGCCCACATCTCATTGTACACTTATTTATTTATTTATTGTATTTATAAAGCGCCAACATATTACGCAGCGCTGTACACTTGGTTACAGTAACTTAGTAAGGAAGATAAGATGAATGACTGTACTGGAGAATGGCTTGTATGCAGGGGGTGCTCCCAGACTCCAGCAGAAGAATTGTCAGCATGCTTGTTATTTCCACCTGCAATGCTATTCATGGCACTAGCAGGGCTTGGCACTTAAAGCAGTTTTTTTTGAACTGTAAAAGTAAAGCCAGTGGAAACACTTTCATGTACTGAAGAAGCTGTGCTATTGCCATTTTCTACGTGTTCAATGTGTGTTTCAAAGGTTCTGTTCCACTGACGTCTACTTTATATGGCTCTACCCTGATGTCAAGAAATTAAATCATATTAAAGTAGAAAGCAGTCCTACGTTCAGCAGTCAAAGTGCTGGGGCTTTCAGATGCTGCAACTACTCTTCTGTGCCCATGCCTTTAGATCGGGACACTGCTCAACCTCTTTGAATTCCTGGGCTTTTACCCCTTAAGATTCCTGACAATTTGGGCATTTCAGTTGTGTTGATATGATACAGCAATAACTTTTTTTTATTAATTATGCCATCAAAGTAATACACATATTGTTTTGTTTTTTTCAGGACAACCTAGGCTTCCTTAGGGTAATATTTGTTTCTAAGAATTATTTAATTTTAAGAAAAAAATAGGCATACATGCACAAAATATATATTTTTTTCATTTTTCACCATTGGTAACTTTCACATGCCCAGTGCCGCAGTTATAAAACACCTCAAAATATATTATTTGTCTGGTCCCAGTTAAAATGGTGCCCCTTATGCCATATTTCATTACAAGTTTGGAATGTGATATACCATAATCGCAATCTTGTGCGTCTGTAGTGATTGGAACCGATGGCTAAGGGGACCTCAGTGCTGTATAGATAGATTGCTAGGCAACAGCACATCATTGCCATGGGCAGCAACCAAGTATTGGTGTCAAAAAGAGTTCATTAATACTTTACGCACGTGACGTGTTGATTTTAAGTGCAGGAATTGAATTTCAGCGCAGAAAAAGAAAAAAAGGAACACAGCATAGTTATTTGTGTGCTAGGCACTGTACATCTCATCATGTCACACGTCACCTCGGGTATCCTTTAAGTCATTGATCGGCCACTTGTACTCTGGCTATGGCCAGTCAAATAGTTAAGACATACCTTAACTCTGGGGTAGGTTTTATCTTCAAATAAGAAGGCTGAGGTGCTCTTTGGCAGCATGCTTCATTGATTTTGGTGTGTTTCATGTACTTCAAATCAATCTGAAGAGATTTTGAATTATAGGTGAGTATTTTAGAACCAAGTCCGACGAAGGCTTATTATATAACCTGAAAGCTCACTGCTTATTCATCTCTAAGTTAGCCAATAAATCTTATCATCCTGATTCAAAACTCCTTATTTTAGTCTATAAAACCTTAAATACAGTTGTTTTTTAATGTTTCAAATTGTTTGCTGATGAAATGCAGTATAACGAAATAACTGTTATAATTTGCTTTACAAGTGGAACATTAACTAGGGGTCAGGAACACATTTAACAAAACTGCATTATTCAGCTGAAGTTATGCGAGCTTTGCAGTAGCATGTGGAGTGCATAGCACGTGCAATATTCCACTTCATAGTTTAGTGCAGTGGAAAACTAGTTCCAGAAGAAAGAATAAGGGCCCTGTTCATGCACCCAGCCACACAAAATACCCTTTATCCCTGTAATACTTGCTGCTGTCTGTAGCTCCCAGAAACACCATAAAATTTTCCATCTCAGAACACAGTGTAAATGTATATAGGTCAAATAAAAACTAAGGAAATACCTTGCCTTGTGGATCAGGAAATGATGGTCTAATTACCTGCAGCCTGAATGGACGTTAGTGTCAGGAACGAAAGGCAGCATACTATTAATTATACCCGTTAATAATCCACTGTAGACTTCCTGCATGTATAACTCTACATGGGGGCAGTATTTTATAGCTTGGACTCAGCCAACAAATCCTAAAAAACAAATATTCTGTAACCAGTAAATAAAGCATTTCAGTGATGGCTTTGTATATAGATCATATGTGATTCCTAATAAAACATGTTATATTGCAGAGTTGCTAGCATTTTAGATGGTAATAGGAGAGCAATTTAAATGTGTAAACCTGCAATGTCTAGTTGTTAGATCACGGCAGTAAGAATGAAATATCCAGGCACAGCCAGTAAATGCAAGGTAGCTTTATTTATGAGTTGTAAATCAACATACTCCTTGAGAAAGAGGTTGATTTACTTCAAAGCACTGGGGTATTTCTTAAACGAAGTACACACATGCGATAAATGCTGGAAATGATCTCTTGAATGACTAATTGGGGACCGATGCCATACAGACACATAGCTAGCCTTTAGGCTAACAATGCATTGTGTTGATATAGAGGGGGCGGAGAGACAATGAAAGGCAAGTAGCGGAGCAGATTCCTTCGGGTGGGGAGGCTGGGGGAATAACAGTGCAATCCGTCCTGCTCGGGCGTGGGGGTTATTAAGAATAGTTAACCACTACCAATGCCCGAGCAGAATTGATCAGGTGGTCTCTGTACATACCCTTGTTTGTTGGCTGAAGCGGTCCTTATCAGCCATTTTGACTGAGAGTTATCGCATGTGTGTCCATACCTTTACTCACTGTAAGCTTTTGCATTTGACATATATACCTCTTACTGCCTTTTTGTGGAATTGACTGAGTTTGTAAATACAGTATAGGGAATTGCTTTGGTTGAATTCTTTCTCTTCTCTCACTGCTCTACTTATACAGTAGTAATTAAAACTGGCTCTGCAGTGGATTACTGAATAGATGTTAGTACGGTGGAATTTCACCACCATTGCAGTACTGGCTGTTGTCAATAATAAGGCTTCTACATTGCTGCTGATGGCAGCTATGGTGCAGCTGGTGGTAACAGAAGCATGGTTAGGGGCAGGTAGAGGAATAGCCATGGTTAAGAGAGGGCATGACCTGAGAGGAGGGGCTTGGCAGGAATACCGAACCATGATTAAAGTGGTATGGTTGCACAATATGCAGTCTTACCTCTACTTTTATATGTTGTACTTTTGTAAGCTTTTAAAGGACTAAAGTGAGGGAGAATGGATGGTTACTCATATTTTGGGAGTAAAGACGACCTGTTATTTGTGGGAAGGAATGAAAGGCTGCACATGTTACTGTGAGGAACAGAATGATGGACAGCCATGTTATGGGGTGGAGACCCATGGCATCCCATTCTTTAACCACTTAATGACAATTGACAATGTATCGTATTAAAACGTCATGTTTGAGCCTGTTATCAGCAACATGACATTTTTAATACGTTGCTCGTTCCCGCCGCCGCTCCGCACGTTTGCGCGCTGCTCCCGCCGCCGTCTCTGTTGGGATTCCGTGTTCAGCGATTGGGGAAGAGGTCCTCTACCCAATCGCAATGGCCTGGAATGAATGGACGGGACCGCGATCAGCGGCCACGTCCATTCATAAAACAGGAAGCCGTCACAGTGTAGTTAAAGTGAACCTACAGCCTACCAAAAAAAAATGAGATGAACTCACCTGGGGCTTCCCTCAGCCCCCTGCAGACAATCAGTGCCCTCGCAGCTCCGCTCCGATGCCTCTGGACCCGCCGGCGACGACTTCCGGTTTCGCCGTCACCGGCCGACAGGCATGGGAACGCGAGTGATTGTTCGCGTTCCCAGCCTGTATATCGCCCCCTATGCTGCTATTGCGACCTCCTGGCCGCAATAGCAGCATAGGGGGCGATATACAGGCTGAGAACGCGAACAATCACTCGCGTTCCCATGCCTGTCGGCCGGTGACGGCGAAACCGGAAGTGTTCGCCGGCGGGTGCAGAGGCATCGGAGCGGAGCTGCGAGGGCACCGATCGTCTGCAGGGGGCTGAGGGAAGCCCCAGGTGAGTTCATCTCGTTTTTTTTGGTAGGCTTTAGGTTCACTTTAAATGTAAAAAAAAATGAACACCTCCTATAATGGGAGAGTGTTCACTATCGCCATCTTGTGGCCAAAAAGTAAAATTACACATACAGGCACAAACATACATACACAATATTAATAAAATTAATAACTTAAACTTCCAAAGCCCCCCCCCCCCCCCCCAAAAAAAAAACATAAAACACACAAACGAAAAACACTTGTAAAAAAAAATACATAAATAGTTGCCTTAGGGACTCAGCTTTTTTAATCTATATTTTATGAGGGAAAATTACTTTTACTTTACTACATAGGGGCTTGTAATTATGGACCGGAGAAAAACAAACAAACAGAAAAATAACACCTATATTTCAAAATAATATATTGTCGCCATACATTGTGATAGGGACATAACTTAAACAGTTTAATAATCGGGCCAACTGGGCAAATAAAATGTGTTGGTTTTATTCAAAGGAGAACGTTTAATTTTAAAACTATAATGGCCAAAAACTGAGAAATAATGATTTTTTTCCATTATTTTCTTATTTTTCCCATTAAAACGCATTTAGAATAAAAAAGGTTCTTAGCAAAATGTACTACCCAAAATGTACCTAATTGGTAGCAAAAAAATGAGGTTTAGATCATTTTCTTGTCATAAGTAGTAATAAAGTTATTAGGGTATAAAAGGGAGGAGCACTGACAAGTGAAAATTGCTCTGGTCTGTTAGGGTAAAAACCCTTGGGGGTGAACTGGTTAAACACAGGGCTTTAATATAATCTTGGCTCACCCTTTGCAGCTATAACAGCTTCAACTCTTCTGGGAAGGCTTTCCACAAGGGTTAGGACTGTGCTTAATAGAATTTTAAACCATTCTTCCAGAGCAGCATTTGGGAGGGTCAGACACTCAAGCTGGATAAGAAGGCCTGGCTTGCAGTGTCCACTCTTATTCATCTCAGATATGTTATATTGGGTTGACAGTCCAGTTCAATGAGCTTTACACCATTGCATCTAACGTTCTGCATTGCAATTGGTGATCTAAGGTGTGGATGGAGCTGCTTGGCCATGGTAATGCTTATGCACTGTTTTCTAGCTAATCTAAGGGCCATACTAAGTTTGTAGGTCTGTAGCTATTGACTATGCAGAAGATTGACAACTTTTGTGTAATGTGTGCCTCAGAATGCGCCGACCTCACACTGTGACTTTACGGCCTAACACGTTGTGGCTGAGTTGATGTTGCTCCCAATTGTTTCCACTTTGTTATACTACCATGGATAGTTGACTGTGGAATATTTAGTAGAGAGGGGGCCACGAATAACTTATTGCACAGGTGGCATCCTATCATGATAGCATGCTGGAAATTACTGAGCTCCTAAGATTCTTTCACAAATGTTTGTAAAGTGCTCTGAATGCCAAGGTGCTTGATTTTATACACCTGTGGTCAGGAAAGTGATTTTAAGGTTGACTATACCTATATAGCTCTATTAAATACAAGTGGTCAGTAAAACATAGAGGAGTAACAGGTGGCGTACATGTAATAAAGGGTACTGGATATAACCACTAGTACTGTATTAAGAATATTCTACTACTGATTTACAATAATAAAATATTGATAATATTTACCGATATTATACTATGATCTAACCTAACCTTATTCTAACACAGATTCTAGCCGACCCAAGCCGGGCCGTGAGCTTCTACACATGCGTAGGAATGTATTCTGCACATGTGCAGTACTACTGTGCATGCCCAGAATGCTCACGGCAGCAAGCGCGCGCACGTGCTCACATATGCGCAAAAGCTCCTGACACAATATGGCAGCAATCATTCACTATTGAATGGGTGCACGAGCGTTCACGAGCATGTGTACACATGGTGGGGGCTCACGTGTGAATGCACAATCGTGATGGAATCTTTAGGGTGGCTAATATGGACATAAGACTCCCGTCATGGAATGGGAAGTGGTTGCAAGATGTTATAATGGATGCAGTTGTGAAGAGTAGGAAGGTTGACTCCAGGACTTTTATTTGCTGATTCTTTGCCTACTTGTTTGTTGTTTTGGCTGTGTTTGTGTAATTGTTATAGTGGAATAATAATCCAAAATAATTTTACTTTCAATCCAATTCATATGTTTTTTGCAATCATTTTTGTAGTGATTGTGTCAAAATCATATATATATTTGTGGTACATCAGTTTCATTAGTCACATTTTTAATTTGAGTGGAAAAAAATTGTGTGGAAATCAAAATTGTTGAAATTAAAAAAGTTCCAAAAAATTGGAACGTGCGGCCACCTTAACCCTTCCACTACCAATGCCTAACCCTTAAAGGATTAGCAACAAATAATAAACAGATTTTTCTCACCTGGGGCTTCTTCCAGCCCTTGGCAGCAGTCTCAGTCCCTCGCCACAGCCCCGGTCCTTCACGTTGTCCTGCTGTTTGCCAGTAAAGATTGCAACCCTGCCGTCAGGTTGGGTCTTCTGAATGCCCACGCTTCCACGTCATCAAGGCATTGTAGCTAATCACAACGCGGCCACACAGCTCCTCTTCCTGGATCGCGGACGCACAGTAGCCGCACAAGCCTGCGGTAAGCCAGAGCCGTGGGCCCCATGGCTACAGTGCATGCACGGAGAAGGCTTGCACGGCTACTGCGCGGCCACGGTCCAGGAAGGGGGCCACACTCAGTAACAGGGGCTTCAGCTCGGGTTCACTCTAACCCTCCCTCTACTGATGCTTAACCCCCAATGGTGCCTAACGCTTAAAAAGGTGGCGCCTAACCCTTAACACCCCCTCTTCCCCCGGTGCCTAACTCATAACCCCTGCCGCAAAGCAGCAATTAGCAGCAAAGAGTCGGTACAAACTCCTCAGTTTATAAAACCACCAACTCCAGGTAAAATTGTTCCGACTACTACTCCTTGACTTTGACTCCTTAAAAGGGCACTATGGCGAAAAATTGTAAAATTTAAAATATGTGCAAACATATACAAATAAGTACATCTTTTCCAGAGTAAAATGAGCTATAAATTACTTTTCTCCTATGTTGCTGTCACTTACAGTAGGTAGTAGAAATCTGACAGAAGTGACAGGTTTTGGACTAGTCCATTTCTTTCACTGGAAATTCTCATGGGTTTATTTATTTTCAAAAACACTTAGTGAATGGCAGTTGCTCTGTCCAACTGCCAAAAAACGGTGTAGTAAGCAGGGAAGCTGGCCAGCATCATGTTTAAATCCTTTTTAGGGAATAACTTTATAAAGAATAAAAGCCTTGCCGAGAGATGGACTAGTCCAAAACCTGTCACTTCTGTCAGATTTCTACTACCCACTGTAAGTGACAGCAACAGTAAAAGTAATTTATGGCTCATTTTACTCTCGGAAAAATTTACTTTTTATTTGTCTTTGTTTGCACATATTTTAAATTTTACAATTTTTCGTCATAGTGCCCCTTTAATCTAATTCTTACCAGGGCTGTGGAGTTGGTACAAAAATCATCTGACTCCGACTATTCAGTTTATTGATACCTCTGACTCAGACTCCAGGTACCCAAAATAGCTTCGACTCTTCGACTCCGATTCCACAACCCTGAATAAAATAGCAGTCTCTGGGGCTACCCACTGTGCAAACTGCATCATTAAGTTGCAGCTACGATTCACGCCTTTTATTATTACCACGAATGTTGGAGCCTTTTTTTCCAGGATGCCTCGGGCACCCTTTTTACCAGCTTCATACCAGATGCTACTGCTGCCGTCCCATCACACTTGTGTGCCAGGAAATCTGTTTCTTCAGCCTGGCTGATAACAAAACGTAAGATGTGTATAAAAGGTAACATAAGCACTGTCAATGAAAGTATAAGGAGGTTTCCTGCAACATACATCCGTGTCTTCCCAATTTAATAGCACTCTGTGCAAGTGCTGTTCTATCCTATCACTTCTCCTTATTTTACTATCTGTTTTTACTGCAGAGCCAGATTGACCTTAAGCAGGCACACTGTGTACAGCTGTTAGCAAGGAGAGCTGGCGCCACAAGAATGTATTTGGTCATTTTCCAGGAAACAGGAGCTGCAAATTCAATTAACCCTTTGATACCACCTAAATCTTCTGAGATCAGAATGCAAGTTTGCTTTTTAGACCAGGTGCTGATTTTATTAAATTACATGTGGATAATATTCAGGATCCTTCATCTCTTCTCATGATCAGCATTCATGGGAAATTATTCGTTTACAAACCTCCCCAGAGATCTGCAGGATATTATCTATAAAGCCCATCATTGGGCATGGATCCAAGTATACCATCTGAGAGCCTGGTAATCTGAGAGTCTGCATGGTACCTTTTTGTGTGAATTGAGACTTCTGCAGCTGAAAAACCTGTTTTAGTTTTGCAACCTGCAGCAGCAGAGATGAATGTGTTAATAGCAGTTTGCGCTGACAGGGTTGTTGCTTGGTTGGGCATCATCTTGATGTGTACACTAAAAAGAATGGTACACATAGGCTATAATTCATAAAAGGCTGTGCGGTAAAAAAAATCTGGTCGGGAAAATACCGCATTCAGTATTTTAGACTTTTCTGTGCCAATTCATAAACATTGTCACTGCTGCGATAGAAGTGCAGTGTTTTACCGAATCCCAACTGTCGGTAACATGAGAAAAGTGTTAAATTCCTGTTCTCTGTGCAGAGACAGCATTACAATAAAAGAGGCAGCCCCAACTTCCCTTTAGATGTGCATGTTTTGTTATACTGCCTCTGCTTGCCCTGAATCTGCTCTGTATCTGTCTATTAGTCTTTCTTAACAATATATTTAATTGCCACAGCGTAAAAGAACTTCAAGAAACTTTACGCATGGCAGGCTTTCTGATGTGAAATACACATCTTAGAAGCAGGAACCCAAGAGGTTAAACACACAGCCTAAGGTATTTAGGGGAAGCCTTGTTTGTTCCACTCTAGCTGCTGCTGCCTGGGGGAGCTCTCACTGCTTCTGATTGTGGGTCTCCATTAGCTTCCCTCTTATCGCTCTCTTATCACCTCTTCAAAGCAGGCGGTATTCTTCCTGCCATTACCGCCTGCTCAAATCTTTATGAATTGACATTTACTGACATGTGTTGAGGTGTTTACAGCACAAGTCGGTAATTTACCTCACTGCTTGGTAATTTCAGCTTTTCATGCATTAACAGCTTTTATGAATTTCACATTTTGCTAAGTGCTCCGTAAAGACAGCTGTTTTCTGCATTACTGAATGCGGGAATGCTTTATAAATGATAGCCATAGTGCACTCTCTGGGAAGATTGGAGCGCAATGCAGTAAGGTTCTGTGTTAAGCATGGGCTTAATAAGTCTTCCAGACCGAAGGGGGCCTGAGGCCTAAGTGGGCCCGTCACACTTCCTCCAACCATATGCAGAGCAGCATGTACGCATTATTATTGATTCATATAATGCCAGCATCTTCTGTGGCGCTGTTCAACAGAATACGAGGTATAACAATACAATATGAACAATACAGTTAACAGTACAGGACAAAGGTCGATTACATCTTAAAGAGACTCTGAAGCGAGAATAAATCTCGCTTCAGAGCTCATAGTTAGCAGGGGCATGTGTGCCCCTGCTAAACCGCCGCTATCGCGCCTCTAAACGGGGGTCCCTTCACCCCTAAACCCCCCCTGCAACACTTGGTCGCAGACTTGGTCGCTCCTGGAGGCAGGGCTAACGGCTGCAGCCCTGCCTCCAGTCGCGTCTATCAGCGGCGCATCGCCGCCCCTCCCCCGCCCCTCTCAGTGAAGGAAGACTGAGTGGGGCGGGGGAGAGGCGGTTAGCCCTGCCCCTACCAGGAAGCACTCCCCCGCTGCACCGAGGGGATTTGGGGGTAAAGGGACCCCCTTTTAGCGGCGCGATTGCGGCGGTTTAGCAGGGGCACACATGCCCCTGCTATCTATGAGGTCTAAAGTGAGATTTATTCTCGCTTCAGACTCTCTTTAAGCAGTGAACAAATCAAATACTGATTTTTACATAAAGGTGGAAGATATGTACGCACATTACACAGCAACAAAGGAACACTATCGCGAAAACCATAACATTCAAACAACATACAAACACATATAAATAAGAAGTAGTTTTCTTCCAGAGTAAAATGAGACATAAATTACTTTTCTCCTATGTTGCTGTCACTTACAGTAGGGAATATAAATCTAACAGAACCGACAGGTTTTGAACTAGCCCATCTCCTCATAGGAGATTCTAAAAACAAATTATTTTCAAAAGCACTTAGTGAATGGCAGTTTCTCTATCCAACTGCCAAAAAAGTTTGCAGCGAGCATGGAGGCTGGCAAGCATCACTATATAAATCCTTTTCAGGGAGGGTTTTTATAAATAATAAAGACCATGCTGAGCATACCCCATGAAAAGATGGACTAGCCCAAAACCTGTCGGTTCTGTCAGATTTCTACTACCTACTGTAAGTGACAGCAACATACCATAGGAAAAAAGGTAATTTATGGCTCATTTTACTCTAGAAAAAAATCTACTTCTTGTTTGTATGTGTTTTGTTTACATGTATTTTAAATGTTACCATTTTTTGTCATAGTGTTTTTTTAAGAGACAAAAGGGAAAGAGAGTCCTGGCCAATTGGCCTTACATTCCAGTGTTAAGGGATAGGATAATAGGGGAATGGAAACTGTGTATGTGATGGTAAAATGGTGCTCAGTTGCCAGATTTTCCTATTGGACCAACCTGCAGCCTGATCATCATCTGACTTTAGTCTGTTGGACGATAATCAGGCATGTGTACACATGCGAGTGACTGATAACAGGCGGTTTGCCCGATCCAACTGTCGGAACTATGTTGGCCTGATATTATGCAGTTGGTGCGTGTGTACAAGTGGTTTCAACGACTTGTACTTGTTTTGAAAGTGACGTCCGTCATTCCGCTTGCACGTGCAGTATGTTAATTGAGTTGGTTGTTTAGCTGTCTAGATTTGTGGATATACAGGTCGTGCGGTTCGTCAGGTTGTGGGGTTTATTGTGTTGGTCATGTGCATGTTTGACATGTGTATGCACCTTAAGAGAGAGAGTATGCTTCTTGCCCCATGCAACCTAGTTATGCCCCTGGTGTTAAAAAAGGGTCTTTGATACAAACACCACTGCTCTCCACTACTTATTGAGGTGTGATTTGATTCAGGTTTAAAAGTAACAATCCCACTGAAAAGTTTCCGCTACATGACATTTTGTTTTAAATATGTCGATCTAAAACATGATGTTATTTCAAAACATTATTTCAAGGAAAGAAGTGGCCATTTCTGGTCTATTCTGTTCATCCTCTCCTAAACAGGCCAATCACTATGATGTATAAATGTGCAAACTAATGTGTTAAATAGCTTATTGCCCTAAAAAGGTTCTTCCTCCTAATGTCTGGTCATGTAATCAAGCCTCCCATAGCTTTGTACCGCATTGGGGAGAGTACAAATTTAGCAGCTACTGTGATGAGATCAATTCCTACTGAAATATTGTCTGATATGTATTGATTTAAAGTGGTATCACAATAAACAATTAGTATCTGGAAGACACATGTCGATGACCTGATCAACCACAAGTTGTAAAGTTTATACCTAACAGTAAATATTTTTAAAAACATTTTTTTAGGTCAAATAAAACTTTATTTAGGAACAGTTCCTTCAGCCACACTTGGTCCATTGCCTCTATTCACTGGAAAATGTATGTGAAGTTTTGAAGCACTTCTGCTGTTTGTTGCTCACTGTCAGAATGTGAAAGAAGCAGAATCATGTGGACAGATTGGTGCTACATCATGATGCTATGATGCTATAATTGTCATGTTGTGGGTTATCCTGGAAATTCTGAGTACATGGTATAAATAGTCTAGAAAAGCTCAGACTGTGGGTTCAAAGAACTTTTGATTTGTGACTGTTGACTGTCAAACTTGGGTGCCAACAAATGTGGAGTTTTCCACATGCACACATGTATGCATTCTGTGCATAAAGACCAGGGTCACATCTTTACAGCAAAACTCTAGACAAATATAGAAAGGGAAAACCATACAGACTTTATGCTGACAAAGAGTGTTTGTTAAAGAGAACCCGAGGTGTGTTTAAAGAATGTTATCTGCATACAGAGGCTGGATCTGCCTATACAGCCCAGCCTCTGTTGCTATCCCAAACCCCCCTAAGGTCCCCCTGCACTCTGCAATCCCCCATAAATCACAGCCGTGCTGTGAGGCTGTGTTTACATCTGTAGTGTCAGTCTCGGCTGCTCCCCCGCCTCCTGCATAGCTCCGGTCCCTGCCCCCATCCCTTCCCTCCAATCAGCAGGGAGGGAAGGGATGCAGGCGGGGACCGGAGTTCTGCAGGAGGTGGGGAGAGCAGCAGACTGACACTATAGAGATAAACACAGCCAGCTCTGACAAGCTGTTTGTCAGCAGCGTGGCTGTGATTTATGAGGGATTGCAGAGTGCAGGGGGACCTTAGGGGGGTTTGGGATAGCAACAGAGCCTGGGCTGTTTAGTCAGATCCAGCCTCTGTATGCAGATAACATTCTTCAAACCCACCTCGGGTTTTCTTTAAGTCTGCTAACTGTAATCACTATAAATTAGTAAAACCTTAAATCATCTCTAGAGATTAGTAAAACTCAAAACACTCATTTAAAGTCACGGCACAGTGCTTATCAAAAAGTTTTATTGTTGCTCAAAAAGTAGGTGCAGAACAAATATATGCACTTTAAAATCAGTTAAAAACAACCTGCTGTGGAGGGCTCCAAGTCTGCAAACCACCATGCATACAAACTATCCACTCCAAACACAACACTGGTACTGATTTTGGTTGTCTGCTGGGGTTGTATATGTGGAACATCACCACAATGTGCATTACAAGTCCATCCACTCGCTTGGAAGCAATACTCCATTTAACCTCATTAACGACACTTTAAAACAAGTCCTCTGGCGCCCGCCAGGTCAAGGCCTTGCCTTAAAGCAACAGGGACAGTCACGCTATCCCAGGAAAAAAAACACATAAATAAGTAAATAAATACTTGTTCTACTTACATAACAGATGTATTGTATTGTACTGTCCACATTTTGATTTCAGTTAATTTTTTTTATAGTAAAAAAAAAGAGAATTCTGTTCCTGGCATTTTCTATCTTGCTTCCCCATGAATGAAGCCATTCTGATGTCATTTCCTCCATTAATTTTTTTTTCTCCTAGAAACTGCACTGTCATGGCTAGCTTGCTACATGTGAGCACAGCATAGATTATAATTCAGCAGCTTCACACTGAACTGTGTATTAGTGCATACACCTCTACATGGTTTTTTTTTTAACTATACGGTAACTGCGCCATTTATGACTGCTTAGCAACCACCGTCAGGAACCACCCTTGTTGATGCCCACACTTATTTAGATGTGCAGCAACAGATTGTACAGTAGATCACTGGTTGTTGGGCAACCTAAATAACCATCGGTACTATCTCCTAGATTTTACGTATGCCCCTAAAGTCGGCCTTAGATTAGAAAATAAATTCTGTACTAAGCCTATGGTAGGAATTAAATTGTTCCTTTCTCATTTAGTGAAACAAATATGTACTCTGTAAAACACTGCATAAGATGTCAGCTAATAAATAATAATGATAATAATAGCAATGTATACTCAAGAGTCTGTTAGGTTCAGGGGGAATTGGACACATCACAGCTAATTCATTACGTCTTGAAATGTAAAAATTATCAACCTTATATAAACCAACCAGTATAAATGTTGTTAGTAACATTAAAAGCATGAGGGAACAATTGGATAACATTATTACACAGTTGTGAAGACTCCAAACAAACATATACTCAATATGTGGCTAGGAGCGAATCAGCTGATTTCGGCACGCAGCTCTGAGAGCCGAGCACCGAAACTGGGTGCCCCATAGCAGCAATGCTATGTTGCGCAGGGCGCGTAGTGGTAATTCAGGGCACTGGTGGCTGCCAGACCCCGAATTACATCTCCCTCCGAGTTACGACAACTTGGAGAGAGAATAGTATTTAACACCGCCTCGGAGTTTAGAGGCAGCGGTGAGAGCCGTTATTCGGCTCTCACCGCACCGAACTGAGCAGCGCCAAATTAATATGCACTCGTCTACGAGTACTTGAGATGGTGATGCCCACAACTGGGTTAGTTGGTAAAGTGCATATTTTATAAAGGGGTACTGGTACTTATTGTAGTAAAGTTGGGAAACAATGTTTTACATCACTGTTTTTATTGAATGCTTGTCTTGAGTATGATTTGTTTTTATTGAAATTGGGTAGGGAGCGGCGCTATTGGGTTAACTGAGCTGCAATATTCCAAAAAGGGATTCCCCAAACCTTTAACTGAGATAAATCAATTATAAGAATGAGGGAACATGCACTTCTAAAATACTAGCTCTTTTTAACCAAATATATCCAGCAGCAATAATAAAAAACTGTTTATCAACAATACTTCGTAAAATCCCCACCCATAGCACTCATCCAATCACACACAATCAAAAACCTGAGCCCATACGACCTTCAAGAGCCATAAAAAACTTTCCAATCTCAAAAACAGTTCAAATTCATGGGCAGTATTGCTCAATCCGGGGTTTCAAACATCCATGAATATATATAAATTCTGGGGTATGAGATCCGGTATATCCGTAATGGTAATGACAAAGTTATATAAAAACTCCGCAACTGCGTGAGAAACAATAGGACCAGTCCTGTATATTTGCAGTCAATGATTAACCTTAAGTCTCTTGACTCTTATAATGAACATTAAAGTATAAGTCCACTCAATATACCTCACATTCAAATGCTCAAATCCCTTCCATTTGCTATCCACGTAGCTGGGGACTACAGAGCTTTCTTAGGGCCCGTTTCCACTACAGCGTTGCGGAATCGCCGGCGAATCACCGCAGGCAAATCGCATGAGGGTGCGATTCCGCATGCGTTTTTTGCCGCGATTTCGCATGCGATTTCGCATAGGTAAGGCTGTATGCGAATTTAACCATGTCACTGCCTGTGTAAATTAACACCTATGCGAAATCGCATGCGAAATCGCGGCAAAAAACGCATGGGGAAAACGCATGCGATTTCCCTATTAAATACATTGCCGCTGAGCACTTCCACGGCTTACAATACTTCTGTGTCTTAATACTAAATAGCGTTAGTCTTCTTCAGGAGGAAATGGTTACTGAGTTGAACTTTTCCTATATAAAGGAAAAGTTCAACTCAGTAACCATTTCCTCCTGAAGAAGACTAACGCTATTTAGTTGAAACACGTAGAGGTGAAGGAATAGACTCTGTTTTTTCCGTGTATCAAGACACAGAAGTATTGTAAGCCGTGGAAGCACTCAGCGGCTAACTGTTTAAACGGGAGCTTCTATGTTTTTAAGGTGACGTCACCTGTAAACAAAGATACTACGAGTGGAGAGTCCTGGGAGAGCGAGCGTCACCAGTGGAACTATCATCAAGAAGAGACGTAGGCCGCCGGAGTTCAGACGGAGTAAGCAAGCTCTGTAGTCCCCAGCTATGTGGATAGCAAATGGAAGGGATTTGAGCATTTTAACGTGAGGTATATTGAGTGCACTTATACTTTAATGTTCATTATAAGAGTCAAGAGACTTAAGGTTAATCATTGACTGCAAATATACAGGACTGGTCCTATTGTTTCTCACGCAGTTGCGGAGTTTTTATATAACTTTGTCATTACCATTACGGATATACCGGATCTCATACCCCAGAATTTATATATATTCATGGATGTTTGAAACCCCGGATTGAGCAATACTGCCCGTGAATTTGAACTGTTTTTTGAGATTGGAAAGTTTTTTATGGCTCTTGAAGGTCGTGTGGGCTCGGGTTTTTGATTGTGTGTGATTGGATGAGTGCTATGAGTGGAGATTTTACGAAGTATTGTTGATAAACAGTTTTTTATTATTGCTGCTGGATATATTTGATTAAAAAGAGCTAGTATTTTAGAAGCACATGTTCCCTCATTCTTATGATTTGTTTTTAGTTTCATCACACTCTGCAATCATCCCAGTGCAGAGGTTGTGAATTAAGACCGTTTGCATGGTGATTACTCTCACTGATGACTCATCTGTCTAGCGCAAGTAAAAGGAAGGCATATGAGGGCGTTTAGATGCCGACAGTGTCTAGTCTAGTACTACTATGGTGTCCTTAACCCCTGAAAGTTGGGTTATTTCATACCCTAGTGTGCAAAGCATTGTTTAGATTCAGCTACTTCTTAATGGGGTATGAGTGGCATCAGTGTGTTCATCTGTAGAAAAGAATATCCTGGTTCTGACATAAACCACTCATTAATAATAAACAATATTATATTAGTCAGAGATGCCTCCTGCCAAAGTGGTCAGAGAGAACCACATAATGCATTGAGTGCTTTTCCCACTCCAGCTGCCAGGTTGCTTTTTACCACCTTGCCTTTCCCTGGCACGTGGTCCATTGTTCAGTAATTATGAAAGCACTCCACTCCCTATATTTTTCTGTGTGTGCCTAAGTGCCATATTTTATAATAATATCACTATTGCTGATGGAATTCTACATTTAAAGGAGAATATATATTTGCTTGCACTATTAATTTCACGCTTCATTTATTACTGGCTATATTTGCTGCTATTATTTCTTTTCCTGAGGTTTTTTTTTTTGTTGGTTATGGATTTTTGTGCCTCAGGAAAGCCTACATGGGAATGTAAGTGTTTTCTTTTAATTAAAAACAAACAAATGACCAGACCAAATGAACGCACTTATATGGCATTCAAAGTGGCCGCAGGAGCTTTTATCAGGGTTATAAATACATTAGCTAATTGAAACTGATTTTTTTTCTTTTAAAACCAAAACCTAGTACAGGCCTTAGACTCAAACTAACAACCATTAATAAATATATTCATAAATACTGATAAATAATTAAAAGTCCACCCACGATAATTGTCAAATGTACCTAAATTAAGTTTCAAGTCCACAGACCTGGAAAGCAATAATTGAGCCAAAAAACTGCTGCAATCATCATAGGACCAATCAGTACCCCAATACGTGGTGCACACTACAAAATAAGCAGGGGAAATGCGAGTTGCATGGAATTGAGCTGATGCACTTCACATTGGACCAGACCCAGCTCTTCACCAGTAGGGCTGATCGGAACAGCTGAATTCCGATTTCGCCAAAATTCTGTGTACCGCAGGCGAAAAACAAATTTCGTGTTCTGAATTTTTGTGTTCCGAGTGCATTTCTATTGAATTAAATGGCGCCAACTTCTGCGATTAATTGTAAAGCCCCCGGCATGGGATTATTGCAAGGTAAGTATCTCTGGTTAATCTAGAACAATAAAAACAGACAAACAAACACAGAACATTTATATCGCACTTTTCTCCTGGCAGACTTTTTTCATTGTCATGTTTTTATTTATTTTTTTAACTCTTTGCGGAAATGGGTAAGGGGTACTGCCTACCACTGTACTCATCTATCCTGGGGAGGAGGCGGGCCTCCGGGGATCCACTTGTTAAAGGGGACCCTCGGATGACACCATGAACCCACCAGGACGTCGGCGGCCCCACCTCCTCCTGGGGCGGGAAAAGCCCCTTGTCCATGGATTGGACAAGGGCTCTGAGGGAGAATGGGAGGCTTGGCCGCCCCTCTCCTCCAGAGCCCCCCCATACCATGGACCATGCGGGCTGGTATAGCCCAGGGTGCAAAGCCCCACGTGGCCGGGACTCCGCATTCTGGGTATCTCAGCCTGCATGGGGGACAAGGGGTTAAGAAGGCTTGGGAGGGGGACCCCACACTATCTGTGTACCCTGTACTGCAAAAAAGTGTCATTTTACACAGTTTAAAAAAACATTTTTCTATGAAATTTTTAAATCGATTTTTTTTAAAAAAAACTATAAGGTCTTTTCACAACATGTTTTTTTTTTTACAATGTTCCTACTCATCTGCTTAACATACATGGCAAATTTGGTGATGATGGCATGTACGGTCGCTTTACAATTAACCGCGGAATTTGGCCCTATTGACTTCAATGGAAAACCGAATTTGGTACTCAGAACTGGCAAATTCCAATGCCAAACTTGAAACTCGGGTTCCGAGAGCTCAGCCCTATTCACCAGGTGTTTTCCAGCTTCCTTTCTCTAGCAGAAGGCCAATGACAGGTAATATACTTGTCTTTTACTACACTACACTAATCAAGAACAAAACACAGTGGGATAAATATGTGGGTATGACTCGACTGAACAAAACCACATATCTAAATAAAAAAAAAAAATACAAAATCTTTATTATTAATCTTTAACATAATTGTATTAAAAAGAGCATAAAAATGTGCCCCCAGCTCTCCACCACCTCCCCCACACACGGAACCACCCCCCTTAAACCCGCAGCTACCCACTATCTACCCCGATATACAATGAGACTAAAGTGTCAGAACCCTACACTAATCAATACTCTGCCCAGCAACATTTCAAATAGAAAGGAACAAAAGCAGCACTGGAAAAAAAAACACCATATATAACCGGACAACACAACTAATTAACTATCTTAGCTATTATTAATACGATCCCTATACATTTATGAGCCATGCGGCCTAGGATCTCTATAGGGTACATACTTCTCCTGCTATCTTGGTATTTAATATTTTAGTTATTTTTTAATCTATCATATATTTTCCAAATCAGAGATGTTGAACTCCAGTTCTCAAGGGCTAGGATCAAGCTGCTCACCCCCCCCCCCCCCTTTTCTGAGCTGTGCAACTGACCATGTGCTCTATTGCTATACGGGGAGGTGGATGGAGAGCCGATGGAGTGGCACAGACGTGACGTCACGCGATCGGGGGCGAGTGGCGTGCACAAACAAACCGGCCACCGGTCGGTGAGTTGATAAGCTGGGCAGATCACTAGCCAAGCGGCAGTCACTCGTTGGAGGCTGTAGACCTTTTAGTCTATCCTAAACACTAGCATGAATATAGCCCCAGAAAACTGGAGTTCAACACCTGTGTTGTAAATAAACCAATTATTGCATAGTGCTAGTTAAAAAAATTAATAAATACGTGATTTGTAGTATGTCATGTTCTCAATATTTATCAGCAGTATTTGCAGAAACCTCACTGATATAGGACTGCAGGATAATGCAAAGAACTTCATCCAGTGCTTAGCCTATCATGTAGAGATGCGTGTAAATCAATATGCTCGTCATAGTCAAGTACAGGAGACCGCAGAGGAACGCTAGCAGGGCATCTGCATGGAGCCGTCATCTGTAAGAGCAATCTTCCAGCCATCCATAAAACTCAACTGTGTTCTTTTGCATGCCAGTAATAGACATACATTGTGTCATGAGTGTTTTAATTGATTACTTTTATAGAGGAATACATTTTAAAAGTGATTACACTAATGTGAGTTTATTACTGTATAATTGAATATGCCCAGAGAGTATTTGATCACCTGCAGACGAGAGCAGCCTCAGTGAGACTAGACGGGGACAGGATTTAACACACATGCACATGACCATTTGATATGGTCATAGGATTTGGTGAGTGAGTTTTCTGATTAGTGGTGTGGTGATGGTGAAATCCTTGAGAGGAGAGAAGTGATGTTTTACTTTGGATCTTTATGTGTGCTGTGGACTGTTTGAGCTAAACATATGTAAGTCAGCAGCTGAAGTGTGTTTAGACTAGACTGAGTTGTGGTTTGCACAGTGACATTTGGGTATTATAGTCAAACATAATCTCAAATTTTAGTCTTGATTTGATAGCAAAACAGAGCATGGAGTTATTTTCAGGTCTCTGCGGTCAGCATGACATATCAGTAACTATTGCGTCTGTATTAGTTTTATCAGTTTTGCCTTGAAATGTTTACTTTATTGTTGTGCAGAAATGTGAAGGTTTTTTTTCATTCATTCCCCCACTCTCCATTTCTTTCTTAAAGGACAACTATGACAAAAAATATTAACATTTTAAATGCATACATATAAAGGGTTTGATTCACAAAGCGGTGCTAACTGTTAGCACGCTTGTGAAAAGCCCCTCTTCACGGCTAAAGACACTTTGTGCGCGCTAACTAGCAAAGTCCCGCATGCAAAATTTTGTGCGCAAAGGCCGGTGCCTGCGAAACGAAAACGGCACACCTGATGCGCCTACAAGGTCGCATTGGATGCGACTATAACGGCGCATGGGTGCAATGTTAAAGTCGCATCCAATGCAACCTTATTGGCGCATCCGGTGCGCCGTTTCGTGCGCACCAGCCTTTGCGTGCGCAAAGTTTTGCGCGTGGGACTTTGCACGCGAGTTGATTCACTTTTCTTGGTGACTGCTAACTACTTAGCACCCTAGTTAGCCTTTGGGCGTGCTAACTAGGTTAGCACCGAATAGTGAATCAGGCCCAAAATGTACATTTCTCCCAGAGTAAAATGCACTATAAATTACTTTTTTCCTACTTACAGTAGGCAGTGTATTTTACAGTGTTTTGCGAGAGTGGTCCTTTCACAACTGTTTCAGTTAGAAGTGAGACATTCATTGACTGTTGGTTTTACATTCTTAACTGACTTAAGAGGTGTCTTTTTCTGACATTTTGACTAGAGGGATTCCTATAAAAACTAAACAGTGTTGTAGTTTGGCCAATCAATTAATTTTATGTGGCTGAGGTTATAACATTGTCAAATCAGCAAAATCTATGCAGCTCAGTGAGTTTTTCCACTGTCTCACAATCTTGCTATGTCTAAGGGTAAAACATGCCATATTTCAAATGGATAGTATAGTGCATTTCATCCAGAGCAGTAACTAGGCATACTGTATATAAATACACAATAATAAAAGCCAAAATGGGGTTCCTTGGCTTCATAACCACAGATGTCATTAATGACCACCTATGGGCCCATATGCAATTCACTTTTTCACCTGTGTTTTCTCCTAGGTGATATTTTTAAACTTGTCAATAAAATGCCTATTAAGCCCCCAGAAGGCAAGAAAATGATTAAAATAATTTTGATAGTACTTTTCCACCAACTTTTTGGTACTTTTTTAGTTGAAAAGTACTGGAAAGTTATTTAAAATCAAAGATGAAAAATTATCTCCTAGGTGAAAACTCAGGTGAGAAAGAGAATTGCATATGGCCCATGGTGTGATATATATATATATATATATATATATATATATATATATATATATATATATATATATATATACATATATATATATATATATATATATATATACATATATATATATATATATATACATATATATATATATATATATATATATATATATATATATATATATATATATATATATATATATATATATATATATATATCATTAACTCCATCTGTATGCGTGAAGAAGAACTGAAAAATAAAGCAAAAAAATATTTAATATTTCTAATGCTGGGAATACTAGGTGCGTTTTTACGCTGATTAGATGGTTCAATAGATAATTTCCGACATGTCCGATTTCCCTTTCGATTCTTTTGCCTCTCATTTTCTGATAGAAGTGAATGGAAAAAGATAAGAAAAATGAGCGGAAGATGAGAGAATTGACTGCAGAATCGAGCGGCAAAAACGATCTAGAGCAGAAACGCAAGGCAGAAAGGAACCGTGTATTCCCAGCATAACAGTAATATCTCATCTCTACAAGGACCTCTACAGACCAATGTACTTTTTGCATCTTTCCACTTACTCCTTCATTCTCTGGGAGAAGAAGCTTTTTTGTTGTTTCCAAATCCATGTGTGCTCTGCTTCCTTAAAGGACCACTATCGTGAAAAAAATAGGCAGTTAAAATCTTACCGAACCGACAGGTTTTGGGCCAGTCCATCTCATCATGGGGGATTCTCAGGTTTTTCTTTTAACCACTTCGGGACCACAGTCTTTTCGCCCCTTAAGGACCAGAGCCTTTTTCTCCATTCAGACCACTGCAGCTTTCACGGTTTATTGCTCGGTCATACAACCTACCACCTAAATGAATTTTACCTCCTTTTCTTGTCACTAATACAGCTTTCTTTTGATGCTATTTGATTGCTGCTGCGAGTTTTACTTTTTATTATATTCATCAAAAAAGACATGAATTTTGTCAAAAAAATGACTTTTTTAACTTTCTGTGCTGACATTTTTCAAATAAAGTAAAATTTCCTATACATTTGAGCGCGAAAGTTATTCTGCTACATGTCTTTGATAAAAAAAAAAACATTCAGTGTATATTTATTGGATTGGGTAAAAGTTATAGCGTTTACAAACTATGGTGCCAAAAGTGAATTTTCCCATTTTCAAGCATCTCTGACTTTTCTGCGCACCTGTCATGTTTCATGAGGGGCTAAAATTCCAGGATAGTACAAATACCCCCCAAATGACCCCATTTTGGAAAGAAGACATCCCAAAGTATTCAGTGAGAGGCATGGTGAGTTCATAGAAGATTTTATTTTTTGTCACAAGTTAGCGGAAAATGACAGTTTGTGACAAAAAAAAAAAAAAAAAAAAGTTTCCATTTCTTCTAACTTGCGACAAAAAAAAATGAAATCTGCCACGGACTCACTATGCTCCTCTCTGAATACCTTGAAGTGTCTACTTTCCAGAATGGGGTCATTTGTGGGGTGTGTTTACTGTCCTGGCATTTGGGGGGTGCTAAATTGTAAGCACCCCTGTAAAGCCTAAAGATGCTCATTGGACTTTGGGCCCCTTAGCGCAGTTAGGCCGCAAAAAAGTGCCACACATGTGGTATTGCCGTACTCAGGAAAAGTAGTATAATGTGTTTTGGGGTGTATTTTTACACATACCCATGCTGGGTGGGAGAAATATCTCTGTAAATGACAAATTTTTTATTTTTTTTACACACAATTGTCTATTTATAGAGATATTTCTCCCACTCAGCATGGGTATGTGGAAAAATACACCCCAAAACACATTATACTACTTCTCCTGAGTACGGCGATACCACATGTGTGGCACTTTTTTGCACCCTAACTGCGCTAAGGGGCCCAAAGTCCAATGAGTACCTTTAGGATTTCACAGGTTATTTTGAGAAATTTCGTTTCAAGACTACTCCTCACGGTTTAGGGCCCCTAAAATGCCAGGACAGTATAGGAACCCCACAAATTACCCCATTTTAGAAAGAAGACACCCCAAGGTATTCCGTTAGATGTATGGTGAGTTCATAGAAGATTTTTTTTTTTTGTCACAAGTTAGCGGAAATTGATTTTAATTGTTTTTTTTCACAAAGTGTCATTTTCCGCTAACTTGTGACAAAAAATAAAATCTTCTATGAACTCGCCATTCTCCTAACGGAATACCTTGGGGTGTCTTCTTTCTAAAATGGAGTCATTTGTGGGGTTCCTATACTGCCCTGGCATTTTAGGGGCCCTAAACCGTGAGGAGTAGTCTTGAAACCAAATGTGGCAAAATGACCTGTGAAATCCTAAAGGTACTCATTGGACTTTGGGCCCCTTAGCGCACTTAGGGTGCAAAAAAGTGCCACACATGTGGTACCGCCGTACTCAGGAGAAGTAGTATAATGTGTTTTGGGGTGTATTTTTACACATACCCATGCTGGGTGGGAGAAATATCTCTGTAAATGACAATTATTTGATTTTTTTTACACACAATTGTCCATTTACAGAGAGATTTCTCCCACCCAGCATGGGTATGTATAAAAATACACCCCAAAACACATTATACTACTTCTTCTGAGTACGGCGATACCACATGTGTGACACTTTTTTGCAACCTAGGTGCGCTAAGGGGCCTAACGTCCTATTCACAGGTCATTTTGAGGCATTTGGATTCTAGACTACTCCTCACGGTTTAGGGCCCCTAAAATGCCAGGGCAGTATAGGAACCCCACAAGTGACCCCATTTTAGAAAGAAGACACCCCAAGGTATTCTGTTAGGAGTATGGTGAGTTCATAGAAGATTTTTTTTTTGTCACAAGTTAGCGGAAAATGACACTTTGTGAAAAAAAAAACAATACATATCAATTTCCGCTAACTTGTGACAAAAAATAAAATCTTCTATGAACTCATCATACACCTAAAAGAATACCTTGGGGTGTCTTCTTTCTAAAATGGGGTCACTTGTGGGGTTCCTATACTGCCCTGGCATTTTAGGGGCCCTAAACCGTGAGGAGTAGTCTTGAACCCAAATGTCTCAAAATGACCTGTGAAATCCTAAAGGTACTCATTGGACTTTGGGCCCCTTAGCACAGTTAGGCTGCAAAAAAGTGTCACACATGTGGTATCGCCGTACTCAGAAGAAGTAGTATAATGTGTTTTGTGGTGTATTTTTACATATAACCATGCTGGGTGGGAGAAATATCTCTGTAAATGACACATTTTTTTATTTGTTTTACACACAATTGTCCATTTACAGAGAGATTTCTCCCACCCAGCATGGGTATGTGTAAAAATACACCACAAAACACATTATACTACTTCTCCTGAGTATGGCGATACCACATGTGTGACACTTTTTTGCAGCCTAGGTGCGCTAAGGGGCCCAACGTCCTATTCACAGGTCATTTTGAGGCATTTGTTTTCTAGACTACTCCTCACGGTTTAGGGCCCCTAAAATGCCAGGGCAGTATAGGAACCCCACAAGTGACCCCATTTTAGAAAGAAGACACCCCAAGGTATTCCGTTAGGGGTATGGTGAGTTCATAGAAGATTTTATTTTTTCTCACAAGTTAGTGAAAAATGACACTTTGTGAAAAAAACAATAACAATCCAATTTCCGCTAACTTTTGACAAAAAATAAAATATTCTATGAACTCATCATACACCTAACAGAATACCTTGGGGTGTCTTCTTTCTAAAATGGGGTCACTTGTGGGGTTCCTATACTGCCCTGGCATTTTACGGGCCCAAAACTGTGAGTAGTCTGGAAACCAAATTTCTCAAAATGACTGTTCAGGGGTATAAGCATCTGCAAATTTTGATGACAGGTGGTCTATGAGGGGGCAAATTTTGTGGAATCGGTCATAAGCAGGGTGGCCTCTTAGATGACAGGATGTATTGGGCCTGATCTGATGGATAGGAGTGCTAGGGGGGTGACAGGAGGTGATTGATGGGTGTCTCAGGGGGCGGTTAGAGGGGAAAATAGATGCAATCAATGCACTGGGGAGGTGATCGGAAGGGGGTCTGAGGGGGATCTGAGGGTTTGGCCGAGTGATCAGGAGCCCACACGGGGCAAATTAGGGCCTGATCTGATGGGTAGGTGTGCTAGGGGGTGACAGGAGGTGATTGATGGGTGTCTCAAGGTGTGATTAGAGGGGGGAAATAGATGCAAGCAATGCACTGGCGAGGTGATCAGGGCTGGGGTCTGAGGGCGTTCTGAGGTGTGGGCGGGTGATTGGGTGCCCGCAAGGGGCAGATTAGGGTCTAATCTGATGGGTAACAGTGACAGGTGGTGATAGGGGGTGATTGATGGGTAATTAGTGGGTGTTTAGAGGAGAGAATAGATGTAAACAATGGATTTGGGAGGTGATCTGATGTCGGATCTGCGGGCGATCTATTGGTGTGGGTGGGTGATCAGATTGCCCGCAAGGGGCAGGTCAGGGGCTGATTGATGGGTGGCAGTGACAGGGGGTGATTGATGGGTGGCAGTGACAGGGGGTGATTGATGGGTGATTGACAGGTAATCAGTGGGTTATTACAGGGGAGAACAGATGTAAATATTGCACGGGCGAATTGATAAGGGGGGGGGGTCTGAGGGCAATCTGAGCGTGTGGGCAGGTGATTGGGTGCCCGCAAGGGGCAGATTAGGGTCTAATCTGATGGGTAACAGTGACAGGTGGTGATAGGGGGTGATTGATGGGTAATTAGTGGGTGTTTAGAGGAGAGAATAGATGTAAACAATGGATTTGGGAGGTGATCTGATGTCGGATCTGCGGGCGATCTATTGGTGTGGGTGGGTGATCAGATTGCCCGCAAGGGGCAGGTCAGGGGCTGATTGATGGGTGGCAGTGACAGGGGGTGATTGATGGGTGGCAGTGACAGGGGGTGATTGATGGGTGATTGACAGGTAATCAGTGGGTTATTACAGGGGAGAACAGATGTAAATATTGCACGGGCGAATTGATAAGGGGGGGGGGGGGTCTGAGGGCAATCTGAGCGTGTGGGCAGGTGATTGGGTGCCCGCAAGGGGCAGATTAGGGTCTAATCTGATGGGTAACAGTGACAGGTGGTGATAGGGGGTGATTGATGGGTAATTAGTGGGTGTTTAGAGGAGAGAATAGATGTAAACAATGGATTTGGGAGGTGATCTGATGTCGGATCTGCGGGCGATCTATTGGTGTGGGGGGGTGATCAGATTGCCCGCAAGGGGCAGATCAGGGGCTGATTGATGGGTGGCAGTGACAGGGGGTGATTGACGGGTGATTGACAGGTGATTGACAGGTGATTGACAGGTGATTGACAGGTGATCAGGGGGGATAGATGCATACAGTACACGGGGGGGGGGGTCTGGGGGGGGGTCTGGGGAGAATCTGAGGGGTGGGGGGGTGATCAGGAGGGAGTAGGGGGCAGATTAGGGACTTAAAAAAAAAATAGCGTTGACAGATAGTGACAGGGAGTGATTGATGGGTGATTAGGGGGGTGACTGGGTGCAAACAGTGGTCTGGGGGGTGGGCAGGGGGGGTCTGAGGGGTGCTGTGGGCGATCAGGGGGCAGGGGGGGGGGAAATCAGTGTGCTTGGGTGCAGACTAGGGTGGCTGCAGCCTGCCCTGGTGGTCCCTCGGACACTGGGACCACCAGGGCAGGAGGCAGCCAGTATAATAGGCTTTGTATACATTACAAAGCCTATTATACACTGTTGCAGCGGCGATCCGGATGCCAGTAACCCGCCGGCGCTTCCGAACGGCCGGCGGGTTACGGCGAACGGGGGGCGGAGCCAGTCCCCGGCGGCTGATCGCGTCACGAATGACGCGATCGCCGCATAGCCACTCCCGCAGCCGCCCCCGCCGATGGGCGTATTGCGGTCGTTTGGGACCGGTCTTTGCCGCCGCCCATCGGCTGGGGGCGGTCGTCAAGTGGTTAAACAGCAGTTTAACTGCCAAAATAGTAAGATACCCGCCAGCCTCCCTACTCACTTGCACACTTTTTTGTCAGTTAGACTTGTTCAGGAAATACTGTTGAAAACAAGGAAAACCCTGAGAATCCCCCTATGAGAAGATGGAGTGGCCCAAAACCTGTCGGTTCTGTCAGATTTTAATTGCCTACTTTTTTTGTGATAGTGGTCCTTTAATCTCATTGTCACAGATAACTGCATGGTGTCTCTTCAGCAGTACTAGAAAGACTAGTAACTAGACTAAAGACTAGTAATTGTGTTGGTAAGATAAGTATAAACTGGTGCACCGCCAATGAAAGTCTCTTATTCTGTTCTTTAAAATTCTGGTTACAGAGCGCACTGTGACCTCAGCCCCCTCTGGTACACCACTCGTTGGTTGAAAAGACCATAAGGGTCATGTATCGCACATGTTGTGATCCTAGCCTCCCAGGTCAAAGTAGCTGATGATGGAAAAGCAGTTGCTGCACTCCATGTAATGTACTCAACTTGTACAAAGGTATTCCTAGTTGTGATACATAAAGTAAAGGTAAGGGGTTTTAGAAGACCTGCCATCTGGATGTACAGTAAGCACCCCGTCTCCACCCGTCACTCATCCACACAGACCAAGTGCTGCATCTCCTTCGTGTACTAAACAATCCTGACTGGTCTCATCCCATAGGATGTCATGAAGGGCTAAGGTGGTCACAGGGGCTATTGTTATGCCCCTGGAGCTCTGTAAATGAATTAGTCATGAAGAAAGATGGACATTTGTTAGTAATCTATACTTTAAACTGTAAGAGTAAGTACTGTTGCTATGATTACAAAGAAGAGCAATTTGAGCTGTGTGCCATTTTCGGATTAATTGTATCTTTTAGTAAATGAAAGCTACAAAGGTCATTTTAATCACTTGGTTTGAAGGTGGTGTGGTGTAAGCTGTTATTCCCCATTAAATATTTAAGTGCATGTATTTGGTGAAATTGCTAATTACTTTGCCATCCAAGCGCTTCTTCTCCTTTGTCAGCTAGTTAAGGAAGTTTAAAACAAGGTAACTTGCATTCTGAGTTTTGAAGTGCATATGAAAAATCGCCAATATCCTACTGAGGCTGATGGCTGAGCCAGAGATCCTTCAAATGCAGAATGTTCACATTTGCTATGTATATAATGGATCAAGCGCTGTAAAGGGACATATTACCCCCCCCCCCCAAGCGCTTTTTTATTAACAAACCTGCCGTACTGTTGAAATGCCCTGATTAGTTCATATACTTCAGATTCTAATACTGTGATAAATATTATGAACTGTGACTGATGAATACATGTCTTCGCTGGCAGGAGACAGTAGAGCTGACAAGTTGTGGAAATGCACTTAGAAACCCTTGCTGAGAGCTGTTTTATAACGGGAATCAATTGCTGAGAAAAGGCTTGAGATATTTTGACAGGATTTAGTTACTGTATTTAAAGACAGATCACTCAATTTGTAACAGTCATTGTCTTGAAGTAGAAAACACCATTGTTCCCTTGAAAGATCATCACATACATCCTATTCTACTGCTTCCATAGTCTGGTTGAAAAAAGATTCCTTCCCAACTCCAGATGGCAGTCAGATAAAATCCCTGCATGAACACTGCCAGGAATTCACTAGTAATTATAGCCGCGTATGTCCTTCAATGTAAGTAAATCATTCAAGTCCTCTTTAAACATAGATATAGAATTTGTCATAACTAATTCCCGTGGTAAGATATTCTAGATTTTAACCACTCTTACTGTAAAGAACCCCTTTCTAAATGGATTGCAAAAACTTCCATTTTGCTTTTGTATTGCCCTCTGATGTATTTATACAGGTTAAGCAGGTCCTATCTCAGTCATCTTTTTTTCCAAGCCCAGCTTGTCAAACCTTTCTTCCATCCGATTAATTTAGCTGCCCAAAACTGTGTCCCATCCCTGAAACAACTGTGGTCCTGATCTACTAAGGATGGGGAACACTGGAGGGCCAAAGTGATTCAGCAGATACCAACTGGATTTATTATCATTAATTTAGCACTAGTTTGAAAAAGTTTGCTAACCCCCACCTAGATCACATCAGATCATGGCAAGAAATGCTAAAACATTATTGCTAAAACATTACTGAAACTATGTACACTTGTAGGATGGGACACTCCTCCTCTACGGACAATCATACAGCTTCTTTTCAGTTCTTCACCTGGACATTTACCGCTCAGGAACATATTTGTTAGAAAATATGTTGGAGTCTGACAAGCTCAGACTGAAGAAGTTGTTATATATATGTTTGATCTATACGAATGTCTTATTCTGACTACCTGAACTGTACTTTTTTACTTATATCTTTGGTTAACTATCAACCTCTTGAGGACTGCAGGGCTAACCCCCCCTAGTGACCAGGCCATTTTAGTAAAATTGGCCACTGCAGCTTTAAGGCCAAGCTGCAGGGCCGCACAACACAGCACACAAGTGATTTCCCCCCCCCCCCCCCCCCCACCCCCTTTCTCCCCACCAACAAAGCTCTCTGTTGGTGGGGTCTGATCGCTCCCCCCATGTTTATTTTTTTAAATAAATATTATTGTTCGTGTTTTTTTTTTTTTTTTACCTGTCTCTTTAAAACCCTTCCCTCCCTCCCTCCCCACAGCCGGCCAATTACGGCGATTGGCTGTCATAGGCTTCTGCCTATGAGAGCCGATCGCTCTCTTGTCCCCCAGAAGGACAGCCGTGTCACACGGCTGTCCCCAGTGCAGTGCTGCTGCTGATCGCAGCGCTGCACAGTGTAAATAGATGGCGATCACGCCGTCTAACAGTCTCCCGAGCGGCAATAGCCGCTCAGAGACTGAAGAGGGGGCGGAGCTCCGCCCTCCGAGCATGAGATGCGCGAGCAGCGTGCGCGCGATCTCATGCAAATTACAGCCACAGGAGTTTACGCAAATCGGCGTTAGGCGGTCCTGGGGCTGCCGCCGCGGCCACGCCCATCGGCGTGACGCGGTCGGAAAAAGGTTAATAATTGTTAATAAAAACAGAGTTACAAAAAAAAACCCATTACTGAAACAGAATGTATGCAGTGACAGCAGCATGTACTGCAGGGGTACGCATAGCTGCTGTCATGTGACTGTAATCTCACTAACCTTGTAGCTGTTGTCATTAGGAGGTGATATGACCCAGGTGAGGGTTGTAAACATTTGCCCATCATAAGCACTTAAAGCGGACTTGAACTCAGAATTTCCTCTCTGCTCTAGAAGATATGCAACAGCATAATAACCTTAAAAAAACATTTCTTTCTTAGAGCCGAGACAAATCCTGCTATAAATCTGCAATGTGTTTACTTCCAGTTTCATGGAAACAGACATATTGTTATCATCCTGTATTTACCAATTAGCTTCTCTGCCATTGCAGTCAGCTGACACAGGGGAGAGATCAAATTACAACTTGTGATTAGTCACAGATGAGGGGGGATTAGACAGGCTAAACTCTCTAAATACATATAGGGTGCATTTCTCTATGTGATGTGAATTCTCTATGTGATGTGAATTCCTTAATGGAATTTTCTACAAATAAAATGTATACAGTTTTCCATAAGCACTGTCTCCTTTGAGGTTTATTGGTTTGTGCCGCCCACAACACATTTAACCGTCCTAACTGGTTTTGCTGCATTTCTCTATGTTTTCCTTCTGTCCTGTGCAACAGTTCAGGTCCATTTTAAAAGTAAATTCATCCTAGGTTTTCCAGCTCCATTTTCATGCTATGCGTAAGAACATAGTTGTCTGAAACATGTTGTTTTTTTTTTTACTGGCTTTACTTGTTTGTCTGGCCTTTCAATACACTGAATTTGTTGAGACTTACAGAGCCTTATTCAATTCACTTTTTCTCCTAAGTTTTCTCCTAGGAGATAATTTTTAATCTTCTGTTTAAAATAACCTTTTAGCACTCTGCAATTGAAAAAGTAGGTGAAAAAGTACTGTCAAAATTATTCTGAGTATTTTGTTGCTTCCTGGTGGCATTTTATTGATAAGGTGTAAAAATGCCACCTAGGAGAAAACCTATGAGAAAAAGTGAATTGAATAAGGGCCACAGTGAGATCTGTACAATTTCTTCTTGCTACTTTGTACATCAGTCCAGAATCAGTGGGGGCATTTAGATCAGAATCAGAATTTATTTCGCCAAGTACAACTGTGGATTGTACCCGGAATTGGTTTTGGCGCATACAGGGTCGTTGGTGAAAAACAAGAAAACAGCATACGGATAAGCATGGTACATACGTAGACGTGGGACAAGCATAAATAGGACAACATTACAGTTTGTGCGTACATTTTAGCAGAGCGTCGTATGCAGTTAAGCATGGTACATACGTGTAACACAATAAAAGCAAAATCAAAAACAGAGAGCATGACAGCATACACGTACAGTTAACGTAATACAAACAGAGCATTACAGCATACACGTACAATTAACATAATACAAACATAGCAAGACATACACTGATAGCAGGAACAGAAAAAGAGTGGGACTGGAGGAGCATCCTGAGAGGAGGCTAGGATTTATGAAGAGTGTCTGAGACAAAATATTGGTCGGTTTTAGAAATCCATGCAGAACTGTCTCAGACATCTTAAAGAGACTCTGTACTAAAACAAAAAGTCCCCTGGGGAGTACTTTCCTCGGGAAGGGGAAGCCTCAGGGTCCCAATGGGGCTTCCCTCATCCCTGTAGCTGCAGGCAATCCAGCGCTGGCTCCTCTGAAGCGTCCCGCAATCCTGGCTCGACAAGCCTTGATATATTTACCTTCTCTGGCTCCAGCGGGTGGCGCTTTTGCGGCTCTCTGCACGGAAATAGACAGAAATAGCCGATTCCAGTCGGGTCCGCTCTACTGCGCAGACGCAGGAGACTTGCACCAGCACAGTAGAGCGGACCGACAGAGATCGGCTATTTCCGAGTGGAGAGCCACTACTACACCTGCGCTGGAGCCAGGAAGGTAAATATTTACATCCCCGCTGTTCGGAGGGGCACGGCGAGACCGCCGTGGGACACAGGTGGATGGGGGAAGCCTCGATCGGATCCAGAGCCTTCCCCCTACTGAGGTGAGTACCCCCCAGGGGATTGCTTTTAGTTTCAGATTCTCTTTAAGAAATCGCTGAATAGTGCAGTTTCCTTCTTAAACTGCTGTACAATAGGAGGTGTTAGGAAGGTTTCTCAGCCTGTGCAGTGTGTGAGGGAAATTGCTGTTGCTGAGGTAACCAATACATTGCTGTATTGATACTGGCAGGCTCTGAGTGAGGAACTCAGGAGGCCTAGCCTGCACTGCTGTAGAACTGCTATTATGCACTTCTTAATCTGCTGCAGTGTAGGAATGGATTTCCAAGTTTCTTAAGTACAGTGCAGTTCTTGAAATTCATGCTAGACTGCCGCAATTAACCACTTCCCGACCGCCTAACGCACAGGGGCGGCCGGGAAGTGGAGCCCTTAAGGACCGGCTCACCCACAGAGGCGGCGGTCCTTGTAAGGGCATGGGCGGAGCGATCGCGTCATCCGTGACGCGATCCTCCGCCGGCGCCTGTCACCGCTCGCCCGCCGCAACATCCCGCCGGCTATACGGAAGCGCCGGCGGGATGTTAACCCCGCGATCGCCGCATACAAAGTGTATAATACACTTTGTAATGTTTACAAAGTGAATTATACAGGCTGCCTCCTGCCCTGGTGGTCCCAGTGTCCGAGGGACCACCAGGGCAGGCTGCAGCCACCCTACTCTGCACCCAAGCACACTGATTTCTCCCCCCCCCCTGCCCCAGATCGCCCACAGCACCCCTCAGACCCCCCCCTGCCCACCCCCCAGACCCCTGTTTGCACCCAATCACCCCCCTAATCACCCATCAATCACTCCCTGTCACTATCTGTCAACGCTATTTTTTTTTATCCCCCCCCCCTGCCCACTGCCCCCTCTTGATCACCCCCCACCCCTCAGATTCTCCCCAGACCCCCCCCTCCTGTGTACTGTATGCATCTATCCCCCCTGATCACCTGTCAATCACCTGTCAATCACCTGTCAATCACCCATCAATCACCCCCTGTCACTGCCACCCATCAATCAGCCCCTAACCTGCCCCTTGCGGGCAATCTGATCACCCACCCACACCAATAGATCGCCCGCAGATCCGACATCAGATCACCACCCAAACGCAGTGTTTACATCTATTCTCTCCTCTAAACACCCACTAATTACCCATCAATCACCCCCTATCACCACCTGTCACTGTTACCCATCAGATCAGACCCTAATCTGCCCCTTGCGGGCACCCAATCACCTGCCTACACGCTCAGATTGCCCTTATTTTTTGTCAAAAGTTAGCGGAAATTGATTTTTGGTTTTTTTTCACAAAGTGTCATTTTTCACTAACTTGTGACAAAAAATAAAATCTTCTATGAACTCGCCATACACCTAACGGAATACCTTGGGGTGTCTTCTTTCTAAAATGGGGTCACTTGTGGGGTTCCTATACTGCCCTGGCATTTTAGGGGCCCTAAACCGTGAGTAGTCTAAAAATGCCTCAAAATGACCTGTGATTAGGACGTTGGGCCCCTTAGCGCACCTAGGCTGCAAAAAAGTGTCACACATGTGGTATCGCCGTACTCAGGAGAAGTAGTATAATGTGTTTTGGGGTGTATTTTTACACATACCCGTGCTGGGTGGGAGAAATATCTCTGTAAATGGACAATTGTGTGTAAAAAAAATCAAACAATTGTCATTTACAGAGGTATTTCTCCCACCCAGCATGGGTATGTGTAAAAATACACCCCAAAACACATTATACTACATCTCCCGAGTACGGCGATACCACATGATTGGCACTTTTTTGCAGCCTAACTGCGCTAAGGGGCCCAAAGTCCAATGAGTACCTTTAGGATTTCACAGGTCATTTTTGTTTCAAGACTACTCCTCACGGTTTAGGACCCCTAAAATGCCAGGGCAGTATAGGAACCCCACAAATGACCCCATTCTAGAAAGAAGACACCCAAACGTATTCCGTTAGGAGTATGGTGAGTTCATAGAAGATTTTATTTTTTGTCACAAGTTAGCCGAAAATGACACTTTGTGAAAAAAAACAATTAAAATCAATTTCCGCTAACTTGTGACAAAAAAATAAAAACTTCTATGAACTCACCATACTCCTAACGGAATACCTTGGGGTGTCTTCTTTCTAAAATGGGGTCATTAGTGGGGTTCCTATACTGCCCTGGCATTTTAGGGGCCCTAAACCGTGAGGAGTAGTCTTGAAACAAAAATGACCTGTGAAATCCTAAAGGTACTCATTGGACTTTGGGCCCCTTAGCGCAGTTAGGATGCAAAAAAGTGCCAATCATGTGGTATTGCCGTACTCGGGAGAAGTAGTATAATGTGTTTTGGGGTGTATTTTTACACATACCCATGCTGGGTGGGAGAAATACCTCTGTAAATGACAATCTTTTGATTTTTTTTACACATAATTGTCCATTTACAGAGTTATTTCTCCCACCCAGCATGGGTATGTGTAAAAATACACCCCAAAACACATTGTACTACTTCTCCCGAGTACGGCGATACCACATGTGTGGCACTTTTTTGCACCCTAACTGCGCTAAGGGGCCCAAAGTCTAATGAGTACCTTTAGGATTTCACAGGTCATTTTGACAAATTTTGTTTCAAGACTACTCCTCACGGTTTAGGGCCCCTAAAATGCCAGGACAGTATAGGAACCCCACAAATGACTCCATTTTAGAAAGAAGACACCCCAAGGTATTCTGTTAGTAGTACGGTGAGTTCATAGAAGAAGATAGAAGATATTTTTTGTCACAAGTTAGCGGAAATTGATTTTTATTGGTTTTTTTCACAAAGTGTCATTTTCCGCTAACTTGTGACAAAAAATAAAATCTTCTATGAACTCACCGTACTACTAACGGAATACCTTGGGGTGTCTTCTTTCTAAAATGGGGTCATTTGTGGGGTTCCTATACTGTCCTGGCATTTTAGGGGCCCTAAACCGTGAGGAGTAGTCTTGAAACGAAATTTCTCAAAATGACCTGTGAAATCCTAAAGGTATTCATTGGACTTTGGGCCCCTTAGCGCAGTTAGGGTGCAAAAAAGTGCCACACATGTGGTATCGCCGTACTCAGGAGGAGTAGTATAATGTGTTTTGGGGTGTATTTTTACACATACCCATGCTGAGTGGGAGAAAGATCTCTGTAAATGGACAATTGTGTGTAAAAAAAATTAAAAAATTGTCATTTACAGAGATATTTCTCCCACCCAGCATGGGTATGTGTAAAAATACACCCCAAAACACATTATACTACTTCTCCTGAGTACGGCAATACCACATGTGTGGCACTTTTTTGCAGCCTAACTGCGCTAAGGGGCCCAAAGTCCAATGAGCACCTTTAGGCTTTACATGGGTGCTTACAAATTAGCACCCCCCAAAATGCGAGGACAGTAAACACACCCCACAAATGACCCCATTTTGGAAAGTAGACACTTCAAGGTATTCAGAGAGGGGCATGGTGAGTCCGTGGCAGATTTAATTTTTTTTTTTTGTCGCAAGTTAGAAGAAATGGAAACCTTTGTTTTTTTGTCACAAAGTGTCATCATCCGCTTACTTGTGACAAAAAATAATATCTTCTATGAACTCACTATGCCTCTCAGTGAATACTTTGGGATGTCTTCTTTCCAAAATGGGGTCATTTGGGGGGTATTTATACTATCCTGGAATTCTAGCCGCTCATGAAACATGACAGGGGGTCAGAAAAGTCATAGATGCTTGAAAATGGGAAAATTCACTTTTTGCACCATAGTTTGTAAACGCTATAACTTTTACCCAAACCAATAATTATACACTGAATGGGGTTTTTTTTATCCAAAACATGTTTGTCCACATTTTTCGCGCTGCATGTATACAGAAATTTTACTTTATTTGAAAAATGTCAGCACAGAAAGTTAAAAAAATCGTTTTTTTGCCAAAATGCATGTCTTTTTTGATGAATATAATAAAAAGTAAAAATCGCAGGAGCAATCAAATAGCACCAAAAGAAAGCTTTATTAGTGACAAGAAAAGGAGCCAAAATTCATTTAGGTGGTAGGTTGTATGAGCAAGCAATAAACCGTGAAAGCTGCAGTGGTCTGAATGGAAAAAAAGTGGCCGGTCCTTAAAGAGACACTGAAGCGAAAAAAAAAATATGATATAATGAATTGGTTGTGTACTATGAATAATTACTAGAAGATTAGCAGCAAAGAAAATATTCTCATATTTTTATTTTCAGGTATATAGTGTTTTTTCTAACATTGCATCACTCTATAATATGTGCAGATTACACAACACTCAGCATTCAAAATGAGTCTTTCAGAGCAGTCTGTGCAGTAATGAACTCTCCTCTAGCAGAGGAAAAGTAAACAGTTCAATTACAGTTGAGATAATAAGTCAGATAACAGCCCTCTCTACGACTAAGTTAGTCGGAGAGCTTAATAGCTTTTTTGCATAGAGATAACAACTGGAGTTTCTCAACTCTTCCTGTACTGGAAACAATGAGACTGATGTATCTGATCTTAATGTTTTTTTTCTTAGCTGTGCTACACATACAAATCATAATATCATCATTTTTTTTTCGCTTCAGTGTCTCTTTAAGGGGTAGAAAGCCCTAGGTCCTCAAGTGGTTAAGTAGGATTTAAGAAGTTTCTTATTATCATACAGAACAGTTCCCCTGCGGGTTAGAACTGTTGAAGAAGAAAAAACTGTCACTAATGCCTTCATAAATTTGGCCCACTGATACGAAGGTAGTGGTTTGAGTGGTGTTTCTGTAGTTTCTTCCTGTATAGGTTTTCCAGTTCACACAAGTCCTCCACTAGTCTTCAGTATTCTCAAACCCTAGGGGTCTGTGCATGGGGTGGGGGACATCCTCTCTGTTTACTCCCTCAAAAACACTCCTACTGTAATATCGCTGAAGGCCCTGCAATGACATAATGGAGACACTTCCAGCCTCGGTTTCAATCTCTTATGCAAGTGGTCATGTCACTGTTGTGGCCTTTCCTCCTCCAGTGCATTTTGAAAGGGGAGTGTGGAGCATGCCTGCAATTTCCCTACATCCCACTGAACCTTCTAAGGCAGGGGTGTCCGCACTACATCCAACGTTAAGAAAACTTTATTCTTGACGTATCCCAAAAAATACCAGCAATCACAGATAGCTGACGTGTTCCAGATGAATGTGGTCCTTAATCATAGCTATAGTCCGAAACATGTCAGCTATCTGTGATTGCTGGTATTTTTATTGGATACATTCAGAATAAAGTTCTCTTAACTTTGGAAATAGTGCGGACCATTGTCTCTTCTATTGTCGTTTGGGATTAAGCGTCCAGTTTCATGCACTGTCCTAGTTTCAGGGAGTGAGCGGTACACCTACAACTTCTTTTTCAAATGCAAAGTGGGCCAAAACTGAACACGGGGACCAAGGCTACACTGGTACCTGTAGAAGCTGTTTGCGCGAAACGGCAACCAGGTTTAAGTGCCCAGCACTCACCGCCACCGATCTAACCACTATGTTCCGGTATGTGCATTCTTTGCTATGAACATGCATTTTGTTACAAGCGGTGACCCAAATGTATGTACGCATCCCAATTAAAGCAACAATCAGCAGAGACAACTTTTCTGTTTGCTCCTTATCTCAAAAGTATAAGCATTCATGGTGACGAGGGATATGGAAAAATATAACCTGGATAGGATCTTTACACAGCATTAGGATAAATCTAAAAGTAAACGTTATTTCAAAATTATGTTGTAACCACATTGTATAGAAGATGATGCAGTACAACACGTTCATAATGGGCCTGTGGTTAGTTTGACATCATACAGTGTAAGGTTACTGCCAGGGTCAAACAAACATGCCTTTACTTTTTAATTGTTCCATATTATAAAAAAGGAGTGCTCCCAGTATTTGAACTGTTTGGATAAATGAAGCAATCTTCCCACAACAGCACAAATAAAATATACCTCACACACCAAAGGCACTGGGCCTGCATGTGAAGGTGGGTGATATAAGGCTAAGTAGAGGCACAGCACAGACACCAATGTTTCTAGTCTCTCACAGGCCACATATTACAGTTCTCTCCAACAATGGGATAAACACTTCCATTCGATCTGCACACTGGAATCAGTGCCAGTTAATTATACAAAGATAACCTCTGAAAATGAAAGGTGCAGGCATGCGTAATATAAAATGTCGTAAAAACATTTATCAAGAAGCAGATTTACTGACATTACAAGCAAGCTGTGCTCAGCACATCAGAGTTATCTTCTGTGGCTCTTCCTCTCCCAGCATGCTTCATGGTTTCTCAGGGGCCTTGAGGTTCCCTATCAGGAGCTGCAGAGAACATCAGCACCTCATTGTGTATAACAGAACATTTGATTTTGACATCTCTATCTGTAACCGTTATGGTGAGACACTGGAGGAAGTCATTTCCATCTGTAATAATTATAGTAAAGCAGCGGAGGAAGTCATTTCCATCTGTAATAGTTATGGTAAAGCAGTGGAGGAAGGCTTTTGACATCTTACCTAAAGAAAGACCGGAGGTTTCAGAGTTATATTTGTAAAGCTACGTACCCACAATGTGATTTTTTTAAAAAGAATTTTTCTGCAAATGACAATTTTCTCCGCAACGAGCGATTGTTTCCAGGATTTTGCAACGTGGGTATGTGTTTGCGATTATGTGAATGACGCTTTGTGATGCGCAGCGACCATCACGGCTCCTGTGCAAAGTGCCACAATCGTTTCAACTCTCGGTCACGCCTGCCGTGTACAGTTGCATGACGTCACATGCTCCTGCGGGTAGGAGAATGGGTCCGAGAGAACTTGTTCATTGGGCCGTGCCGCTGAGCGTTCCCCGATCCATCTAATGGTAAGTACGGGGCTTACGATGTGTAGCTTACAGCTTCAGAGCACTGTAGTGGAGTAGCTATTAATATATTAATAATAACCGAATAAAACACACTGTAAATACTAAAATAAGGACCAGATCCAGCAGAGCTCTGTGAATGATGATATCTTTATTTAGTCTTCCGACAGCTACCAAATCCAATGAAATAGAAAAAAGAAAGAAAAAAAAATTAGAGCACAAAGAAAATGTGGGTGGGAATGTGCAACATAACATTTTGTTCTTCAGCATATAAAAGAAACTCTCAAGAGCTTTGTGCAGAGCTCCAGTCTGAGTTACAAAGGCAGAGCAGTAGACATCTGGTTTTCTGACCTCCACAGTACAAACTGTAAGCCTCGGGATCCACACACCATTAACCTTGTGTTTCTTCCTTCACAGCAGACAGAAACAGTGAATCCTTTCCCAACATGAAGTGAAACAATTCAAGGATTGACTACCAGTATATGTCAAATCTGAACTTTAGATTCAGTATGTTGTTACGGTTCAAGCTCTGTTTAGAAACATATCCTGTGTTTAAAATTATAAACATGAGCGCTAAACGTTGTAGGCGTGAACCCCATGATGCAGTACCTCTGAATGAGAGTTTCTTTCTGGAAAGTCTAGGGGACACATTTATTATCAGCTGATATTAGAAAAGTGCTATCATTTCTGCTGGATCACCAATGTTATAGGCTCCTCCCTTTACCATTATATGATGCTGATTCAGATCCACTGGATGAGTATATAAATTGGAAAATATATTTATAGATCACCAGCTAGTATTCACAACTGTGATTGTAGCTATGCTATATGCTACACGGAGATTAGTGGGATGTTATTCAAACATCCTGTAGTGTTCACCAGTTTCTTTTAGATCATTATTCTTAAAAAACAAATGAAACTTGGCCACAATGAAAGTCTGTCAGTCAATATTGATATTGCTCCCAGTAAAGGCCCGTACCCTGCAGACGATTTTTCTGATAACCAGTGATTTTTTTGAGAGATGAGCGGTTGTTTCCGCGATCTCACAACATGGGTACAGGAGCGATGTTTAGCATTGTGCCCATAATGACCATCACGGCGGATTGGATCTTTAAGATCCCCAAAGACTTGTCTGACTTCCAGTTCGCGCCCGTCGTGTGCCGTCATGTAGTATTGTGTGACGTCGCAAGCAGGAAGAGGAATCGCCACACGCTCGTTGTCAAGGGGGCGTCGCTGGACCCGCCGGGTGGTGAGTACTCAGCTTAAGAATTACCAATCATAGCTCCCAATCTGTTACTCCATTCAAGTGAAAGGACCGGTGAATTGCCAATTAACAGGAATTACAGTATTGATGATCAAGCACTAATTGCCCCTGCGTCCACTTCCCATCATGCTCTCCACTCTTTGCTATGGATTTTACTGCTATCACGGTTATTTGGGTGCCAGAGTTCGCCTATTATAGCCGAACTCCGGCAGGATTGTGGTGGTGACATGGTGCAGCAGCAATGAACAGTGTAGTGGCAATGGGCACCTGGGGATTGACCACATCAGCTGCAGGTGGGATTGCAGCAGTGACATGGTGCAACAGTAATGTGCGCCATGGGTTGGACTACATCAGCTGTGGGTAGGATTACAGTAATGTGCGCCAGGGGTAGGGCGACATCAGCTGTTGGTAGGATTGCAGTAATGTGCGCCGGGGGTTGGGCGCCAGGGGTTGGGCGACAACAGCTGTTGGTAAGATTGTAGCAATGGGTGCTGGAGCATCGGCTACATCAGCTGCGGGTGGACTTGTGCATGTGGACCAGTGATAATGGCCACCGAGGATTGTAATTTGCATTAAGGTATCCAGCTTTATTATAGGGGTGGAAGGGGCATTGAGGGGTGGGGGGGGGGGGGTTGGAATAGGCATTTAGGCGCTCAGCTATAATATATCCAAGGGGGGGGGGGTTGACTGAAGGCACTGGGTTATTGTCATAGGTAAAGGGGGTTAGTGTTAGGCATATATGGGGGAGGTTTGTTTAAGGAGTAGGTGGGGAGGTTAGTGTTGGGCGAAGATAGGGAAGGGCTAGTGTGATAATAGGGTTACATTGAGTGAGTAGAACAACGATAAACGTACCTACTGTATATTCTACTATTGATATTTCCTTGCGCCCATTTTATTAAGTGCAAGACAAAAGATTGGTGGAAGTGGCACACCTTACCCCAGGAGTGGGTGCATAGCTTGTAGGTAAGGCTAAGCCAAAGCACCAATTCATATAGACAGCCAAATGTAAGTGCAGGCTAGCACACCAGTTTCAAATTGCAATTGTCCTGTTTTATTACTTCATCAGCACATACACGTAACAATTGTTTTGGGGCCGACAACGGGTCCCCTTCTTCAGACATTGCAGAGAAAACGTTTTGTCTGCACTGTCTAAAGAAGAGGACCCGCTGTCGGCCCCGAAACAATTGTTACGTGTATGTGCTGATGAAGCAATAAAACAGGACTAGTGCAATTTGAAACTGGTGTGCTAGCCTGGCATTTTATTAAATGATGGCACAATGTGACCTTATCAACCCTTTTATAGATATGGCAATGGGAAAATGGTAATATTTTTTAGGAAATGTGTCTACCATTGTAAATAGGCTCCTTTGTGTCAAGTTTGGGAACTACAGATCCTCTTTAATATACATCAATGCATAATTTGTAAGAGCTTAATAAAGGGTAGGAAGATTAGCTCAGTGTAAGATCAGTGGATTAATATCACTTGAATACACAGTACAGTCTGCAGTGGGGTCTTAATGTACATATAACCTATGTTCACTATATCTAAATAGAAAAGCTGTATTCCTGTTTCGGAGCTGGGCTTTATATGTGATTTGTCATTAGCATAACATAGAAGGTTCCAAGACTGGACCGTACTGTTTGAAAGAAGTATAATTAATCGTTCTGGTGACTTCTGCAATATTTCCCATGAAGCTAATTTTCCATGAGAGAAGCAAGAATGTATTTTTATCTGCTTAAACTTCTGTTGCATTTCTAGCAGAGGAGATTCGGATTACATTGCCAGTGCTATGATGATCCCAAAAATGTATAAGGCATTGTTTGTTGAGCACCATTGATGTATTTTGCGCTTACATCAGTAATACGTCATGCTTTTGATTCACCTTTGTAGCTGCGATTAAAAAATCATATCAATTAATGATGACCTTGTTTTATTCACCACGTATTTCAGAAGAAGATGAAATAATATGCTTTCATCATGACTGCATTATATGGCTTTTGTGTGAATTGGGTTCAGGTGTCCAATTGCAAATATGTCTAAAAATAAAAGAAACAATAGCCTTGGCTGGAGTTAATTTAATGTTATTAAATTACCGGTACCTATCCATTTCACTCTGTAGTTGCTATCATTTTCTAATTCAGATAAAAAAAATAAAACTAATGTGTCTTAAAGTGGTCTGAAAGTCAGCATTTTTATTTTGCTCTAAAAGATTACTTATAGCTTTAAAGCTACTATCCCAGAAAAAAAATTCTAGCAGAACATCACTGAAATGGTTAAACAAAGCACTTTCTCCTGCTATTCAGCTTCAAATCCATCCAAACTGGAGATAACAGTATATTTTTTACTTGTTAAACACAAATGTATCAACACTGGAATGTGAACAAACACTCTCTGAGAAACTCTGCTTCAGGCACACACAGAGTTCAGAATAGCTCATTAGAAGATTTTCATATATAATAAAAAGCAGTTATAATAGAAAAATAATAAAATACAATGGCAGCTCTCAGGGCAAGATAAACTGCACTCTGGGAACTTGTAATTTGTAAACAGACAATATTACTTATGGACAAAAGCAAATATGATAACTATGAGTAATAAAAAGTAGGAAAACACATTTTTATTGAATGTTATGTCAGAGTCTTAAGACCACTTTAAATATATGGCTGAATGTACAGGACCTCCTACAGTCCTCATCTTTCTGTTTGTCATTTTTTTTCACGGCTTACCTAAATGTCTGTATATCCATAATAATAATTTCCAAGCCGGTAGCTGTGTGTCTGTATGTCCTTCCATCCCACACACGCCCCCTCCTGCTCCCCCCTGCTCTGATTGGCTGCGGCATTGTGTCTGTCCACACATGCCCCCTCCTGTCCCTTCCCACCTGTGATTAGCCATGGTGCTACTGCTAATTGGATGGAACATGCAGCAGCATGGCGAGCACAAGATCCAGAGAGATAGCACATGCACTCCTTCCCTGCACTGTGTAGCTCGTGCCACCAGCTAGCCACATTTCAGACATTACCCACATTGTCTCTGCTAGGTTTGCTGCAATTACCTGCTCCATACACAGGAAAGACGTGTAAAGCTGGGTACACATGGTACGTTTTTCCGCTCGATTTTTCATTGATCGTTTTTTCCACTCAACTCTGCACTCGATTTTGCGCTCAATTCTCTTATCTTCCGCTCATTTTTCTTATCTTTTTCCATTCACTTCTATCAGAAATCGAGCGCAGAATCGATCAGAAGGAATATCGGACATGACGGGAATTATCTATCGAATCCATCTGACTGCTGGGATGCCTTGGCTTCCTGGCTGCACTACACACTCCCACTTTTATTTATTTATTTTGTATTTATATTGTGCTGATATGGCATCTATATAGCACTATCATCTTCCACAGTCTTTCATATAGAATCTCTCAGTCTTGTCACAAACTGGACTCATATGGTCATCAAAGTCCAGTTTGGGGGGGAAATCAACTAACTTATCTGTATTTTTTTTGATGTGGGAGGTAATCAGGGTGCCCACTGGAAACCCATGGGAACACAATGAGAGCATATAAACTCCAGACAGAGAGTGTACTGACCTGGATCCGAACTGGCCACCCAGTGCTGCCAGTGTGAGTGCTATTCACTATGTCACTGTGTCGCCTACTTGCCACTTCCTGCCAGGTTTTCACAGTGCATGGCATGGTCAGCTCCAAAATACAGCGAACTTTGTGTCTCTGATACAGCTTGTGAAAATGCTTGCTGCATACATAATTTATACAAGTGTATACAAAATTATTCAACCCCCAATGCTGTAAAGGGTTTTAGGGAATTTAGTGTACATTTGTAATTGTGTTCAGAATGAAATCTTACAAGGACGTTTTAAAGAACCAAATGCAACTAAAATGACATCAATTGTTTTTGTAAAAATGTCTTCATTGACACAATTATTTAACCCCTTAAAGACTACCACTCTTAAGAACAGAGGTTCATTCAAGTGTTTTCGATCAGGTATTGAAAACACCTGTGGATGTTAACAAGCAGCAATCAAGCATAATAAGCACCAATTAGGCAGATTTAAAATGACTGTGATACTCAGCTCCTTCTAGACATTTACCGGTGTTTACTGTGTTTACAAACATGGTGAAGTCAAGAGAATGGTCCAGGAAGACAAGAGAAGAGGTGATTTCTCTTCACAGGAAGAGCAATGGCTATAAGAAGATTACAAAGATGTTAAACATACCAAGAGACACCATAGGAAGCATCATTCGCAAATTCAAGGCAAAGGGCACTGTTGAAACACTACCTGGTCGTAGCAGAAAGAAGATGCCGACTTCGACTGCTGTGCGCTACCTGAAGTGCAAAGTGGAGAAAAGTCCCCGTGTGACTGCTGAGGAACTGAAAAAAGATTTGTCAGATACGGGTACTGAAGTTTCAGCCCAGACAATAATTGTGAAAATCGGCCCACCAGGGCCTGAGCAATCCACCGCGGCGGTCATGGACGAGCTGAGCTCGTCCATACCGCTAAGGTGGTTATTATTTATAATTATTGGTTTCAAACAATGATTGGTTTCAAACAGTGCACTACATTTTCTATTGTATTTGCTACAATGTTTTACTTTTTTGTCATTTCCAAGTCTCTACTGGAAAAAATAGATCTGTGAATATAGTAGATGCTTGTGTATGTGAATTATTATCTTACTCAGGGCCATACAAGATAAATGAGCATCATGATTAGTAATCCCCTCAAGCACTGGAAACAAACATTCCAACATTATAAGTAAAGAAAGCAAAGGTTCAAGATTCCTATGGACCGTTCGTGTCTTATTATATCATGAGTAGAGAAAGTTGTGGTTCAGATGTTGTACACGCAGATACCCAGCTGCAGGGGAAAGCAAGGGGGGGGGGGGGAAGTTAGATACTTACCTCAGGAGAGGGAAGCCTCTAAATAGTGCAGAGGTTTCCTCAATCTTCTTAAGCTCCTCTGTTGCTGGAATTGGACCCTTAGAAAATATTCAACAATAAAGTAGAGTACGGTGCTCGCGCCCCGGTCCCCTCCATGTGAAAGTGCAGCTGCACTGCAATAGCATGGAGATGCTCCTATGTGGCTTTTTTCTCCAGGTATGAGCGGCTCCATGCTACTGCACAGGCATGATCCCTACTGGTGCCTGCGCAGAGCAACCATGTTTATAAACAGAGGGGAGCGTTGCCTTGAAGAAGAATAGGGTATTGGTGTGAAGCAAAGGGGTTTAGGAGGATAGGGGAGAATCCAGAGGCTTCCCTCTACAGTGGTGAGTATCTAACTTTTTTTTAAAGCATATATATATATATATAAGATCACATCTGAGCGAACCCATAAAATATGTACAATATGTATAAAATATTGTCCTGCCTGATATTCTTGCCTCTCTACATCCTTAAAGCAAGTGAAAATAAACGGATGACATAAACTATTGTATCTATGGTCCTAATCCTAAATGGAACTTTCCTAAATTCCCATGGTCATGATTTTGATTTTAAACTTGCAGAATCCAAGTTTAATGTTTTGACTGTCTCAGATGGATGACAACAGCTTTTTAAATGTTATTTCAACTCCCATACAGACAAATCTTGTACTGTTGAACGTTTTGTTTATCTGTTCCCAGTACTCAGTCCTCTAATTAGTAAGTTAGTGAGAGTTAAGCTACAGTCCAACTGCAGGTAAACTGTCATTTAAAGTCATAATAAACTCATGAGATAATTAATTGTATCCTACCTAATAAGTGGCAAGTGTCCCTGCATCCCATGTCCATGTGTCAGTGCTTTTTGTCTCTGCGCATGTGTACGGAGGGACGCAGAGACACTGCAGAGAGCTGGGGGAAAATGACGAGCGGCAGTGGAGGACCCGCCCAGAAGGGGGGCTGGCGGCATGTGCGGGCAGGTGCACGCACCACTTGCGCGGGTGGCAAGCGCGTGCATGAGTGGGCGGCTGGTGTGTGAGCAACGATCGGCGGATGCACGGGCGGCGGGTGCGCGCACGCACTAGCTGGCGGCGGCATGAAGAGCCCGTTTTAAACGAGCTTAGGTCAACTACTAAAATATAATTGCTATAGTGTTGCGCCAGAACAGATAGAAACAGTAGTAATATTCTGTGAACTGATGTTCCTCTGTAGTGCAGAAGCTGCTTAGAAATTATGGGTTTCCCACGCCCACTAGTACAGGTAAATACAGTTGATCCCTGAGTTACGAACACCCGACTTACGAATCGGCCTGATTCCGTTGCAATTATGTTGTTTTTCAAATTTCTGTGCGGGGGAAATTTGAAAAAGTCCCAGTGCATGCCCCCTGCAGCAGCAGCAGTGCTGGATTCACCTTTGAACCAATTCCAATACTGTCCATCCGCCTCTCTTCACCACCTTCTGGCTCTTGTGCACGACATGCTTCCTGTATGTCACATGACATACAGGAAGCAGTGCTGTACACTAGAGGGAGCAGGAGGCGGAGTGGCTAGATGGGCATTGCTGGACATGGGCTGGAAGGTGAGTCCAGCAGAGGCACAGAGGGGATAAATGCACAAAAAGGACTGAGGCACTGAGGGGACACAGACCGGACAAAGACACACAGAGTGGAGACAGACACAGAAGGGACTGAGGCACTGAGGGGACACAGACCGGACAAAGACACACAGAATGGACACAGAGGTACAGAGGTGCAGAGGTATAGAGATGACAGAGGGAACAATGAGACATAGGAGACAAAGAAGCATGGAGGAGACAGAGAGGCACAGAGGGGGACAGAGAGGCACAGAAGGAGACAGAGAGGCACAGAGGGAGGACAAACAGGCACAGAGGGGGACAGAGAGACACAGAAGGAGACAGAGAGGCACAGAGGGGAAACAAAAGCACTGAAGGGGAAAAACAGGCATAGAGGGGAACTGAGAGACACAGAGGGGGCACTGGAGGCAAAGGGGGGCACATAGGAGACACAGGGGATATAGGTGGTACAGTGTTCCGACTTAAGAATGGATTCAGGTTAAGAATGAACTTACAGTCCTATCTTGTTCTTTAACAGGGGACTACCCGTTCAACTAATTGTTTTCCCAATCAGGGCTTGTAGCAAAGTAGTATGATACGAATGGTATTCAAATGTGCAATTTAGGCATATGAATTTGCAAAAACTTGCATGTGTATGCAAAATGTTACATTGGCGCCTGGGCTTGCTTATGTGCTGTGCTACGGATACTTCATCACTAGTGAGTAAACTTTACAACTCTTCGGCTCTGTTCCCTCTTGAGTGGAGGAACGGACATTTTTTGTCTGTTCTCCGCTCCACTGTGACAGCTCCTATTCACACTTGTCATACTGCAACTGATCTGCGGGATCCAATGCAGTAAGTGGACAACATTTCTGTGCAGCCCGCGATAATCCCAGACACACTGATGAGTTCCCCCATATACAGTAGCCTATAGTGGGTGCATTTGCCCAGGGCTACAGCTGGACTATGGGAGACCATTAGCTCCCGCTGGCCGCACATGGTCTGGAACAAGCGGGAACACAGCCTCACTCCAAGAACAGAATTCCTCCAAGATAAGGTAATTGCTGCGGGGATACTAATCGCACTGAGGTCACATATCTATTGCTGACTATTGTTTGTGACAAGAGCTATGTTTATGCATCCAACTGCAATCTGTTTCTAATGAATGAACACTCTGCACGTTAATAACTTTTAGAAACTTCTGCTGTACAGTTTTTAAAACCCAATATTTTTTTTTTTGCACATGCACACTTTTCCCACTACATTGCAGCGGTGGGTGAGATTGTGTTGTTTGTGTACTGTGAACTTTGAAGTATAGCATTTTGCATACGCATGCAATTTTATGCAAATTCATAGGCCTACTTTGCACATTTGAATACCATTTGTATTTTAACAATAAAATTGTCTATTTTTACTACTTCAAACGCTGATTAGGAAAACCTTTCATTATATAATTAAGTTTATGTTTAGTACCAATGGTAAATACAGTAAAACATTGGTAATGTAGAAATTTGTCTCATACTTTTATTTTCTGTTTAATGGCTTCATTTCTAGGAGTGTATCAGACTGAGATACATCTGCTGCTTAGAATCCAAAGAAGTAAAGTTTATAAGTAATGACCCTGTGAACTTTCCTGCACTAAAACCTTATCAGAATCCCTTTCCACCACAGATAAAAAAACATTTTGACTTCTATTTACTTTTTAATGCAAAAGTAATGAAGCGTAATTACAAAAGGGCTGAAGAGTAAGTGCAAAAGGGATGAAGAGTAAGCTTGTATAAATAAAGCAGGGACCTGTTCAACTGCTGCTGTCCGAGTTTACAATCCTCTAGATAGTAAGCTCGCAAGGGCAAGGATCTCCTCCTATTGTTTCTTATTTTCTTATAATTTATCATATGTGTACCAATTCTAGTGATATCTCAAACAACACATTAACCCCCTTGGCATTATGATTCTTTCTGGATTTTAGGGTATAAAAGCAGTGCAATTTTTTTTGCATGCTTTTAGATCCTAAAACCTGAAAAAAATTCATGCGGCCAGGGAGTTCTGCAGCAGCCCAGCACTCACTTACCTTCCGGGGATCCAGCGCTGCAGTATTCCCTCTGGGTGGCACTGTAACCCTATAGTGAGATTGCCCGCTGTTGTCATGACAACAGACGGAGACGGCGATCTCACCAGGGGGAAGCAGAGCCCGGGAGGTGAGTTAAAACGCCCGCTGCATTGCTCTGCATAGAGCCTCTGGCAATTACCATGAGTTCAGCTCGGGGCTACCTCTCCTGGCATGTTTTTTCCACCCCGAGCTGAACTCGTGATTACCGCTAAGGAGGTTAACTATGTATGCATTTGTACTTGTATTGCTGGTTTGTCATGATCGTACAGTGTCTTGAACTTCTCATGCACACATATATATATATATATATATATATATATATATATATATATATATATATATATATATATATGCACATTCCCCAATATTTGTTTGCACTATGTACAGTGCTATGTAAAATGTTGGTGCTATAAATAAATAAAGAGAAAATAATAATAAAAACAGACCTTCTCTAAAAGTTGCTTACACTGTAAGTACCGGCCTGACCATCTTGGTTCTTATTTATAAACCAGCTTTGGTTTATTTATTTATTTATTTTTTGTATTATTCAACCAATATTAATTTACTGTTACTGGAAAGCTGCAGAAATAAATAAAGAAAAGTCATGTGGGCTATTAACCACTTAACAACCTCTGCCACGCTTATCTACGCCCCTTTAAAATTCACCTGAGTCACAGGGGCGTAGATAGGCAACTCCTGTTTATTTTCCTTCTGTGCACGATCGCGGTCGCGTCCGCGTGCACGCGGATGTGCGTCCGCGTGCACACGGATGTGCGTCCGCGTGCACGCGGATGTGCATACGCGTCGGGCACCTGCTGGTCCGTGATTGGCTGATGTGAACATGTGTTCACAAAGCCAATGACAGTGCTCATTCATGCAGAATGTGTGTAAACATTGCATCAGTCTCTATGCTGTTACAGTTACTGAGATCACTAGTGAGAGGATCTCAGATAACTAACACAGCATTAGTGACTGATCAGCATCAGTGAGGTTTTTTTTAAATAAATTATACCCCCATTAAGCCCATTAACCCTTGCCTCCCTTAAATGTGAAAATTGCTGTGGTTTTTAGGTGAAAAACCCTGTGGTAGAGAAGTGGTTAAGGTTACCTGTACATAAGCTGTAGCACAGAAAATACAAAGCACAGTATGGACTATTTGGCTTTTTTTTTATTATCATTTAGTATGTATACAGTGCTGCCATCTTCTGCAGTGATTTACAAATTAAACATATTTTTGTCACTAACTGTTGTTCTATCATAGGTCCATTGTAGTCTATCCCTACATCACAGGTCCATCATAGTCTAGGGCCCATTTAGGTGGAAGCCAATTGACTTATCCATAAGTTTTTAGGATGGATGGAAACCGGAGCGACCACAAGAAACTCCCACAGTCATGGGGAGGACATACAAACTTTGTGCAAATAGTGCCCTGGCTAGGATCTGAACCAAGACCCGGCACTGCAATGCGAGAATGCTTTCCACTATTTTGGGTGTGCAAGTTTCTTGCATGTATGACTGCCTTCATATGTCTATGAACAGCTTTGTAGTACATATTCCTGTTAGTGTTAGTGGCACTGAAATTATAAAAGGAGTTTTATCAAGTAACTGCAGTCAGTGGGACTGTTATAGTGCTCTATTTCATGTCTCGGCTGGGCTCTCTACATTAGCTATATAGACTCCATTGACTTTCATTTAAGTTCTCAGGGCATTTGTTTCAGCAACAAATAATAATAAGGTGGCCATACACTGGTCGATTTGCCATCAGATTCGACCAACAGATAGATCCCTCTCTGATCGAATCTGATCAGAGAGGGATCGTATGGCTACCTTTACAGCAAACAGATTGTGAACCGATTTCAGCCTGAAACCGTTCACAATCTGTTGTGGTGGTACTGCTGCTGCTGCCCCCGCCCGCCCGCATACATTACCTGCTCCGCCGGCGGGACTGCAGTCTCCCGGTCACCGCTGCTCTGTCTGCGCTCTGGTCTCCAGATCCGGCATGCCTCACTTCTTCTAGCCCGGCAGGAAGTTTAAACAGTAGAGGGCGCTCTACTGTTTAAACTTCCTGCCGGGCTAGAAGAAGTGAGGCATGCCGGACCTGGAGACCAGAGCGCAGACGGAGCAGCGGTGACCGGGAGACTGCAGTCGCGCCGGCGGAGCAGGTAATGTATGCGGGCTCTATTGCGTCGGTCGTCGGGCACTCGAACGCCGCTAGCGATGCGCTCTTTACCCGCGGGCGATCGACGGTTATTTTCCGCACGGCACGATCGACGGGATCGGACGAAATGGATCGAAATTCGGCGTGTAGCGTGAACGATTGGCAGCAGATTCGATCCCAGTGATCGAATCTGCTGTCGAAACGGGCGCAAATCGGGCCAGTGTATGGCCTGCTATAGAGTGGTGCGGTATCAGCAAGTTTTAAGGTAATTATCTGCACATCTTGATTACACCTAGCTCTGTAAGCTGACCTATTTACAGACTGTGTTTGTGTTAAATGACACGATTGTTTACATTGGGCAGTCCATTAAAGTATAACTTTATCATAGTTAGATGGTTACATCACAGTATATTTCATCTACAGTAGGTGGCGCAGACAAAATATCAGTTCTTAGTTATCCAGTTTGTTAAAACAAAATAGTTAAAAGCATTAGTGGAATAGGTAAATTGTTATTGCACTGAAATATTAGAAGCCTTATGTAAATATTGTATTAAGCTAGAAAATTCAGGGATTTTACTTATTATGTCTTAAAGCAGATGGCTATGATTTTCTGGGTGCTCATATTTAAACAATGAGTATACAGCACATTGCTGAGAAATGGGCTCTGCCACCAGAACAGTAATAGCCCACTTTATCTTTCACTTGACATGGCACCTTGCAAGAGGCGGGAAGAAATATTTCCCTTCCCTTGCAATACACCATTATTTATGCAAAGGACCAAAGGCTTACCCCCACCTCGGTACTCGGAGACATGACGGTGACTACCCTCACATACGTAGTGACAGACCCCAGGACCTGACTTCTGCTGGAATCTGGAAGCTCTTCTTAACCCTTTAGCAGCTAATTTATTTAAAGGCTTGCAAGTGCTCCAGGCTAATTTTAGTATTTTTTTTATTTCGTCTTTGTTACATTTCCTTCTTTCTAATTAGTACTGCTGTAAAGTGTATTCATGGCCAATTGACACTATGGGGCAGTGTTAGACAATAACAGAGGACTTCTGATTTCAGTATCTATATTTTCTGCTAGTAGAGAGAGACTTCTGGTGGAATCTGGAAGCTCTTCTTAACCCTTTAGCAGCTAATTTATTTAAAGGCTTGCAAGTGCTCCAGGCTAATTTTAGTATTTTTTTATTTCGTCTTTGTTACATTTCCTTCTTTCTAATTAGTACTGCTGTAAAGTGTATTCATGGCCAATTGACACTATGGGGCAGTGTTAGACAATAACAGAGGACTTCTGATTTCAGTATCTATATTTTCTGCTAGTAGAGAGAGAGGTAGATAAAAGCATTCCAAGAATTTACAGCACAATGAGTTCTGCTGACTGAGTTCAAAAGCAGTACACTTATCTCAAATGAGATAACTCTATTGAAGCTACTAATTAAAAAGTTAAAAAGGGAGCTATCAAATATCCACCCTCCAGTGGTTCTACCAGTTTAGAAGTACATTAGTACCCCTTACCCATTCCTGCAGCAAAATACACTAGACACAGAAAAAATACTTTTATGAAAAAAATGACATCTCCGAAATATAGTGTGCAAAGGTGCAGAGAGGTGGACAACAAAAGGTGTTAATGTACCCCCTTGGAACCAGTCATCTGCCCTTTTTTTTTTACATGAAAGGATGCTTCCCACATCTAAAATCACTAAACGAATCAAGTGAAAAGACAGTCGGGATGATACATTTATTTTTCTACAAGACAGGTTTTTTTAAGTGTGGAAGCTTTCACATTAACTGTATCAGGAGAATGTATATTTGCATGCGTTCGACTACTGCCTGCCAGCACTTAATGCCAGCAGTTATTGAAACTGGATATGTTTTGCCCTGCATTCAGTTACCCTCCTTTACCATGTTCCCTCAGCTGACCTTTCTTTGCCATTTGGTAACCCTTGACCCCCAAACTATTAAAATAAGAAAAAAAAAATATCAGGTGTGTGAATGGTGCAAAGGCACTAAACTTCTCTCATGAGCTATCATTTTTATCCATTTCTGACCTAATTTACTTAACCCCTTTTCAGCCTTCTGGAATGAAAAAATAATATAAATGGAAAAATGAGGTTGCAAAAGTAATATCAGCTTCAAACTAATTCAGAACAATTTGTATGGATTATGTTTTCCCTTGTAGTAGACACAGGTAGAAGTGATAGTTCCTGAGAAATGTTAAGTCCATCAGACCAACATGGAAAAGTTTTTTTCTCTGCTATTCAGAGATGCTCTATATAAAGTCAGGAATGCTCTCTCATTAGCCAAGCAGGCTGTCTCCCCTCTAATATCTATGCAGTGCCAAAGACCAAAACAACTTTTTACTACAGTACTCCCTGCTACAGGATTAATCCGCTGCATGGATGAAACACACACAGCTGACAGTATTAAATCTGCATCACTGTGCACCTTAATATTCCTAATGAAACAACTTTTTTGACCTCCTACCATTTAGTTACATTAATTGAACAGATGCCCTTATCCAGTTAACTTCTCTCCTGAGTTTTCTCCCAGGAGATAATTTTCATGTAAAAAAAACAACCAATTTTATTCTCCCAGGAGATAATTTTCATGTAAAAAAAACAACCAATTTTATTCTCCCAGGAGATATTTTTTTTTGTAAAAAAAATAACTCTTCAGCAACTAAAAAATACTAAAGCATAAAAATGTTATATCAAACTTATTGTAATTGCTTGATTGGTGGGAGATAAAAAGGTCATTTATTGGTAAAGTTTGACCCTGGAGAAAACTCAGGAGAAAAGTTAACAGGATATGGGCCAGTGTCTTTTACACCCTCTCAGATCGATCTTACCACCTGTTATGTAGAAATAACATAATCCATTTCATAATGGCTAATCTTATCCTCCTATCCTAATGTAAACTTCATGATGCCTGACCCTAACCTCCCCCATCATTAACTCCTTCCTGATGGCCAACCCTAATATCCCCATCAATAACTCCTTCCTTATGCCTGTCCCTGCAGCTGTTTCCAACTGCCAAACAAGCAAGCAGCATCTCTCCTTCCGCTGACATAATCTGCCAGCAGTAAAAATGTCACCATGTGATAAATGTCAGAATGTAAATCGGGGAGAGAAAATATTTTACAATGGGCAAACATTGTTTAAATAATTTATACATAATTATCGTAAAAATGAAGCACTTTTTTATTACATTATTTTCACTGGAGTTCCTCTTTAACTCCTTCCTGATGCCAGACCTTAACCTCCCGCCTTAATGTTACCCCCCCCCCCCTTTTTTATAGGTTGGATGCATGACGATTTGGTGGATTCATCCAGATTGCTGCTTAATAGAGCCTTGGGATTTGATTCCATTTACACCGCGCTTGAGGCGAATATTTGGAAATCCCTGAATTTTAAGGCTGAGACCCTAACTTTGTTGCAAAAGATTTGGGAAAGGTTTAGGGTCATGCAGAGTATCAATGGCTGTACAAATTATTCTCCATTATATAATAACATGAGATTACCAGAGTTGAGAGAGCTGACTTTCCTAAAGGTGTGGGCAAGGAAGGGGGTTGACTCGCTATCTCATATTCTTGAGCAGGGGCAAATGTGTCATATGGATACTATTTTCACAAGACTGGGTGCTGCTAAAACTCCATTAATGTGTTATCAATACTCTCAATTGGTTCATGCTATAAATCGTCAGAAAGCTGATGTGGATCTAAGTTTATCTCCTTCTCCTATATTCAATATGATTAGTCAAACTACGTCTAGAAGTGGATTTATCTCTTATAGTTATGCCTTCTTATTAGCATTTTTTCTTAAAAAATATCCATTGAAATGTTTAGAAGGGTGGCAACAAGATTTGGGTGATGTGACTGGGGAGGAATGGGAAGATATACTTCAGACCGTACCTTTAATCTCTACCAATGCTACACAAAAATTATCCCAACTTTCTATAATTCATAGGAGCTGCTTTACTCCCAAACAATTACACAGTATGGGCTTGAGGGAAGATCCCTTATGTGCTAGATGCATGAGAGACCATGGGGACCTGCTGCACATGTTATGGAAATGTCCAAAATTGCATAGGTACTGGGGGGAGGTATTTGACACTTTAGAAAACGTGGAAAAGCCGCCGCGTGTACTGACAGCAAGGCGGCTGATTCCGCGTCCAACGCGGCGGTCTGCACGCGGAAGCGTGCATCTAGTGACATAGCAGAATGCGGAAAAGCCGCCGCATGTAACGACAGCGGGCGGCTGGTTCCGCGTCCAGCGCGGCGGTTTGCACGCAGCAGCGTGCAGCTAGTGTGGCTGAGCCTGTTAGTTCACACAGGTTTAGGAATACGCGCGCACGCGCTGAAAGGCAGAACTTTTATGATGGCCAAGGAGGGATCAGCTGACCAGGCCAGTCAGCTGACCTCAGAGCTGGTAGCCATTGGTTGATCACTTCAGGGTGGCGCCAGAGAGCAATGCACTATATATGGTTACTGCTGGCCACTCTCAAGTTGTCTGCCGTTGCGATCACTATGTGGAAGCACTCAGACCTTAGTCAGATCCAACAGTGTGTTTGAACCGGGAGGACCTGGGAATTCACACTGAGCCAGATTACTTGTGTTATCATTCTGTTATACTTCAGACTAGTTCCAGGGTGTAGAGACCACGGACCTCACACCCAAGACTAGGGAACTTGCATTATCATTCTGTTATACTTCAGACTAATTCCAGGGTGTAGAGACCACGGACCTCACACCCAAGACTAGGGAACTTGCATTATCATTCTGTTATTCATCAGACTAGTTCCAGGGTGTAGAGACCACGGACCTCACACCCAAGACTAGGCATTGTTTGTTATTTGTTATGACCTGTTGCTTTCCTGACTATCCCTCTGTTTTCTGATTCGGTACTACGCATATCTGATATCTCGTTGCCAAACCCTGCCTGACTTGGATACCGAATCAGCCTTCTGTCTTTGTACTTTATCTGTCTGTGTGTTGCCGACCTGGCTTGCCCGACCTTGAGAGCTATCTCTCTCCACTTAGAGAGGAACTGTAACATCAAAACGTCCCCTGGGGGATACTCACCTCGGGTGGGGGAAGCCTCTGGATCCTAATGAGGCTTCCCACGCCATCCTCCGTCCCTCAGGGGTCTCGCTGCAGCACTCCGTGCAAAATGACGTCATTATTTACCTTCCCGGCTCCTGCGCAGGCGCTCTGACGGCTGTCGGCTCCGAAGTAGGCGGAAATACCCGATCGCCGTCGGGTCTGCTCTACTGCGCAGGCGCAAGTTTCCGGCGCCTGCGCAGTAGAGCGGACCCGACTGAGATCGGGTATTTCCGTCTACTTCGGAGCCAAGAGCAGCCACAGAGCCCCCGCTGGAGCCAGCAAAGGTAAATATTTAATTTACAGTCAGGTCTGTCGCCGGCTGTTCGGAGGGCTGCAGCGAGACCCCGTGGGACAGAGGATGGCGTGGGAAGCCTCATTAGGATCCGAAGGCTTCCCCCACCCGAGGTGAGTACCCCCCAGGGGATGTTTCTGATGTTAGAGTTTCTTTAAGAGATAGTCTCCAAGATCAGTCAGTGACATCCACCTTCAGGTGTCACTCACTCTCTGGTCCTTCCTACCTTCAGCCTGACTCCACCCCTTGGAGAGTCTCAGGCTGCTGGAAGGTTTCTGTACCCTCCATAGCAGTATCTTCTGTACTGCTTAGGGTCACCTGTTCATCAGGTGGGTTGCTGGTGGGTACACCAAACACTCACCATATATATATATATAGAGAGGTGTCCAGAGGTTAGCGCTATATCTGTATTATTAGTGATTCTGCAGATCATCCATAATCAGGTATAGATCTGTATTCTTGGTGATACTGCAGATCACCAATAATCAGATTCTCTCTGTGTGTTGACACCGATCGTTACAGTTTAGAGTGTATATTCATAAACATATTATTGTTTATTCCTTTCTGAGTACTTCCTGTGTTACTTTTCCATATCCATCAGAATGCCATTTTTTGAGAAATTCTGATGAATACAAGCATTTCTTTAAAAAGGGCCCCGTAGTAACCTATAGTGGAGAACAGCAAATTATTCAAGATGCTCTTTTTTTTTTACAGCAATTTTCCTGGTTTCAGCATCAGAAACACTTCCTATATCTATATATTGCTGTATATTGGTATGTAAACCCCGCCCTCCCAGTGATGATTAGCCAAGGCTGCTTAGCTATGTGAAATTTTCCTCCTAGAGCATTCTGGGGGACCAAGGATTATTTGTACTGGTTTCAGAGCTATGAGTAAAACATTCTGTAAAGATGAACCTGATAGGACTAAAGATGTTGCAACCTGTGATCAATTTCAGAATGTAAATCGGGGGAGGGAAAATTTTTACAATGGCAAAACATTGTCTAAATTTATAAATAAATATTGTAAAAAAAAATTGGATTTATGACATTGTTTTCGTTACAGTTCCTCTTTAAGCTTGAATGGAACTTGTGTACAGTCTGAGCAGTGACACCCCATTTCTATCACTACAGCTGATCATATATGTATAAGCCAAGGGCTAAAATAGACTGTTCTTCAGAGAGAAAGTGATTGGCAGGAGGTGGGTGTGAACGCTGAATCCTGGGAGATCCCCGGGGATACATTTCTTTGCGAGTTTCCAGTCAGTCTAGAAGCAATGCATCACATACAGCTGTTGCCCAGATTACATCTCATATCACTGCTGCTGAAGAGATATATTTAGGTTCATGTCTAATTTTGCAGCTGCTTTGCAGTCTTGAAATCTTAGCTTCATACTTGACGTTAATTAAATTGTTATCATAATTTCAAAGTAGGTTGCGCTAAGTTTACACAGCAGAGTGGAAGATTTATGCACATCGTCTGCAAAAATACAGAAAATACTTATAGGGGCCTAAATGACTAAGGCTGGAGATAATCAGAGAAGATTAAGGATCCAACAACCCTGGCCTGTATTTTTTAAAAATTGCTTGCTATTTAGTGACAAGAGTTTTCAATGTCTGCGTGGGTCATATCAGACCAAGGTGAGGTCTGCTGTTTATTAATGGTGGCATTGCAGTCTGAGGCATACATATATTATTTGATAAATCTGATCTACATCTGCAGCATCTTGTATGAATGCCAGTGATCATCATCTAAATAACTTTTAACTTTCTGTTCTGTCTGATGTGACATTTTAACAGACAAACATATGAGCATTCCCTTAAAGGACCACTATCGCGAGAAAATGTAAAATTTAACACACATGTAAACGCATACAAATAACAAGTACATTTCTTCCAGAGTAAAATAAACTATAAATGACTTTTCTCCTATGTTGCTGTCACTTACAGTAGGTGGTAGAAATCTGAGAGAGCTGACAGGTTTGGGGCTAGTCCATCGCTTCATGGGGGATTCTCAGCATGGCCTTTATGCTTTATAAAAACACTTCCTGAAAAAGTTTTATATAAAGATGCTGACCAGCCTCCCTGCTCTCTTCACATTGTTTTGAGCAGTTGGACGGAGCAACTGCCATTCACTGCTTTGGAAAATAAAACCCTGAGAATCCCCCATGAGAAGATGTGCTACTCCAAAACCGGTCGGTTCTGTCAGATTTCTACTACCTACTGTAAGTGACAGCTACATAGAAGAAAAGTAATTGATGGCTCATTTTACTCTGGAAGAAAAGTACTTATTTGAATATGTTTTCATGTATTTTAAATGTTACAAATGTCATGATAGTGGTCCTTTAAGGTGGAGGATGTTGTAGCCAAGAAGCTAGGACCAGAAAAGTCAGCTTGTGCAATGTAATGGCAATATTCCAGTAGAGGTGTATTATTGTTCTCTATACAAACATATTTCAGCACCTCCTGCAGTCCAGAATGCCCTGTCATATGCAGTACAAGAAGGAATCTCTGTGGTGTAGGCCCTGTTTTGCTAGCCATTACTTTGCACTGGTAGCACATGTAAAGTTTAGCGGGCATTAGTCAGATACTGTAACTTGGGTTTGTTTTGTACACACACACGATTTTGAGTGGCCAATAACTGAAAGATGTTACCACCTCTGTGCAGCATGAGGGCCAAAAGATTTTGAATACTATGAACAGATTGTGTAGGTAAGCTCATATACTACATGGAGGTGGTAAAATTAGCCAATCATAATTGGATGTGTGTATCATGCTTTTTACTTCTGTTTCTCTATTCTTCTGTTCTTTAGCTTAATTGCTTAAAGGTGGCCATACATCAGGCGACTTGACGACTGATCGACCGTCCGATCCGATTATTATAATTGGAATCGGATGAAAATCGGTGCCGCACATGCCCAACCGACAGTGCGACCAATTTTGGGCCACAATTGGTCGCATTAATCGGTCAGAGATGCTGCAAGCTGTAGGGCCGACTTGCTCGATCGGGTGCACGGTGGTAACGGCGAGTGATATCGGGATGAGCGATATCGGGACGAGTGACCAACATGACGAAACCCCTGACGCTGTCCTCCCTAAGATTTAATGTCCCCCGCAGGACATTACCTGTGCGTGGCCGCCACTTGCTCCGGTCTCCCTCTGCTGTCCATACATGTGTCCCATGTGGTTGCCTAGTAAGGGCACATGTGTGATGTCATGCGTCACACAATCGCCCATCCTCTATTAGCTTAATAGCAAATAGTTACATGTCATCTCCACCTGCAGAAACACTCTACAATAGTGCCCCGCCTCCTTCCTCCATAGGATATCCAGTACTTAGATGGGCCGCCAAGCTTTCCTGGTTATCGAAGTATACAAGCGCTGATGCAAACACAAGTAGCAATAGTCAGCAGCCAGAGGATTCCGATCCATAATGGAAAAATTATATAGAATAATATTCCTCAGCACTTTCACTACAATTTCCACACTCTGTAAATCCTGCAGACACCCAGCGCTCAAAAGGGACAGGTAACCGTCTCCATAAACATATTCTAGAGTCAAGGGGGGAGGGGTACACTTTATTAAAACACTCAAGCAAGATTAAACAGAAATAAAAACTCACATTTTGAGTCCATGCACACTGGACTCTATTGCATCAAATCGCATTGAATAATATTGCACTTAAATACACTAAAGTGCTCAGTGCATCACCAATAAGTATCTAGAAGTGCCAGTTCTGCTTCCCAACCCTGGTGATGGTAAAAGACCGAAACCTGGTCGGGAAGGAGAACGGGCACTTCTAGATACTTATTGGTGATGCACTGATGCAACATAAAAAACTTTGTTATTGGAATGTCTGAACACTAGATACTTAGAATGTAAGATGTCTGGAATAGTCAAAGGTCATACACATATCAGAAACAGAGGTATCAAAGGAACAGGCCGAGATCTTAACCATTATCAGATGACTGCAGTACAAGAAGGATGAGACAAAATAAAAGTGAGTGGCAAGCCGGGTCATACACAGAATATAATATATCAGAAGAATAAGGTAGGTAACAGATATAACAAAATACTTAATACAATACTGATCTAACTAGAGTACATATACTGTATATCGGCAGTGTCTGCATATATATATAGCTCTGCAAGCAAGCTGACTAGGCACAGTAGTAAAGCAAGGTCCAGTGCTCAGCGAACTGATAGCTATAACGGACACTGGACAACTGACAAGTCAGGACTTAAAGAGTAACTCCAGTGAAAATAATGTAATAAAAAAGTGCTTCATTTTTACAATAATTATGTATAAATTATTTAGTCAGTGTTTGCCCATTGTAAAATCTTTTAAATCCCTGATTTACATTTATTACATGGTGACATTTTTACTGTTGGCAGTTGATGTAGCTGCTGCATGCTTTTTTGGCAGTTGGAAACAGCTGTAAACAGCTATTTCCCACAGTGCAACAAGGATCACAGACAGGAAACTGCCAGGAGTACGTACTCAAAGTTTCTTGTGGGAGGGGTTTCACCACAATATCAGTCATACAGCGCCCCCTGATGGTCTATTTGTGAAAAGGAATAGATTTATCATGTAAAATGGGGTATCAGCTACTGATTGGGATAAAGTTCAATTCTTGGCCGGAGTTTCTCTTTAAATACCGAGGTAAGTACAGAACCACACCCCCGGAACTTCCAGCCAATCAGCAGCGCTCCTGCGGAATTCCGTGTCAGCTGACTACTACGTCAGCTAACACGCCTCACACCCGCCTCCTTAGCCTATAAAGGCTACTCTGAATCGTGCGCGCCCACCTAGAGACACGGCCGAAACCGCAGCTCTGACTCACATGCACAGGGGAGCCGGGGATGCCGCCAGATGGAGATGAAGTAAGCGGCCTCCTTCGCTGCCCGAAAACGCCAGAGGAGCCGCCGGCAGCAGCGTCAGATAAGTTTGTAACAGTTATGGGATTCTTACAATCATGGGACTAATCAGAAGTACTGAATTTAGTTTGTAAAATTGACAGCTGCTAGCCTAATATATCTGTTTATGAAGATTCTAAATGCCAATTTGCTGGTTCTTTGAAAGGTGATGTTTTCATTTTTGACTTTTGAAAACTTCCTAGGTTGGGGCTTGGCTTCCAATCGGAGGAAGCTAGTAGAGGCAGGGAGTGCCGGGGGGGGAGCTTGTGATGCGGAGGAGGCTTATTGACAAGCCTTATGTAAACAAAGCAGGCTTGTCTGGCAATCTTTTTAGGGGGGACAGCAGAGTGCGCGGGGGGGGGGGGGGGAGGGGGCTGGTGGCGGCGATATAACGACACAGAGGCATGTCATACAGATACGTATATACATGCAAGTATGTGTCGCACTCAACCACTAGGAATGTGCCAACCACTAGGAATGTGCTATGGGCGGGCATAACATAGATTCAAAAAGGAAAGAAAGGTCTCCACATATAAACTGCACCATGCCAGGGTATATTCAAAAATGTATATCAAGTTTTATTAATATCAAAAACACACAACAGCTGTATGGACACACAATTAAAAATATTTAAAACCATCCACACTCCCTTGGGGTCATGGGTATAATAACCACATATCATTGGCGTAGGGGCCACGGTCGCAGCAGTCGCCCATGCGACCGGGGCCCCTGAGGGGCCTGCTTGTCCTCCCCATGTGTAACGCTCCTGCGGCACTGCTCCTTGTGTCCTGCACTGCAGAGGAATCTTCAGCGTGCTTTGCACTGTCCCGGGACACATGTACAGATACACAGAGCCAAGAAGGACCCCAAACTCCTCCCCAGGCTGCCTCTCAAGTGCCTGATTGAAGTACACAACGTTTTTTAAACACTGGGAAACGGGCACATGGGAGTCAGCCTACAGAGCAGAGGAGATTGGGGTCCTTCTAGCCTCTGTGTGTAACTTCAAATGTGCCCTGGGATACTGCAGAGCGCTGATGGACTGAGATTCTGCTGCCTAGGCTTTGTAAGTCCGAGCTGTATACACCCCTCTCTCCCTGGCTGTCTCTCCTGTGTCCCTGGCTGTCTCTCCTGTGTCCCCAGCTCTCTCCCTGGCTGTCCCTCCTGTGTCCCTGGCTGTTTCTTCTGTGTCCCTGGCTGTCTCTCCTGTGTCCCTGGCTGTCTCTTCTGTGTCCCTGGCTGTCTCTCCTGTGTCCCTGGCTCTCTCCCTGGCTGTCTCACCTGTGTCTGGCTGTCTCTCCTGTGTCCCTGTCTCTCTTGTGTCCCTGTCTTTCTTCCTGGCTATCTGTCCTGTGTCCCTGTCTCTCTTCCTGGCCGTCTGTCCTGTGTCCCTGTCTCTCATGTGTCCCTGTCTCTCCGCGTCCCTGTCTCTTCCTGTGTTCCTGTCTCTTCCTGTGTCCCTTTCTCTCCCTGTGTCCCTGTCTCTCTTCCTGGCTGTCTCTCCCTGAGTCCCTGTCTCTCTTCCTGGCTGTCTCTCCCTGTGCCCCTGTCTCTTTTCCTGGCTGTCTCTCCCTGTGCCCCTGTCTCTATTCCTGGCTGTCTCTCCCTGTGTCCCTGTCTCTCTCCCTGGCTGTCTCTCCCTGTGTCCCTGGCTCTCCCTGGCTGCCTCTCTCTGTGTCCCTGGCTGTCTCTTCTGTGTCCCTGGCTGTCTCCCCTGTGTCCCTGGCTCTCTCCATGGCTGTCTCACCGGTGTTTGGCTGTCTCTCCTGTGTCCCTGTCTCTCCTGTGTCCCTGTCTCTCCTGTGTCCCTGTCTCTTTTCCTGGCTGTCTCTCCCTGTGTCCCTGTCTCTCTCCCTGGATGTCTCTCCCTGTGTCCCCGTCTTTCTCCCTGGCTGTCTCTCCCTGTGTCCCTGGCTCTCTCCCTGGCTGTCTCTCCTGTGTCCCTGGCTGTCTCTTCTGTGTCCCTGGCTGTTTCCCCTGTGTCCCTGTCTTTCTCCCTGGCTGTCTCTCCTGTGCCCTTGGCTTTCTCTCCTGTGTTCTGTCTCTCCTGTGTCCCTGGCTGTCTCTCCTGTGTTCTGTCTCTCCTGTGTCCCTGGCTGTCTCTCCTGTGTCCCTGGCTGTCTCTCCTGTGTCCCTGTCTCTCTTCCTGGCTGTCTGTCCTGTGACCCTGTCTCTCTTCCTGGCTGTCACTCCTGTGTCCCTGGCTTTCTGCCTGGCTGTCACTCCTGTGTCCCTGGCTGTCTCTCCTGTGTCCCTGTCTCTCTTCCTTGCTGTCTGTCCTGTGACCCTGTCTCTCTTCCTGGCTGTCTGTCCTGTGTCCTTGTCTCTTATGTGTCCCTGTCTCTCATGTGTCCCTGTCTCCCTGGCTGTCTCTCCTGTGTCCCTGGCTGTCTCGGCTGTGTCCCTGGCTCTCTCCTGTGTCCCTGGCTGTCTCTCCTGTGTCCCTGGCTGTCTCTCCTGTGTCCCTGTCTCTCTTCCTGGCTGTCTCTCCCTGTGTCCCTGTCTCTTTTCCTGGTTGTCTCTCCTGTGTCCCTGGCTCTCTCCCTGGTGGTCTCTCCCCCGTGTCCCTGTCTTTCTCCCTGGTCATTTATCCTGGAGCACCTATACTTGGCTACCAAAACTGGGGGCTCCTATTCCTGGCTACCTATACTGGGGCATCTATTCCTGGCTACCTATACTGGGGCACCGATTCCTGGCTACCTATACTGGAGGCGCCTATACCTGGCTATTTAATATAAGGGGGGGGCAGGTCCAAATTCTGCATCGGGGCCCCGAGGTTTGTAGCTACGCCACTGCCACATATGCATTATCAATTGTAACCTGGCAAGACCTAAGTAGGCACACACTTGTTATTAATCTGATACAGATCAGTATAAAGTGCTAACAACTCAGTGAAACCAAGTGCAAACAAAAACACATCAATACATTGGCATTTTAACCAAGCAATGGATACACATGGTGGTACCTTCACATATAGACTAGATTCGCTTCATTAATCATATTTTCCCTCACCATGAAGCCCATTTACCAGAATAGAGGAATTCAAGCCAAATATCTGAACATTTGAGCAGATTGGACACGCTTAACACATACAAAAGGTGTAATTGGAGGGAAGGTTTGGGGGAAGCCTTTGCAGGACCTTTTTGGAAAATATGCACAGTCTGTCATGCGATTACCTGCTTATCCTGTGAAGATTTGTGTTAGTTGGCTCAGGGTATTGCATTTAATGTGTGTATTCAATGTTTAAATGTTACTTATTTGTTTACTTTTACTTTGATATTTTGACATGTCTGGTTGCCTTGGATGAAATCTTGCTCACCCACCCTGCGGCGTGTGCTGAAGGGACATTATTGTTATATGCTGTACCGTGTCACTTTGTGATATATGGTGTAAATGTTACATGGTCAAAATACTGTATTTCCCTGTATTGTATATTTTTCAATAAACCAGACATGCTAACCCCCCAAAACAATTAGGGGCGGGAAGCTGTCATGGTATGATGAATTCATCATTTACAGCATCTTCTATGTGTCTTTTAGTTTTTGCTAGAAATTAAGAAAGTCACAGAATTAATTGTAAAATGATGAAAGTATCATAATTAATTTGTGCATTTGTTCTGTCCATCAGGCCTTTATGTGCTTATAGCAGCGGGGGCTCTGATGATGCTCATCGGCTTCTTTGGTTGTTGCGGTGCTGCCCGAGAATCACAGTGTTTGCTTGGAGCGGTAATATATTTACTCTATGATTATTTTTTTAGCATTCTAAAAACTCAACAACAAAAATCAATGCCATATGTATACATCTGAAAACAATGATACTGACTTACATGGGAAAGAAGGGGAGTAAGAACCTAAGGTAAAGCAACAGAGGTTAAGATGGGTAAGACAGTATAGCCACTTAACGACCGCCCCCAGCCGATGGGCGGCGGCAAAGACCGGTCCCAAACGACCGCAATACGCCCATCGGCGGGGGCGGCTGCGGGAGTGGCTATGCGGCGATCGCGTCATTCGTGACGCGATCAGCCGCCGGGGACTGGCTCCGCCCCCCGTTCGCCGTAACCCGCCGGCCGTTCGGAAGCGCCGGCGGGTTACTGGCATCCGGATCGCCGCTGCAACAGTGTATAATAGGCTTTGTAATGTATACAAAGCCTATTATACTGGCTGCCTCCTGCCCTGGTGGTCCCAGTGTCCGAGGGACCACCAGGGCAGGCTGCAGCCACCCTAGTCTGCACCCAAGCACACTGATTTCCCCCCCCCTGCCCCCTGATCGCCCACAGCACCCCTCAGACCCCCCCCTGCCCACCCCCCAGACCACTGTTTGCACCCAGTCACCCCCCTAATCACCCATCAATCACTCCCTGTCACTATCTGTCAACGCTATTTTTTTTTTAAGTCCCTAATCTGCCCCCTACTCCCTCCTGATCACCCCCCCACCCCTCAGATTCTCCCCAGACCCCCCCCCCCCCCGTGTACTGTATGCATCTATCCCCCCTGATCACCTGTCAATCACCTGTCAATCACCTGTCAATCACCTGTCAATCACCCGTCAATCACCCCCTGTCACTGCCACCCATCAATCAGCCCCTGATCTGCCCCTTGCGGGCAATCTGATCACCCCCCCACACCAATAGATCGCCCGCAGATCCGACATCAGATCACCTCCCAAATCCATTGTTTACATCTATTCTCTCCTCTAAACACCCACTAATTACCCATCAATCACCCCCTATCACCACCTGTCACTGTTACCCATCAGATTAGACCCTAATCTGCCCCTTGCGGGCACCCAATCACCTGCCCACACGCTCAGATTGCCCTCAGACCCCCCCCCCTTATCAATTCGCCCGTGCAATATTTACATCTGTTCTCCCCTGTAATAACCCACTGATTACCTGTCAATCACCCATCAATCACCCCCTGTCACTGCCACCCATCAATCACCCCCTGTCACTGCCACCCATCAATCAGCCCCTAACCTGCCCCTTGCGGGCAATCTGATCACCCACCCACACCAATAGATCGCCCGCAGATCCGACATCAGATCACCTCCCAAATCCATTGTTTACATCTATTCTCTCCTCTAAACACCCACTAATTACCCATCAATCACCCCCTATCACCACCTGTCACTGTTACCCATCAGATTAGACCCTAATCTGCCCCTTGCGGGCACCCAATCACCTGCCCACACGCTCAGATTGCCCTCAGACCCCCCCCCCTTATCAATTCGCCCGTGCAATATTTACATCTGTTCTCCCCTGTAATAACCCACTGATTACCTGTCAATCACCCATCAATCACCCCCTGTCACTGCCACCCATCAATCACCCCCTGTCACTGCCACCCATCAATCAGCCCCTAACCTGCCCCTTGCGGGCAATCTGATCACCCACCCACACCAATAGATCGCCCGCAGATCCGACATCAGATCACCTCCCAAATCCATTGTTTACATCTATTCTCTCCTCTAAACACCCACTAATTACCCATCAATCACCCCCTATCACCACCTGTCACTGTTACCCATCAGATTAGACCCTAATCTGCCCCTTGCGGGCACCCAATCACCTGCCCACACGCTCAGATTGCCCTCAGACCCCCCCCCCTTATCAATTCGCCCGTGCAATATTTACATCTGTTCTCCCCTGTAATAACCCACTGATTACCTGTCAATCACCCATCAATCACCCCCTGTCACTGCCACCCATCAATCACCCCCTGTCACTGCCACCCATCAATCAGCCCCTAACCTGCCCCTTGCGGGCAATCTGATCACCCACCCACACCAATAGATCGCCCGCAGATCCGACATCAGATCACCTCCCAAATCCATTGTTTACATCTATTCTCTCCTCTAAACACCCACTAATTACCCATCAATCACCCCCTATCACCACCTGTCACTGTTACCCATCAGATTAGACCCTAATCTGCCCCTTGCGGGCACCCAATCACCCGCCCACACCTCAGAACGCCCTCAGACCCCAGCCCTGATCACCTCGCCAGTGCATTGCTTGCATCTATTTCCCCCCTCTAATCACACCTTGAGACACCCATCAATCACCTCCTGTCACCCCCTAGCACACCTACCCATCAGATCAGGCCCTAATTTGCCCCGTGTGGGCTCCTGATCACTCGGCCAAACCCTCAAATCCCCCTCAGACCCCCTTCCGATCACCTCCCCAGTGCATTGATTGCATCTATTTTCCCCTCTAACCGCCCCCTGAGACACCCATCAATCACCTCCTGTCACCCCCCTAGCACTCCTATCCATCAGATCAGGCCCAATACATCCTGTCATCTAAGAGGCCACCCTGCTTATGACCGATTCCACAAAATTTGCCCCCTCATAGACCACCTGTCATCAAAATTTGCAGATGCTTATACCCCTGAACAGTCATTTTGAGAAATTTGGTTTCCAGACTACTCACAGTTTTGGGCCCGTAAAATGCCAGGGCAGTATAGGAACCCCACAAGTGACCCCATTTTAGAAAGAAGACACCCCAAGGTATTCTGTTAGGTGTATGATGAGTTCATAGAATATTTTATTTTTTGTCAAAAGTTAGCGGAAATTGGATTGTTATTGTTTTTTTCACAAAGTGTCATTTTTCACTAACTTGTGAGAAAAAATAAAATCTTCTATGAACTCACCATACCCCTAACGGAATACCTTGGGGTGTCTTCTTTCTAAAATGGGGTCACTTGTGGGGTTCCTATACTGCCCTGGCATTTTAGGGGCCCTAAACCGTGAGGAGTGGTCTAGAAAACAAATGCCTCAAAATGACCTGTGAATAGGACGTTGGGCCCCTTAGCGCACCTAGGCTGCAAAAAAGTGTCACACATGTGGTATCGCCATACTCAGGAGAAGTAGTATAATGTGTTTTGTGGTGTATTTTTACACATACCCATGCTGGGTGGGAGAAATCTCTCTGTAAATGGACAATTGTGTGTAAAACAAATAAAAAAATGTGTCATTTACAGAGATATTTCTCCCACCCAGCATGGTTATATGTAAAAATACACCACAAAACACATTATACTACTTCTTCTGAGTACGGCGATACCACATGTGTGACACTTTTTTGCAGCCTAACTGTGCTAAGGGGCCCAAAGTCCAATGAGTACCTTTAGGATTTCACAGGTCATTTTGAGACATTTGGGTTCAAGACTACTCCTCACGGTTTAGGGCCCCTAAAATGCCAGGGCAGTATAGGAACCCCACAAGTGACCCCATTTTAGAAAGAAGACACCCCAAGGTATTCTTTTAGGTGTATGATGAGTTCATAGAAGATTTTATTTTTTGTCACAAGTTAGCGGAAATTGATATGTATTGTTTTTTTTTTCACAAAGTGTCATTTTCCGCTAACTTGTGACAAAAAAAAAAATCTTCTATGAACTCACCATACTCCTAACAGAATACCTTGGGGTGTCTTCTTTCTAAAATGGGGTCACTTGTGGGGTTCCTATACTGCCCTGGCATTTTAGGGGCCCTAAACCGTGAGGAGTAGTCTAGAATCCAAATGCCTCAAAATGACCTGTGAATAGGACGTTAGGCCCCTTAGCGCACCTAGGTTGCAAAAAAGTGTCACACATGTGGTATCGCCGTACTCAGAAGAAGTAGTATAATGTGTTTTGGGGTGTATTTTTATACATACCCATGCTGGGTGGGAGAAATCTCTCTGTAAATGGACAATTGTGTGTAAAAAAAATCAAATAATTGTCATTTACAGAGATATTTCTCCCACCCAGCATGGGTATGTGTAAAAATACACCCCAAAACACATTATACTACTTCTCCTGAGTACGGCGGTACCACATGTGTGGCACTTTTTTGCACCCTAAGTGCGCTAAGGGGCCCAAAGTCCAATGAGTACCTTTAGGATTTCACAGGTCATTTTGCCACATTTGGTTTCAAGACTACTCCTCACGGTTTAGGGCCCCTAAAATGCCAGGGCAGTATAGGAACCCCACAAATGACTCCATTTTAGAAAGAAGACACCCCAAGGTATTCCGTTAGGAGAATGGCGAGTTCATAGAAGATTTTATTTTTTGTCACAAGTTAGCGGAAAATGACACTTTGTGAAAAAAAAACAATTAAAATCAATTTCCGCTAACTTGTGACAAAAAAAAAAAATCTTCTATGAACTCACCATACATCTAACGGAATACCTTGGGGTGTCTTCTTTCTAAAATGGGGTAATTTGTGGGGTTCCTATACTGTCCTGGCATTTTAGGGGCCCTAAACCGTGAGGAGTAGTCTTGAAACGAAATTTCTCAAAATGACCTGTGAAATCCTAAAGGTACTCATTGGACTTTGGGCCCCTTAGCGCAGTTAGGGTGCAAAAAAGTGCCACACATGTGGTATCGCCGTACTCAGGAGAAGTAGTATAATGTGTTTTGGGGTGTATTTTTCCACATACCCATGCTGAGTGGGAGAAATATCTCTATAAATAGACAATTGTGTGTAAAAAAAAATAAAAAAATTGTCATTTACGGAGATATTTCTCCCACCCAGCATGTGTATGTGTAAAAATACACCCCAAAACACATTATACTACTTTTCCTGAGTACGGCAATACCACATGTGTGGCACTTTTTTGCGGCCTAACTGCGCTAAGGGGCCCAAAGTCCAATGAGCATCTTTAGGCTTTACAGGGGTGCTTACAATTAGGCACCCCCCAAATGCCAGGACAGTAAACACACCCCACAAATGACCCCATTCTGGAAAGTAGACACTTCAAGGTATTCAGAGAGGAGCATAGTGAGTCCGTGGCAGATTTCATTTTTTTTTGTCGCAAGTTAGAAGAAATGGAAACTTTTTTTTTTTTTTTTTTTTTGTCACAAACTGTCATTTTCCGCTAACTTGTGACAAAAAATAAAATCTTCTATGAACTCACCATGCCTCTCACTGAATACTTTGGGATGTCTTCTTTCCAAAATGGGGTCATTTGGGGGGTATTTGTACTATCCTGGAATTTTAGCCCCTCATGAAACATGACAGGTGCGCAGAAAAGTCAGAGATGCTTGAAAATGGGAAAATTCACTTTTGGCACCATAGTTTGTAAACGCTATAACTTTTACCCAATCCAATAAATATACACTGAATGTTTTTTTTTTTATCAAAGACATGTAGCAGAATAACTTTCGCGCTCAAATGTATAGGAAATTTTACTTTATTTGAAAAATGTCAGCACAGAAAGTTAAAAAAGTCATTTTTTTGACAAAATTCATGTCTTTTTTGATGAATATAATAAAAAGTAAAACTCGCAGCAGCAATCAAAAAGCATCAAAAGAAAGCTGTATTAGTGACAAGAAAAGGAGGTAAAATTCATTTAGGTGGTAGGTTGTATGACCGAGCAATAAACCGTGAAAGCTGCAGTGGTCTGAATGGAGAAAAAGGCTCTGGTCCTTAAGGGGCGAAAAGACTGTGGTCCCGAAGTGGATAGGATAGGGTGAGAAAAAGGGAGGGGATAGAGAAATAAAGGAGGGATTTGTGGAGAGGAGTTGTGAGTGGTTGAGATGTTTGGACTCAAAGGGAGTGGGATATGATTAGGGAAGGATGGCTGGGAAAAGGAGTAACTCTATGGACAAGATAGGGTAGATAGGTTAAAAGTAGGACGGAAGGAGAACGGGGAGTATAGGATAGGGATGAGCGGAAATGTTGCTGGTGCGCTTGTGAAATGTTTGTCAAACTTCTGACTGGTCCACGGAATTTCAGCAAATCAGTTTCACGAGCTTGCATTGAATTCAGTGGTGCCGAGCCACCAAATTCTGTGGTTAATTGGAGAGCCCCTTTACATGCTATCATCAGCAAGTTTGCTGGATGTGTAAGGGAAAATAGTGGGAGGAAGCGAAATACTAAAAATACCTTTTGAGTTGTTTTAAAGAAAATCTATTTTAAATGTACAATTAGAGCTATACATATGTTCCTGGGAATGTGTTGCTATGTTTCAATGCTTTTGTCAGCATTCACTGTACAGGTGCAATAGTATTGTATAGGGGACATTGGAAAATATACATACTCTTTACTATCTAAAAAATTGGGTAGCTCCCCCCATGCTTCTTTAACTCCTTGTCAATCATGCAGGGGGGAATAGCCAAAAATCCTGAACCCGGAACGCGTCGGGCTATGTGCCCTGACTGAGCTATATCAGCCTGCATGGTCCAATTTGCAAATTCCAAATGGCCAATTCGCTGCAAGTCCGAACTTGTATAATTTCCTGTCTCATCCCTAGTGTGGGAGGAGAAAAGTGTGATGGGTGGAGATAAACAAATAGGAAAAGGAAGAGGTATCAAAACAGTGGGGAAGTAGGAAGAGGTGAAAGGTGCAAAGGTAAATAAAAGAAAGGAAATGTTTGGGTGGGAAAAAGATTACAGGAAAAATAGTACCGTATATACTCGAATATAAGTCGACCCCGTGTATAAGTCGACCCAAATATTTGACCCTCTTAAGATGGAATTTTTTGATGACTCAAGTATAAGTCGACCCAGGAAAGTGTGCCTTAAAGGATTTTATTCATGCTAACTACAGAATGCATACAGTGAAACCATGAACTTTTAAACATGCAACGATCCTCCGGTCCCCCACAGTGGCTAAGTTACCTACTCGAAAGTCATCAGCCACTGCACCTGTGCTGCTCTGGCCATGCATGTCCTTGATCATGCTCGTTGCCGGGAGCGTCTTGTGCAGGCGCAGTACTTGAAAATCTTGTACTGCGCCTGCGCAGGACGCTTTCGGTGATAGAAGCGTGATCAAGGATGCATGCGGCCAGGGCAGCGCAGTGGCCGTTGACCTGCCAGTCAGTGGAAAATGAAACACCCGCTGCGGGGTATTGAAGGATTGTTGAGTGACTGCGCTGGGCTTAGGATGTTTGCAGGTAGCTGGTAGAAGCGCAAGGTACGGTAAACCGTTTGATTTAGGTTCACCTTGAGGAGGTTATAGTACTTTTTTTTGTGCTGTTTTCACATGTATGAGACAAGATACCTGAAACAAATGGCCCTGCATGATCTCCATGCATTTTCCCCACACTTTGCTACTGTTAATGTGGTAATACAGAACACCAACAACAGCACAGTGTTGGAAACATGCTTGTATATCATGAAGGTTAATTGTTTAAGGTATCTTGCCTCAGATCTGGCTACGATATGTACCTGCTGGCTGAGATCTATAAGCTGCTCTCTCCCTGGCGCTGCACAGTGACGTTATGATACTGTATGAACAGCGCTGGCACTTCAGGGGGAGACAGTAGCTATTAGATTGGTTGTGCTTGACAGTGATGTGGGGGCGGAGCTTAAATCGCGGGGGGCGGAGCTTAAATCGCCGATGTCTAGTTAACAAAAAGCCGCTTGCATCAGGGACAGCTGGTGAGGGCAATGATCGGTGGCTGGAACGGAGAGATTTAGAGCGGCTCTTACCTCCGCAAAGGGGGTAGGAGCCGCTCTAAATCCCTCCATGCCACCGATCATTGCCCTCACCAGCTGTCCCTGATGCAAGCAGCTTTTTGTTAACTAGACATCGGCGATTTAAGCTCCGCCCCCCGTGATTTAAGCTCCGCCCCCCACATCACTGTCAAGCACAACCAATCTAATAGCTACTGTCTCCCCCTGAAGTGCCAGCCGCCCAGCGCTGTTTATAGAGCAAGTGCTGGGGAGAAACAGCGCTGGGGAGAGAGCCCTGTTAGTCAGCTATCAGGTACGAGTGAGGCATAGTGAGCAGCTCCAGTGAGCAGCTCCTACCCCCGCAGCTAAGGAGGATCAGTGCTGAGTGGGGGATCAGCATTCTCAGCCGCTGCCTGCATATGTAATTAGCGGGGGTTTGTCCATTCTCCTGCGTGGAGGGGGGAGCGGAATTTTGGCATCTAGCAATCTTAGAAGTCCAGAGGGACACAATCTGGCCGGCTGGCAGCACTATGGGGGCAGACTGCAGCAGATGCAGAGTAGAAAGGACTCTAGATACTCGGCTGCAAGTCAGAAATTTAGGTCTGATGCGAGTATAAGTCGACCCCCCTACTTCACAAAAGTAGATCAGACCTAAATTTCTCGACTTATAGCCGAGTATATACGGTAAGTAAAATGTGTATTAATACTCTCATATCTGCCAAAATAGACAAAACCAAAAGCCCAGAAGTTATCCTAAAGAAGTAATGTAGTCCTAAAGGCCAGTTTAATGACACGAAGAAAGATAAAACTCTGGGAAGCCAATCCAAAAGCACAGAAAAGGGAGCAAAAATGCCCTATAGATGTGTGCACCCTGATATTGCCTCTGTAAATTGGTAGCAAACAGACTTGGCAAACCTTTCTTGATACTATTTATACGGGCGTGTAGCTCAGATCTTAGATTGAAATCACTACAGCATTCAACACCTGTACTAAAGACACATTGGGCTTGATTCACAAAAGCGGGCTAAGTGTTAGCATGCCAGTGAAAAGCAGCTTATCACGTGCAAACTGCCTCTTCGCGCGCGAATGCACGCGTAAGAGTTTGCGCACGTAAAGTTTAGTGCGCATAAAGTTTTGCGCCCATTAAACCCTATGCGACTTTCCGCGCGCACCGGACTTTGCGCGCGAGTTTATTCCTCAAAACGGTGCTAACCTACTTAGTGCAATGGTTATCACGCCCAAAAGTCTTAAGGTGTGCTAAGTAGGTTAGCACCGCTTTGTGAATCAAGCCCATTGTAGCTTGCTGAATCGTTTATGTCCTCTAGTGTTTTCCACTGTTCTGCAATCTTCAATTAACCCATAAATGTGTATAGAGACTTGTTCACTTACAAACCCTTACAGGTGAAAGTCCAGGGGAGGCACCATGAAACAGAAACAAAATAATGAATTTGCTTCTAATAAGAATATACAGTATATATTCAAATAAGCTAAAAAAAACACCTTACAAGTTAAAATTTAAAAAATCTTGAAGCCCAGCTTTAATTTTACTTTAGTATCACTTAAAGTACACCTGAAATTAGAAGCATATGGAGGTTACCATATTTGATTTTAAACAATATCAGTTGTCTTGCATGCTGCTGATCTTTCGGGCATTAGTAGTGTCTGAATCACACACCTAAAACAAGCATGCCTGTTTAGGGTCTATAAACGATTAGAGGCAGAGGATCAGCAGGACAGCCAGGCATTGGTATTGTTTAAGGCTGCTTTCACAGTGGGACGTTACAGGCGCTCGTTAGAGCAGCCTGTAACGCACCCCCACCGCACAGCAATGAAAAATCAATGGGCTGTTCACAGTGCCCACGTTGCGTTACACAGTAACGCTTCACGTCAAGACAACGTACTGCATGCAGTACTTTATACGCGGCTAAGCCGCTTTAGACTGTTTGCACATGCTCAGTACGGGTGTTTTTTTTTTAATTTTAGGGGCGGAGAGGAGGCGGGGAGAGGCCGCTATGTAGCCAGGCACATGGCTACTTGGCATTCACTGCACTTGCAGTGTTTACTCTTTGGAGCGGCCGCTGATAGGCTGGCTCACGTGGTCTCCGCAGCGCCTCCGACAGAGCAGGCGCACCAAGAGCTGCTTGTAACGCGGCTCTTGGTAGGGTCCTGCTCCAACACCACCAGGCGTTGCGTTAGGGGCACGTTATGTGCCCTATAATGTCCCCTAAATGCAACGTCCTGGTGTGTAAGTAGCCTAAAAGGAAATAAATGTCAACCTTCATATCCCTCTCACTTCAGGTTTGTTTTAAACACACCATTTGCCTTTTTCTACCACACTGATTTATGTTTTTTTCTCTTTCAGTTTTTTGTGTGCTTACTGGTCATTTTTGCAGCAGAGGTCACTGCAGGAGTGTTTGCATTTTTAGGCAAAAAAGAGGTAATTCCATCATTTTGTCCTTGTCTTCTAGGCTTGCAAGATCTGTCAGTAAATAAAGTGGGCCCGATCTAATTATATTTCTTGCCTAATGCTGGGAATACACGGGTCGATCCGGCGGCCGACTAGCCGCCGGATCAACTCCCGCCGCGTCCCCGCGGATCGATTACCGCTCGTCCCCGCCGGCGCTCCTTATCAGCTGCTTGATTTCCTGCCATTGTCCGCTGGCGGGGATCAAGCAGCGTGATCGGACCAGCTGAATATTATCAGCTGGCCGGATCAGCTGCTTGATACACAGTACAGAAACATACCGTGTATCCCCAGCATTCGTTTTTTCCTAGGAGATAATTATTAGATACTATTCCGTTAGCCGGGCGCAACCACCAGGTGGCGTTAATTACTATTCCCCCTCCAGGCCGCCATGGAAAGTAGGGAAAGATGTAACTCTGGTGGAGTTTTATCACCACCTAGTGGATGTGCCCGGCTAACGGAAAAGAACCAATTATTATATTATTAATATAATTTTAAATATGTTATGGATTGCTGGTGGTTTAAAAGGGTATTTTATTTATAATGTATAAATATAACCTAGGAGAAAACATAGGAAAAAAAGTGAATTGGATCGGGCTCAAAAATCTTTTCTCGGTCTTCAAAACAAACTTTTAAACAGCATGGGGAAGGATTAGAATCACTGTGAGGATTTTATTGTTTCTATTCAGCTGAGGGATTTTCAGTCACTTCCTGTTCTTTTAAAGGGAAGGTTCAGGGAGGGTGGGTAAAAAATAAAAATCAAATTCCACTTACCTGGGGCTTCCTCCAGCCCGTGGCAGGCAGGAGGTGCCCTCGCCGCCGCTCCGCAGGCTCCCGGTGGTCTCCGGTGGCGCGCCCGACCTGGCCAGGCCGGCTGCCAGGTCGGGCTCTTCTGCGCTCCAAGGCCCGGAACTTCTGCGTCCCACGCCGGCGCTCTGACGTCATCGGACGTCCTCCGTGCTCTACTGCGCATGCGCAGTAGTTCTGCGCATGCGCAGTAGAGCCCGGAGGACGTCCGATGACGTCAGAGCGCCGGCGTGGGACGCAGAAGTTCCGGGCCTTGGAGCGCAGAAGAGCCCGACCTGGCAGCCGGCCTGGCCAGGTCGGGCGCGCCACCGGAGACCACCGGGAGCCTGCGGAGCGGCGGCGAGGGCACCTCCTGCCTGCCACGGGCTGGAGGAAGCCCCAGGTAAGTGGAATTTGATTTTTATTTTTTACCCACCCTCCCTGAACCTTCCCTTTAACAGAGGGCATCCAGTGAATATCAAAATGTTGTCTTTATCACCTTGTTTTAAATGGAACTATCATGAAAAATCGAAAATACATGTGAACATATACATGTAAGACATAATTGATCACATGTGATTCTACCTCTGGAGGGACCTCCAGAGGCAGAACAGAGAATTACAACCCAATCATTAACACATGTAATTCTTTCTTCTACCTAGAATGACATGTGCTGAAGGACTGGGCTAAAAAATAATGAGTAATGATAGATGGGAATTGGGCGATTATTTCCAACATATCCAATCTGTTTCTGATTGAGAAAGGGATCGATTTTGTGAAGTTATCATCTGAAAATCGATCCCTATATCTATCAGCAGTGTGGACATGTACACATGGTACAACTTCCTTTCCAATCACCCGTCAATCGGATGGGAAACTGCATTGTGTGTTCCCAGCATAAGGCTAGGTTCACAGTGGTCATTTTAACGTGAACTGCAATAGAGACTGGACATATACTTCATTACAAAGCCCGCAGGTACTGAGTTAGAATAGTGTGATCAGTTACACAGTACAATGTACAGCCCCATAGAACTGTATGGGCAGTGAGTTAACAGAATTATTCTGCCACGCTACTGATCTCGCAACGTGGGTACAAGCGATATGTGATATGGTGAACAACACTTTGCCACGTGCAGCGATAATGTCCGTCACAGCGGATTGGATGTTTAAGATTCCCAATGACTTCCGCACAAAGTGTCGCAATCGTCAACTCTCGTTTGCGTCCTTCGTGTGACGTCGCGGGTTCCCGTGGGCAGGAGCATGGATTGGGAAACCTTATTTGTTGGGAGGCATCGCTGTGACGTTTCCTGATCCATCAGATGAGTATTGAGCGAAAAACGTTTTCTTTCCAGCCACCGCAGCAGAAGCCACAGCATAGTGTTAAAGGAACTGCCTGCCTTTTATTCTGGGACTTTCTAATTTAGCTGCCTGATTATTTACATGTCTCTCAGGATTTCATCAGGATCTCATCACACTTTCAGAGCCCTGTGTGCAGGAATCATTTTAGTGGCAAAAACGTGTTCCCTGCTGGGTGTCTGTTATGAGAAGTGGCAATAAATAAGCAAATAAATCTGTATAGCTAATGTACCTCTATTCATTTGTTTATACCAGAGAGACAGCAGAGTAACCAAGCAGCTCAGGGTGACCCAAACTACTAGGAATTTATAGGGGTATAAAAGGAACCAAAAAGCCCTCCTACTAAAAAAGCAAAGCTTGGTGTAATTGCCTTCTTAAAACAGAAGGAAATTTGCAATAATTCAGTTGTAAGTGAACATTTGTGGTTACCCACAATGCACTACTACTAAATATGCAAATAAAACTTAAAGCTATAGGCTTGCTATACACCAGCAGTTCTGGATGCTTGCTTGGCTTAACAAGGGCAAAAAGGGATAATTTGCATATTTAGTAGTAGTGCATTGTGGGTAACCACAAATGTTCACTTACAACTGAATTATTGCAACTTTCCTTCTGTTTTAAGAAGGCAAATTACACCAAGTTTCATTTGTTTATGAAAGCTTTATCAGGCATATCGACATCAAGAAAAAGAGCAAGTGAAAAACAAAAAAGTTGATTAAGACCAACGCAGTAAATATTAACACATAATTTTACTAGTGCCAAACACTAAAAGAAAATAATTTCCCCAGTGGCATAGCTAAGGAGCTGTGGGCCCGGTGCAAGTTTTACATGGGGCCCCACAAGCACTCTATACATAGCAATTGATACGGCACACCAAAACCTGCCAATGGCAACTACAGTGTCAGAGGTGTAAGAAGGGAATGGGGAGCAGTTTGTTAATGATAACCAATATTCAAAGTATCTATAGAAGTGATTATTATGAGCACAGGGCCAATAGAGAGCTAATACTTCAGTTGAGGGAGGGCCCTTTGCAACCTCTGCATCCCTATTGCTACGCCCATGAATTTCCCCTTTTGTTGATGACAAAGTAATCCCCTCAGTTCAGATCTATATATTGCAAGGAATATAAAAACATTATTTTAGCTTTCTTACAATGGTTTGTGGGCAGAGATAATAACTGCCCTGTAATGCTGCTATCAACACAATACTATAGGGTATGTCTGTTTGCAGATTACTGCTGGGGATTAATTCTTCAGAGCTGCAATGCTGTCTGTTTTGTGTAGCTAAAGCACAGGGTAGGCTGTGCTTTAGAGATCACACTAATGCTGGGAATACACCATGCCTTTTTCAAGCAGAGAGATGGTTCAATAGATAATTTCCGGCATGCCCGATCTCACGTTCAATCGATTTCTCATAGAAGTGAATGGAAAAAGATAAGAAAAATGAGTGGAAGATAAGAGAATCAAGTGGTGGATCGAGCGGCAAAATTGAACTGACTTCATGGTGGAAAAAACAGCTATTTGATCTCAAAGGCCCTTTAAGGGATTCATTACTGGCCAAAGCCCCTTTTACACTGACATATTTGCATTGCGTTGGGTTTCCCAACTTTTGTCTATAAACATTAAAGTAGCCTTTGTTTTTAGGCAGGATTTTTAGTTCCTCGTTATGGGTTAAGACAAAGCACTGCATTGTAATTAGAGATGGTCCGAACGGTTCGCATGCGAACTTATTTGCGCAAACTTCTGTGGTTCGCGGTCGCAAACAAATGCAAACTTTATGGTGGTTCGACCCACCCCCTATACTACATCATTAGGGTCAGCTTTGACCCTATACATCTCAGTCAGCAGGCACAGGGTAGCCAATCAGCCTACACTCCCTCCTGGAGCCCCACCCCCCTTATAAAAAGCAGGCAGCATCACCCATTTCACTCACTCGTGTGGCTGTAGTAATTAGAGAAGGTAAAGGTGATGCAGAGACATTAGGGAAAGCTTAGTTAGGCTTGTTAGGTTACTCTTTCTTGCTGATTCTTATTGCTAAAAAGCACTCCTCATCCTCAACAGCTCTTTTGAGAGCTGATGTTGTTCTTGTGATCTATTTTTTTTTGTGTGTGTGTGTCCCACAGACACTTGTGTTGCATATACAGCCCTGTCAGTCAGTCTTAGCTGCTGGACTTTGGCCCCTTGGTAATTGCTACTGTGCCACTGCCAAGCCCAGCACATTCAGTGACTACATGTGTGTGTGACAGCTGTACATTTGTAATACCCATCACTGCATATACCTACCTGTTCCCAGTGCACCCACCTACCTACGTGAGCGCACGCAGTGTCACTGTACCTGTTCAGTACCTGTGTGTGTGTGTGACAGGTGCACATTTGTAATACCCATCACTGCATATACCTACCTGTTCCCAGTGCACCCACCTACCTACGTGAGCGCATGCAGTGTCACTGTACCTGTTCGGTACCTGTGTGTGTGTGACAGCTGTACATTTGCAATACCCATCACTGCATATACCTACCTGTTGTTCACAGTGCACCCACCTACCTACGTGAGCGCACGCAGTGTCACTGAACCTGTTCTATACCTGTGTGTGTGTGTGACAGGTACACATTTGTAATACCCATCACTGCATATACCTACCTGTTGTTCAGTGTACCCACCTACCTATGTGAGTGCACCCAGTGTCACCGTACCTGTTCGGTACCTGTGTGTGTGTGACAGCTGTACATTTGTAATACCTATCACTGCATATACCTACCTGTTGTTCAGTGCACCCACCTACCTACGTGAGTGCACACAGTGTCACTGCACCTGTTCACGGTACCTGTGTGTGTGTGTGTGTGACAGCTGCACATTTGTAATACCACTCATTGCATAATTGTTCACAGTACCTGTGTGACGACCGCACACTGTGTAATATACCACACCGTGCATACCTGTTAACTGCACCTGTGTGACAGCTGCACATTGTATTGTAATACCAGTCACTGCATACCTTTCACTGCACCTGTGTGACTGCAAATTGTATTAGTCAAGTCAGTGCATACCTTTCACTTCATCACCCCGATATGGACAAAACAGGTAGAGGCAGGGGCAGACCCAGAGGCAGGCCACCCAGCAGGTCTGTTCAAGGTCATGCTGATGTGATTTCGTGCTGCCCTGGACCAAAGTACAGTGCTCAGAAGAAGGCACATCCCATCAACTCCCAAGATTGTCAAGACATGGTTGACTATTTAAAAAACCATAAATAAACTTGCCTATCTCAACAGCCACCTTAAATTATGATACCCGCACCTCATTGCGAGGGATCAGCCCCATCAAAAATATGATGTATAGTAATATATGCAAAAAAATGGGAGAGATCATAGGTATATGAAAAAATAGAAAATTAGCTTTATTGTGACACAAAATCCATTTGAGTGTAGCAAAATTAAAATCAATTAAAAGTAACCTGTTTAGAGCACAACACCATCCGCACCTTCATCACACGCCACACACTCAAACACCCCTAACGGTACCGGTACCAATTAGGCCGTATCTTCAGAGAGGGGGAGAGAGTTTGTATGTGCTTAGTAATGGAGGGCAGTCGGATTCCTCTTCAGCTTGCAAGCTAGTTATAACAGAGTCCAGATAATCTCACCATAGGTAATTCAGTCGCTCAGTTACCGTCACTGCGATGTCATTTGAACTGTTCACCACCAGGTAAGGATCGTCGGACAGCGTGGGCTCTCAGGCGTCTGCTCAACCCGCTCTGCTTGGTTGCTGTATGGCGGGGAACGCGCACTGATGCCGTGTCCTGCTATAGTTGTTGCAGCGGTGAGGAGCGCTCCAGGTCACGTGATTCAGACCCGCCCACCGACGCGTTGCGCCCGCCCACTTGCGAGCTTCGTCAGGGTGTACGTGGCTTGCCATTGGCTTCACTCTCTGTCTTTTCTACCCATCTGTTACGGGGCGGGGAGTCCTTCAGTGCGTCATCATTCCGCGTACATGCGGTAGTCTATGCGCACCACCTCAACACCGCCACACGCTGCTGATGGTAACCATGGCTACTCATATACACCAGCTATAGTTTCAGATCCGCGTCCAAGCGGCGTCTTTTCCGCGTTTTGGATCACATATTGCTCCTTTTCACGATGCCCTCATATACACCCATAGAAAGAAGGTGAGTTCAAGGAAGGAGATTAGGTATAAGCGTATGAATGTCTTATTTTCCTTATTGGGACACAGCTCGTTTCCATGCTTTGGATTGTTCACCTTATACTTCTTCCGCCAGCTAAAAAAGTCCACAATTGGAGTATCTCAGCCCCCTCTCCCTTTTTCCCCTTTCCAAACACAGATGGCATCCCACATTAGCAGTGTGAAGGTCGTCACCGGTTAGGGCAGAAATGGGGCATAACTCAGTTCACAATTGAGTCCTGCTGACCCCATGGCCCCCAGAAGGTAAATCCACCGGCTTTCTTGCTGCTTCAATAGTTTTAATCTGTCTCCCCCTCTCCTATTCATTGGGATTGACACAATCCCCATTGCTTTCAAGCCTCTTGGGTCGCCATCATGTTCCTGGTAGAAATGTTCTGCAACAGAACTCTTGTATTGTCCATTGTCCTGGAGGCCACTGTTGATATTGGATATGTGTTCCATAATACGTGTTTTTAGCTTGCGGGTAGTTAATCCTACATATATCTTGTGACATGGGCACTCTAACCGATAAATGACCCATTCACTATCACAATTGATAAAACTCTTGATCTACCATTGTTTCCTACCCGATGCATCATGGAAGATTTTGGCTTGCACCATTACTTCACACGCAACACACTTTCCACATCTAAACATTCCCACAGTTTTGCTACGGCCTAACCAATTGGTCGTTACTGTAGGGACGTATTGTGAAGCTACCAAAACATCCTTCAAGTTGGGTGCGCGCCTTGCTACAAGCAAAGGGCGTTCACCAACAATTCCCTTCAGATCGGGATCGGTCTGCAGTATTGGCCAAAATTTGGACAGGATCTCCTGGATTTTCCTCCAGTTGGCATTATATGGTGTTATAAATCTGGGGGGTTCAGACTTTTTATCATGCCTGCCTCTAGGGCGGCCTGTGTTACCAGCCAACAACTCGTCCCTTGCTCGCAATCTGGCTCTGTCAAAGCCGGTGCAGAGCACATCATGTCGGTACCCCCGCTCCCGGAAACGATCATACATGTCCAAGGCTTCCCTACCAAAGTCACTCTCTAGTGTACAGTTTCTGCGCAGGCGCAGAAACTGACCATACGGGATTCCGTTTTTGAGATGACCAGGGTGACTATTTAACACAGAACACCTCATCTTCCACCAGGGCAACTACAAGCACCACATCCACTGCATTTGACACTTCGCAGGAGTTATTTGGTGGGGAATTAACTGATTCACAGGCATTATTGTTAACAAGATGAAGGCGCTAAGCAAGTTACACCACCTCATATGTCTGAGTTAGGCGACACTATGGACGTAACGTGTGAGGAGGAGGACGATTAAGTACCTGCTATTGGTGCAGTTTATGAGGTGTCTGAGGCAAGCAAAGCTGGGTAGGATGATTATCATCCATAGTGTTGCCTAACTCAGACATATGAGGTGGTGTACCTTGCTTAACCCTCTGAACTGTCCCCTTGGTCATCTTGTCTCATCATGATTATGGTGATACGGATGCCACGTGGGTTCCTAAGAGACAAGATGACCAAGGGGACAGTTCAGAGGGGGAGTCAGAGAGGAGTTGGAGAAGACGAGTTGCTGAAAGAAGCAGGGGGAGCTCGTCATCAGAAACAGCTGGTGGCAGTGTCCGGCGCCATGTATCGCCACCTATGTACAGCCAGCCACCATGCCCTTCAACGTCAGTTGCTGATGCCACCATAGTGCCATCACCCCAGGGGGGATTAGCGGTTTGGAAATTGTTTAGTGCATCTGCCTTAGATCAGAGCAATGCCATCTGTTCTCTCTGTATGGCATGTACATGTGTCAATTCCTCTTCGTGATTGTCACCTTGCTGCGGTGAAGGGGCTTGCGTATCACAATGAAGCAATGACCGACGGCTATATGAGTGTCTCAGGGGGGGGGGGGGGGGAGGGCACACCCAAGATAATAAGGTTGTTGCTTCTGTTACGGTGGTGCTCTGTTGATCACACCACTGAGGTGAGAGAAACCCTTAGAGTGCAGAGTCTAAGGGCTTGATTCACAAAGCCGTGCTAACTGTTTAGCACAGGTGTGCTAAACAGTTAGCACGTGAAGTGCCATTCGCGGACTTTTGCACGTGCAAAAGTACGCTATCGCACGAATTGCGGCACTTTGCGCGTGCAAAAGTCTGCGAACGTCACTTCACGTGCTAACTGTTTAGCACACCCGTGCTAAACAGTTAGCACGGCTTTGTGAATCAAGCCCATAGTTTTAAAGCACTTTAGGCCTCCAATTTAGCATGCAATGTGATTACTGCCCTTAAAACACTGCTTTGCGTCAAATCCAGATTTTTCGACGGGACCTTTGGCGTGTATCCCACTCCTCCATGCAAAAACTCAGATGTTAGACCCCTTGAAACATTTTTGCCATCACTTTTCTGGCCAGCATAAATGTTCCTAGTTTTCAAAGTTCGCCTCCCCATTGAAGTCTATTGTGGTTCGCAAAAGTTTGCGCGAACCAAACTTTTGCAGAAGTTCGCCTTCGAGGTTCGCGAACCGAAAATCGGAGGTTCGAGCCATCTCTAATTGTAATATATAACACATGTGATTCTAGATAAGTGATAAACTACAGAAATGTCCAAAATGTTTGCTACTCTGAAAAATGTTGTTACTTTAACCTTATGACCACTTTTATAAATGGATCAATTAAAAAAATGCCATTTGAGAAAATGCTGCTTACCACTCTATAAGTCAGTCTGAAGAGATTTACAGAAACTCTTTATTTCCAACTGCTTCTTTTACAATCAGCATATCACAAATTAGGAAAATGCCTACAAGGAGTCAGATCTCTTGATCTCCAGCAGTTTATCTCCTGCAACAGGTCTAACTTCATGAAGTAAATCTACTAACAGTCTCTCAGGCCTGGAACCCACTAGCTTCGCTTTTCTACGCCTTTTCTAAGCGCTTGTGATTTAAAAAGTTCCTGCTAATATAATCCTATGTGTGTGATCCCACATGGCGATATGATTTTTTTTCTTAAATCCCCATAGTATGACATTAGCAAGAGCTTTTCAAATCACAAGGGCTTAGAAAAGAGCTGCTAGTGGGTCACAGGCCTCACAACTACTGTCAGTAGCAGGAAAGGGAGATTTCATCTCTGAATTTTTTTTTCCAGTCCTTTAACCTCCTTGCCGGTTATCCCGAGCTCAGCTCGGGGTAACCTGCGCAGGAGGATATCTCAGGCCCCGCTGGGCCGATTTGCATATTTTTTTTTTGTTACAAGCAGCTAGCACTTTGCTAGCTGCTTGTAACTTCCGATCGCCGCCGCTCGCCACCAATCCGCCGCAATCCGCCGCGCCGAGTCGCTCCCCCCCGCCCCAGAGCCCTGCGCTGCCTGGCCAATCAGTGCCAGGCAGCGTTGAGGGGCGGATCGGGATTCCCTATGACGTCCCGACGTCCATGACGTCGGTGACGTCATCCCGCCCCGTCGCCATGGCGACCGGGGAAGCCCTGCAGGAAATCCCGTTCTCAACGGGATTCCCTGCATACTCTGATCGCCGAAGGCGATCGGAGTGGGTGGGGGGATGCCGCCGCTTAGCGGCTATCATGTAGCGAGCCCTTGGCTCGCTACATGATTTAAAAAAAAAAAATTAAAAAAATGTGCGGCGCTGCCTCCTTGCCGGATTTTTTAGACCGGCAAGGAGGTTAAAGGGACTCCGAGCACCTCTCATGGGTATGCCTTTAAGCCAGACGACTTCCAACAAAGTCGTGCTATGACCACTCTGGAGGAGCCTCTTGCAATGGCCATGCATGTCACTTCCTCTTCCTGCTTCATTCAGTGATGCACTTCTCTAACAGAGCAGACAGGGGTGACCCAGAAGTTATAAGTTATAGGTATAGTTAAGATGGCAGCCGCAATGTTTAAATTGAAATCGAACGAAAACTATTTGGTGTAGAATGGCGATTCATGCATCAGATGAAAGAGGAAAGCACAAGCTGCATAATAAGGTATGCATCTTTAAGTACATTGCAGTACTGGTCGGAGTCTGTAGGCATACCCATGAGAGGTGCTCAGAGTCCCTTTAAATCTGAGCTTCATAAGCAAAATGAATTAATCAAGAGGCTCATTGTTGAAAATAAGATGTTAAAGCTCTTGATTATGAACAATTAAAATTGCCCATGTAACCCTGGATTTACTGTGGACATTCATTAGGTTAATAATTACTCTTACATTATCCATAAGTGATACAATTAAACAGTCTAGCTGTTAGATACGATGTTCTTGATCTCTTGACAGACTATAACAGAAGTACAGAAGTTATACTCTACAGCCTATGACAAATATGTGAAAAATGAAGGGGGGAATGAAACGCTACATGAATTTCATTCTTGGGTGAGTATTAGATGTTTTGTTTTTTCCCCATAAAAAATGGTTATTGAAAGATAAGGAAAAACAACATTGAACAGCACATTTGGCAAGAAATAGGAAAACACCACAATACAGTACAGTACAATTTATAAGGACATAAGTTAACAAATCTCAATAAATTAGTAGTAAAACAAGTAAAGATAAACATAAGGAAAAAAACTCTTTGCATAAAGAAGTATAATACTGTATGGGCTAAAGCTCAGAATACTAGGCAATAAAGCATCATGAAAAAACAATACTAGAAAAGCCAATAGCCAGAAATCCAATGTGCATAATGAAAAACCAAAATGACAAACATAGCATAACCATATCATCACCCTCAAGATTTAGTGTGTAGGAACCCTTCCACCACGGCATAAATAACAGGCTTCCTACATTGTGCAATATGAATATCAGTGCCATGTGTGAAAGGATCCTGACCCAGCCTCAAGAAATGGAGCCCATACGACACTCAAAGGCTCACAACATTGCAGTGGTCATAGGGTCATTTACAACAAAAAGATAATTTCGACAGAACCACATTCACTGGTCATCTGTAAAAAGAAGAAAGAGACTTTTGGGATTGTCAAAAACTCCCTCAATAAGAAGGACTGTGGGTGCGCTCAACACTCATGCTCCCACAGGAAGACCAGCCCAACTCAAGCAATTCAGAAAGGAAAGGTATCTGACTAATCCTGGGCCATTAGGGTATCATACTCTTCCAAATCCTTAAAATCCATCCACTGTGCCTAAGTAATTGTGAATTTCTGTATCCTACCTAGTTTCACAGCCCCGCAATTCCTCCATGGAATAAATATAGTCAACCTTAATTAGCCATTCCTTCAGAGAGGGCAAAGTAACCCTTTGTGCCTAACTGCTCAATGTCTGGCAATACTAAAAAATTAAACCCTAATCTGGTCAATGGGGAAGGCGATGGGGGCTCACTTAAAGAGACTCTGTAACAAAATGTTCAGCCTTATTTCTTCTATCCTATAAGTTCCTATACCTGTTCTAATGTGGTCTGTCTTACTACAGCCTTTCCTAGTTGCACAGCGGCTGTATTATCTCTGTTATATAATCTAATCTTCTTTCCTCTGACGTCTTTTTCGGGCTCAGGCACTCAGGCAGGAATGGGCTGGTCTGCTTGTGGTAGGATAGAAGCTATACACACCCTCTCCACGCCCCCTGCAGGCTCTGTGTGAGTCACAGACTGAGCTCCTCTCAGCCTATCACATTCTGGTATCAGCCATGTCTTTTGTTTGTAAACACTGCCTAAAACTGGCAATTACAATCCAGGATCGCAGCAGGGAGTGGCAGAAACAGCACAAATGAGCCCAGGAGAACATAATGAATAGAATGGTATGCTTTTTATTGTAAGAATTTTAGAGTACAGATTCTCTTTAAGCCACACTGGGCTAGATGAGGATAAAAGAGCACAAGAATTTAGTTGTTCTTTCATTGGACACCAACAAATGGCTAAAGAACTGTGTAAAGAAAAGAAAAAACAAGTGCTCCTAGAGTAGAGTGTTCAGAGTGGCTCACCTTATCAAATTGCTGACAGTGTCAGTATTGACTAATCAGCTTTCAGGCATGTCAGTGGATCAGTCCAAAAAGCCATTCCAATTGTGATCAGGAAACATATTAGGTCACTGCATGCTTTATTTTCCTGAAAAAAAAAATCCTAACTTACCTTTGGGTGCAACCAGCCTGTGATTTATAAATAAGGACATTCAGCCTTGGAATCATCTGTAGAGCTTTGACAGTTTCCTCATTGGACCCTTGAACAATGTCCCACTCACAGAAGTTACTATCACATTTCAAATTGTATTACCTAGTGGATTGATCCATTGGCATGCCTGAAAGCTGATTGGGCAATATTGACACTGTCAGCAGTTTGATAAGGTGAGCCACTCTGCATGAGGGTAGAGCACTCTACTAGGCTGTGTTCCCACTTCTGGCAGATCACATGCGGCCAGTGAGACCGGACATTGTAGTGTCTACTTCAATGGCCGCTGTGGTCTGGCTGGAGACCGGGGCAGATGTGTTACCACCACAGGCTATAAGGAGAATGTATTTGCCTGCACGAGATTATCGCGGATTCCCTTAGTGCTGGCTTCTGCTGATCGCGTCATCATCAAAAGCCAGCACTAAGGAAACAGTGAAGGAGAGGTCTCTGATCACCACTGGAGCTGCTAAATGAGGTGAGCTGCGCTGCCAATACTTACATTTATGCGGAAGAGACATGGGGGGAGCAGAGGAGGACACAGGGTCAAAACAGGGAGTCCCCGAATTTGTGGTGGGTCAGCAGTTCATATCAGTGGGCATTCATAAGTCGGGGACTCGCTGTATTTGGCATATAAGATGCAGGAACTTTTTCTCCCCATTTTTGAGGGGGTAAAAGTGTGTCTTATTGCCTAAAAATACGGTCTTTGCATCACCAGGCAAGCATTGTTATTAATGCAGTTTGCATTTCTCTTGTTTTGTAGGTAAAGTGTTGTGGTAATGATAACCCCCAGAGTGTTCAGCAAGTGAGCAGCTTGTGCTTGGAGGAACATAAAGAACACAAGGTATGTATTGCACACATGTTTTGTTATAGCTGTAGCTTACATTCTAAACGCACACCTGAAGTGAGGGGGATATGGAGACTGCCACATGTATTTCCATTTAAACAATGCAGATTGCCTGGCTGTTCTGCTGATCTTCAGCCTCTAATATTTTTTGCCATATACCCTGAACAAGCATGCAGATCAGATGTTTCTGACTGAAGTTTGACTGGATTAGCTACGTGCTTGTTTCAGGTGTGTGATACAGGTGCTACTGCAGCCAAACAGAACAGCAGGACTGCGGCCTGCCAGGCAACTGGTATTCTTTAACCTCCTGAGCGGTATACCCAACACTGTAGAGGTTTTAACTGCCTCAGGAGTCCCCTGCTATAAAACTATTAGATTACATGAGATCAGTACATATTAGCTAGCACTAGGCAAGCTAGAATAGGTGGCCGCTAAACCCCCTCCCCTCCCCCCCTACCCAGCCATGATCCAGCAATCACCACAGCCTCCCCAGACAGCTCCGATCTTTTCTATGGGGAGGATCGGGTCTGCGCATGACATTATGACGTCATGTACGATCCTCCCCATAGAGAAGAGCGGATTTCGTTGGTAAGCTCTCATAATACATGGAGGTGGTAAAATTTGCCAAACATTGGTCAATCAAAATTGAAGGTGTGTACCAGGCTTTACTCTGATTACATAGAAAAGTGAAGTTAACCCTCTGCACCCCACCATGTTATAGATTACACTATTCTTTGCATAAAAATAGGGACTGTACAACATGCACTGTCTGCTCACTTTTACTCAAAAACAGGAACTAAACATATACAGCATCCACTGAAGAGCTAATCTCTGTAATAAGACAGGAACTCTGCATAAAAACAGGGATTTTAGATGCAATTAGTGCTTAAGCTCACCAACGTCGACAACGTATCCCTGGTCTGACAGCAGGTGCCAAGAGGAGGTGTGACCATGTAATTTAAAAGCGAAGTTAACTCTCTGCACTCCACCATTAACTCTGATTACCACTACGGAGAGTAGTGGCCCTCTGAACCTTGAAATGCACTGGCAGTGGTGTAGAGGGTCAGCTACCAGTAACGTCAATATAGCAGCTCTTTTGAACACAAATTAGATACACGCATTTAACTTCAGTTTTTCCATCTTCTATTGTTTTAGGAAGCTTTTCAAGCTGTGCCAACTGCACAGTGGGCAGGGGTTACTAAAAAAAATTATCAGTGTCAAAACAATGAGGAAAGTCTTGTGATCAATCGATTATCAAATTTAATTATTTCAGTAAAAAAAACTATTTTTAAAATACACCCCGTAAAGGGAGTCTGAAGTGAAATCTCTACCCCCAAAAAACAGATACTCACCTAAGGAGAGGGAAGACTCTGGGTCCTATAGAGCCTTCCCATTCTTCTCCTGGCTCTGCGGTTCCAGAGCTGGAACCTCCTTTAGCAGTCTCCGACCGATGGGTTGGAGACTGCTCTCTGCAGCTGCGGGGGGAGGGGGGAGAGACTTTGGAAGTCTTCGGAAGCCCAAAAGCTCCCAAGATGGTCCGCTCTGTGCGAGAGAGCCTGTTCGCTCATGCGCAGGAGAGGCCTGTCTTCAGGAGCACTTGGACTTCCGAAGCCTCCTGCAACCGAAGAGAGCAATCTCTGGTTTATCGTCAGAGACTGCTAACGAGGGAGCCAGCGCTGGAACGTGGGGACCATAGGAGGAACAGGAAGGCTCTACAGGACCCAGAACCTTCCATCTCCTTATGTGAGTGTCTGTTTTTCTTTTTTTTTTGGGGGGGGGGGGGGGGTATTTTTGGAATTAATTAACTACGCAACCTTCCGTATTACCCCAGTAAAGCAGTTAAAGTTAAACTTGTGCTAAAATTGAAAAGTAATAGCAGATTTGACAAAGATAGCTGCAGGAGGACACTTCCTATCACTTTCATTTTACTGGAATGAATGTAGTATGCTACCTTCAATGCAGTGTATTTCTCGGGGCAAATTAGCCATACAAGTGGAGTCCTATGTAAACATGATTTTAAAACTCATTACTTTTTGTGGCAGGCCCATTCATATGTTTTTTTCCCCTCATATCACTAATGACACATTTCCATAACTATGATAATAAAATAAGTTTATATCTCACATTTTTAGAACTGCTTGGTAGAGATTGAGAAGGTTTTACATAACAATTTCCAGATAGTTGGAATACTGGCAGTGGCCACAGCTGGAATAACGGTAAGTGGCTTGCACATAAGAGTTGTATTATTTTATAACTCTGTCACTACCTTGACATTTGTTTTATGCAAAGAAAAATCAGTCATTATGATGAACTTCCTTTTTTGTACATTTTTTGAACAGGATATATAAAATACTAAAGAAATATTACAAATGAACATGAAATATAAATATAAAGGTTATGCATGTTCCTGTAGAAGTAGTGACCCCCATTCAGGCTTCTTAAGGGAGCTATCAGGAAGAAAACGGAATTGGGCTGCTGAAAATCCTGTCCATTCCACCGTATACTTTTTGTCTTCTCCTGAAACAGGGCATTACATTGAAGCAGCACAGGAGCATTCTCCTGCAGTTGTATTTAGAAGTAAAAGTCATACTGAATAATGTACTGTATATACTCGAGTATAAGCCTAATTTTTGGGCCAAGAAAGTGGCCCATAAGTGGGGGTCTTGGCTTATACTCGAGTCGCTACTCTTTGAGTAACCCCTACAGTGCCCCCACTATATGCACAGTGGTGCATCATCTGAGGGAGACCACACACTTGAAATTTCCATGGAAGGTTCTAGCTTACCTCATCTCGAGTTGTGGCCTTGGTACTTGCCAGTAAGGTGGTATGAGAGTAGAGGCCCCCAGCACTGGTAGATTATTTGCCAGCTACAGGAAACTAAGCACTGCCATAACCTAAAAGCATTCCTCATAGATTTTGGAAAATGTAAAATTATTCTGTTCACTGGAATCCTACATAGTAGTGGCCAAAAAACAATAATTATAGATTTGGATTTTTTGCTGGGCTGTCCCAGCTAATTTCCAAAGGACTGCTTTGTGACAGCCGGGCACTTTATAGCCAGGGGTGGATTTCCGGAAAGGCCACCAAGACCCATGCCTTGGGCGGCTGCAGCCCAAGGGGCACGTAAGCATGAAAGAGGGTTTGCTACATATGAAAGAGAAGGCTGCAAATAGGGAGCAATACATAAAAATTGAAGCTCATGTCCAAGAGAGCTTTGCATGAAAGGGAGGGTCTGCAGTACAGGGATCGTATACATGGAAGAGGGGGCGGCACATGAAATGGGAGGGGCGCTGCTGCACTTGGTAGGGGAGCCCCAATATACTTTGCCTAGGGATGAAAAAAGTATAAATCCGGCCTTGTTTATAGCCCAAAAGACAAGGGGTACTAATAATACTTTCACCACAATATTGTTGCATAAACTTAATTCTACAAATGAAAAGATATTACAAATTCATCCACATAAACTGAACTGAGTCAAATATTGTGGCTGCTATCTTTAAAAAAAAAATGCCAATTGTCACCTGATCTAGCTTTCGGCAGTATCTCTGAGTCACACCTGACAATCATAAGAGGAGGAATACTGAATTTCTCTCGCCTTGCAGCGATGGGTTCCCAGTTCGAATCCCAGCCAGGTCAACATCTGCACAGAGTTTGTATTTCTCTGTATGTCTGTGTGGGTTTCCTCCAGGCTCTCTGGTTTACTCTCACATCCCAAAAACATACAAATAAGTTAATTGGCTTCCCCCTAAATTGACCCTAGACTATGATACATGCACTAAATGATACATACATAGACATTAGACTTTGGTAGGGAATAGGTTGTGAGCCCCTCTGAGGGACAGTTAGTGACAAGACAATATACTCTGTAGAGCATTGCGTAATATGTCGGCGCTATATACGGTAAATACTTGAATAAATACATTTCTGCAGTGTTATGAACTGTAATACTGAGTTTGTTTGTGACTATGCTGACACCTACAGAGCAAAAACGAAATGGCAACTCAAGCAAAAACCTATAATGCTTACTATCTGATTCACAAACTCATAACTGTCACTGCTTTGAAGGGACAGTCCTTCCTTTGTAAGCAAATTCCCCTGCTCTTTTTTCCTCTTTAAATTCCCTCTTTTTGGACTGATCTAAACAAATAAATATGTTTAGCTACTAGTGCCTGTAGTATGGTTGACTCATAACATGTATCTCATGAATTTTAAATTATTACTTTGCATACCTCCAAATACTAACATAAAGGAAGGAAGGGAAGGATGAAAAGCTCAGTTCGGTATGAAAAGTGTCCTCTACTCTTGAATTTCTATAATATACCTCTGGAAATGTGATGAAGACGTTCCTGGGGGTAAGGTGGTTTGCCCAAATAGGTTACATAGTTACATAGTTATTTTGGTTGAAAAAAGACATACGTCCATCGAGTTCAACCAGTACAAAGTACAACTCCAGCCCGTCCCCCACATACCCCTGTTGATCCAGAGGAAGGCGAAAAAAACCCCACAAGGCATGGTCAAATTAGCCCCAAAAGGGAAAATTTCCTTCCTGACTCCAGATGGCAATCAGATAAAATCCCTGGATCAACATCATTAGGCATAACCTAGTAATTGTAGCCATGGATGTCTTTCAACGCAAGGAAAGCATCTAAGCCCCCTTTAAATGCAGGTAAGGAGTTTGCCATAACGACTTCCTGTGGCAATGCATTCCACATCTTACTCACTCTTACTGTAAAGAACCCTTTCCTAAATAAATGGCTAAAACGTTTTTCCTCCATGCGCAGATCATGTCCTCTAGTCCTTTGAGAAGGCCTAGGGACAAAAAGCTCATCCGCCAAGCTATTATATTGCCCTCTGATTTATTTATACATGTTAATTAGATCTCCTCTAAGGCATATTTTCTCTAGACTAAATAAACCCAGTTTATCTAACCTTTCTTGGTAAGCGAGACCTTCCATCCCACGTATCAATTTTGTAGCTCGTCTCTGCACCTGCTCCAAAACTGCAATATCTTTTTTGTAATGTGGTGCCCAGAACTGAATTCCATATTCCAGATGTGGCCTTACTAGAGAGTTAAACAGTGGCAATATTATGCTAGCATCTCGAGTTTTTATTTCCCTTTTAATGCATCCCAAAATTTTGTTCGCTTTAGCTGCAGCGGCTTGGCATTGAGTATGATTATTTAACTTGTTGTCGATGAGTACTCCTAAGTCCTTCTCCAAGTTTGATGTCCCCAACTGTATCCCATTTATTTTGTATGGTGCTAGACCATTGGTACGACCAAAATGCATGACTTTACATTTGTCAACATTGAATTTCATCTGCCATTTATGTGCCCATATAGCCATCCTATCCAGATCCTGTTGCAATATGACACTATCTTCCTGAGAGTTGATGATTCTGCACAATTTTCTCCTCTCAGAAAGATGGGAGGTACGCATCAATGCTTGCCTTCAAACAATCAGATTTTAATGTCCTTATATAGTAACAATGGGGACAATTGGGGAACCATCAGGAAATGTATGCAGACTCCAAGTTGGGTGAAAGGGGGTTGAATAGCAGCTTGACTATGCCTAATAGTCCTGGTTGAAGGATGGTGAGTAGTAGATCACAAAGCCAGTCTTTAATTTAAAAAAAGCAATGTGCCACCCTTGATGGACTAGAGTGTACACAAAGCAGAAGCATCACATGACAGATTTCCTTATTAAAGTGGACCTGAACTCTTGCACAGGACAGAAGGAAAACATAGATAAATGCACCCAGTATTTATGTAGAGAGTTTAGCCTGTCTAATTTCCCCTCATTTGGTTCTAGTCACAAGTTCTCCCCTTTGTCACCTGACTGCCACGGCAGATAAGGCACATTAGCTCATTTAAAAGCACAGGATGTTAACAACATGTCTGCTTCCATGAAAGCAGGAAGTAGAAACACTGTAGATTTATTTCAGGATTTGTATCAACTGTAACAAAGAAATGTTTTTCTTTAAAGGTTATTATGCTGTTGCGTATCTTTTAGAGCAGAGAGGAAGTTCTGAGTTCAGGTCCGCTTTAAGGGCTAGTTCACAATGCTCAGTTGCATTGCAGAATAACTTTGCATGTTAACTCACTGCCCATTCAATTCTATGGATCATGTTATTCTAATCCTCTGCATGCAGTCTTTGTATTATAGCCTATGTCCAGCCTTACTTTGCAGTTATTGTTATTATTATTGATTTGAATAGTGCCAACATCTTTTGTGGCTCTGTACAACAGAATACAAAGTATAACAATACAATATAAACAATACAGTTACAGTTAAAAATACAAGACATTGTTGGATTACATCTTACGCAGTGAATAAATCAATTACAGATTTGTACATAATGGTGGAAGATATGCACATATTACACAGCATTAAGGTCCGTACACACGCCGGACTTTAGGCAACGACGGGTCCGTCGTTGCCTCCCGCTGGGTGGGCGTGCCAGCGACAGTCCGGCATGTGTACGCTCTGTCGTCAGACTGATACGGCTGTTTCTGAGCGATCCGCCCGGCGGATCGCTCAGAAACAGCCGTATCAGTCTGACGACAGAGCGTACACACGCCGGACTGTCGCTGGCACGCCCACCCAGCGGGAGGCAACGACGGACCTGTTGTTGCCTAAAGTCCGGCGTGTGTACGGACCTTTAGGGACAAAAGTGAAAGAGAACTCTGGCCAATCGGCCTTACAGTCTAAAGAGTTAAGGGATTGGACAATAGGTGAAGGGAAGCTGTGTATGAGATGGTAAAATAGTGGTCAGTTGCCAGTCTGTCCTAGGAGAGAGAACTACGCTTGCCTGAAGAGGTTAGTTTTCACACCTGAATATGGTAGTGTGTGATGTGTTAAATTAAGGTTGTTGGGGGGGGGGGGGGGGGGAGTGGCGGGTTCGATCAAAAGGAGTCATGTAGGATGGTATCTGGAAATAAGTGGATTAGGGCGGAGAAGCGGGAGAGAGATGGATGAGTTGTGCGGCAGAGTTCAAGATGGACAGTAACGGAGTCAAACAGAGCAGAAAGTTGCAGTAGTTTAGGTGTGAGATAATCAGATCATGCACAAGAAGTTTGGTAGTGTCCTGTGTGAGAAAAGAGCAGATGGTGGAGATGTTTTTTAGATGAGAGACGACAAGAGGAGGATAGTTTGTCAATGTGTGGTTTGAATGAGATAGTCAAGTCCAGTATTACGCCTAGGCAGCATGTCTGGGGGACAGGGGTAATGGAAGTACCATCAACAGAGATTGGGATGACAGCAGGGGTGTTGAATGGTGGGGTGGAAAAATAACTTTCATTCTTGTCCATTTTGAGTTTTAGAAAATGAGAGGACATGAAGGTGGAGATAGCATTGAGACAGTCAGTAACACAAGCTGTTAGAGTTGCCAAGTCAGGAGCCGAAAGGTAGATTTGGCCATCATCAACGTATAGGTGATATTGGAAACCAAAGGAACTGATGAGCTGACCAAGATTAGTGAAGATGGAGAAGGAGAGGTCTAGGCACTGAGCCTTGGGGAATTTCAACAGTGAGGGGTAGTGGAGAGGAGGTGGTGCTGGACTCAGCGACTTTGAAGGTCCTATCTGTGAGATAAGAGGAAAGCCAGGAGTGAGCAAGACTCCGAATGCCCATGGATGAGAGGATTTGAAGAAGGAGAGGATGGTCCACTGTGTCGAAAGCAGAAGAGAGATCTAGGAGGATGAGACTAGAGTAGAGGCCTTTATATTTTGCAGTTACCAGGTCATTGGTTACCTTGAGTATGGTAGTTTTGGGTTGAGTGGCTTGGGCGGAATCCAGATTGGATTTAATCAAACAGAGAATTAGCAGTAAGGTGATTTTGTCACTTAAAGGACAACTGCAGTGAGAAATATATGGAGGCTGCCATATTTATTTCCATTTATACAATACCAGTTGCATGGCAGTCCTGCTTGCTGGTCTATTAGGATGTAGTAGTGTCTGAATAATGGCAGAAATAAGCATGAACCTAATCTTTTAGATCTGACAATAATGTCAGAAACACCTGATCTGCTGCATGCTTGTTCAGGGTTTATGGCTAAAAGTATTAGAGGCAGAAGATTAGCAGGTTAGCCAGGCAACTGGTATTGCTTAAAAGGAAATAAATATGGCAGCCTCTATATCTCTCTCGCTTCAGTTGCCCTTTAAGAAAGATACAAACTCTTCAGCTGAGATGCAGGGAGTGGGAGGTGGGGGCTGGGGAAGTTGAAAGTAGCAAAGAGTAGCTTAGGGTTGTGCGGCTGTGAGGAAAGTAGGGAGGAAAAGAATGAGTGTTTGGCTACTGAGAGGGCCTGTCTGAGTGTATGTAGAGCCTCTTTTTAACTCTTGAAGTGCTCGGGCAAATCTCTATTTCACCAGTGCCATTTCAGTAGTTTATCTCCTCATTGAGACAGGGTTGTCGATGAGCCCAGTGACGGTAGACCGTTGAGGAGGGAGCCACAGAATCAACTGCTGAAGTTAAGGTATTGTTGTAATGGGCAGCTGTTAGCTCAGGGTAAGTAAAGAAGGGTAGAGTGAGTAGAGGGTGCAGAGAGGTTAGTAGTGTCTGGAGGTTGAAGTTGCGAGTGTTTCGGAAGAGGTATGCAGGGGAGTTTGTGTATAGAATGGATGGGAGGTGATACAATTTTAGTAAGTTATGATCAGACCTTGGGAGAAAAGAGTTTATAAGGTTTAATAGGAAAAAGTATCTAGTGAAGAGTAGGTCGAGTGCATGGCCGACTGCATGGGTTGCAATGGTGAGCAAAAGTGTGAAGTCAAGGGAGGTGGTGACAGGAACTTAGAGAAACAGGAGTTGTTAGTGTCAAGAGGGATGATGAAGCGGGAATGTCAGTGGACAGGAAGAGGGGATGCCATGCTGAGAAACAGTGTAAGAAAAGACTGGCTGGACCTGAGGGACAATAGACTACAGCAATTTGAAAGTGAAAGGGGGAATTGACTCGGATTGAGTGAACTTTGAAGGATGAGAAGTAAAAGGCTGGGGCAGGAAGAAGGGGGCTAAATGAACAGTGTTGGGAAATAATAATGCCTACACCTCTGCCATGTTTATTACCTGGTCTGGGTGTGTGCCTACACTGTAAGGCCCCATCACATTACCAAAGCAGATGGCCGTGCGATCGGAACCACAACGTGTACAAACGCACGCCATCTGCGTTTGCATGCGTTGCGTGGCTGATTCCCATTCACTGTAGTGAATGGGACAGCCATGTGTTTGGGCAAAAAATGTGTGCAGCATGCGTTCGCGGACCGCCCCAGTCCACAACGCATGCAGTGTGAACATCAGACAGTGCAGTCTATGCACCACTGATGTCGTGCGTTTCTGCTTCCCGAACGCGTTGCCGAAATACGGACGACAACGCGTGTAATGTGAACAAGGCCTAAGCCTCAGTATGAGAGTGCAGTGGGAGAGACAGTGTCTGAAGGGAGAAGCCATGTTTCAGTTATACCAAAAAAAGGTGAGGCCGTGTGAAATAAAAAATAAATAAATAAGTAATGGATATGTTCCAGTTTGTTGCATACAGATAAGGTACCTGCTATGGGAGGGAGGTGACTGGGGGAGTGAGATATGGTAATAAGGTTAATTGTATGGGAATGGATGTGGGGTGCATGTGAGTAGGGGAGGATTGCCTGGTGACAGGCTGTGGCCCAGGGTTAGGTGATATAGCACCAGCTGCAAGTAGAAAGAGAAGGGAACGTGTCAGCAGTTGAGAATGCAATTTAAATGTTGCCTTGGGGTTTTTAGAGCTGCATAGAGGAGAGAGAGATTTCAGGAGAGGCTAAGGAAGGTGAGGAAAGTAAGAAAGGTGAAATCAATGTAGAGTGTGCTACATTGGGAGGGTGCAAGTAGCTATGCTGCTTACAGATGTATGCAAAAGGCAGAACATGTAAACGAGAAAGATGAGTGTCACCGGAGGCCCTAGTGGTCAGACCTCAAATAGCCTTCCAAACGGTGCCAGCGCACGGATCGTGCGAACTCTGGTCGCAGTCAATGCGCAGGAACCGTTGGGAATTAGCCGCAGACAAACCAGAAGGGAGCCTGTGAGATACGGTAATTACAAAATACACACTAATTCAGGGTATAACTGCCACCACCTCGGTTACCATGGGCCCGAAGAGCCCGCTGACTGACTAGTCCTGCGAATAAAAACGGTTAAACACACTCTATTCTGTCTAGCCAACAACAACCAATAGTAGTGTCTCTTCAGAGACCCGGGATCAGTTCTGTGCGTGCTGAATAGTAGGGTAGCTAGAACAACAACTGACCATAGCGTCGGTTTATTGAAAGCAATATAAATAATTAATATATACAGACAATTATTAAAATCAACAATTATTAAAACAGTAATAGCCAGTATGCAAAAATAAAAGAAGGGAGAAAAAATACTTAGTTCCTGGAAAGATGTCCTTTAGTGAGAAAACTTGTAAAGTTCTTGGTTTCAATCAAAGTTCAGAGTTCAGACCAGGTGGATGCCAGCATATCCTCAAGCTGGCACAGATGAGTTCAAGATGTTTCAGGGTGGAGGACACTGAGTTTGTCTCCTCTGCCATTCTTATGCCTCTGATCCAGTAGGAGGGAGTGAGGGCAGGGCCACACTCCCCCTTAGAACATGAGATGAGTCCTCCCCTTGTCCTGGGGACCAGAAATCATGTCTTAACCACATATGGGCTCTATCTCACAGAACCGTACAGGTCAGGGCAGATTTACTAATATTTTCAGGTCTGCCTCGATTTACCCAGCAGCCTGATACCAAACATGAGGGGTGGGACCCCTGTGGTATCATCAGGGCACTTTCGAACTGCCTAACTGACAGTCTTTACCTCAGAATGTTCTGAAATGTTCTCAGAACCAGCGCCAGACAGGGCCATACATGCTCTGTTAGTTTGGAGGGTCTGCCAGCCTGGCAACACAGAAAATATGACACATATAGCAGTTTATGGAATATGATCTACATCTGGGATTGACAGCAGGTCATCCCTAGGTGAGGTTCTTTTTGAAGCTGGCAGCAGCAAGCCACATGTCGGCTCCCCTGCTGGGGAAGGAGCCAGAGTGTCTGAGTTTTTGCACTCTAGATTGCTTCTGTCATGGTGCTTGTCACCTATACCTAATGGATGGGCCATTAGCACAGCTTGAAGCCAGGGACTCTCTGCAGATGGCTAGGGCCCTTTTGGTGGAAGGAGGGAAAGAGAAAAAAAAACAAAAACCCAGGGATGTCATTTCTGATTCCTGTAACGGCTGCACAAATTTAGCCAGACAGCGATCAGAAATTGGACTGTGCGGCTCCTTCCAATTCGCCCGCGTTTCTCACGGCTGTTCCGTGACAATGAGCATTGTAAAAATTAGTGTGCCATTTAAAAACTAGGGTTTTTCCTACCTTGCATGTAAGCTGTTAGACTTGTGGCAGAAGTCTGGAGAATTTCTGCTGAATTTTGGTAAATTTTGTTCTGAAGACATATCAACAAGACACTTTGAAGTCAACACTTGAGGGGCCCATACACTCAGCCGATTTTCTGGCCGACCGATCGATCAAAATCGATGCAAATCGGTTGGCCAATCGACTGATCGATGGCCGATTTCGATGGATTTCCATCGAACTGGCAGGGTGGAAAATCTAGGCCGATCTGATGAGATTGCTTATCATTTTGCATTGGCCCTAATGGAAATCTGATGGCAAAAAAATGCCATCAGATCGAATTTCAATAGATTTCAAACTGAAATCTATTGGAATTCTATCCTGGTAAAAAATGTTCTAAAAACACATCAGATAGATCATCAGATGCATTTCTTATCTATCTGCTGCTAATCTGACGAGTGTATGAGCACCTTAAGGATCGGTTTCCACTAGGAGCGGCTCCTGTTTCTGCACCTCCTTCCTGCTACGAAGACGCAGCCCAAATCCCTAAGCCATGCAATACACAGCTATAGGGATTCGGATGTGTGTTTCAGAAAGCTGCAGCATGCGGTCCATATTTGCACTGAAACTAGTACTTGCTGGTTGGGAACTTCTGAATGATTAATGGTTTAATATTCATTAACCTCCTCCAGATTGTGTTTAGTTAAATCTACACTGTTTATGGTTGCTTAGACGTGGCTTAGCTACACTGGCTTTTCATGCTACCATCAAAATCATGCGCATGGAACACCACAAACTCAGTTGTCAATAGACGACTGAGCCAACTTTAGTGATCACAGGGTCAGAATTGTAAAAAATGCTGCGGTCCTAAAGGGAGCTGTGCAGGCTGGAGTTTAACTGTAGGGGGATTCTAGTTCACCTTGTAAAAGAGGTGAGTAGTGTGTTTATTTTATGCTGATGTTTTAGCTAGTATACAGCCCCAACAATGCATTAGGTTACTGGGATATGCGCTTAACTCCGACACTCCGATATAGCTGCATATCCCAGTAAATTGCGTAACTACTGTAGCTAGCTAAAATATAGTCAAATTGTCTGGTAGATAATGTGTCAGAAAGCAAGTATTGGGTACGGTATAGGGGAAAGTTAGTTTTAGTTGTTATGGTTAGGCTTCAGAAAAGGTTAACATTCGAGGTGGAAGTTGAAAGTGGGGCAATGCTGGGAAGGGTGATCATAGTTAAGTGGTAGAAAGAGATTAATATCTGGGGGGGGGGGGGGGATCAGGGTTAATTATCCCACAATATCTTATGTTGAGGGAGTAAAGTTTTGCATTAGGCATCTAGAATTGGTTATAGTTGTGGGGGGGAGGTGGGTAGTTAAGGTTCAGTGTCAATAAAATTTAACAATAAGGATCAGTTAGGGTTGGGTGATTGACGAGGCAGAACCACTGAAATTGTTGACAAAAATATTGCAAAACCATTGTAGCAGACTAGCCTCAATTCACTAAGCTTAACTCCTGTCTTTAATAACTCTTCTGAGCTGTTTTACAGTTATCACCATGGTGATTTAATTGTGATAATTGTAAAACAGCTCTGAAGAGTTATTAAAGACAGGAGTTAAGCTTAGTGAATTGAGGCCATATATGTCCATTTTACTGATATTCTCACAATCTGTTTCTACCTCATGGGGAATCAAACAGCCATCGTATAGGTACCAGGGGAGCATACATCAGCACCAGAGAATAATACTAAATAGATCATGCTGATTGCAAACATAATCACTATAAGCAAAGCAATTGCAAAATGATCACCATAGGTGATTGCATGGAATTAATCATCATTTAGGGCTGGAACCCACAAGAGCGTTTTTTTGAGCATTTTGGCAGCGCTGCGATACGCTAGCGTTTTGCCAAAACGCTCAGCTGATGTTAATGGATGGGGCAACTTCCACAGGAGCGTTTGCGTTTCCCAGAAACGCAAACGCAGGACATGCAGCATTTTGGGAGCGTTAGCGCTTCAATGTAAAGTATTGAAACGCTAGCAGAAACGCTCAGCAAAACCTAAACTGAGCGGTTCTGCTAGCGTTTTGCGGTTCAGCACACTGTAACAAAATGAAAAATAATTCACAGGACCAATCAGGATAAAAACGCAAAACGCAAAACGCTAGGCACCCGCTGGGGAAAAAAATACAATGTTGCAAAACACAACCCAAAACGCGCATGAATCCGCTTGCAAACCGCTCAGACAAAACGCTAGCGGTTGCGGTTTGCGTTTGCGGTTTTCAGTGGGTTCCAGGCCTAATGCAGTCAATCCCCTCTCTGCTGCTTATGTGGATGTGTTCAAAGTGGACTCACTGCTGCCAACAATTAATATTAATATACTTAAAATGAGCATAGGAATGGAGGTGTTAATTCCATTGGTTTCAGTGAAATGCAGAGCAGAGATGGAACATGCCTCAACCAAGTTTGCTGAGAAAGTCCCTGCACAGCCCCGACAGATCTTCTGATCCCCTCTGGGAGGCAGCAAAGGGAACAAGACTGGAGGTACAGTGAGTATATTATAAGCCAGGCACAGGAACCACAGGCTGGGCTACAGTGAAAGCTTATTATTGGTCCAGGTACCTATCTATGAGTGTTGGTCATTGAACCTTACTCTTCATGCTTCTCTGTTTGTGTTTAGTTGTGTGTCCAAGAAAAGTAACGAAGTGATTCCCAGACTCACATAGCTTACTAGTTGAAAATATCTAATAACTAGTGAACAGCTTGCATAGGAGGTCAGACTCATTTTGCTGTCTTTCATCTACAGAGAAACCAGCCATGTATTGCAACTCCTAAACTGCAGTAACTTACTGATCCTGATAAGGACCATTAATATTATGTTTCCTTTAAAGCTGGTGTCGTGACTACATTGATCCTTCATCCATATCAGGTGGCAGTATTTTAATCTGTGAGAAGCCAGAAAACAGGTGTAGTGCTTTCATATCACACAGCTGGCTTATGATAAATCCAGTTCCTCTTGTAAAAATGCAGTACATACTGTATCATCTCTGACTGCTAACTGAATAGTCTAGATATTATTTCCTGACATGTCTCTCTGGTGAAGCTGTAGTAAGCATTTTGACATAGCTGTGTAAACACAGCACACAAATACAGTACACACAATACATTTTATATTTATTACAGTGTAGTTACGACTTGACGTTACAGTGACAAACACCAAAACATTAAAGTGGACCTAAACTCAAAACTTCTCTCTGCTCCAAAAGATACACAACAGCATAATAACCTTTAAAAAAAAATCTTTATTACAGCTGATACAAATCCTAAAATAAATAAATTTGCCCCGTTTCTACTTCCTGATTCATGGAAGCAGACATATTGTTTACAGCCTGTGCTTTCAAATAAGCTCATCTGCTTGTCATGTGACACGGGGTAGGGGATCAAATTACAACTTGTGATTAAACACAAATGAGGAGGAATTACACAGGCTAAACTCTTTAACCTCCTTGCCGGTCCAATTCCCGCCGGCAAGGAAGCAGCGCAGCACTTTTTTAACATTTTTTATTTTTCAAATCATGTAGTGAGCCCAGGGCTCGCTACATGATAGCCGCTGAGCGGCGGCATCCCCCCACCCACTCCGATCGCCTCCGGCGATCAGAGTAAGCAGGAAATCCCGTTCAGAACGGGATTTCCTGCAGGGCTTCCCTGGTCGCCATGGCAACGAGGCGGGATGATGGACGTCGGGACGTCAGAGGGAATCCCGATCCACCCCTCAGTGCTGCCTGGCACTGATTGGCCAGGCTGCGCAGGGGTCTGGGGGGGGGCGGCTCAGGATAACCGGCAAGGAGGTTAAATACATACAGGATGCATTTCTGTTATGTTTTCCTTGTGTCTTGTGCAAGAGTTCAGGTCCACTTTAAAACATTTCTTCCTTGATATTTAGAAGTTAAGGTAATTTAGCAGTCTGCATAGATGCCTAGACCCATATTCTATTAACCTTTCTCCTAAATTTTCCCAAAAGAGATGTTTTCATATATTATTACTAAGATACCTTTTATAATAAACCCACTTTAGGTTTGATACTAAGTGGCGTACTGGGTGCTGATTATTTACAGACAATTTTTTTTAGGGGGTGCGTTTAAAAGGAGAAAAGTGCACTACTGTAAAAAATGGGTGTGGCCATGATGGGATGTGGGCAGCGCCAAATGTAAATTGACACTGTAACTTAAAGGCAGTGGGCTCGAGTTTCCTCCCCACATAAGAAATGCAGAACACATGATGCTAATTTGAAAATGCAGTTAACATTACCCCACATATTAAATGCCCCCCACAGGAAGCCAAAGAAGTGATCTAGTATAGGTATCCACCCCCCCCCCCCCCCCTCTATTCTATGGCCAAAGGTCTCCCCCTGTCTCCCAGTAATCCCTGTCCCCATTACTCAGTCTCAGACCTGCAGATCAGTGGCAACCCAAGGGGGGAACGCCACACAGTAACCGCATGACTCCCTTCAAATGCAGAGTGACATCACTTTCACATCAGACGTCCATGGTCACTATGCACCACTCTCCCCATCACCGTGCTGATCTCCAGGCCGGAGACTGTGAGTAACGGGGAGGCGGGAGCTCAGGGCAGTTGGTGAGACTGCTTTGCTTGGATCACTTGTACCTAGCTGCACCATGCTGCACAGGTGTCACCCCTTCCTTTATGTCTTCTTGATCTTCTTGATCTTCCTTTATAAGTAAAAAAAAATCTACAGATACACATTTTTATTTTGTAACCTAAAGTAAGTATTTAAGCCTGGTTCACACTTAAAAAAACGGTCCATTACCGGATCGGAAGGGAACGGATCATAACGGATGTTAACCTATGAATACGTTAACAAAAGTCCATTTGAAGGGATCCGTTCCGCATGATCCATTATTGGACCAATTTTTTCAGACTGCGGAGTGGAACAGAAATGGAAGCTGTAGCGCTGCATTGGGGGCAATGAGAAAATGGAACGTTTCTTCACACTAGTGAAGAAACGGGCCATTCTAAGGTGCACAATTCACTTAGGGGGTGGGGTCTAGGGGGGGGGGGAATTTGGGGAAATACACCAGAAGCAATGGAAGGGAAACAGAGTGAGAACAGATCCAATCGACCAGTAATTAGATCCGTTTTCACGGTTCCGTTTGCCACCTAATGGAAGTGTGAACCGCACCTAACAATAAGATGCAGGTAACTCTGAGCTAATCCTGTATTATGCACATTTTTGCTGATTGAAAATGGACCAATTAAATGAAGCTGAGGTGGAATTCTAGTGGTCCATTTTCAAGCTGTATGCATTTGCATTATAAATGTGCATAATTTTGCATCAACTCACTTATTTGCATCTCACTAGCACATCCCACAAGCATCCCTAGCACATAGTTGTAATATTAACAAGCCACAATGTGTAATGTACAGAAAATGTGTTTGCTACATCTCACCATTTGATAGAAATGATTATTTCTCTTCTTTGCAGATATTTGGAATGATCTTCAGTATGGTCCTTTGTTGTGCCATTCGAAATTCAACAGATATGCTGTAATGTACAGTCTGTGACTTCTTTCTCATCACAGATCATAGAGCTACCTGCTGGCACAGGGACTGTGACACACCTGTCAGCTTGGACAGCCTTATTACCCAAGCAATGTATGATAAGCAAAACACTATAGGTTGTGCTTTGTGTAAGCTATGTGATATAATCTCAAGACCCCGAGGAGCTGACATTGAGTGATTTAGGCCTTTTTAAAGGGATACTGTAGGGGTTTGGGGGAAAATGAGCTGAACTTACCCGGGGCTTCTAATGGTCCCCCGCAGACATCCTGTGTTGGCGCAGCCACTCACCGATGCTCCGGCCCCGCCTCCAGTTCACTTCTGGAATTTCTGACTTTAAAGTCAGAAAACCACTGCGCCTGCACGCCTGTGTCCTCGCTCCCGCTGATGTCACCAGGAGTGTACTGCGCAGACACAGACCATACTGGGCCTGCGCTGTGCGCTCTAGATGACATCAGTGGGATCGAGGACACGGCAACGCAGGCGCAGTGGTTTTCTGACTTTAAAGTCAGAAATTCCAGAAGTGAACTGGAGGCGGGGCCGGAGCATCGGTGAGTGGCTGCGCCAACACAGGATGTCTACGGGGGACCATTAGAAGCCCCGGGTAAGTTCAGCTCATTTTCCCCTGACCCCCCTACAGTATCCCTTTAAATATTACATTTCATGGTTTACTGCTTTTAGAGGCGTTGTCACATAGCATGCCATTGCATATAGCATTGTATTTACAATATTTATTAAATGTCACATGATTTCCTACTGTATAAAGTTTCAGTATCCCTTTTATCTTTAAGTGTAAAACTAAATGAGATTTATCTTTATATTTAGCTACTGTCTCATTCTTCTATTTAACTGAAATGTTAATATTGCTGTAAAGTTACTGTAAAGGAAGTAGATGTTTGAGATCATTTTATGCATTTGGTTACTACAAAGATATTAAATATTTGAAAAAAAAAGAATTTTTGTCTGATTTATTTATCTGTTTTCTCTAAATACAATGAAATTTCTGTGTCAGGGATCATATATGTACAAAATGTAGGTTACACAAATATAAGTGATGATCAAAAAATTCTGATGCTGATCAGGAAAGGAATGTTTCAGAACGCACAGTACCGCTAATACAGGTGCCTAGCTGCAGGCCAGTCAGAAAAATCAGGCTCACCTTTTTTTTTGTAAATCAGGCCTCACATTTTTGTAAATATTTTATTATATCTATGTGGTACAACACAGAAGATATGACACTTTGATACAATGCACACTGGACAGCGTGTGTAACGGTCCTGATCTTCTGCCTTAGACCCTGAACAAGCATGCAGCAGATCAGGTGTTACTGGCATTTCTGTCAAATCTGACAAGAATAGCTGCATGCTTGTTTCTGGTGTTATTCAGACACTACTGCAGCCAAATAGATCAACAGGACTGCCATTCTGTTATTTGGTATTTTTGAAAAGGAAATAAATATGGCAGCCTCCATATACTTTTTACTTCAGGTTCCCTTTAAAGGGAACCTTAACTGAGAAGGAGATGGATGTTTCCTTTTAAACAATACCAGTTTGTCAGACCTGATGATCTCTTTGGCTGCAGTAGTGGCTGAATCACACACCTGAAACAAGCATGTGGCTAATACAGTCTGACTTCCGTCAGAGCACCTGATCTGCATGCTTATTGAGGGGCTGTGGCTAAAAGTATTAGGGCCCCTTCACACTAGAAAATAGCAAAACTGTAGCGGTATTGTTTTGCGCAGGGGAATTTTACCACGATTAGCACGGTAATATCACTGTACACTTCCGCGATTCCTGACGATCGCAATCAGCGCTTGTTTAAGCACTGTACCACAATCACTCGAGAATCATGGCAAAATGCTGCAGGTAACACGTTTTGCAATTGCCGTTAATCGTGAAACGTCCGCGATCGGCAGTGGGACCATTGCCATTAGGTTTCTATTGCGCTAGCGCTTTAAAAAGCGCTCGTGCTTCAGCGATTATCGGGCATAACCTACTAATAGCCCTAGTGAGAATGGGCCCTTAGAGACACAGGTTGAACAGGAGAGTCAGGCAACTGGTATTATTTTGAAAGGAAAAATCAATATCCTTCTCAGTTTAGGTTCCGTTTAAGGCAGTGCTGGTAAAAATGATGGGCAAACAAAATATTGACACTTTAGACATAATTTTGACATTCTTCATTAAGGAGTGTACTCACTTTTGTTGCCAGTGGTTTAGACAATAATACTGTGCATACATATGAATTGGCCGCCGGGAGACTTGGGGGCTGGATACAGCCGGTATATGGCTTATCCTGCTGCTGCACAAGTTTCCTCCAGGTCCATGTGGATAGTGGGGAATAATGTAATGTAAATGCTATTGCTGGAAGACGAATTACAGTGTTTAAAAAGCAACTTCAGCTTCATCTTCTGACGACCATGAAGTTACTGACTGTGCGCCGCTATAGCCGTAATTCCTATTACGGCCTATGGTGGCGCCGGCTACTCCCAAATCTCCTGCGCTGTTATTACAGCGCTTGTAATACTATGTCTTGAGTGGTTTAGGCATTAATGACTGGGGCCCATATGCAATTCAATTTTCTCCAGAGTTTTCTCCTAGATTACATTTTCACAACTTGTCATAAAATGCTTTAAAGAGAATCTGTATTGTTAAAATCGCACAAAAGTAAACATACCAGTGCGTTAGGTATATCTCCTATTACCCTCTGTCACAATTTCGCCGCTCCACGCCGCATTAAAAGTGGTTAAAAACAGTTTTTAAAAGTTTGTTTATAAACAAACAAAATGGTCACCAAAACAGGAAGTAGGTTGATGTACAGTATGTCCACACATAGAAAATACATCCATACACAAGCAGGCTGTATACAGCTTTCCTTTTGAATCTCAAGAGATCATTTGTGTGTGTTACCTTCTGTTCCCCTGCAGCTATCTTCCACTGATGTGACAGGCTTCCTGCAGACAGCTCTGCCCGTGTCTGTGTAATTCCTCAGTATGTTACAGCCCAGCTCCTTTCACAGCCTAACTGAGGAGGATGTTTATCCAGCTCTCTTTCACTGATAAGCAGAGAAGCTGCTGGCTTATGTAAATAACACACACTGGAGTGTGCATAGAGGGGGGCATGCATAGCAGAACCACAACACTGAAGAACTTGGCAGCCTTCCAGACACAGGCCGACAAGTCTGACAGGGGAAAGATACATTGATTTATTACAGAGACTGTGATAGCAGAAAGTGCTGCAGTAAGCCAGAACACATTAGAATAGCTTTTGGAACTTGTAGGATGATAAAAAACAGGCTGCAATTTTTGTTACGGAGTCTCTTTAAGCCACCAGCAAGCAAGAACATACTCAAAATAAATTTGATAGCACCTTTTTACCAACGTTGGGGTACTTTTCAATTGTAAAATGCTGCAAAGTTAGTTTAAAGGGATACTGTAGGGGGGTCGGGGGGAAAATGAATTAAACTTACCCGGGGCTTCTAATGGTCCCCCGCAGACGTCCTTTGCCTGCGCAGCCACTCACCGATGCTCTGGCCCCGCCTCCGGTTTACTTCTGGAATTTCAGACTTTAAAGTCTGAAAACCACTGCACCTGTGTTGCTGTGTCCTCGCTCCCACTGACGTCACCAGGAGTGTATAGCACAAGCCCAGTATGGTCTGTGCCTGCACAGTACACTCCTGGTGACATCAGTGGGAACGAGGACACGACAATGCAGGCGCAGTGGTTTCCAGACTTTAAAGTCTGAAATTCCAGAAGTGAACCGGAGGCGGGGCCAGAGCATCGGTGAGTGGCTGCGCAGGCAAAGGACGTCTGCGGGGGACCATTAGAAGCCCCGGGTAAGTTCAACTCATTTTCCCCCAACCCCCCTACAGTATTCCTTTAAAGAGAAGATGATAGGTAACCTCCTAGGATATAACTCAGGTTAAAAAAATAATTGCATATGGGCCTGTGTGTTGAGTTATTTTGATTGGACAGCAAATTTACACTATTTACTATACAAACTGTACAGTGACTACTTTACATTGTATCAAAGTGTCATATCTTCTGTGGAAAAGATATAATAAAAATATTACAAAAATGTGAGAGGTGTACATACTTTTGTGAGATATCATGTATGGTTTTTTCCCCACTGTAACGAATGGTGTCAGCACACAGAGTGTATCTGATTATTGATGATCTGCAGTATCACCAATAATACAGATGTTATACCTCATTATATGGTGATCTGCAGTATCACCAATAATACAAATGTTATACCTGATTATATGGTGATCTGCAGAATCACCAATAATACAAGTATAGCTTGACACAGGACACCTAATGTAGTGTGAGTGTTTGGTGCAACAGTAAGAAAGGTTATCTCCCGAGGAGCGGGAGATACAGACACTACTGCAGGTAGCCTTTAAAGCTAATGGACACCTAGAGAGTTGGTGTCACAAGGAGTACAGTGAGGCTGCTCACCCAAAGGACCGGGGGGGGGGGGGGAATCCACATGCACTGCTGGCTTCAACAAAGACACATGGAATGATCTCACACCTCTCATGCTGGCTGGGAGATCAATCGCATAAGTGACATTAATAATCTTTCTGGTCATTAGGTATGGTCCTATAAATCTAGGTCTCAGTTTGGGTGACGGTTGTTTTAAAGCTAAATGCCGATACCCACACCACGTCCCCTGGAGAAAACTTCCTCTCTACAGACCGCCTTTTATCTGCCTGTTTCTTCTGAGTCTGGAAAGCTTTCCCCAAGTTCCTCTTAACCATTCCCCAAATCTCCCTCAATGCTCTCTGCCAATCCTCTAAGGTCGGAAATGGGGTAGATGCCACAGGTAACGGGGCAAACTTGGGTGATCTCCCCGAAACTACCTGAAATTGGGAAAATCCAGAAGAGGAACTCTTCAGATTGTTATGTGCAAATTCCGCAAATGGCAAAAATTTTACCCAATCGGACTGTGCATCTGCCACATAACATCTGAGAAATTGCTCAAGGGACTGGTTAACTCTCTTGGTCTGGCCATTGGTCTGTGGGTGGTAGCCTGATGAAAATGAAAGGTCCATACCCAGCTGATGGCAAAAGGCTTTCCAAAACTTTGACACAAACTGGACTCCCCGATCTGACACCAAATTCTCCGGAATGCCATGCAGCTGGAAAACGTGCTGGATGAAGAGATCAGCCAACTCCTGGGCCGAGGGGAGTCCTTTCAAAGGAACAAAAAGAGCCATCTTACTTAACCTATCTACTACCACCCAAATGACCGTCTTGCCCTCAGACCTGGGGAGTTCTCCTACAAAATCCATTGACAAATGAGTCCATGGTTCATTTGGCACTGGTAAGGGTTGTAGTGTACCCACAGGTGCCTGATGGGAGGGCTTGCTTCTAGCATAAACTGCACACTCCCTCACAAACTCCTTACAATCTGTTGCCAGTGTAGGCCACCAAGCACATCTAGCCAACAAATCCTGAGTTCTGGTGGCCCCTGGATGTCAGGCATTCTTATGGGAATGGAACAGTTGTAAGAGCTGCAGGCGAAAGGGTAGTGGTACAAACATAACTCCATCAGGCTTCCCCTCTGGAACATCCTGTTGGTAAGGACTCAGAGTGGCTGTCCAGTCTTTCCAGGTCTCAGTAGCTGCCAGGACTACCTTCTGAGGTAGGATAGTTTCAGGGGTCGAGGGCTGCACTGTCTCGGGCTCGAAACACTATTCCATCCAAAACCACCAGGCGGAAGAATACCTTCTTCCCCCAAGCTGTACGGTCACTGAACTCCAACCTCCCCCGGCCAGGCCTGCTGTTCTAACTGCCGGGTTAGCCGGCCCCGGACGCTGCCTGCCTTGTTCCTATCCGAATATGGACTCGGGGCCCTTAACAGCATTTTATTTTATCTGTCTACTGCATTTTTATAACTGTCTACTGCATTTTTATAACTGTATGTGTTGTATGTCTGCCTACGTCACCTATGCCATGTGTACCACAAATAATTCCGACTACAGCTCTGCTGTATTTGGCGAAATAAAACTGATTCTGATTCTGAACACCTAGATAAGCCGTCAGCTTTGACATTCTCACTACCTGGTGTATACGTTATAACAAATCTGAATCTTGAAAAGAACAAAGACCACCGGGCCTGACGAGGACTATGTCTTTTGGCGCCCTCTATGTACTCCAAGTTCTTATGATCCATATAAACTGTGATAGTATGCTCTGCCCCTTCCAGCCAATGTCGCCACTCTTCAAAAGCTAGTTTAATGGCCAAAAGCTCTCGATTGCCAATATCATAGTTTTTCTCTGCAGGGGAGAACCTACAGGAAAAGTAGGCGCACGGGTGAAGTTTGCCCTGCAAACCAGAGCGTTGAGACAATACAGCCGCCACCCCAACCTCCGAGGCATCGACCTCCACTATAAAGGGGAAGGTGACATCCACATGTCTCAAAATGGGTGCAGAACAGAACAGTTTTTTCAGAGTAGAAAAAGCAGAATGTGCCTCTGCTGACCAGTGGTAAGTATCAGCCCCCTTCTTAGTGAGACTGGTGAGGGGTGACACTACCGAGGAGTACCCCTTGATGAATCTTCTGTAGTAATTGGCAAAACCCAAGAATCTATGGAGTGCTTTCAAACCTACAGGCTGAGTCCACTCCAAAACAGCAGAGACCTTTTCTGGATCCATGGAGAGGCCAGACGTAGAGATAATATACCCCAAGAAGGAAACGGACGTAACCTCGAAGAGGCATTTTTCCAACTTAGCATAAAGTGAATTCTGTCTTAATTTCTTTAACACGAATTTGACATGCTTACGATGTTCCAACAGATTGGGAGAAAAGATCAGTATGTCGTCTAGATACACTAAGACGAATTTCCCCAGCACCTCCCTAAATACCTCATTTATCAACTCCTGGAAGACGGCAGGAGAGTTACACAACCCGAAGGGCATAACCAGATACTCGTAGTGCCCGTCGGGCGTGTTGGAGGCCGTCTTCCATTCGTCACCATCTCTAATTCGTACCAGGTTGTATGCGCCTCTTAAATCCAGTTTAGAGAAGATCTTGGCATTGGTCACCTGAGCGAACAAATCCTCAATCAAGGGCAATAGGTAACGATTTTTCACTGTAATCTTATTTAAACCTCGGTAGTCAATGCAGGGGCGGAGGCCTCCATCCTTTTTCTGTACGAAAAAAATATTCCTGCCCCAGCTGGTGAGCGAGAAGGGCGGATAAAACCTTTAGCCAAATTCTCTTTGATGTACTCCTGCATTGCCACTTTTTCAGGTCCTGATAGATTATAAAGGTGACCCCCTTGGAGGCATAGAACCAGATCTTAAATCAATGGGTCAATAGAAAGTACGGCTAGGAGGGAGTTTAACTGCGGATTTAGGATAGAACACATCAGCAAATTCTGCGTACTGTACTGGCACACCTTTAACCTGAATCTTGGTGGCACCCACGGTTACCTTCTCCAAACAGTTAAAAAAGAAACACCGAGAGCCCAATATAGTGTAGTATGTATTGGAAACTGTGGATAAATGTAAGTGTGAGATGAATATACTCACAAACATGGGTTACCTCTTAGGCAACCACTGTAGATGCAGGTGAGGGGATTAGACCTGTCCTCACTCAGGATTAAGATGTCGCTCTCTGTAGATCAGGAAAGTAGGGGTAGGTCACCCCTCCACCAGGGGTGGACACAGTATTATCGTAAGAGAACAGGGGCGCCAGCAGGATAAAAGGTAATAAAAATTTTAAAATTTGCTGGGAGGCAGTGGTGGACTTACCTCCGGAAAGCAGACTCAAAATACTGTCTGAATTAAACAAATAAATTTATTATTGGTACCCCAAAAGATGCAACGCGTTTCGCAGGCACAGCCCGCTTCATCAGGCAATAAGATAGGGGACAAACAGTAGCTCGTCAGTAGCACGAATTGCGCCTCTGTCTTTACAGAGGCGCAATTCGTGCTACTGACGAGCTACTGTTTGTCCCCTATCTTATTGCCTGATGAAGCGGGCTGTGCCTGCGAAACGCGTTGCATCTTTTGGGGTACCAATAATAAATTTATTTGTTTAATTCAGACAGTATTTTGAGTCTGCTTTCCGGAGGTAAGTCCACCACTGCCTCCCAGCAAATTTTAAAAATTTTATTACCTTTTATCCTGCTGGCGCCTCTGTTCTCTTACGATAATTCTCCAAACAGTGATGATGACAATGGGCTGACCAGCTGTTTAGCTGAACTGAAGCCCAGTCAATCTGAGGGGAGTGAAGTTGTAACCATGGCATACCAAGAATAATGGTGGAGGCTGTCATATGCAGGACCAGAAATTGTAAACTCTCTTTGTGTAGCACCCCGACATTACACACCAACACAGGGGTCTGAGAAAGAGGTTGTCTACTTTGCAAAGGAGAGTCATCTACTGCAGTGACCAAAATCTGTTGGTCTAAAGGGAGCAAGGGGATCCCCATTTTTTTTGCAAAATCATAATCTATAAAGTTAGCCGCAGAACCAGAGTCTATATAGGCTTCGGTGAAGACAGTCTGACCCTCCCATGTGATAGAACAGGGAAGGAGCAGACGTTTATCATTTAGAGGTAATGACTGCTCGCCTAGGGTATTACCTCTGACTACACCTAGGCGGCAGCGTTTCCCGACTTTTTAGGACAATTCTGAACCTTGTGACCCTCCTCTGCACAGTATAAACAGTCTTTCTGATTTCCTGCGTTTCTTTTCCACCTGCGTCAATCTAGAGTGTCCAATTTGCATCGGCTCAGGTGGAGGCGACACAGGTGGGGAGGAGGTGTAGGAGACGTATCTTACAGCATTTCTACCCCGGGTCTGTTTTTGATAGCGTAAGCGGCGACCCACCCGTACTGCCAAAGAGATTGCCTCGTCGATGGACTTGGGTTCAGGATGTCCTAACATCAAATCAGAAACTGCATCTGATAAACCTGACAAAAAAACAGTCTAACAGTGCATATGTTCCCCACCTAGCTGACGCAGCCCACTTCCTGAATTCTGCTGCGTAAACCTCTACCGGATCTCGACCCTGACGCAGAGTCTTAAGCTTCCGCTCTGCGGTGGAAGCAATATCCGGACCATCATATATAATGGCCATAGCCTTAAAGAATTCCTGAACTGCTGAAAAAGCCTCATGCTCTGCATGAAGGCTATATGCCCATGTTTGTGAGTCTCCTGATAAAAGGGTCTTAATAAAAGTAATTCTCTGTGTTTCAGTTCCCGACAAATTAGGTCTTAACACAAAATAAGACAGTACTCCATTTCTAAAGTTCTGAAAACCAGATCTATGTCCAGAAAATTTTTCAGGTACAGACATTCGAAGGTCTGTAACTGGAGGGGATCGCACTGCATTCACAGCCGTTTGGAGGACCTGTATTGACCCAGACAAAGCGGTGATCTGAGTCTGTTGGCCATCAAGCACCCTGATGAAATTTTCCACCGAGGTGGCTAATCCGTCAATTCGGCTGTGGAGTGCGTCCATATTGTTTTTGGTCTGCCGTTCTGTAACGAATGGTGTCAGCACACAGAGTGTATCTGATTATTGATGATCTGCAGTATCACCAATAATACAGATGTTATACCTGATTATATGGTGATCTGCAGAATCACCAATAATACAAGTATAGCTTGACACAGGACACCTAACGTAGTGTGAGTGTTTGGTGCAACAGTAAGAAAGGTTATCTCCCGAGGAGCGGGAGATACAGACACTACCGCAGCCAAGGATTCCCTGAAGAGCAGGGAATTAAACTGCACTGCAGCCAGTGGACACCTGAGGTGCAGGTGGCCTCTGACTGTGTAGAAACTAACCTCCTTAAGAGGAGTAGATGGAGATTGTACTGCAGCCAGGGATTCCCTGATGGATTGGGAATTAGACTGTACTGCAGCCAAGGATTCCCTGATGGGCTGGGAATCAGACTGTACTGCAGCCAGTGGACTCCTATGAGGTAAAGTCCACTGACTGGACTGTAAGGAGGTCTTCCTGCGGAGCAGGTAGCCTTTACAGCTAATGGACACCTAGAGAGTTGGTGTCACAAGGAGTACAGTGAGGCTACTCACCCAAAGGACGAGTGACAGCCAGAAGGGTCATACAGGCCAGGTCGACAACACACAAGCAGATCAAGTACAGAGACCGAAGACTGATACGGTATCCGGGTACAGGCAAGGTTGGCAACGGGTAGACAGATAGGCAAGGTACCGAATCAGTAAGCAGGAGAGTAGTCAACAAAGCCAGAGATCATAACAGGTAACAGTATAGCACAATCCTAGTCTGAGGTGTGAGGTCCTTGGTCTCAACACCTGGGAACTAGTTTAGAGAATAACAGTAGTAACACAGCAATCTCCTAGTCTTGGGTGTGAGGTCCTTGGTCTCAACACCTGGGAACTAGTCTAGAGTATAACAGTAGTAACACAGCAATCTCCTAGTCTTAGGTGTGAGGTCCTTGGTCTCAACACCTGGGAACTAGTCTAGAGTATAACAGTACAATAACACAATAGAGACCAAAGCGGAATCTGGCTAAGTGTGAATTCCCAGCACCAACTGGTTCTAACACACTGTAAGATCTGACTGAGGTCTGAGTGCTCACACGTGAGTATTCGCAATGGCAGACAACCTGCAACTGACAAGCAAGTCCTATATATACTTGCAGCGCTCCGCAGCGCCACCCCAGCCACTCAGCCAATCCGGAGTCCAGCTGAGATCAGCTGATCGGCCTGATCAGCTGATTCCCCTTCTGCTGGCATAAAGGTCCTGTCGCCTGGCGCGCGCGCGTAGCTCTCCATCTGTGTGCACTAGAAGGACCAGGCGAACCAGTGACATGTTGCTGCGCAGAAAAGGCCGCCTGCTTGAACGCGGAGACAGCCACCCTGCCTCTTGCCCGCGCGGCTGTATCTCAGCTATTCATTACACCCACGAAGTAAAATTGCAAGTTTCACTGCAAATTCAAATACACACAAAATAGTTCTGTGAACACTTTTTTGCAGAATAGTAACTTGTGTCAAAGTTCAAGAGCTGATAGGAAAAGAAATCTGGATTTTTCTACCAAGTGACTCATAGGCTTTCATGTGAGAGTGAATCAAATCATCATACACAGTGACAGGTCCGAGTTAAGCACCTCTTTGAGCTAAAGTTTAATGACTCACCAGCTACAAGAACATCCAAAATATATTTGGTCTTGCACCAAGGTCTGGTAATATTACTATGGCATCTTCTAATAATAGTATATAAAATAAAAAAAAGTGAGTAACGTGATAGCTGTGAATAACGGAATACGCATCTGGAATTTTATATTATAAGCCAGTCTTCCTAACATGGCAAATCGATTCTGTGAAAAGTTGCCAGATCGCAGTATCAGACTACTCTTCTATACTTTAGCATGCCAGGATGTGCCCGCGCTGCACATGTATAATGGCAACATTGCGTCCCTGGGCATCATGATCCAAGGAGGTGAAATATTTCAACATCAAGTATGCTAATATTTTCATGGTAAAGAGTTTCATCCAGAGGATATCTATTCCTATGTAGTGCTGCCTCTTCTCATATTATCCAGAATTTCATTATTCACATTTGGCTACCCATACTCCTCTCTGTCAGCCTACTAACTCCATCACCTATTCATGAATAAAGGCTAAAAATGTACATTTCCTGGAATCATTGCAATAAACAGAGGTGTCTGGACCTCTGTGCAAGCTCCCATCCAACAAGCTGCGGAAGGGTTTTCCTGTAAGCTGGGAGGTCTTTTACCAACTGGTGGTGTGAAGGTCCATAGGCGGCCAGAGTATAGTGTATGAAAGACGTGCTGCTGCCATGCTGAGTATGCTGAGCTAGGCGTTGGTACTGCAGGATTTCATGGATGTTTCTGGTGCCAGAAATGTCTCTGCAACCAGCATAAGTGGCCCTGCAGGGAGTGCTCATAATAATGCACATACTGTAGATGAGGGTCCCAAGGACAGATTGAGGTAGACTGGCACAAATAATAAACACCAGGCCAACCCTTCTCTGGGCTTCTGCAATAGAACTCCACAAGACTGTTAATGTATAATTTGTGAACCTTTCAAAGAGCTTTAATGTTTTATGCACTATGCCATTTCCCCCAAAAGTTTGTCCCTATAATTTTCCTAACATTAATGTAAAATTCCACTCTTGCTAAAGACAAAAAATACTATAAAAATGTTTTAGTGCAGCTTTTGTACTTTCAGTTTTTTACAAATTAGCTCTCCATTTCAGTTTACACTCACAGTCAGTTTATAAGTTGATAGCTGGCTGCAAGCTGCAATTATTTTCTAGCCAGGAATCTGTACTTTGTGTTTCAGTACAGGCAGCCCAGATACTAAAACAAAAGTTCCCAGCCAACCTCCCCTGCTGTCATATGATGTTCATAACAGTCAGTCCACCAGAGCACCAGGCAGGACAACCAAATGTAGTACCACAAAGACCAGCACACTCGATTCAAGTTGAAATCAAATCTTCTTGCTTTTATTGCATACGATCTCCACACAGGGTACTAAGTAAATCATGTGACCAACCAGTACAAGCTGTTAGCAGTAAATAAGAAACAAAGATTCCCATAGTCCATCAAATACTTGCTAGTAACTAGTCATATAATCCGTATGAGTGCTAGAGTCTCAGTTCAAAGTTCTTTGTCTTTTAAATCATGATGACAGACACTGGTTTAGAGCTGTTTCGGGCGTCCTGCCCATCTTATGTGCAGGCATTTGATGGATCTGAATACCTATATCCAAAATCAATAGGATAAATTCCAATTCTAAGGTCACCTGACATAAACAGGACGGGACCTCATGCAATAAATACACCAACAGATAATTGCAAGAATGAATGAATGCAGCAAACTGAAACAGAAGAATAATATCTTGACGCATTCCATGCATGAAGACAGCATTCACTTCATCAGAAGGCTTAACTGGCTCACCAATTTGTATGAAGAAAGAACGCACTGAAATACATATAAAGGCGACAGACTAAACCAGATGTCAATATTCTCATAGGGAATGGTTAGGCAACATAAGGACCCCTTTTATGTTATCGGTGTTTGTGACCTCTACATGAAAGTTTGATTACAGAAGATGGGATTAGCCATCCAAGGCCATAAAATAATCCTTGCACTATGTAGACCTAATAGCTTTGGTCTCTAATGCTAGGTACACACCATACAATTTTGTGTTAGATAGATGGTTCGATGGATAATTTCCGACATGTCCGATCTTATTTTCTATCAATTTCTCATAGAAGTGCATGGAAATAGATAAGAAAAGGTTAGAAAATCGAATCGGAAATCGATCAGATGGAAAATCGACGGAAAACACGCATCGTCTGTACCCAGCATGCGTCTGTACTAAGCTGCTTTATTTTCTTTTGCAGTTGGGACCTCACAGGTCATGGAAGAATTATGCTGGAGAAGTATTGGCTGGACTGGACTCTTGCTGCATTCAATTTATAATAATAATATTTACAACATTTGTATAGTGCTTTTCTCTTGTAAGACTCAAAGCATTTGAGAGTTGCAGCCACTAGGGGGCAGCCTCCGTAGGCAGTAGCAGCGTTAGTACAATAATACAATGCAATAACATTTGTAAAGGGCTTTTGTCCCATAGGACTCAAAACACATAGCTATGTCTCAGATCAATACAAGGTTGCAGGCTGGACTGTGTTAGGCCCAGTGCACACCGAGTGGATTTGGATGCGATCCACCGGCCGCATCCGCCTGTAAATCCGCTTGGCTAATGTATTTCAATGGGCTGGTGCACACCGGCGGTTTGAGGTTTTTTCCAAACCGCAAACGTGCCTCCTGCTGCACGTTTGCGGTTTGCTAAAAACCTCAAACCGCCGGTGTGCACCAGCCCATTGAAATACAATAGCCAAGCAGATTTACAGGCGGATGCGGCCGGCGGATCGCATCCAAATCCGCTCGATGTGCACTGAGCCAAATCTCTGCAATCCGCACCAAAAAACGCAAGCGTTTTGTGGATCTGCTAGCGGTTTTGGTGTGCACTGGGCCTTACAGAGGAAATGGTCAGGTGTTCATAAATGCATGACTAAACAGGTGGCTTTGTTCATAAATGCCAGACTAAACAGGTGGCTTTGCAGTTTGGACTTATGGTAAATGCTTCCAGGGATGGAGATGTCCTCATTGGGTATGGCAGGGTGTTCCAAGGTGTAGGGGCAGCATGTAGGAAGGCTCTGTCTCCAAAGGTTTTGATGTGGACTCGGGGAGTGACAAAGTTATTAGATCCTTTTGATCTAAGATTTTTTTTTTGGGGGGGGGGGGGGGGGTAGTGATGCAGTTGCAACAAGTCCTTCAGTTATCCAGGCCCAGATTGTGCAAGGATTTCAATGTCAATAAGCCAATCTTAAACAGAATTCTCCATTTTATCGGTAGCCAGTGGAGTGAGCAAAGGGTTGGTGATAGATAGAGATGGCTCGAACCTCCGATTTTAGGTTCGCAAACCTTGAACGCGAACTTCCGCAAAAGTTCGGTTCGCGTGAACTTTCGCGAACCGCAATAGACTTTAATGGGGAGGCGAACTTTGAAAACTAGAAACATTTATGCTGGCCACAAAAGTGATGGAAAAGATGTTTCAAGGGATCTAACCTGGAGGGGGGCATGGTGGAGTGGGATACACGCCAAAAGTCGCGGGGAAAAATCTGGATTTGATGCACAGCAGGGTTTAAGGACAGAAATCACATTTTATTGCTAAATTGGAGGCCTAAAGTGCTTTAAAACATCTTGCATGTGTATACATCCATCAGGTAGTGTAATTAGTGTACTGCTTCACACTAACAAACCAAACTCACTGTGTAACGCACCGCAAACAGCTGTTTGTGTAGTGATGGCTGTGCTGGACTGGTGCGCACCATGGCGAGATTGCTCTTCCTCAGTGATGTCAGGTAATCTCTGACTGCCTTATCAACTTTTGATGGTTCTTTCTCTACCATTGTTAAAGAGACTCTGTAACATTAAAAACATCCCCTGGGGGGTACTCACCTCGGGTGGGGGAAGCCTCCGGATCCTAATGAGGCTTCCCACGCCGTCCTCTGTCCCACGGGGGTCTCTCCGCAGCCCTCCGAACAGCCGGCGACTGTGCCGACTGTCATTTCAATATTTACCTTTGCTGGCTCCAGCGGGGGCGCTGTGGCGGCTTTCCATTCCGAACTACACGGAAATACCCGATCTCATTCGGGTCCGCTCTACTGCGCAGGCGCAGGAGACTTGCGCCTGCGCAGTAGAGCGGACCCGACGGCGATCGGGTATTTCCGTGTAGTTCGGAATGGAAAGCCGTCAGAGCGCCTGCGCAGGAGCCAGGAAGGTAAATAATGACGTCACCGCTGCCCGGACTCCACGGAGGGCTGCAGCGAGACCCCTGACGGATGGAGGACGGCGTGGGAAGCCTCATTAGGATCCGGAGGCTTCCCCCACCCGAGGTGAGTACCCCCCAGGGGATATTTTTATGTTACAGTTCCTCTTTAAAGCTTACATCTATTTTTTTAAATTACTTTTTCTGCTGGCTGTTCAGTACCTTTAATGAGAATCTGTTATGGAGGGCAAGTCTGCCATTCATTCAACAGTGTGACTGATAAACATTCCATATCACATTCTCAGTACCATGGTGACCACGGGTAATGGCCGGGGAATCAGTGTTCGATTCCTGTCCGGAGTGGGAGCCTGAGAAACGGCTACCTCCATACATCCAAGGAAGGACCCAAATGTGCCGTATAAGTAATGTGCCTGCCCTGACCATGCTTTGCAGACCAGGCATCCATGGTCAGATGGATACTTGACCCAACGCTGTGTGCCAGAGATGACACCACTTGCCTTACAACATCGCGGTACAGTTTGGGTATCGCCTTTTTGGAAAAATAATTGCAGCCTGGTATCTTCTACTGCGGTGTCCCAATGGCCACAAATTTTTGGAAGGCCTCAGAGTCCACCAGCTGGTATGGTAACAGATGGCAAGCTAACAGTTCCGCCAAGCCAGCTGTCAGACACCGAGCAAGGGGGTGACTGGCAGACATTGGCTTCTTCCGCTCAAAGATTTCCCTTATGGACACCTGGCTGCTGCTGTGGGCAGAGGAGCAGGAACTGCTCAAGGTGAGAGGCAGATTGGAGGAGGGTGGCTGAGATTGTGAAGGTGCAAGGGGGAAAGTGGCTGAAGATGATGCACCTGAAGGAGGAAGAGGAGAAGGAGGGTGGCTTTGCTTTTGTGTGCTGCTTTTCCTCAGGTGGTCTTGCCATCACAGTTTGTGCCTTTTTTCCATGTGCCTTCGTAAGGCAGTTGTCCCTACGTGGCTGTTGGCCTTTCCACGGCTCAATGTTTGGTGGCAGAGAGAACAGATGGCATTGCTCTCATCTGAGGCAGACACACAAAAAAATTTGCACACCGCTGAGCCCTGGGGTGATGGCCCTATGGTGGCATCAGCAGCTGACGTTAAAGGGCATGTTGGCTGGCTGGCTGTCCATAGGTGGCGATACATGGCGCCGGACACTGCCACCAGCTGTTTCTGACAACAAGCTCCCCCTGCTTCTTTCAGGAACTCATCTCCTCCTACTCCTCTCTGACTCCCCCTCTGAACTGTCCCCCTGTTTATCTCCTTTATTGGGAACCCACGTGACATCCGTATCATCATCATCATCATAATCATCCTCCCCAGCTTTGCTTGTATCAGACACCTCCAAAACTGCACCACCAGCAGGTACTTCTTCATCCTCCTCCTCACACCTTACGTCCATAGTGTCGCCTAACTCAGACATATGAGGTGGTGTAACTTGCTTAGCGCCTTCATCTTGTTGTAACAATAATGGCTATGAATCAGTGAATTCCCCACCAAATAACTCCTGCGAAGTGTCAAATGTAGCGGATGTGGTGCTTGTAGTAGCGCTGGTGGCTGTGGAAGATGAGGTGTTCTGTGTTAAATAGTCAACCACGTCCTGACAATCTTGGGAGTTGATGAGACGTGCCTTCTTCTGAGCACTGTACTTTAGTCCAGGGCCGCACAAAATCACGTCAGCACGACCTCGAACAGACCTGCCGGGTGGCCTGCCTCTGGGCCTTCCTGTTGTTTTGTCCATATCAGGGGGGATGAAGTTAAAGGTATGCACTGACTTGACTAATACAATGTGCAGTCACACAGGTGCAGTTAACAGGTATGCACGGACTGGTATTACAGATGTGCAGCTGTCACACACACAGGTACCCTGAACAGGTGCAGTGACTAGTATTACAAATGTGCAGCTGTCACACACACAGGTACCGTGAACAGGTATGCAGTGGCTGGTATATAATATAACACTGCGTGCGTTCACGTAGGTGCGCTGAACAGGTATGCAGTGACTGGTATCAATACAATGTGCAGCTGTCACACACACAGGTACCGTGAACAGGTGCAGTGACTGGTATATAACAGTGTGTGCTTCTGTCACACAGCTGCAGTAAACATGAACAGGTATGCAGTGATTGGTATTACAAATGTGCAGCTGTCACACACACACAGGTACCGTGAACAGGTGCAGTGAATGGTATATAATATAACACTGCGTGCGGTGACATAGGTGCACTGAACAGGTATGCAGAGACTGGTATCAATACAATGTGCAGCTGTCACACACACAGGTACCGTGAACAGGTTCAGTGACTGGTATATAACACTGCATGCTTCTGTCACGCAGCTGCAGTAAACATGAACAGGTATGCAGTGATTGGTATTACAAATGAGCAGCTTCCTGTCACACACGTGCAGTGAAAAGGTAGGCACTGAATGTGCTGGGCCTGGCAGTGGCACAGTAGGAATTAGCAAGGGGCCAAGGGCCAGCTGCGACTGACTGACAGGGCTGTATATGTAAGTGTCAGTGGCACACACACAAAAAAAATAGATCACAAGAACAACATTAGCTCTCAAAAGAGCTGTTGAGGGGTGCTTTTTAGCAATAAGTATCAGCAGGAGCAAGCTAACAAACCTAACAAGAGCCTAACTAAGCTTTCTCTATGTCTCTGCAGCAACTCTCCCTTCTCTAATTACTGCAGCCACACGAGTGAGGGAAATGGCCGACGCTGCCTGCCTTTTATAAGGGGGGGGGGGGGGAGGCTCCAGGAGGGAGTGTAGCCTGATTGGCTACCATGTGTCTGCTGACTGTGATGTACAGGGTAAAAGTTGAGCCTAATGATGTAGTATAGGGGGCGGGTCGAACTCACATATAGTTCGTGGTTCACCGCGAACGCAAACCACCAAAGTTTGCGTGTTCGCGTTCGCATGCAAACCGTTTGGGCCATCTCTAGTGATAGACAGCCTTTTCAATAACTTTCCCCAGAAAGGGGAGGTTGCAGACAGGTATATAGCTGTGTCTAAGAATGCTTTCTTAGTGTCCTGATGATTGCTTCTTACAGACAGTTGGGAAACCTCCCTTCTTGTAAGGAACAGTTGACTATTGTTACGATTTGCATAGAATTCATGTATTGCACATGAGACAACATGGGCAATGCACAAGACCTGTAATGAACAGATAAAAATGTATCCAATCGGTTCCACCCCACTCTATACTTATTCATATACAAAACAAACTACAAGGTTTTTTCTAGAGGGAACAGCATCAGTCCCTTAACTCTTCATAAACATCAGTTTTCTTGGTTGCAGTCAGATGAATAAGACATCCAATCACAGAACCAAAAGCGCTGGCTTCGTACATATACAGCAGTACTTCGTGGGTGCTATACGTTCTTTGACAGCATCTCAGATTGTGGTCCATCTTTTTCCTTTTGGCTGGATTGTTCGGCTAATTTTGACATAACGCACTTGTTTGCCTCTGGGGGGGGGTGGTCTTGGGCCATGAAACATGTGTCAGGCATGTTTTGGTTCTGTGATTGGATGTCTTATTCATCTGACTGCAATCAAGGAAACTGAGGCTGCATTTCCACTTGTGCGGTGCGAATCGCCGCGGGAAAAATTCGCATGCGGATGCGAAATTCGCATGCGGGTCCATGCGAATTTTCATGCGAATTCGCACACGAATTCGCATGGATGATGATGCATGCGAATTTAACCATGGCAGTGCTGGTGTGCTTTTCCATTGTTTCTATGCGAATTCGCATGAAAATTCGCATACCAAAACCTCATGCGAATTTCCTATTAAATACATTGTATGCGATTCGCATAGCGGTATGCGGCATGCGAATTCTGATGGCTCTGCCATGCGAATTTTTTCTGCACATAAAAACGCAAAGGAATCCTGACAAGTGGAAACAGTCCCATTCACTTGTATTGCTATGCGAATTTGCATGCGAAAAACGCATGCGAATTCGTGATAGTGGAAATGAGCCCTTAAGTTTATGAAGAGTTAAGGGACAGATGCTGTTCCTTTGAAAAAAAAACCTTGTAGTTTATTTTGTATATAATTAATGCACAAGACCTGCAACAGAGTGGAAGATGTCACTGTGTAGGAAAGAACTGAAATATCCAAATGCAAGGAAAGTAATAATGATAGGCAAGTGTATTCAAAAGCATCTCTGCTTATTACCAGCTCCTAATCATGAGGGGCAGGAGTATTACCCCTCCAGTAAGCAATCCTCACCAGGGGTGTTGCTAGCCCCAAAGTTCAGTGGCATTTGCCCCTGATCTATTCTGGGATGCCCCCAGACAGAGTAAAGGCACCACAGCACGGCACCACACAGTACCCAGCATGCCCCACAGAGGCACCACAGCACCCAGGCATGGCATTACAGCACCCAGCATACCCCATGCCCCCATTGTTGTGTGCTGTGGTGCCATGCTGAGTGCTATGGTGTCATGCTGGGTGCTATGGTGCCTCTATGTGGGCATATTGGGTGCTGTGATGCCTTTATGGGGGCATGCAGGGATCTGTGGTTATTCTATGGTAATATGCTGGGAGTTATGAACACTCAACGGGAGGTCTGTGGGAGCATGGGAGGGTGTCCACTAGAAGGTCAGTGAATGCTATGGGGGGGCTGGCAACAGGCCAGCTTCCCCAGCAGAAAGCCAGACCAGCCAGCACAGAAGCAAGGTAACTCTGCCAATTTATGTTTAACCTCCCTGGCGTTCAATTTCACAAGGATTTCTGTGGAAAAGGTGATCCAATCAATTTACATAACCTTTTTTTTCCTGTAATAGATCAGACCCCCCTAAAGTTGCGCAGGGGAGATCGTCATAAGTTGCTTCTAAGAAAGGAAGCTATGTGGATCAAAAAATGATGTACCCTGGGGAGGGGCGGTTTGAATAAGGATTATGATCTGTCACTGTGTATCTAGATGTGCTGCTGTTTTTGTGTATTTGTCAGGGCTTTAATAGACTTGTATCTTTTTGTTTTTCAGATAGCTGGCTATGAAGTGACATGCAGACCCTGGCTTATGATTGTCCAGATTGCCCATGGGGGACCGCTTTGCTGGCTCTGTTAAGTGTGAGTGCTGGGGATACGCTGTCTCCCCTCCCAGGTCTGTGTGTTTATTTACATTGTTACTAAGTAACCAGCTACCAATGGGAGCGCCGTAGGAGAGGCGGGGCTTGTATTGCCCCTGTGATGCGGCGCGTCCGGTTGCTAGGCTACAGTTAGACACATTTGACGCATTGTGTCATGCGCTGTGTGTCTCTATATACCTGACGGATCACGTGCTTTGATGACGCTGACTTGGGGTGGAGAGGGGCGGGGAAGTCCTCCGTGCTCATACGGAGCAGCGAGTAACTTCAGCATTATGGCAGCATGGTGATGCTTTGATGGGCGGTGGGATACATGCTAATGCCTTGAGGGGCGTGGATTCAGCTGGTAATTTCAATGTTAAGCCTGTAGTTTTCTATCAGGTCCGCCGGGGCTGCAGGTTGCCGATTGGCCCGTTTTCTGGTCACCTGATCATTACCTTTACTATATAAGTGATATATGTTTGTGTGTTGGGTATTGATGTTATGCTATACGGCTTGAGAAAGGGCAGATTGCCTGAAACAGCGGAGCTGTCGCTGTCTGCTTCATCATGACCTTTTAACTTTTTACAATAAAAGAGCTATTTTATGAAGGTCGGTGCTGACTCATTGGAATGCATATTGGAAGACACCTGTAGTGCACAGGTGTATTGGAGTCTGGAGCACATCCGCTTACTACTTTATCAGGCATGTTTTGGTTCTGTTTTCACGTGAAACAACTTTCGCTTGTCACGCTAAGTAAGGCTGTGCGCGCGCAACTTTTTGCGCATGGCAGATCGCGTGATATCTGCTGTGATAGCAGTTATCACGCTTTAGTGAATCAACCTTAACATGTGAGGTTTAATTCATATTTACATAGTGAACTAATCATCCAGTTAGGTGCAGGATCAGAGAGAATTTATGCCCTGGTTAAGGTCACTATACTGAGATTTATGATTCAGCAATATTGATTTTAATTAAAATATTGTGGCTGGGCGATATAAAATACAGTAATGCAGAAGCTGCAAAAGCCTATCTGCATCTGTTTATTGCAGCAGTTAGTCCATTCGATCCACTCAAAGTGAATAAGAAGTGCCCTCTAGTGGCAGTAGACAGTACACAGTACAGTAGTACTAGTTACTAATCAGGGCTAATCCCCACTACAGTATATTATAAATATAAATACATTTTTGGGAATTTAGCAAGGACCTGCATTTTCTATTGAATCCTATTGTGATGTCTCAACACACCGCTGCATGCATCTCTGTCGGTTAATGCAGGTTATTATAGTCATTGGGGAAGGCAAAAATAAATATAATGTGCATGCAAATATGTTTGAATGGGTTTTAGGTCCCTTGTTCTCAGGGCCGGAATTACCATAAGGCACTGTAGGCTCATGCCTACAGGCACCTGATGATGGAAAGGCGGCTCACTCCCCTCCCCTAGTGCCTTCCTTCTTCTCAATGTAGAGTCTCAAGCAGAGTGTAAATGAGAGGTTACTCACCCGTCTCTTGGCATTCCACTGATAAAATCTCCCCACAGTCGAAGGCACCTCCAGCTACTTAATACGGAGGGTACCTCTGGCTATCTAATGCTAAGGGGCACCTGTAGCTTCCTTCCACAGGCAAGTGAAGTAAGGGAGGAGTCACAGCTAGGCCAGCCAGCACACTTGCAGTGTTGTTTGATGAGGGGTTTGTTGGTTCATGGAGGGTGAAGTCTAAGGTGGCGGAACATCTGTGCCTATGCGATGTAAATCCGGGCCTGCTTGTTCCTACAATCACCTGGGGTTTCCAGAAAATATACTACAAAAATCAAACACACATGGAAATGCATTACAAGAGATTGCAACACACAAAAAATGCATTGCAACTTCCTGTGCCATTCTATGCCACCTTCCCCACTAAAGTTAAATGAGAAAATAGGAAGAGTTATGTATATTTTGTGCAGAGGAACACGTTCATTCACCTACCATAATTTATTAATAATAATGCTAATTTTTATAATTTGTATTTGCACTTTTCTCTTGTTAACCGCAAAGCTCTTGAGAGCTGAAGCTACTAAATTCATGCTCAGTAGGCATCAGCAGTGTTAGGGTGTCTTGCCCAACGACTCCTTACAGAATAGGTACTGGCCCTAGCCAGGATTCGACCCCTGGTCTCCTATGTCAAAGGCAGTGCTCCAGAAACTACTTATTTAACCTGATATGTAAATATGGCAAAAAATGAGAAGAGAAATATGGGCACAGAGTAACAAGTTAATTTAAAAACTGTAAATAAAAAAATAATTGCAGAGGTGACGTTGAGAAATTACTTTTATCCATGTCAATGGGGAGCGGCTGACAAATAAAAATTGCACATAAAATATGAGAATAATTTGGCCGGCTCAATCAAGTATAATTTATAAATAGATCACTGACTGTAACCATGTAGAATTTATGAAAGCTGTCAACGAAAGAGTGTATATAGCTTGAAGGTGTAAAATACACACCCACCTCTAAAAACACATTGGCGCTTGCATGCAAGATAAGTAATCTATTTATACATTATACTTAATTGAGCCGGGAAAATTATTCTAGTATTTTACGTGAAATTAATTTAAGAGGCCATTTTTTTTTCTTACCAATAGACCCCAAACTGTGACTATGCCTCAGTGCTTTGAAACACAAACTTCAATAGAGAATATTTACAAACACTTCATTGTGTTGGAATGTGAAGAATTTTGCAGACGTGACAGTAATCTATATGCTGGAGGAATGCTCATTGGCTTTACAATATGCGTTCAGTTGTACTTGCTGACCCCATTTGAAACGAAATGTGCTGAGAGGGGCAAACATGGTAAGTGTAGGAAGCTCTACATAGTAAGTTGCCTCTAGACTGCATGTGACACAGTATCAGTATCACATTCACCTGATTTAGGGCTATTAAATGTCGTCTTCCAAATCCAATGATACAACTGCCATCGGTTTCATTTTACACCAGAACCAAAAAGAGTTCACTTAGTAACTACTCCTCGGCCTTTCTGGTGTCCAGACCCCAGCAGATTCCTTATAACCCCCTCAAGACTGAGGATACTACTTACCATGGGGACCATAATCATTTTGCAAGGTTTAGATTTAGCTACAATATTAATAACTGTTAACTTCTTTTTCTGCTAACACAAAAATTGTGTAAATAGTTTTTTGGAGGGTTTGCTTAGTGATTTCTGCTGATCGCAAATTTTTAAAACTAACTACTTATTTTATGGTTATTATCGAATGAAAAATAGGGAGGCAGCATTTAGCATTCTCCTACAAACTGCATTTATTTACATGTTATTTTGATGTATTTTTTATACTTTTTTATTACTTTGGATTTATATTGCACCAGTATCTGCGGTGCTGTACAATAGACAATAAACCAGGGGTCCTCAAACTTTTTAAACCAGGGGCCAGTTCATGGACCCTCAAGCTGCTGGTGGGCTGGATTTATCATTTGGAAAAAAAAAAAAACACAATTTCCGGACCGCCCCGGACATTTTATCATACCCATCCTGGTTTACACCTGCTGCATGAAAAGATTGATACAATATACGAGACGGGTGTCCAGCACTGCTGTGGTTTTATTTGCATACTTGTGCATACACCTTGAACTGCTTGTAACAGAAGGTAAGGGTGCACAAACCTGGTAACAAGTGGTGTAATGGCTGCAGGGCACTGAACGGCGGTGAAGTCTTCCGCAAATTGAATTTAACCCATTCGCATTCCGTCGTTTTCACTTGAGAAATGTTCACCTCCCATTGATTAGCCTATAACTTTATCACTACTTATCACAATGAACTGATCTATATCTTGTTTTTTTCCGCCACCAATTAGGCTTTCTTTGGGGGGGGGGGGGTACATTTTGCTAAGAGCCACTTAACTGTAAATGCATTTTAACAGGAAGAATAAGAAAAAAACGGAAAAAATCATTATTTCTCAGGTTTCAGCCATTATAATTTTAAAATAATACATGCCTCCATAATTAAAACTCACGTATTGTATTTGCCCATATGTCCCTGTTATTACACCGTTAAAATTATGTCCCTATCACAATGTATGGCGACAATATTTTATTTGGAAATAAAAGTGCATTTTTTCCGTTTTGCATCTATCACTATTTACAAGTTTAAAATAAAAAAAATATAGAAATATTTCAATATTTCATCTTTACATTGATATTTAAAAAGTTTAGACCCTTAGGTAAATATTTACATGTTGGTTTTTTTTTTATTGTAATGTTTGTTTGTTTTTTATATTAAACATTTTATTTGGGTATTTTTGGGAGGGTGGGATGTAAACTATAGTTTTATAATGTAATTGTGTGTTGTTTAAAACATTTTTACTTTTAGTTGTAGTTTTACTTTTTGGCCACAAGATGACGGCCATGAGTTTGTTTACATGACGTCACTCTAAGCGTAACACACGCTTAGAGTGACGCAGGGGGGAGGAAACGGCCAGAAAAAGCACAGCTTCCGAGAGAAGCTGTCGCTTTTTCAGCGGGGGAGAGGAATCAGTGATCGGGCACCATAGCCCGATACATTGATTCCGTGGCTACCGAATCCGCGGCCGGGAGTGCACGTGCATGCACTCGATCGGCCGCGGGAGTGCGCGGTAGCGCGCATGGTTCCTGGACGTAGTTTCTACGTCCAGGAACCAAAATAGGTTAAGTATAGTAGTGGCCAGCTGCATTCACTGTTTTAAATTCACTTTCAAAAAGTCTTAGATTAGAATTAGGACACAATTTGCATCTGTTTTGCATTCAAGGCATGTATTTAGTTCCAGAGGGGCTCAGCATTGCCTCTGTTGGCTTACAGTTCAGATGCATCTTTGAGCACTGTCACTTGTCTGTCTATTTGTTTTATGAAATGTGTATACCATTTTTATGATTATCAGCACGAGGAATATTGTGTTTTTATTGCTAGATTAGCGTTAGATCTTCCCCGAGGGGGTAGGTCACCGCCGTGGGGAAGTCTATTAGGTAATAATCTGTGCACATATTATCACTGAAGTTAACACCCCCCCTTTGCCTGTAGTGAGTACTAGGTGTGTAATTTAGTCCAGTAGTTATTGAAACTCTGCACATCAATGCAGATACATCATTCAGGTATAAGTTCATCCCTCACTGAAGCCACGCCCCCCTTTTTGCCTGTAATGAGTCCTAGGTGTGTAATTTAGTCCAGTTGTTTTTTTTGTTTGTAAGCGCTGCCACACATGTCTCCCACTGTGCAGATTGAATGTAAGTCTTCTGCAACCTCTACTGTGCAGACAACCAGATCTTATTCCATCCATGGCATAAAGCTGTCAGCCGCTTCTACCTAGCATAAAGTGCTCCCGCCGGGGACTAACCAGCACATACTGGTCACTCGCACTGAATCTCCGCTGCTGCAGCCAATTGGGGTACTCAAAGCAAAGTCAGAACAGGACCGGCGTGCTGACTGCTCCCCGGCGAGGGACCGATCAGCCTTTTTTTGGGCTCATCTCAGGTACCCTTTAAGCATCTGCAGAGGGATGGTTCAGGTTAGGCATCAGTAGAGGAGGGTTCAGTGTGAAAATAGGGTTAGATTTAGTTGTAGTAAAATATCAATATTATTTACTGATATTTTACTATTATAATTGCAAGTTTAACAATGTAGAATATCGGTAAATTTACAAATATTCTACATGCCGAAATTGGGCGCCCAAATTTCCTACCACCAATTTTTCAAGCACGCTGTGAGAAAACGCAGAAAAGTCGCCGCGAGTACTCAGAGTAAGGCGGCTGATTCCGCGTTCAACATGGCAGCTTGCGTGCATGGGCCTGCATCCACTAGCCTGACGGAGCGCGGAGAAACCGCATGGGCTTACCACTAGCAGTATGGCTGAACGCGGGGAAACCGCCGCATGCTCTGACAGCGGTGCGGCTGGCCCCACGTTCAAACCAACAGATGCATTACAACACATGTCTGGTGTGGCTGGGACTGATAGTCCACACAGGTTCAGAAGGACGCGCGTGCGCGCTGAGAGGCAGAGCCTTTATGGCAGTCAGAAGGGTGTCAGCTGATCCTGCCGATCAGCTGACAATTCTATCAGGTTTCATTGGTCCAGCACTTAGGGGAGGCGCTGGAGAGCGCTTGTGTATATATTCTGGGTGCTGGTCATTTCTCTGGTGTCTGGCGTTGCGATCACTACGTGGTAGCACTCAGACCTTGTCAGTATCTGTGATATTATCTGTTATTATCTAGACCAGTTCCAGGGTGTTGATGATCAAGGACCTCACACCTCAGTCTAGGGAAAACTGTATATTATCTGTGTTAATATTTAGACCAGTTCCTAGGTGTTGATGACCAGGGATCTCACACCTCAGACTAGGAATTAGCTTTACCATCTAGTTATACTCAGACCAGTTCCAGGGTGTTGATGATCAAGGAGCTCACACCCAAGACTAGGCATTGTTGATTATTTGTTATGACCTTCTGCTTTCCTGACTACTCTTCTGATCTCTGATTAGGTACTTCGCTATATCTGATACTCTGTTGCCGAACTCTGTTTGTCTTAGGATTCCGCATCTGTCTCCTGTCTCTGTCCCTGATCTGTCTGTCTGTTGCCGACCCGGCTTGCCCGACCTCGAGAGCTATCTCTTCAGTTTAGAGATAGCTCACAGTCCTGGGAGTGACACCCTTCCTTGGTGTCACTCACACTCTGTCCTTACTACTCCTAGCCTGACCCCTCCCTCGGGAGAGTCTCAGGCTTGCGGAAGGAATGTGTTACTGTGCAGTACTCCTTACTGCTGTGCACCTGCTCCTCAGGTGCAGTCCTCAAAGTATTCCTGTTGCACCAAACACTCTTATTACCCAGGTGTCCAGAGGTTAGAGATATATCTGATTATCGGTGATACTGCAGATCATCAATAATCGGGTATATATCTGTATTCTCGGTGATACTGCAGATCACCGGTAATCAGACCCTCTCTGTGTTACACCGATCGTTACAGAACGCCAGACCGAAAAATGCAAATGGACGCACACACCGACCGTCTGGGCGCACTTACCACTTCGGTGGATACCATCAACCAAGTGCTGGGTAATCACCGGGCGTTAATTAATGCTTTGTCCGGGTCTTTACAAACCCTCCAGACGACTGTGGATGAAGTGCGATCTCCTCCTAGCACAGACATATGCATGCCTGTACCTGAAAAATTTTCTGGTCACAGATCTGATTTCCAAAATTTTAGGAGTAGAGTGTTATCATACTTTGAGTTGAGATCTAGATCTTCAGGAACTATGGCCCAAAGGGTCACCTTTATTAAGACTTTGTTATCAGGCGATTCTCAGACCTGGGCGTACAGTCTACCCGCTGGAGACTTAACCCTAACCTCTGTAGATGAGTTTTTTAAAGCCATGGCAATAATTTACGACGATCCAGACATTGCCTCGACTTCTGAGCGGAAGCTCAAGTTGTTACGTCAAGGCAAGAGTCCGGTCGAGGAGTATGCTGCTGAATTCAGAAGGTGGTCAGTATCAGCCAGGTGGGACACCTTTGCCCTGTTAGATTGATTCTTATCAGGGTTATCAGATGAGGTCTCTGATCTTATGTTAAGTCAGCCTGAACCTAAGACCATTGATGAGGCCATTTCATCGGCCATCAGGATCGACCGTAGGCTACGCTATCAGAGACAGACCCGGGGTAGAAATCATGTAAAGTTGGTGTCCTACGCTGCGCCTCCTGTGACTCCACCTCCTCCCGTTTCACCTCCACCCGAACCAATGCAGATTGGTCGGTCAAAATTGTCTCAAGTGGAGCGGAGACGCAGGATTTCAGAGCACTTATGTCTTTATTGTGCAGAGGGGGGTCATAGAGTACAGAATTGCCCGAAGAAATTGGGAAACGCTACTGCCTAGGAGTAGTTGGGGGTAATACCCTAGGCGTACAACTTTTACCCCTAGATGATAAAAGGTTGCTTCTTCCTTGTACGGTTACATGGGAAGATAAATCTGAAGTCACTGAGGCCTTCGTTGATTCGGGCTCAGCGGCTAATTTTATGGATTACGAATTTGCTAAGAAATTGGGTATTCCGCTCACCCCGGTAACACCATCTATCCAAGTTACGGCAGTGGATGATTCCCCCCTGCAACGTAACCGTCCTCTGTCTCAGACACCAGAGGTGGGAGTCACTATAGAGGTGTTGCATAGGGAGAAGTTGTTTTTTGTGTTACACATGACAACCTCCACTATCATCCTTGGCATGCCTTGGTTGCACCTTCACTCCCCTCAGATTAATTGGGCCACTGGTCAGCTAACAAGCTGGTTAGCACATTGCTTTCATCATTGTTTAGTGGGGGTGACCTTGGGTCAGACCAGGATTCATGTGGAGGGAGTACCAGAACAATATTCTGAATTTGCAGATGTGTTTTGTCCCAAAGCTGCAGAGAAACTACCTCCACATCGTCCTTTCGATTGCCCCATCGATCTCCGATCTGGTTGTATGCCCCCTAGAGGTCATCTCTACAATTTGTCTGGGCCAGAAAAAGTGGCCATGCGAAAGTACATCTGTGAAAACTTAGCTAAGGGTTTCATTCGCCCTTCCCGGTCGCCTGCCGGAGCAGGTTTCTTTTTTGTAAAGAAAAAAGACGGAGGCCTTCGGCCATGCATTGATTACCGGGGCCTGAATAAAATCACAGTAAAAAATCGCTATCTTTTGTCTTTGATAGACGATTTATTCACTCAGGTCACCAATGCTAAGATTTTCTCGAAATTGGATTTGCGGGGTGCATACAACCTGGTGTGGATCAGAGAGGGCGATGAGTGGAAGATGGCCTTTAACACACCCGATGGGCATTACGAGTACCTGGTGATGCCCTTCGGGTTGTGTAACGCCCCGGCCGTCTTTCAGGAACTCATTAATGAAGTATTCAGGGAGGTGTTGGGTAAATTTGTTCTGATGTATCTGGATGATATACTAATCTTCTCAGATAACCTCTCTGAGCACAGGGCTCATGTCAAATTTGTGCTGCACAAGTTAAGACAGAACATGCTTTATGCTAAATTGGAGAAATGCACTTTTGAGGTAACATCTGTCACTTTTCTGGGGTACATAATTTCCACCTCGGGCCTTTCTATGGATCCTGCCAAAGTCTCTGCTGTCCTGGAATGGCCCCAGCCAGTGGGACTAAAATCTCTCCAGAGATTTTTAGGATTCCCTAATTACTATAGGAGGTTCATAAAGGGGTACTCCCCAGTCATAGCACCCCTCACCAGTCTCACAAAGAAAGGGGCAGATACCAACCACTGGTCACTCGAAGCTCTGGCTGCTTTCTCCACTTTGAAAGAATTGTTTTGCTCTGCACCCATTTTGAGACACGTCGACACCTCCTATCCCTTTATTGTGGAGGTGGACGCCTCGGAGGTCGGGGTAGGGGCTGTGCTGTCTCAGCGTTCTGGGTTGCAGGGAAGATTACACCCGTGTGCCTATTTCTCTTGTAGGTTTTCACCAGCAGAGAAAAACTACGATATAGGCAACAGGGAGCTCCTAGCCATTAAATTGGCCTTCGAAGAATGGCGTCACTGGCTAGAAGGAGCAGAACATATGATTACCGTTTACACTGATCACAAAAATTTGGAATACATTGAGGGGGCTAAGAGATTGAGTCCCCGTCAGGCTCGGTGGTCACTGTTTTTCTCGAGATTCAGATTTGTAATTACGTACACTCCGGGTAGTAAAAACATTAAAGCGGATGCTTTGTCCAGATGCTTTGAGCCAGAGACAGCACAGCCCTCAGACTCAGAGACTATTATCCCGCAGAGAGTAGTGTTGGCAGCCACAGAGACCTGGAAAAACTGGATGGAGACTTTAAGTCCCTTCCAGCAGGATGTCCCTGAAGGAAAGCCTGAAGGGGTGATGTTTGTACCACTGCCATTTCGTCTCCAGATATTGCAGATGTTCCACTCCCACAAAAATGCTGGACATCCTGGGGCCACCAGAACACAGGACCTTGTTGCTAGGTGTGCTTGGAGGCCTTCATTGGCAACTGACTGCAAGGAGTATGTTAGAGAGTGTGCAGTATGTGCAAAAAGCAAACCCTCCCGTCTGGCACCTGTGGGAACGTTGCAGCCTTTGCCCACCCGGAGTGAACCATGGACCCATTTGTCCATAGATTTTGTGGGTGAGCTTCCGAGGTCTGAGGGCATGTCGGTCATTTGGGTGGTAGTCGACCGTTTCAGTAAAATGGCCCATTTTGTGCCCCTGAAAGGACTCCCCTCGGCCCAGGAGTTGGCCGATCTTTTCATCAGCTACATTTTCCGGCTACATGGCATTCTGGAAAACGTTGTGTCAGATCGGGGAGTCCAATTTGTTTCTAAATTTTGGAGGGCATTTTGTCATCAAATGGGCATGGAACTGTCATTTTCGTCGGGCTACCACCCACAGACCAATGGTCAGACTGAGAGAATTAATCAGTCATTGGAGCAGTTTCTAATGTGTTATGTTGCGGATGCGCACAATGATTGGGTCAAGTTCTTGCCATTTGCAGAATTTGAGCACAATAATTTGAAAAGCTCTTCCTCGGGATTTTCTCCGTTTCAGGTGGTAACTGGAAAGTTGCCTAAGTTCTCCCCACTGCCAGTAGCTTCCACTCCGTTTCCAGCTTTGGAGGCTTGGCAAAAGTCCTTTAAGAACATTTGGGGGATCGTGAAAAATAATTTGGAGAAGGCTTTTCAAAGTCAGAAAGGTCAAGCTGAGAAGAAACGCTCCTTAGAGTGGAAGTTCCGGCCAGGAGACTTGGTCTGGGTGTCCACACGTCATTTGACCCTGAAACAGCCCTTGCCCAAGTTAGGACCCAGATTTGTGGGCCCTTTTCCAGTGACCAGGAATATCAACAATGTTACTTATGCCATTGATCTCCCTGCCAGCATGCGTGGTGTAAGATCCTTTCATGTGTCCCTGCTTAAGCCAGCAGTTCATGTAGGTTCCACTCCTCCTCCTCCTGTGATGGTAGATGACCAACCTGAGTACGAAGTAGAAAATATTTTAGACTCACGTGTTGTACAGAACTCAGTACAGTATCTAGTTCACTGGAAAGGGTATGGTATTAAGGAGAGAACATGGGTACCTGAGTGTCGCATGCATGCGGATAAATTAAGGAGGGAGTTCCACGCTTTATATCCTGAGAAACCGGGTAGGAGCTGTCCGGATTCCACTCCTCGGGGGGCGGTTGTACTGTGAGAAAACGCGGAAAAGCCGCCGCGAGTACTCAGAGTAAGGCGGCTGATTCCGCGTTCAACATGGCAGCTTGCGCGTATGGGCCTGCATCCACTAGCCTGACGGAGCGCGGAGAAACCGCCGCATGCCCAGTGAACAAGGCGGCGGATTCCGCGTCCGACGCGGCGGTTTGCACGCATGGGCTTACCACTAGCAGTATGGCTGAACGCCGGGAAACCGCTGCATGCTCTGACAGCGGTGTGGCTGGCCCCACGTTCAAACCAACAGATGCATTACAACACATGTCTGGTGTGGCTGGGACTGATAGTCCACACAGGTTCAGAAGGATGCGCGCGCGCGCGCTGAGAGGCAGAGCCTTTATGGCAGTCAGAAGGGTGTCAGCTGATCCAGCCGATCAGCTGACAATTCTATCAGGTTTCATTGGTCCAGCACTTAGGGGAGGCGCTGGAAAGCACTTGTGTATATATACTGGGTGCTGGTCATTTCTCTGGTGTCTGGCGTTGCGATCACTACGTGGTAGCACTCAGACCTTGTCAGTATCTGTGATATTATCTGTGTTATTATCTAGACCAGTTCCAGGGTGTTGATGATCAAGGACCTCACACCTCAGTCTAGGGAAAACTGTATATTATCTGTGTTAATATTTCGACCAGTTCCTAGGTGTTGATGACCAGGGACCTCACACCTCAGACTAGGAATTAGCTTTACCATCTAGTTATACTCAGACCAGTTCCAGGGTGTTGATGATCAAGGAGCTCACACCCAAGACTAGGCATTGTTGATTATTTGTTATGACCTTCTGCTTTCCTGACTACTCTTCTGATCTCTGATTAGGTACTTCGCTATATCTGATACTCTGTTGCCGAACTCTGTTTGTCTTAGGATTCCGCATCTGTCTCCTGTCTCTGTCCCTGATCTGTCTGTCTGTTGCCGACCCGGCTTGCCCGACCTTGAGAGCTATCTCCTCAGTTTAGAGATAGCTCACAGTCCTGGGAGTGACACCCTTCTTTGGTGTCACTCACACTCTGTCCTTCCTACTCCTAGCCTGACCCCTCTCTCGGGAGAGTCTCAGGCTTGCGGAAGGAACGTGTTACTGTGCAGTACTCCTTACTGCTGTGCACCTGCTCCTCAGGTGCAGTCCTCAAAGTATTCCTGTTGCACCAAACACTCTTATTACCCAGGTGTCCAGAGGTTAGCGATATATCTGATTATCGGTGATACTGCAGATCATCAATAATCGGGTATATATCTGTATTCTCGGTGATACTGCAGATCACCGGTAATCAGACCCTCTCTGTGTTACACCGATCGTTACACACGCACTGAGTTGAAGTGTGATTTGAACAAGAGAGATAATTAATAAACCTAGTTAGCAGCCCTGTGCCACATAGATTATTGCAGTGTTGTCAACACTGATAATTAAGCCAGGCAGACAAATTAAGTCCTCTGGTGAAAGAACAGGTATTTCGGTTTTGTCCATTTTAGGTTTCAGAAAGTGGGAATGCTGAAGTCTCTCCCAGAGATATTGCTGTCAAGCTGTGCAAGTTTCTTTAAGACTTTTTTCAGCTTCAGGAATATACGGTACATTATGGAATCCTTCAGCTTAGTAGAAGCAGTAGAGTGTTGTACAACACTCTACTGCTTCTCCTAGACAGAGAAGATATTTTACCGTATATACTCGCATATAAGCCGAATTTTTGAGCACAAAAAATGTGCTCAAAAGTCCCCCCTTCGGCTTATATGCGGGTCACTAACTGACACCTTTCAAGTCTGTGTCAGGTCTGACCTATTTCTGTGTACCCGAGTGACCGAACAGCGAAGGAGAAGGAGTGGAACGGTTATGGGCATTGCAGCCTGTGCCTGATAATGATCGGATGTCCACCCTGTATACATGCTTCCCCCGAAGATGATCGGGCCGCTGCGGGACAGCGTGTCTGGAGTTCCTCCGCATATGTATTGCACGGCTGCATGGAAGATGGAACAGAATTTGGATCGGGCATTACGGGAGAGCATTGCTTTAGGCTGGAGGAGGAGCGCTCATCCAAAAAAGATGGAGGAGAGAGAAAAGAAGAAGCGCTCCTCCAATCCAAATGTAGGAGGCAGAGCAGAAGGAGTGCTCCTCCAATCCAAATGTAGGAGGCAGAACAGAAGGAGCGCTCCTCCAATCCAAATGTAGGAGGCAGAGCAGAAGGAGAGCTCCTCCAATCCAAATGTAGAAGGCAGAGCAGAAGGAGCGCTCCTCCAATCCAAATGTAGATGGCAGAACAGAACGAGCGCTCCTCCAATCCAAATGTAGGAGGCAGAACAGAAGGAGTGCTCCTCCAATCCAAATGTAGGAGGCAGAGCAGAAGGAGAGCTCCTCCAATCCAAATGTAGGAGGCAGAGCAGAAGGAGCGCTCCTCCAATCCAAATGTAGATGGCAGAACAGAACGAGCGCTCCTCCAATCCAAATGTAGGAGGCAGAACAGAAGGAGTGCTCCTCCAATCCAAATGTAGGAGGCAGAGCAGAAGGAGAGCTCCTCCAATCCAAATGTAGGAGGCAGAGCAGAAGGAGCGCTCCTCCAATCCAAATGTAGGAGGCAGAACAGGAGGAGCGCTCCTCCAATCCAAATGTAGGAGGCAGAGCAGAAGGAGCGCTTCTCCAATCACGGCAGAGGAGAGAGCACAGAAGAGTGCTCCTCCAACAAAGCTGCCGCGGCTTCCAAATAGCCAGCTAATGCCAGTTGTGAATGCTTATTGGCTGGACAATTCAAGTAGATGGGACTGTCCTGTGTGCAAAGCAGTAGGCTGCGTGTATCTGTGTCCTCAGCGCAGCAGCGTGCCTGTATCCTCACCACAGCAGCTTGTCAGCATGGACCTGAACTCAGAACTTCTTCTGCTCTAAAAGATAAGCAACAGCATAATAATTTTGTAGTTATACGTAACCTTTTTAAACATCTCTCTGTTACAGATAATACAAATCCTGCATTAACCACTTCTGTGCCAGGGGGTGGTTTTGCTGATCGGTGCTGCGTGGGCTCTCCAGCCCGCAGCACCGATCAGCTAGCAGCCAGGGCGATCAGACTTCCCCCCTTTTTTCCCCACTATGGGGATGTCCTGCTGGGGGGGTCTGATCGCCGCCGGCTGCCTGCGCTTGCGGGGGGGCTCTTCAAAGCCCCCCTCCGCAGCGCTTCCTGGCCTCCTTCCCCTTCCCTCCCTCTCTCTCCCTCTGTGAGCGGCGCAGGACGGAGATCTGTCCTGCGCCGGATAAGATAGGCTTCAGCCTATCAGGTGCCGGCGGTCCCCGGCCAATCAGAGGCCGGGGATCGCCGATCTCCTCTACGGCGCTGCTGCGCAGCAGTGCAGTATATATGTAAACACCGGGGAAGAGCTTCCCCGTGTGTTTACATTTACCCTGCGAGACGCGATCGGCGGCTCGCAGGGTGTTCACGGAGACACGCTCCGTGAACTGACATGGAACTGCAATCCACTTCAGGATTCAGGGGCGTAGTCCTGAAGTGGTTAAATATTCAGTGTATACTTTTTGCTTTTGTGGTAGCAGACATGTTGTTAACATACTCTGTTTACCAATTAACTCTCTGCCATAGCAGGCAGCTGATGGATCAAATTCTTGTGATTAGTGACATATGAGGGTGAAATAGATAAGCTAAATGCTCTAAATACATACAGGGTATATTTCTATATGTTTTCCTTCTGTCCTATGCAAGAGTTCACTTCAAGGTAATTGGCTAGTAGTAATAATGGTTACTGGATGTATAGTGCTGGCTCCTGTATACCTTCTGTTCCATACTAATAAAAATAATTGCAGTATTTGTATAGCGCCTTTCTCCTGTCGGAACTCAAAGCGCTTGCAAGGCAGCCACTAGAGCGCACTCAGTAGGCAGTAGCAGTGTTAGGGAGTCGAAACTCCTTAGGGCTCATTTCCACTATAGCGAATCCGCATGCGTTGTCCGCATGCGGATTCGCACAGCCAATACAAGTGGATGGGCCTGTTTCCACTTGTGCGTTGTGCGGAACGTTTTTGTGTGCGGGGATCGCTCCCCGCACACCGCTAAGCGAATCGCATACAATGTATTTAATAGGGAAATCGCATGCGGTTTTGGCATGCGTTTTTCCCCGCGATTTCGCGGAAAAAAACGCATGCAAAATCGCACCCGCATGCGATTTCGTCTGCGGTGATTTCCCGGCGATTCCGCACCGCACAAGTGGAAATGCAGCCTTACTGAATAGGTGCTGGCTTACTGAACAGGCAGGTCTCTTGTGTTAGAGGCAGAGCCCTTAACCATTACACTATTCCATACAGGGGTGATTGTTGATTTTATGTAGGGGTCATTGGGCCAGATTTATCAAGAGTGTCTGAGACAAAATATTAGTAGGTTTTTAGAAATCCATGCAGAACTGTCTCCGACATAGATAGTGCAGATTCCTTCTTAAACTATAAGGAATAGAAGGAGCTAGGAAGGTCTCTCAGGCAGTGCAGTGTGTGAGGGGAATTGCTGTTGCTGAGGTAACCAACACACCTGCTGTCAGCAAGCTCTGAGTAAGGGGGGAGGAGCCCTTCACAAATCACATCTAGCCTGCATCTGAAGAACTGCTAATGAGCACTTCTTAATCTGCAGCAGTTAAGGAATGGATTTGCACTTTTCTTAACTGTAGTGTAGCTCTAGAAATCCACGCTAAACTGCTGCTATTACATAGGCTTTGGGAAGTTTCTTACTATCATGCAGAACTGATCTTCTGCTGGTTAGAACAGTTTTAGAAGAAAAAACTGTCGGTAATGCTTTGATAAATCTGGCCCAATGTTACATTTCATATAGGGGTGGTCATCGCATTTTATACGGGGCTTATCGAAGGGGGCCTTCCTTTTTCTACCCACGGCTTATATGCGAGTCAATCACTTTTTCCTGATTTCTGGGGGGAAAGTTGGGGGGGGGGGGGTCGGCTTATATGCGGGTCGGCTTATATGCGAGTATATACAGTAATCGGTTTAACCCTTGCTAGATCTGGTACTGCAGTTATACGTACGCTTGCTGTGCCCTTTGATTGCTGACATGTTTATCCAGATTGGTTAACTAGCTAGGTGATGCCTGGGAGTCAGCACATGCCATTCTTTGGGCTTCGTATACTACAGGGTAGGTGTTGGTGGTCTCCTTCGTGGTGAGGGCAGGGGAGCTTTCCCTTGGGGTGTAGCTTGCAGGTGGAGGTTTTGGGTGGTTTAAGCACTTGGCACCTTGCCCGTGCTGCTCCCCCTGATTGGAAGCTTAGAGCACCCCACAAGTAATATAGCTCCCAAATCACATAACGATAGTGCATAGAGACTGGCTAAGCCTGCTGCCATGTAACTGCATTATTATGTGAAACTGAAGTCTCTTTCTAATGCTGGGAACACACAATGGCCTCAATTCACTAAGCTTTATCAAACACTTTATCAAACGTTTGATAATTTACCTCATGGGTAAAATCTAATTTTGAATTCACTAAGGTGTTATATATTTATCGAATGTTTTATCGATAAAACATTTAATAAATATATAACACCTTAGTGACTTTAAATCTAGATTTTACCCATGAGGTAAATTATCAAATGTTTGATAAAGTGTTTGATAAAGGTTAGTGAATTGAGGCCAATGAGTTTTTTTGGTGGGCAGATTTACTTTCCGATCGATTTCCTGATAGATTTCTGATTGATTTCTATTCACTTCTATGAGAAAATCGATCAGAAAAAACAATTGAAATCAGATCGGACCTGTTGGAAATTATCTATCGAGCCATCTATCTGCCGAAAAAACTCATGATGTATTCCCAGCATTATTACAAAAGAACAAAGCGAGCAAGCATTATTAAGTAACTAATGTTGCAGTTTCCACAATGGGCTGGGGGAAAAGGGTCACCGACCCAAACCAATAGACACAAAACATAAAAAAGAACTAGATATCCCCCTTATTACAATAATGATTATTATGCAAGAATGAGCAACCAAATGCAGGATGTGTATAAAGTACAAAAAAATCTTTATTTATAAGCCAACCATGATAAAAACAATTAAGAACAAGGCAGCCAGACCTGAGCCTTGAGCCCCTAATATATCAATATAAAAACGCAAGCACTGCGTATTAATGAGAGGTAGTAAGCCTGTGTGCGCCTACCTAGGGGTCTCTGCAGAGAAAATATGTATAAATATGTGGTAATGTCCAAAACGGATATCTATCCAAAAATACAGAAAATTAACACAATAATTAGGGCACTATACTGCAGAGAGAAAAAGATCCCCCCAAAGGAGGCACACACATCAGTACATATGTAAATCTCAGTTTATCGCTGTCATCAATACAGAAATAAGGTGCATGTGCAGTGAAATACATAAGGTTCAATTGTTATTAAACAAATAAATATGCATGTATACAAATATATATATAGTGTGCAAAAACGTATAGGGAAGGGGTAATGAGAGGATGAGGTAGGCAAGGAGAAAAACAATCAGGTTCAAATAGGTAAGAGGGAATATTCCCAAAAAGGGGGGTGCAAATAGTGAGAACAAGGTAGGATTGAGTAACAGCAAGAAAGGAGAAATTGGCTGCGCAAAGCTCACCTAATGGAGTGGATGTACGGGTCTCAGGACCAGCTGCAAGGGCGCTACCAACGCCGTCCGACTAGTTCCGCCTAAGCTGCAAGGGGACATATGTGTGGTATGTTGGCGTAGTTTAAATAGATCCACAGGACGCGGCCGCGTCACTGGCTTGACCCTACGTGCCGTCAAACGTCAGCACGCGGGGTCAGCCATGCATATAATGGGACGCATACGTTGGTGTGGTACGCATAACAAATACAGAAGTCCGCCATCTAGTGGGCAGAAAGAAAAAGGCATATAGAAAGACATTGAGAATAATTGTAGACTGAACAATAAGAATCTGGCCGCCATCTAGTGGACAAAGATGAGCAATACAAGTACAAAAAACAAAGAGATCAAGTACAATACACAACATCCCACAATTAGTGGATAAAACAGATCCAACAATGTAGATAAAAATTCTGAATGTCCTCATAGGACCAGACCAAATGAGGCACCCATATTGGAAAGTCTATATCCGATGAGCAGGGAATAGCTTAGTGGATACACGAGACTTGGTCCTAGGTAACAGAGCTCGATCCGAGGCGATAAAATATCATGATCAGGGCATCCTAAGTCAAAGCTAGAAAAAATATATATAATAAACACCAATTAATGATCTGATAGTCAACAAAAGGCACATATATAGGTATAAGTACATAATCTCTAGCATAAAGACGCCACATAGTGCCTAGGTCGAACCCCATAGTGTGTGAACCAAGTTAACAGGATCCAAGCCTCTCACCAGAACCATAAGAAGGAGGAAAGAGCCCACATCTGCCCACTGTCAGTGGGCAAAGTAAAATAGGCCCCCTTGAATGTGGGAAATATATTAGGATAGAAAAAAGTCCCTAATAAATAAAATTCAAACAGTCCAGCTTCCTTACCTTGAAGCTGTAGAACAGATTAGAAGAATCAAGAGATCTTTCAATCTTTCTTCCTTCTCCCCCTTAAAAAGGTCATACATAAGTAAAGGGATAGTCCAGCTTCCTTACCAAAAGCTGTAGAATGTCAGAAAATCAGACAGAATATTGCAACCATGATGAGGAAACCACAGCCAAGTACACCACCAAAAAGAACTATTGTGGCAAGTAGCAACCCAAACTAAAATCCTCATTGAGTCCCTGAGGGATCCTCGTACCTAGTTTATAGATCCAGCGTAATTCCAGTTGTAATAATTTAGTAATATGATTTCCACCTCTGTTGTTAAGTTGCAGCTTCTGAAGTCCAATCACCTTCCAATTTTCTATTTTACTGAATGGACATATCAAGGAATGTGATGCAACAGTAGTAAGTATTTTATTGTCCACATGGTCTCTAAACGCTAGTTTTATATTAGAACGATGCTTTTGTATCCTAAATTTAAGGGGGTTTTTTGTTTGTCCCAGCTTTGACTTAGGATGCCCTGATCATGATATTTTATCGCCTCGGATCGAGCTCTGTTACCTAGGACCAAGTCTCGTGTATCCACTAAGCTATTCCCTGCTCATCGGATATAGACTTTCCAATATGGGTGCCTCATTTGGTCTGGTCCTATGAGGACATTCAGAATTTTTATCTACATTGTTGGATCTGTTTTATCCACTAATTGTGGGATGTTGTGTATTGTACTTGATCTCTTTGTTTTTTGTACTTGTATTGCTCATCTTTGTCCACTAGATGGCGGCCAGATTCTTATTGTTCAGTCTACAATTATTCTCAATGTCTTTCTATATGCCTTTTTCTTTCTGCCCACTAGATGGCGGACTTCTGTATTTGTTATGCGTACCACACCAACGTATGCATCCCATTATATGCATGGCTGACCCCGCGTGCTGACGTTTGACGGCACGTAGGGTCAAGCCAGTGACGCGGCCGCGTCCTGTGGATCTATTTAAACTACGCCAACATACCACACATATGTCCCCTTGCAGCTTAGGCGGAACTAGTCGGACGGCGTTGGTAGCGCCCTTGCAGCTGGTCCTGAGACCCGTACATCCACTCCATTAGGTGAGCTTTGCGCAGCCAATTTCTCCTTTCTTGCTGTTACTCAATCCTACCTTGTTCTCACTATTTGCACCCCCCTTTTTGGGAATATTCCCTCTTACCTATTTGAACCTGATTGTTTTTCTCCTTGCCTACCTCATCCTCTCATTACCCCTTCCCTATACGTTTTTGCACACTATATATATATTTGTATACATGCATATTTATTTGTTTAATAACAATTGAACCTTATGTATTTCACTGCACATGCACCTTATTTCTGTATTGATGACAGCGATAAACTGAGATTTACATATGTACTGATGTGTGTGCCTCCTTTGGGGGGATCTTTTTCTCTCTGCAGTATAGTGCCCTAATTATTGTGTTAATTTTCTGTATTTTTGGATAGATATCCGTTTTGGACATTACCACATATTTATACATATTTTCTCTGCAGAGACCCCTAGGTAGGCGCACACAGGCTTACTACCTCTCATTAATACGCAGTGCTTGCGTTTTTATATTGATATATTAGGGGCTCAAGGCTCAGGTCTGGCTGCCTTGTTCTTAATTGTTTTTATCATGGTTGGCTTATAAATAAAGATTTTTTTGTACTTTATACACATCCTGCATTTGGTTGCTCATTCTTGCATAATAATCATTATTGTAATAAGGGGGATATCTAGTTCTTTTTTATGTTTTGTATTCCCAGCATTAGACAAAGAAGATAGTTTAATTTGTTCTGCCCTTGCTAGATCTGGTGCTGCAAGTGAGGGTAAACTTGTGCCAGGTTTATCCTGCAGATTATCTAAATAGCCAGGTGCTGTTTGGGAGAGAGCACATGCCATTCTTTGTTTTTTGAAAATCAAAGGCAGCTTCTGATTGTCTCCAAGAGCCACTTTCATTTGTTATTGAAGAATGTCACTATGTACAGTATTCACAGCATACACTGCTGTTATACAGGTACGTCAACACTGTGTTGCCTAAACATAACTGCTTTGTTGTAGATACACTTCTGCAGGGCAGAGTACACATTTTACTCCCCTAAGCCCATTGCCTTGTGACGCTCTCCTCCCATTACATACACAACTCCCCTTTTCCAAGTACTGTAACCTCTCTCTTCCATTTGCAATCCCCTTATTCCATGCCCAGCAGAACCTCTCCTTCATAACCTTCTCCTCCCTATCCAGGTCATTGAATGTATGGTCACCCATTTTCAGCAGGCCTTCTGTTCCACATACAGGTAGCATCTCCTTGTTCAATGTAGTACCTTCCATGTGCAGCATTCCCTAAGGCAGCATGTCCCCAGTTCTATGCAGTACCTTCCATGTGCAGCTTTCTCTAAGGCTGCATCTCCCCATTTCTATGTAGTACCTTCCATGTCATGTGCAATATTTCCTAAGGCTGTATCTCCCAGGTTCTATGTAGTACCTTCCATGTGCTGCATTTCCTAAGGCAGCATGTCCCCAGTTCTATGACATACCTTCCATGTGCAGCATTCCCTAAGGCTGCATCTCCCTGCTTCTACGTAGTACCTTCCATGTGCAGCATTCCCTAAGGCTGCATCTCCCCGCTTCTATGTAGTACCTTCCATGTGCAGCATTCCCTAAGGCTGCATCTCCCCGCTTCTATGTAGTACCTTCCATGTGCAATATTTCCTAAGGCTGTATCTCCCAGGTTCTATGTAGTACCTTCCATGTGCTGCATTTCCTAAGGCAGCATGTCCCCAGTTCTATGACATACCTTCCATGTGCAGCATTCCCTAAGGCTGCATCTCCCTGCTTCTACGTAGTACCTTCCATGTGCAGCATTCCCTAAGGCTGCATCTCCCCGCTTCTATATAGTACCTTCCATGTGCAGCATTTCCTAAGGCTGCATCTCCCCGCTTCTATGTAGTACCTTCCATGTGCAATATTTCCTAAGGCTGCATCTTCCCGCTTCTATGTAGTACCTTCCATGTGCAATATTTCCTAAGGCTGCATCTCCCCGCTTCTATGTAGTACCTTCCATGTGCAGCATTCTCTAAGGCTGCATCTCCCCGCTTCTATGTAGTACCTTCCATGTGCAGCATTCCCTAAGCCTGCATCTCCCCGCTTCTATGTAGTACCTTTCATGTGCAGCATTCTCTAAGGCTGCATCTCCCCACTTCTATGTAGTACCTTCCATGTGCAATATTTCCTTAGGCTGCATGTCCCCAGTTCTATGTAGTACCTTCCATGTACAGCATTCCCTAAGGATGCATCTCCCCGCTTCTATGCAGTACCTTCCATGTGCAGCATTCCCTAAGGCTGCATCTCCCCACTTCTATGTAGTACCTTCCATGTGCTGCATTCCCTATGGCTGCATCTCCCCGCTTCTATGTAGTACCTTTCATGTGCAGCATTCTCTAAGGCTGCATCTCCCCACTTCTATGTGGTAACTTCCATGTGCTGCATTCCCTATGGCTGCATCTCCCCGCTTCTAAGTAGTACCTTCCATGTGCAGCATTCTCTAAGGCTGCATCTCCCCACTTCTATGTAGTACCTTCCATGTGCAGCATTCTCTAAGGCTGCATCCCCCCACTTCTATGTAGTACCTTGCATGTGCAATATTTCCTAAAGCTGCATGTCCCCGGTTCTATGTAGTACCTTCCATGTGCAATATTCCCTCAGGCTGTATGTCCCCAGTTCTATGTTCCCTACCCAGGTCATTGAATGTATGGTCACCCATTTTCAGCAGGCCTTCTGTTCCACATACAGGTAGCATCTCCTTGTTCAATGTAGTACTTTCCATGTGCAGCATTCCTTAAGGCTGTATCTCCCCGCTTCTATGTAGTACCTTCCATGTGCAGCATTCCCTAAGGCTGCATCTCCCCGCTTCTATGTAGTACCTTCCATGTGCAGCATTCCCTAAGGCTGCATCTCCCCACTTCTATGTAGTACTTTCCATGTGCAATATTTCCTTAGGCTGCATGTCCCCAGTTCTATGTAGTACCTTCCATGTACAGCATTCCCTAAGGCTGCATCTCCCCGCTTCTATGCAGTACCTTCCATGTGCAGCATTCCCAAAGGCTGCATCTCCCCACTTCTATGTAATACCTTCCATGTGCTGCATTCCCTATGGCTGCATCTCCCCGCTTCTATGTAGTACCTTCCATGTGCAGCATTCTCTAAGGCTGCATCTCCCCACTTCTATGTAGTACCTTCCATGTGCTGCATTCCCTATGGCTGCTCTCCCCGCTTCTAAGTAGTACCTTCCATGTGCAGCATTCTCTAAGGCTGCATCTCCCCACTTCTATGTAGTACCTTCCATGTGCAGCATTCTCTAAGGCTGCATCCCCCCACTTCTATGTAGTACCTTCCATGTGCAATATTTCCTAAAGCTGCATGTCCCCGGTTCTACGTAGTACCTTCCATGTGCAGCATTCCCTAAGCCTGCATCTCCCTGCTTCTATGTAGTACCTTCCATGTGCAATATTCCCTCAGGCTGTATGTCCCCAGTTCTATGCAGTACCTTCCATGTGCAATATTTCCTAAGGCTGCATGTCCCCAGTTCTATGTAGTACCTTCCATGTACAATATTCCCTCAGGCAGCATGTCCCCGGCTCTATACAGTACCTTCCATGTGCTGCATTCCCTAAGGCTGCATCTCCCCGGTTCTATGCAGTACCTTCCATGTGCAGCATTCCCTAAGGCTGCATGACCTCAGTTCTATGTAGTACCTTCCATGTGCAATATTTCCTAAGGCTGCATGTCCCCAGTTCTATGTAGTACCTTCCATGTGCAGCATTTCCTAAGGGCCCTTTCACACTGGCGTGGTGTGGCAAAATTGCCGCACTGCTACTGCAGCCTAATGTAACCCTATGGGGAAGTTCATACTTCCCATGTTGCGAGGTTTTTTTTAAAAAGCTGACGATGCATTGCGGCGCGCATGCGCAGAAGCGTATTTTTACAATATGCTTCAGTACACTTCCGCATATCTGAAGCAGGAAGTGACCGCAAGCACACATCACTTCCTGCTTGGACAATTGCCAGACGGAACACACTGTAGTAAACGCAATGTTGCCTGAAAGCCTGTTTTTGGCGGTGCGTCACTGACTCCAAAATAGTCTGAAACCAGCCTAAGGCTGCATCTCCCCGGTTCTATGCAGTACCTTCCATGTGCAACATTCCCTAAGGATGCATCCCCCCGGGTCTATGTAGTACCTTCCATGTGCAGCATTCCCTAAGGCTGCATCTCCCCGGTTCTATGTAGTACCTTCCATGTGCAGCATTTCCTAAGGCTGCATCTCCCCGTTCTATGTAGTACCTTCCATGTGCAGCATTCCCTAAGGCTGCATCTCCCCGTTTCTATGCAGTACCTTCCATGTGCAGCATTCCTTAAGGCTGCATGTCCCCGGTTCTATGTAGTACCTTCCATGTGCAGCATTTTCTAAGGCTGCATGTCCCCGGTTCTATGTAGTACCTTCCATGTGCAGCATTCCCTAAGGCTGCATCTCCCCGGTTCTATGCAGTACCTTCCATGTGCAGCATTCCCTAAGGCTGCATCTCCCCGGTTCTATGTAGTACCTTCCATGTGCAGCATTTCCTAAGGCTGCATCTCCCCACTTCTAAGTAGTACCTTCCATGTGCTGCATTCCCTATGGCTGCATCTCCCCGCTTCTAAGTAGTACCTTCCATGTGCAGCATTCTCTAAGGCTGCATCTCCCCACTTCTATGTAGTACCTTCCATGTGCAGCATTCTCTAAGGCTGCATCCCCCACTTCTATGTAGTACTTTCCATGTGCAATATTTCCTAAAGCTGCATGTCCCCGGTTCTACGTAGTACCTTCCATGTGCAGCATTCCCTAAGCCTGCATCTCCCTGCTTCTATGTAGTACCTTCCATGTGCAATATTCCATCAGGCTGTATGTCCCCAGTTCTATGCAGTACCTTCCATGTGCAATATTTCCTAAGGCTGCATGTCCCCAGTTCTATGTAGTACCTTCCATGTACAATATTCCCTCAGGCAGCATGTCCCCGGCTCTATACAGTACCTTCCATGTGCTGCATTCCCTAAGGCTGCATCTCCCCGGTTCTATGCAGTACCTTCCATGTGCAGCATTCCCTAAGGCTGCATGACCTCAGTTCTATGTAGTACCTTCCATGTGCAATATTTCCTAAGGCTGCATGTCCCCAGTTCTATGTAGTACCTTCCATGTGCAGCATTTCCTAAGGGCCCTTTCACACTGGCGTGGTGTGGCAAAATTGCCGCACTGCTACTGCAGCCTAATGTAACCCTATGGGGAAGTTCATACTTCCCATGTTGCGAGGTTTTTTTAAAAAGCTGACGACGCATTGCGGCGCGCATGCGCAGAAGCGTATTTTTACAATATGCTTCAGTACACTTCCACATATCTGAAGCAGGAAGTGACCGCAAGCACACATCACTTCCTGCTTGGACAATTGCCAGACGGAACACACTGTAGTAAACGCAATGTTGCCTGAAAGCCTGTTTTTGGCGGTGCGTCACTGACGCCAAAATAGTCTGAAACCAGCCTAAGGCTGCATCTCCCCGGTTCTATGCAGTACCTTCCATGTGCAACATTCCCTAAGGCTGCATCTCCCAGGTTCTATGCAGTACCTTCCATGTGCAGCATTCCCTAAGGATGCATCTCCCCGGTTCTATGTAGTACCTTCCATGTGCAGCATTTCCTAAGGCTGCATCTCCCCACTTCTATGTAGTACCTTCCATGTGCTGCATTCCCTATGGCTGCATCTCCCCGCTTCTAAGTAGTACCTTCCATGTGCAGCATTCTCTAAGGCTGCATCTCCCCACTTCTATGTAGTACCTTCCATGTGCAGCATTCTCTAAGGCTGCATCCCCCCACTTCTATGTAGTACCTTCCATGTGCAATATTTCCTAAAGCTGCATGTCCCCGGTTCTACGTAGTACCTTCCATGTGCAGCATTCCCTAAGCCTGCATCTCCCTGCTTCTATGTAGTACCTTCCATGTGCAATATTCCATCAGGCTGTATGTCCCCAGTTCTATGCAGTACCTTCCATTTGCAACATTCCCTAAGGCTGCATCTCCCCGGGTCTATGTAGTACCTTCCATGTGCAACATTCCCTAAGGATGCATCCCCCCGGGTCTATATAGTACCTTCCATGTGCAGCATTCCCTAAGGCTGCATCTCCCCGGTTCTATGTAGTACCTTCCATGTGCAGCATTTCCTAAGGCTGCATCTCCCCGTTCTATGTAGTACCTTCCATGTGCAGCATTCCCTAAGGCTGCATCTCCCCGTTTCTATGCAGTACCTTCCATGTGCAGCATTCCTTAAGGCTGCATGTCCCCGGTTCTATGTAGTACCTTCCATGTGCAGCATTTTCTAAGGCTGCATGTCCCCGATTCTATGTAGTACCTTCCATGTGCAGCATTCCCTAAGGCTGCATCTCCCCGGTTCTATGCTGTACCTTCCATGTGCAGCATTCCCTAAGGCTGCATCTCCCCGGGTCTATGTAGTACCTTCCATGTGCAGCATTTCCTAAGGCTGCATGTCCCCGGTTCTATGTAGTACCTTCCATGTGCAGCATTTCCTAAGGCTGCATGTCCCCGGTTCTATGCAGTACCTTCCATGTGCAGCATTCCCTAAGGCTGCATCTCCCCGTTTCTATGCAGTACCTTCCATGTGCAGCATTTCCTAAGGCTGCATCTCCCCGGTTCTATGCAGTACCTTCCATATGCAGCATTCCCTAAGGCTGCATCTCCCCGGTTCTATGCAGTACCTTCCATCTGCAGGATTCCCTAAGGCTGCATCTCCCCGGTTCTATGCTGTACCTTCCATGTGCAGCATTCCCTAAGGCTGCATCTCCCCGGGTCTATGTAGTACCTTCCATGTGCAGCATTTCCTAAGGCTGCATGTCCCCGGTTCTATGCAGTACCTTCCATGTGCAGCATTCCCTAAGGCTGCATCTCCCCGTTTCTATGCAGTACCTTCCATGTGCAGCATTTCCTAAGGCTGCATCTCCCCGGTTCTATGCAGTACCTTCCATATGCAGCATTCCCTAAGGCTGCATCTCCCCGGTTCTATGCAGTACCTTCCATCTGCAGCATTCCCTAAGGCTGCATCTCCCCGGTTCTATGCTGTACCTTCCATGTGCAGCATTCCCTAAGGCTGCATCTCCCCGGGTCTATGTAGTACCTTCCATGTGCAGCATTTCCTAAGGCTGCATGTCCCCGGTTCTATGTAGTACCTTCCATGTGCAGCATTTCCTAAGGCTGCATGTCCCCGGTTCTATGCAGTACCTTCCATGTGCAGCATTCCCTAAGGCTGCATCTCCCCGTTTCTATGCAGTACCTTCCATGTGCAGCATTTCCTAAGGCTGCATCTCCCCGGTTCTATGCAGTACCTTCCATATGCAGCATTCCCTAAGGCTGCATCTCCCCGGTTCTATGCAGTACCTTCCATCTGCAGCATTCCCTAAGGCTGCATCTCCCCGGTTCTATGTAGTACCTTCCATGTGCAGCATTTTCTAAGGCTGCATCTCCCCGATTCTATGTAGTACCTTCCATGTGCAGCATTCCCTAAGGCTGCATCTCCCCGGTTCTATGCTGTACCTTCCATGTGCAGCATTCCCTAAGGCTGCATCTCCCCGGGTCTATGTAGTACCTTCCATGTGCAGCATTTCCTAAGGCTGCATGTCCCCGGTTCTATGTAGTACCTTCCATGTGCAGCATTTCCTAAGGCTGCATGTCCCCGGTTCTATGCAGTACCTTCCATGTGCAGCATTCCCTAAGGCTGCATCTCCCCGTTTCTATGCAGTACCTTCCATGTGCAGCATTTCCTAAGGCTGCATCTCCCCGGTTCTATGCAGTACCTTCCATATGCAGCATTCCCTAAGGCTGCATCTCCCCGGTTCTATGCAGTACCTTCCATCTGCAGCATTCCCTAAGGCTGCATCTCCCCGGTTCTATGCTGTACCTTCCATGTGCAGCATTCCCTAAGGCAGCATGTCCCTTTTACCTTTTATTTTCAGCCACCCACAGGTAGCATCTCTCCGGTTCTAAGTAGTACCTTCCATGTGCAGCATTCCATCAGGCCATGTCCTTTCTGGGTAGAAATCCAGTCTTTACCATATGTAATTAGGTTCAATTGCAAAGCACTAGGAAAGTGCCTGGCACAAACTCATTTCCAAAGTAGTAAAGAGCTGCCAGTACTGATAAAACTAATGAAAGTAGTTTTCATACAATAATGATATCACAAAAATCAAGTGTTTGGTTTTCACAATTTCACATTTTACCTTTCTCGGGCATTGAAATAGTAGGAATGAGGGATTGATGAACTCCTTTCCTTCCGGTAAGAACCAAAAGCAACTCAACTCATGGATTTGTGGACTGTTAAAGTGAATGGGAACTGCATTTAAAAAAAATGAGACAGATACTTACCCAAGGAGAGGGAAGGCTCTGGGTCATATAGAGCCTTCCGGCTCCTCTCCTGGTCCCCTCGTTCCAGTGCTGGCTCGCCCGGTAGCAGTATTTGACTAAATTTGTCGAATACTGCTTTATTCGGCCGAAGGAGGCTTCAGAAGTCTTCAGGGAGCCCGAGTGCTCCTGAAGAAGGGCAGCCCTGTACTGAGCCTGTGCAAGCACGCTCTCTTGCACGCTCACGCCTGTGCAGTATGGAGTCGCACGTCTTCGGGAGGACACGGCTCCCGAAGATTTCCAATCACACTTTCGGTGGGGGATTGAAGCGGGGGGGGGGGGGGGGGGAGGGAGCCAGCACAGGATAGAGGGCACCGAGAGAGGAGACGGAAGGCTCTATACGACCCAGAGCCTTCCCTCTCCTTAGGTAAGTATTTGCTTCATTTTTTTTAAAATGCGGTTCCCATTCACATTAAATGTTACATATCTTATACAGCATATCAGTAATATGTGACAATATTACTGGGACTGCAGAACCAGGACCACAAGAATAGGCTCTCCTCCTGTTTCTAGCTACCAAATGCCCCATGGTTCCCGATTGCTGCCGGGCCCCCCAAGGCTCCCTCTGACTTGTGCTCCCCGGGGCCCCTGCAAAGTCTTTCCCTGACTTGTGCTCCCTGGGGCCCCTGCAAAGTCTTCCCCTGACTTGTGCTCCCCGGGGCCCCAGCAAAGTCTCCCCCTGACTTGTGCAACCCGGGGCCCCTGCAAAGTCTCCCCCTGACTTGAGCTTCCCGGGGCCCCTGCAAAGTCTCCCCCTGACTTGGGCTCCTTGGGGCCCCTGTAAAATCTCCCTTCGACTTGGGCTTCCCGGGGCCCCTGCAAAGTCTCCCCCTGACTTGTGCTCCCCGGGGCCCCTGCAATGTCTCACTCTCACTTGTGCTCCCCGGGGCCCCTGCAATGTCTCCCCGACTTGTGCTTCGCGGGGCCCCTGTAATGCCTCCCTCTCACTTGTGCTCCCCGGGGGCCCCTGCAATGTCTCCCTCTGACTTGGGCTTCCCGGGGCCCCTGCGAAGTCTTCCCCTGACTTGTGCTCCCCGGGGCCCCTGTAATGTCTCCCTCTCACTTGTGCTCCTCGGGGGCCCCTGCCATGTCTCCCTCTGACTTGGGATTCCCGGGGCCCCTGCGAAGTCTTCCCCTGACTTGTGCTCCCCGGGGCCCCTGCAAAGTCTCCCTCTGACTTGTGCTCCCCGGGGCCCCTGCAAAGTCTCCCCGACTTGTGCTTCGCGGGGCCCCTGTAATGTCTCCCTCTCACTTGTGCTCCCCGGGGCCCCTGCAATGTCTCCCTCTGACTTGGGCTTCCCGGGGCCCCTGCGAAGTCTTCCCCTGACTTGTGCTCCCCGGGGCCCCTGCAATGTCTCCCTCTGACTTGTGCTTCCAGGGGCCCCTGCAATGTCTCCCTCTGACTTGTGCTCCCCGGGGCCCCTGCAATGTCTCCCTCTGACTTGTGCTCCCCCGGGGCCCCTGCAATGTCTCCCTCTGACTTGTGCTCCCCGGGGCCCCTGCAATGTCTGCCTCTGACTTGTGCTCCCCGGGGCCCCTGCAAAGTCTTCTCCAAAGTCTTTCAGCTATCATTCCCCTATAATAAAAAGGGGATACATGGCAGTGTCTGCAAGCCAGATTACTAGAGATTACGGTGTTGGTGGGGGGCCTTCTTAGTCTAATAGGAATCAGTGTGTGACGGCTCGGGTGGGAGGGATGGAGGGGCGCACTTTGGTGCCTCAGCCTTGGATGCTGGAGGACCCAATGCCTGCCAAGACAACCACAGTGTCAGAGTTGAAAGAAGGGGATGGGGAACAGTTTTCTGATGATTACTACTATTAAATGCATACATAGAAGCTGAGCCGGGACAAGGTCCTTCAGCACCCAAGGCTGAGACACCAAAGTGCACCCGACCATCCACCCCAGCCCACCACTCCCAGTGATATTACTGTGCCTCCAGCTAAACAGACATATGAAAACATGTATGAACATTTATTTAAAGCTAGCAAATGTTTGACTGTCAGCATACTTATGAGAACTAGCTAAACCTGCATCCCTGGATTCTTGTATAATAGTAAGTGTTCCATAGGCTTCTTTACAGAACACATAAAACACAATTTTATCAGTCACTAGATTTTTGTGTGTGTGTGTTTATATAGCATTGAAGCTTGTGTCAACACTGTTCATTGTCAATACAGGTAGTTCCCGGTTAACAAACGAGATAGGGACTGTAGGTTCGTTCTTAACTTGAATCTGTTCTTAAGTCGAAACACTGTGCATTCTCTGTCCCCTGTAAGTCGGGGACTACCTGTAGTTTAAAAAAACTTAACCGAAAGAAGGATCCAAAATAAATAAAAACCTCACTGGCATGCCTTGTTATTTACACGCCGCGGTCTGGTTAAAAGTAGACATGATCTGCAATATGGAAGCTATGAGCATTACCTCAGAATAGGGATAAAATCAAATTTCCAGAGTTGCTAGCACATAGAAGTTGCATACCAAAATCTTACATACATACAATACCAACACTGCACAGACACCTACTTAAAAAAGGCAACTCATACCTCCCAACGTGACTTCATAATGATGATATTCCCACCAAACATCTTATGTAAACAATAAATAACGATGTCCTATAATAGCATATCTTAATAATTACCACCATCATATAAACACACCTTCATAAAAATGATCTTGTATTTAAAAAAAAAGGTACAGTATATGCTACTGCGCAGATTTACCATACTTATCCCCTGTACTGCCTACGCTTGTCAACATCACATGCCTGGTATCTGCCATCAAGCATGACAGCATATTGCTTTTCCAGCCTTCCACTGTGCATGCACCCACTTAAAGCGGTTTAAAACTCTGATAAAATATTTAACAAAAATGTGTTTTCCTACTTTTTATAACCCATACAATTATCATATTTGCTTTTGTGCACAAGTATTATAATTCATTTAGAAATGATAAGTTCCCAAAGTTCAGTTTATTTACTTTGAAAGCTGCTGGTGCATTTTATTCATAACTGTTGTAATTCTGTTGTAAATGCAGCCAGCAGTGATTTCTGACCTGTGTTTCACTTCAGGACTCATTAGCATAAGTTTCTGCACAGCCAGAGAATGTTTACTTAATTGTATCAAGTAAAGAATGTGTACAGAAGATAAACTTTTCACCAGTTCCATGTGAGCTGCCCCTGTTGGAGAAAAAGTCAGTCCTGTGATGTAACCCTTTAATGCTGGATACACACCATGCGTTTCCGCGTTCGATGCTGCGGTCGATGCGCGTCGATTCGATTATTTCCGACATGTCCGATTCAAGCTTCGATGGATCGTTAGGTCGATTTGCCATACTTTACATGGCATTCGACCTAAAAATCATCGAAATTCGTTCCGGAATGTTTGGAAATAATCGAATCGACGCGTATCGACGGCCGCGTGCGACGCGGAAACTCATGGTGTGTATCCAGCATAAGGCCTAGTGCACACCAGAGCGGTTCTGATGCGGTTTGCGATCCGCTTGCGGGTGCGGATCCGCTAGGGTAATGTATTTCAATGGGCTGGTGCACACCAGAGCGGGAGGCGTTTTGCAGAAACGCATACTCCCGGGCTGCTGCAGATTTTGGATTGCGAAGGCGTTTCTGCCTCAATGTTAAGTATAGGAAAAATGCAAACCGCTCTGAAAAACGGCACTTCAGAGCGGTTTGCCAGGCGTTTTTTGTTACAGTAGCTGTTCAGTAACAGCTTTACTGTAACAATACATGAAATCTACTACACCACAAACGCTTCACAAAACCGCAAAACGCTAGCTGAAACGCTACAGAAAAAGAAGAAAAAGCGTGTCAAAATCTGCTAGCATTTTGCGGATCTGCTAGCGGTTTTTGGTGTGCACCAGGCCTAAGTGCATTTTAAACTAAAGAAAACACTGAGAATCCCCATGAGGAGATGGGCTAGTCTAAAACCTGTTATGTCAGATTTCTACTACCTACTGTAAGTGATAGCAACATAGGAGAAAGGTAATTTATGGCTCATTTTACTCTGGAAGAAATGTACTTCTAATTTGTATGTGTTTACATGTATTTTAAATTTTACTATTTTCGTGATAGTGGTGATTTAAGCATCGTTGCCCTAGCATCGTACCTAAAACTCTTACCTACAGTTAGGTCCATAAATATTTGGCCAGAGACAACTTTTTTTTCTAATTTTGGTTCTGTACATTGCTACAATGAAATTTAAATGAAACAACTTACTGGATGTGAGGAAACGCGGAAAAGCCGCCGTCTCTCGAGGTGAGGCGGCTGTTTCCGCGTCCAGCATGGCGTCACAACGCGGAAAAAACGCCGCATGCCGCATGGGCAGTGCGGCGGAATCCGCATTGGTAACGGCGGAATCCGCATCAGAGGCGGCCCCCGCATTAGATTCATTGCATGACAGTACTGGTGTGGCTGGGACTGATAGTCCACCAAGATTCAGACTTACACGCGCGCGAGCGCAGAGGCAGAGTTTAAATAGCAGTTAGAAGGGTGTCGGCTGACCAGCTGGGTCAGCTGACAAATTCCACTGCTCCCATTGGACCAGCAATTAGGGAGGTCCTGGAAAGGTCCTAGAGTATATATACTGCTGGTTGTTCACTTGCTCTTTGTCTGGCGTGCGATCACACATGTGGGAGCACCCAGATCCGTAGTCAGATCCGTAAGTGTGCCGGGACCAGCTGGAGCTGTAATCCTACACTTAGCTAGATTCTGTTGATAGCTAAAGTACTAGTTTGATTGTGATTATCTGTTATGACTTTTGCCTGCCTTGACCACCCTTCTGAACTCTGATCTTGTACCTCGATATTTCTGACACTCTGTTGCCGAACCCCGGCTCGTTCCTTGACTCTGCTTCTGCCTCCTGATTTTGTACCCCGATATATCTGATACCCCGTTGCTGAACCCTGCCTGTACTTTGACTCCGCCTTTGCCTCCTGATCTTGTACTTTATCTGTCTGTGTGTGTACGACCTGGCTTGTCCGACCTCGAGAACCGACCTTACCGTTAGAGGCGGTTCCTCGCTCTGTTAGCGATCCTCCCTCCTGAGGGTCACTTTCAGATATACCTTCCTACTGTCAGTCTGACTCCTCCCGTCTTGGAGAGCTCAGGTCTGCGGAAGGAATCTGTGCAGTACTCCTTGCTGAATTGAGGCCTTGTCCTCTAAGTGTTACTGTTACACTAAACACTACACTCTACTCAGGTGAACAGAGGTTAGTTTGTATATCGGATTATCGGTGAGACTGCAGATCACTTATAATCTGGTATATATCTGTATTTCCGGTGATACTGCAGATCACCGGTAATCAGATACTCTCTGCACCCACCGATCGTTACACTGGACTATACAGACTTTCAACTTTAATTCTGTGGGTTGAACAAAAACATTTTTAACACAATTACCTTCATTTCATTTCAAGTAATTGGAAAGTTGACTCAAAAGCTATTTCATGGGCAGGTGTGGGCAAGTCCACCCTTGTGTCACTATCAATTAAGCAGATAAAAGGCCTGGAGTTGATTTGAGGCATGGTGCTTGCACATGGAGGATTTTGCTGTGAACAGACAACATGTGGTCAAAGGAACTCTCCATGCAGGTGAAAAAAACTATCCTTAACCACTTGATGACCCACCCTTTACCCCCCCCTTAAGGACCAGCGCTGTTTTTAGTGATCTGTGCTGGGTGGGCTCTGCAGCCCCCAGCACAGATCAGGTAGCAGGCAGAGAGATCAGATTGCCCTCCTTTTTTCCCCCCTATGGGGATGATGTGCAGGTGGGGTCTGATCTCTTCTGCCTGCCTGAGTGTTGCGGGGGGGGGGGCACCTCAAAGCCCCCCTCCGCGGCGAAATTCCCCCCTCCCTCTCCTACCTGCTCCCCCCGGTGATTGGGGCTGCATAGGACGCTATCCGTCTTGTGCAGCCAGTGACAGGCTGTCCCCTGTCACATGGCGGCGATCCCCGGCCGCTGATTGGCCGGGGATTGCCGATCTGCCTTACGGCGCTGCTGCGCAGCAGCGCCGTACAATGTAAACAAAGGAGACATGTGTCTCCTACGTTTACATTTAGTCTGCGAGCCGCAATCAGCGGCTCACAGGCTATTCACGGAGACCCGCTCCGTGATCTGACAGGAAACGGCCGCTCGCGCGAGCGGCCTTTCCTGATTAATTAGGGAGGCACCTGGCGACGCAGAACTGCGTCGCTGGTCCTCCAGCTACCACTTTGCCGCCGCACGGTATGAGTGTGCGGTCGGCAAGTGGTTAAAGAGGAACTCCAGTGAAAATAATGTAATAAAAAAAGTGCTTCATTTTTACAATAATTATGTATAAATGATTTAGTCAGTGTTTGCTCATTGTAAAATCTTTCCTCTCCTCGATTTACATTCTGACATTTATTACATGGTGACATTTTTACTGTGGGCAGGTTATGTAGCTGCTGCTAGCTGTTTTGGCAGTTAGAGACAGCTGTAAACAGCTAATTCCTGTCTGTGAACCTTGTTACATTGTAACAAACTGCAAAAAGTACCGCGGTCCCAGAGCTTCTTGTGAGAGGGGTTTCAGCACAAAATCAGTCATACAGCGCCCCCTGATGGTCTGTTTGTGAAAAGCAATATATTTCTCATGTAAAAGGGGGTATCAGCTACTGATTGGGATAAAGTTCAATTCTTGGTTGGAGTTTCTCTTTAAACTTCAAAAACAGAACAAAACCCTTCTGAGAAATTGCTACAATAATACCAGTGGCAAATCTACAGTTTGGTACATCCTGAGAAAGAAAGCAAGCACTGGTGAACTCGGCAACGCAAAAAGACCTTCACATCAACGGAACAGTGGTGGATGATCGCAGAATAATTTCCATGGTGAAGAGAAACCCCTTCACAACAGCTATCCAAGTGAACAACACTCTCCAGGGGGTAGGTATATTAACCTCCCTGGCGGTAAGCCCGAGCTGAGCTCAGGCTAAGCTGCCGCGGAGGATTTCGCCGCTATCCACCACGCCGATTCGCCGCTACCCACTGCCCCCCCCCCGACCCCTTGCGCAGCCTGGCCAATCACTGCCAGGCAGCGCTAAGGGGTGGATCAGGACTCCCTCCGACGCCATGACGTGGATGACGTCATCCCGATCGTCGCCATGGCGACGGGAAGCCAAACAGGAAATCCCGTTCTGAACGGGATTTCCTGTTTGCTCTGATCGCTGGAGGTGATCGGAAGGGAAGGGGGGATGCCGCTGCATAGCGGCTATCATGTAGCCAGCACTAGGCTAGCTACATGATTTAAAAAAATTTTTTTTAAAGTGCTGCAACGCCCCCCCCTCTCCCCCCGGTGATTTTATTGTAACGCCAGGGGGGTTAATATCCAAGTCTACCATAAGGCTGCTTACACACAGGGACGTTACAGGCGCATGTTAGTGCAGCCTGTAACGCTCCCCCAACGTACAGCAATGTAACACAAGTGGGCTGTTCACACTGCCCACGTTGCGTTACATGTAACCCTGCACGTTCTTCAGAAAGTGCAGCATGCTACGGCGTTACAGCGGCTTAAGCCGCGTTAGACTGTTTGCACATGCTCAGTCATGTTGGGGAGGAGTGGAGAGCGGCCAGGCACATGGCTAATTAATATTCACTGCACGTTGTGACGTGCAGTGTTTACTTCCTGGTGCGGCCGCTCTGTGCGACGATTGGCCGGCGGGACCACGTAATGCCGCATGCGTCCAAAAGTACGCATCACGGCATCACGGACGCCAGAGTGAGCTGCACAACGCGGCTCACTCTGACGTCCACATCGAAGAGCACCAGGCCTCGCGTTAGGTGCACGTTATGCGACCTTAACGTAGCACCTAACGCAACGTCTTGGTGTGCAAGTAGCCTAAAGCAAGGACTGCATGAAAGTAAATACAGAGGATGCACTGTAATGCTGGAATTACACCATACAATTTTCTGTTAGATTTTTCTGTTAGATTCTCTAATGCTGGGCATACACGGCGAGTTTCTGGTTATCAATCGAGCCGCTGATGGTTCGATTGATAATATCCGGCGTGTCCGTTCACCGCGGTGGATCGATTTCGCGCTCGATCCCTGCGGGTGGACAATGCAAAAAATGAAGCGCTGATAAGGAAGTGCCTGTGGGGACGAGCAGGAATCGATCCACACGCCCGCGCGGACGAGCGGGTACGCGCCAGCATCGAGCCGCTGGCTCGATACCGGCGCATTATCGAGCCGTGTATGCCCGGCATTAGTTCAACATGTTGGAAATTTATCTATCTTACCATCTATCTGCCGAGCAATTAGGCATTGTTCGACTCAGCAGGAAAGGAGCAGAAGACAATGCACCAGAGATAATGACCATTCTCTACAGAAAATAATCTAATTATGCCTTCTAACAAAAAATCTAATGGCGGACATGCACAGTACTTTTTCACTTGTGTAATCGAGCAGCTGGCTCGATTCCGGCACGTCCCCGCTAGTCCCCATGGGCGACTGGATCCGGATCGATTCCCTCTCGTCCCTGAGGGCACTTCCTTATCTTCGGTTCGTTTTTTCTTTTGTCCTGCCCGCCGGTATCGAGCGCGGAATCGATCCGGCGGACAAGTCGGAAAATATCAATCGAGCCATCAGCGGCTCGATTAAACGGTACGAAACGTACCGTGTATGCCTAGCATTACAGAAAAATCTAACAGAAGAATCTAACAGAAAATTGTATGGTGTAATCCCAGCATTAAGGTAGCCATACACTGGTCGATTTGCCATCAGATTCGACCAACAGATAGATCCCTCTCTGATCGAATCTGATCAGAGAGGGATCGTATTCGATCAGAGAGGGATCGTATGGCTACCTTTACTGCAAACAGATTGTGAACCGATTTCAGCATGAAACCGTTCACAATCTGTTGTGGTGGTGGTGGTGCTGCCGCCACTCCCCCCGCCCGCATACATTACCTGCTCCGCCGGCGCGACTCCAGTCCCCAGGTCTCCGCTGCCTTCTCCGCTCTGGTCTCCAGGTCCGGCATGCTTTACTTCTTCCTGCCCGGCAGGAAGTTTAAACAGTAGAGCGCCCTCTGTTTAAACTTCCTGCCGGGCAGGAGGAACTGAAGCATGCCGGAGACCAGTGCAGACACGGAGCAGCGGTGACCGGGGGTAGTCGCGCCGGCGGAGCAGGTAATGTATTGCCGCTCTATTGCGTCAGTTGTCGGGCACTCGAACGCCGCTAGCGACGCGCTCCCTACCCGCGGGCGATCGACGGTAATTTTCCGCATGGAGCAATCAACGGGATCGGACGTAATGGATCGAAATTCAGCGTGTAGCGCGAACGATTGGCAGCAGATTCGACCTCAGTGATCGAATCTGCTGTCGAAACGGCGGCAAATCGGGCCAGTGTATGGCCAGCTTTAGATACAAGCCACTCAAAAGCCTCAAGAAGAGAAAGGGTAGATTGGACTTTGCTAAAGAACATCTAAAAAAGTCAGCACAGTTCTGGAAAAACATTCTTTGGACAGATGAAACCAACCAATATCTAGCTCTATCAGAATGATGGCAAGAAAAAAGTATGGAGAAGGCATGACAAAGCTCATTATCCAAGTATACCACATCATCTGTAAAACACAGTGGATGATGCAACACAAGACAGAAGCAGCCAAATGAATTCTGAGGTGCTCAGAGTCATACTGGGTTTGATTCATGAACCTGCACTGCTAAAGCAGCGCACCTTAATATGAAGGAGCAGCCGCTATGCATGCCTTACAAAGCAGCACTCGCTGCGAGGAGTGTGCCTTCCTTAAAGTGAACCTTAAGCCAGAAAAAAAAATGAGTTTTACTCACCTGGGGCTTCTACCAGCCCCCTGCTGCAGTCTTGTGCCCTCGCAGCCACTCACTAATCCTCTGGTCCCACGCTGCCAGCTAGTTTTGTTTTTGCCGACAGGCCCGTCAGGACTGGCCACGCATATCTTTTTCCGCATTCCCGACTGTAATTAACGCTATTGCGGACCGCAACGCTTACAAAGATACGGGTTGACGCATTACCTACGCGTAAAGAGAATCTGTACTCTAAAATTTTTACAGCAAAAAGCATACCATTCTATTCATTATGTTCTCCTGGGCCCCTCTGTGCTGTTTTTGCCACTCTCTGCTGCAAACCTGGCTTGTAATTGCCAGTTTTAGGCACTGTTTGCAAACAAACTAACCAGCTTGTGATAGGCTCACATAAGCAGAGTGTGTGAGTCATACAGAGCCTGCAGGGGGCCTGGAGGGGGTGTGTATAGCTTCCGCCAATGACAAGCAGTGCAGCACATTCCACACATTCCTGCCTCTGCCGACAGAGCCGACAGAAGAGAGAAGATTAGATCATATAACAGAGATGACACAGCTAGGGCTTGATTCACAAAGCGGTGCTAACTGTTAGCACGCCTGTGAAAACCCCATTAGCACGTCTAAACAAGCTTTTCGCGCATAAAACTTTACGCGCGCAAAACTTTATGCGCGTACTGCACAGAGCACAGGGCGCACCGCGCGAAGTGCCCATTAAAGCCTATGGGACTTTGCGCGCGTAAAACTTTACGCGCGCAAAGTTAGCGCACGATCTGATTGAGAAATCCGGTGCTAACCTACTTAGCACCCTGGTTAGCGCGTCTAAAGACTTTAGACGTGCTAAGTAGGTTAGCACCGCTTTGTGAATCAAGCCCCAACTGTGCTATTTGCCCCCTTCCTAATTTCTTATTCTTTTGCATGTTTGTCACACTTAAATGTTTCTGCTCATCAAAAACCGTTAACTATTAGTCAAAGATAACATAATTGAACACAAAATGCAGTTTTAAATGATGATTTTTATTATTTAGTGAGAAAAAAAACTCCAAATCTACATGGCCCTGTGTGAAAAAGTGATTGCCCCCCTTGTTAAAAAAATAACTTAACTGTGGTTTATCACGCCTGAGTTCAATTTCTGTAGTCACCCCCAGGCCTGATTACTGCCACACCTGTTTCAATCAAGAAATCACTTAAATAGGAGCTATCTGACACAGAGAAGTAGACCAAAAGCACCTCAAAAGCTAGACATCATGACAAGATCCAAAGAAATTCAGGAACAAACGAGTGTTACCCCCCCACTTTGAATGTCTGTATGATCCTGGAATAAATTAGCAAGCATTAGTTTTGGTGCCCAGCGCTGTTTTCTTCCTACTGCATACGAATCACTACAGCTGAGAGCACATCACTGCTGAGCTCTTCCTGGATCACCTTGCTGTTAGCCATCATCGAGTGCCAGCTCTCTCTTTCTACACTCTTCTTTGGTTGGAGAACAAAAGTAATTGAGATCTATCAGTCTGGTAAAGGTTATAAAGCCATTTCTAAAGCTTTGGGACTCCAGCGAACCACAGTGAGAGCCATTATCCACAAATGGCAAAAACATGGAGCAGTGAACCTTCCCAGGAGTGGCCGGCCGACCAAAATTACCCCAAGAGCCCAGAGAAAACTCATCCGAGAGGCCACAAAAGACCCCAGGACAACATCTAAAGAACTGCAGGCCTCACTTGCCTCAATTAAGGTCAGTGTTCACGACTCCACCATAAGAAAGAGACTGGGCAAAAACGGCCTGCATGGCAGATATCCAAGGCGCAAACCACTTTTAAGCAAAGAGAACAGTAAGGCTCGTCTCAATTTTGCTAAAAAACATCTCAATGATTGCCAAGACTTTTGGGAAAATACCTTGTGGACCGACGAGACAAAAGTTGAACTTTTTGGAAGTTGCGTGTCCCGTTACATCTGGCGTAGAAGTAACACAGCATTTCAGCAAAAGAACATCATACCAACAGTAAAATATGGTGGTGGTAGTGTGATGGTCTGGGGTTGTTTTGCTGCTTCAGGACCTGGAAGGCTTGCTGTGATAGATGGAACCATGAATTCTACTGTCTACCAAAAAATCCTGAAGGAGAATGTCCGGCCATCTGTTCGTCAACTCAAGCTGAAGCGATCTTGGGTGCTGCAGCAGGACAATGACCCAAAACACACCAGAAAATCCACCTCTGAATGGCTGAAGAAAAACAAAATGAAGACTTTGGAGTGGCCTAGTCAAAGTCCTGACCTGAATCCTATTGAGATGTTGTGGCATGACCTTAAAAAGGCGGTTCATGCTAGAAAACCCTCAAATAAAGCTGAATTACAACAATTCTGCAAAGATGAGTGGGCCAAAATTCCTCCAGAGCGCTGTAAAAGACTCGTTGCAAGTTATCGCAAACACTTGATTGCAGTTATTGCTGCTAAGGGTGACCCAACCAGTTATTAGGTTCAGGAGGCAATTTCTTTTTCACACAGGGCCATGTAGGTTTTGAGGGTTTTTTTCTCACTAAATAATAAAAACCATCATTTAAAACTGCATTTTGTGTTCAATTATGTTATCTGTGACAAACATGCAAAAGAATAAGAAATCAGGAAGGAGGCAAATAGTTTCTCACATCACTGTAGGAAAGGCTGCAGTAAGCCAGAGCACATTAGAACAGGCAAAGGAACTTATAGGATAGAAGAACTAAGGCTGAAAATTTTGTTACAGAGTCTCTTTAAAGGAAACGTCAGGCAATCTATGCCTGGGGCTTCCTCCAGCCCCTTGCAGCCGACAAGTCCCTCTTTGCAGCTCTGTTCCCAGTACATACATACACACACACACACAGCCTTATTATTTTACTACATGAGAGCACATGCTATATGGAGGAACAACAATGACATGCTGAACATAAGATATAGTATCAATGTAACTTTGGCAAAATATTCAGAATGTCACTGATTGATACTGTTATTACAAGAACTTGGACTCAGTATAAGACAAAAAGCTCTCAATGAAGCAGCAACAGTAAGACATCAATCTCCACTCCATTGAGTTGTAAAAGTATTCAGAGGCCATAAAGTCATTAGCCCGTGTGATAAGAATCTCGGAATCCTTTTGCTGAAAAGGGAAAGTCTACAACTTTTATTCAAAATGTGACTCCTTTGTTTGTAAAGTCTTTGTCAAGTCTTTAGAACTTAGCTGCAGTGTGAGACAGATGTTTTTTACGAACCCTAGGGAGCAGGGACAGTGTACAAATTCCAAAGTGTTTGTGAGTCCTTATCTGTGTAGTGGACACATGCAGTCAATATAACAATGGTGTGAGAGCAGAATACGTTTTTTTTCTCCATGCCCTTAGCTGTCAGTCTCTCAAACTTTTTCCCCCACGGGCCCCCTGTGGCGTCTGGGCCCCCCTGCGGAGGCATACCTTGCAGGGTCTATTGTTACGCCCCTGCTGCTATGTAAGGCCCCGTTCACACTTGCGTTTTGGCATGCAAACGGACCGGATCCGGATCGGATCAGGACCTGATCCGGATCGGAACCGTACGGTTCCGTTTGCATCAGGAATTTATCAGGCTGCCATCCGGATCCATGTGGTAAAAACAGCAAAATTACTAATAAAATTGTTGAGGTCAGCAGAAGGTGCACCTGGTGCACCTGTAGAATCAGGTCATCCACTGTTTAGGCCTCACCTCCACCTCCGATATACTGCCAAACAGCTCCAGCACGTAAGGTCACTGCTGCTCCACTGCTGCCCATGTGTCCCCATCCGAAATGGCCGTTAGAATACGCATAGGAAGTGGGGTAGAACGTCAGGTGTTTGTATCCTGTGTGTTCTGTGCTTTCCGTTCCCCATAGGTTTCTATTTCCGGATGGTGCAGTCAGGCTCCGGTCGGGGTGCGTGGGCCGGATGATCCGGACCTGAAAAATAGCGCATGTTGGAAAAGTGTCCGGATCCAGCTCCGTTCTGTACGGAACGTACGCATGTGAACGTCCGCATAGACTTTGCATTGCTATGCGGAACGTACGTTCCGTTTGTACAGTATACAGTCCGGATCCGACCAGGCGAATCTGGACAGGGAACGCTAATGTGAACCAGGCCTAAAGCATGCATAGTGGCTGCTACTTCACATTAAGGTGCTCTGCTTAACAGTGCAGCTTAATGAATTAAGCCCATTGTCTGCTCAAATCCAGCTAAATGCAGTCAAATTGATTGGGGCGGTGTTTCATGATATAGCTAGACAATGACCCAAAACATACACCCATGAGTAAATTAAAGAAAAGAAGTGGAAAAGTTTTGTATGGCCAAGTCAGTCAACTGATCTTAACCCAATTGAGCATGCATTTCACTTGTTGAAGATTAAAATTTGGATAGAAAGGCCGACAAACAACCAGCAACTGAAAGCCACTACATTAAAGGCCTGGCAGAGCATTAAAGAGGAACTGCAGTGAAAATAACGCAATTAAAAAAAAAGTGCTTAATTTTTACAATAATTGTTTATAAATGATTTAGTCAGTATTTACTCCTTGTAAAATCTTTCTTCTCCCGATTTACATTCTGAAATGTATCACATGGCGACATCTTTACTGCTGGCAGGGGATTTCTGTGGAAGGAGATGCTGCTTTTTTGTCAGTTGGAAACAGCTGCTACTTCCCACAATGCAACAAGGCTCTTATAGTGTGATGTCAGTACCTAGAAGCTGACATCACACTATGGAAGGGGTTTCACTACGATATCAGCCATACAGAGCCTCCTGACGATCCGTTTGAGAAATGGTAAATATTTTTTGGGAAAGGCGATATCGGCTACTGATTGGCATGAAGTTCAATCCTTGGTTACAGTTCCTCTTTAAAAAGGAGGAAATCCAGCATCTGATGATGTCCATGATTTCAACAATTCAGGCTGTCATTGCCAGAAAAGGGTTTTCAACTAAGTAATAGAAATAAACATTTTATTTCCAGTAATTTAATTTGTCCAATTACTTTTGAGTCCCTGAAAAGAAGGGATTGTGTTACAAAAAATGCTTTAGTTGTCTCACCTTTTATGCAGTCCAGCCCCGTTTCTATGGGCGTGCGATACGTGCAATCGCCCGGGGCGCTGGATTGTTGCGGCCTGAGGGGGGCGCTGTGGCGGTGGGAGCGGGTATAATAGTAATAACTCACCTTCGTTCAGCAGAATAGCCGATCCCACGCTGCTTCAATGTACTTCCTTTCCCGGCATCTGTCTCAGTAACAGCGCCCCCTGTGATGATGTTCCGCATGTCAACACAGGGGGCGCTGTTACTGAGACTGGAAAGGATGCCTGGAAAGGAAGTACATTGAAGCAGCGTGAGATCGGCTATTCTGCTGAAGAAAAAGGTGAGTTATTACTATTATGCCCGCTCCCACCACGCTGCAGCACCTACCTACCTAATCTATACTGCAGCACCTACCTATCTACCTAATCTATACTGCAGCACCTACTTACCTAACTTATACTGCAGCACCTACCTACCTAACCTATACTGCAGCACCTACCTACCTAACCTATACTGCAGCACCTACCTACCTAATCTATACTGCAGCACCTACTTACCTAATCTATACTGCAGCACCTACCTACCTAATCTATACTGCAGCACCTACCTACCCACCTAACCTGTACTGCAGCACCTACCTACCTAATCTATACTGCAGCACCTACCTAACCTACACTGCGGTCACTTACCTACCTAACCTATACTGCAGCACCTACTTACCTAACCTATACTGCAGTCACTTTCCTACCTAACCTATACAGCAGTTACTTACCTACCTAACCTATACTGCAGTCTCCTACCTATCTAAGCTAAACTGCAGTCACCTTCCTAATAAGCTATACTGCATCACTTACCTACCTAACCTATACAGCAGTCACTTACCTTCCTAATCTATACTGCAGTCACTTACCTACCTAACCTATACAGCAGTCACCTACCTATCTAAGCTATACTGCAATTACTTACCTACCTTACCTATACTGCAGTTTCCTACCTAACCTATACTGGCACCTACCTATCTAAGTTGTACTGCAGTCACCTACCTATCTAAGCTGTACTGCAGTCACCTACCTATCTAACCTGTACAGCAGTCACTTACCTACCTAACCTATACTGCAGTCACCTACCTATCTAACCTATACTGGCACCTACCTATCTAACCTATACAGCAGTCACTTACCTACCTAACCTATGCAGCAGACACCTACCTATCTAACCTATACTGGGGGCATCTACCTATCTAACCTATACTGCAGGCACCTAGCTAATTAACACATACTGGTGGCACCTACGTAGCTAACCTATACTGTGGGCACCTATACCTGGCTCCACGGTGGGGGGGGGTGATTTTTACACCCTCGCCCTGGGTGAAATTTAGCCTAGAAGCTGCCCCGATGCAGTCGTTTTGTTCACCCCACTGAATTAAAGCTAAAAGTTGTCTGCACTTGTCTGCACTACTGAATCTGAGTTGTTTCATTTAAAATTCATTGTGGTAATGTACAGAACCAAAATAATGTATCGGTAAATGTACTCATAAATTGTATGTAGAACAGAGGCGGCAGCAGGATAAAAGTCAATAAAATTTTTAAAAATTGCTTGGAGGAAGTGGTGGGCTTGCCTTCCAAAAGCAGACACGAGATCCTGTCTCCATATAGATCAATATATTTATTATACGGTACCTCAAAAACAGTGCAACGCATTCCGCAGGCCCAGCCCGCTTCATCAGGCAATAAACGTGGGGACAAAACAGAATTTCGGCAATAGCAGGTGTAGCGCCTCAGTGCGCCTCGGGGGGGGGGGGGGGGGGGGGTTGGTGGGTTGTGGGCGCCTATTGGCTGTATTTTATTATTAATCTTTTTTTATCTCTGTGTTTTTTTTGGTTTTTTTTTATATGTGTGGCTCCCCCATCCAGAATTAAGTGGCAGCGGCCGGCCGGGGAATTTACTACTTCCCGGTGCGCAAGGGAAACTCTGCATGCCGCTGGCGCGGTCAAGTCAGTGACGTCACTAGACCAGGCAAGCGGCATGCAGAGCATCCTCCCACACCTGGAAGAGGTAAGCTGTTCACCAGCCACTGCCACTGCACTTAATTCTGGAGTCGGAGGGGAAAGCGAGGAAGGGGGAGCGGGAGCCCCAGGTGAGGGAGGGGGGGAGACGTCCCCCCTTCCCCGCTGCTGTGAGTGTGTGTGTGTGTGTGTGCCCGCTCCCCCTTCCAGGTTACCTAAGCTGGGGCCACCTAGAACTACTACCTAAACTGGGGACACCTATAGAACTACTACCTAAACTGGGGTCACCTATAGACCTGGCTACTTATACTGTAGCTATACTACTGTACTACATTGTACTGCCAGTACTTTACAGAGTATGTAGTCATGTCACTGACTGTCCTCTGAGGAGCTCACAATCTAATCCTGCCATAGTCTAATGCCCTACCATAATGTATTTATATAGCACTGGCATCTTCTGCAGCATTTTGCAGAGAACATAGTCATGTTACATAGAACATAGTAATTTTACTGACTTTTCTCAGAGAAGCTCACAATCTAATACCTACCACTATTTTGTGCGAGAGAACACTGGCTAATGTGTTATTTTTTGCGTGGGAACATTTCCTACTTGCTTTTTTAGGGTCACTTTACTCATATCCGGGGAGAAAACACGGCCCCACTGACTTTGGGTTGTACTCCTACTAGGAAATTTTAATTGGTCACACCCACTGTATGTTATGGACATGCCCACTGCATTCTGCCCATTTTTTGCCAATGTCCTTTGGGGGCGGGGGCGTAGGTCTGGGGTGCCTAGGGCGGCCCAAACCCTAAATACAGCCCTGGTCAAGACCCCGGTGTCATGGCCATTTTTTAAAAGAATGAAACTAGTTTATTAAAGCCTGCAGGAACGGCAGGGAGCAGTGGTAATGGATACTACCTGATCCAGCTCGCACAGTGGCGCGTCTTGCGGCTGCTGTAAAAAGGCAGGGAGCAGGAGAGCGGCTTCCTGTAGCGGCGATGTATATCGCCGTTACCATGGGAACCACGCTCCTGCTTCCACCAACAGAACCTGATAAGGCAATGCAATGGGCGCAGTATTCGCAAGTGTATATATATATATATATATATATATATATATATATATATATATATATATATATATATATAGTCACATGAGGCCCGGTGGATGAAGCATGAATCAGATGACTGCAGAGACAGTTGTTCCAGAATGGCAAGGCAATCCAGTTAATACTTTTCCAGAGATAGTGTAGTCTAGACAAGCCGAGGTCAGTCCAGGCGGCGTTCATGCAAGTCTGTGTCCAAGTAGAGGTCAATCCAGGCAGACAGCAAGCGTTGTCCAGGTACAAGAGCAAGGTTGGCAACAGGAAATCCAGTAAAGATAAACGTAGTCAGGATACCAGGCAGTAGTCGGCAACAGGAATCAATCAGGTAGTGAGTGCATACCCAGCAACAAGCCACAGCTATTGCTATCACGGGTGATGACTGGGTGCTCACTAAGTTTAAATACCAGAACTAACCAATCAACAGAAGCAGAATTGAAAACAAACCAATAGGACTCCAGCGTGTCAACTGATCAGCTGACACGCAAGCAGGGAATTTAGTATCACTATTTACATCGACGGAGCGCATACTGAGATCGCTTCCTCCACCTGTCCAATAGACTTTGACAAGCACTTTGCGTTCCAGTGATTTCAGCGGCTTACTGAGACCCAGAAGTAAGATCTGCAGATCAGGTCTCGGCGTTGCGCTGCCACTGGAATACCACTGACTTTACAAGGACAGTGTAATGTTTACCTGCGCCAGTGATGCATCAGGTTTCTTCAGTGATTTCAGCGGCTTACTGAGACCCAGAAGTAAGATCTGCAGATCAGGTCTCGGCGTTGCGCTGCCACTGGAATACCACTGACTTTACAAGGACAGTGTAATGTTTACCTGCGCCAGTGATGCATCAGGTTTCTTCTGTTCTCCCTGGCAGTCAGACGCTCTGTGATCTTCTCCTGATCACATGACATGCCTCAGGAACCAGAGATATGCAGCATGTGGCTGTCAGGAATATCAGAGGAGACCCAAAGTAGCACTGGAGCAGGTGATTATTACACTGCTCCACTGTGCTACACTACAGAAGGTGGTGCTTTGGAAAATGACTAGGCAGAGCACTGCCATGCTTTAGGCCAACTGCACAATCCCTAGGCTGTGCACTAGTATGATTTTTGCACTCTACATTATGCTTAGCTGGCAAGTTGGCATGATTTATACACTCTGAATAATGCCTAGGCGGTGCACTGGTAAGATAAAGGTTCTCTGCAGAATGCTGACATGGTTTATGCTATCTGTAGAGTGCCTAGGCATGATATAGGCACACCACAAAATGTTTAGGAAACAAGTGCCATGATTTTGTTGATTTGCACAATGGTTAGGCAGTGTGCAGAATGCCTAAGCAGTGCCCTGGAAGATTTAGGTTCTGAACAGAATGCCTAGGCAGCTTGTTCCAATATATAAACAATGCTCTCTAAAATAAAACAGACAAACATCATATTAAAATCCAATGCAACAAGATGTACAGAAAAAGTCCCTCTGACCAACACAAAGGAAGTTACGGAAAATAGTAGGTGTAAATTAATGGAATTTACCAAGTCCATATCAATCTAGGAACTCATTCCAATCGAGATTGTGTCAAGACAAGGTAAGGAAGAAGTCAGAGTGAACACAAAAAGCAGGTAAATATTAGTTTCTACACAGAAGTTGTGGCCATCGTGGAGCGTACACAGAGAGACAGTAAATCCACAAGCTCTCACACTCTACCCTTAGCATTTTTGAAAAAGTAGAGAAAATACATACAAGTTGATATAGACAACACCACACCACAACTCAACAGGTGAACCATAAGGTGCGTACACTCCCACTGGTCGGTCGTTCTCCCGACAGTAGTGCGTGTGTATAGTCTGTCTGCAGACTGATAAGGCTGTTTCTGAATGATCCACTGAGCGGATCATTCAGAAACAGCCTTATCAGTCTGCAGATAGACTGTACACACGCACTACTGTCGAGAGAACGACCGCCCAGCAGGAGGATCTGACGGACCCGTCATTCTCTTTAATAGTGCGTGTGTACGCACCTATAGAGAGGCATAGGGAACAGATGAGGAATTTGAGACCAACCCACATAGTGGAAGAGCAAAAGGAAAAGATTATAATTTGTCAGAAAGGGTAATCTGTGATAAACACACAAGGCCAGCAAATATATCAAGTATCAGACCCAATACCACAGAGCACCTATAGGAGTATTAAAGATCATAAACATCAGACCAGAGGGAACCCCAAGAGCACATGCTGAAAAGTACATGTAATGATCCGCTCAGCTGTCTGCACAGACAGACAGCTGTTTGACCATTCCTTAAGTCTGAGGGCTGCAGGTCTCTGGAAAAGAGACCTGTCTTTGCTTTGCAAGTTTCAGACCTGCTCTGCTGCTGAGGAATTTGCATATATTTGTTATGCAGATTGCCTACCTGCCTCCTTTGAAGGCTGGCAGTATAAATACCATGTTCTCCCAGAATCCTTTGCTGGTCACCTTAATGGATTGTTACTGCTAAACACTCCTAGAGTGTCAGCCTTGCCTGTTTGTTAAAGATTATCATAGAGTAATTCTTGGGACTGCACTAGGCAGCTCTTCTAGTGCAGTCAGGTTGCTTTATCTGTTTTGTCTGTGTTGCCTCTCTGCTGCGATTGTCCTGTCGCCAGCGGTGGTCGACAGGAAATCGTTCTGTCTGCCTGGGGTTGCTAACCAGAGCAGCGGTTGCTACTGGTAGCTCCTTCTGTTCATCTGTCTGGATCGCACTTGCCCTAGTGGTAGTGGCAGTGCCTCCTTCTGTATTCTGCCTCAGGGGTGCTAACCAGAGCAGCAGTTGCTACTGGTAGCCCCATCTGTTTGTCTGTCTGGATCGCACTCGCTCTACCGGTAGCAGCGGTGGTTCCTACTGAACTCTGACTGGGAGTGTAGGCCAGAGCTGCGGTTGCTGCTGGCCGCTCCTCCTCTCTATCTTGTCTTGTACGGACGCTTGCTGTAGGCTCGGTGAGGTAACCGTTAGCAAGCGTTCGCGTTCTCTATTTCGTGTTTGTGTGTCATTGGACAGTTAGGGTGGCACGCTTATCACTGGGCGCCTAACGCGCGGTGATCGTGAAGAAACGTGTTCGCTGTTGCGAATGAGTGCGGTGTTCGCGTTTAGCTAGCGTTTGTTATTTTCTTTATCTTCTCATTGTTGTTTGCTGTGCCTTTGCTACTCTCGTGCTCTGTTCTGTTCAGCCTTGTGTCACTTCTGGCAATCGCCTCTCTCTTGCAGTTGCGTTCCCGCTTTGTTTCTGCGAATGTGTGTTCGCCGTCGCTGGGTGGCGACTAGATTGGGGAACACACATTTAGTCTGTCTCTGTGCTCTCTCTTTTGGAGGGCTATCGTGCCCTACTTTGCCTTTATCTGTGCAATTCCCATCTGGCATCTGTGGCCGTGCAGAGGCTGTGCTCGTCTGCACTCCACAGCTCCGTCTGCTGGTGGGAATTGCCCTCTACCGGTACATTGCACCTAACCTGGGTACTATCTAATTATACGCTTGTGAAGGATTTCTGCTGTGTCAGCGCGCATCTTGTGCGCTGACCACGGGAATAGAAACCCGCAATCGTTACAGTACAAAGGTGCAAAATACAAACCTGCTAGGCCTAGTTGGCATTAAGAACCAGAATTGTACGGATTAAATAAAGGGCATCTGTACCAACAAGATGCACACCAGCCTGACAAAATACAAAATAAAAATTATAAAATAGACCTGCCTGCAAGATCCATCTGCTACTAAATAGCATAGCCATACTCCAGTATACAGAAAATGGGTATCTACCATAAAAATTCACAACATATATCCAACGGTGTAAGCAAAAGGCTGAGCATCTCTACCATAACACTCCATGTCGTCTAATAGAGAAATATGTATAGATATGGGGATAGTTAGTTCAAGCTGATTAACATTAATGCAGACAAGACCTAAGTCTATAAATAAATAATCCCCAAAGTCACCAATTATGCAGATACTAGTCCTAAGGTCCGTTTAAACGGGCGCTAGGCTGTGGTGGCACCCTCCCCCCCCCCCCCCCCTCCTCGCCCGCACTGGTTTCTCAATCGGCGCGCATACACTGCCCGTCGGACGCTGCATGCGCACCCGCCCACCGCGCACGCACTCGCCCGCCCCCCTTTGGGACCCGTCCTCCTCTGCCGCACGTCACTTTCCCCCAGCTCTTGGCAGTGTCTCTGCGTCCCTCCGTGCACATGCGCAGAGACAAAAGGCACGGACATGGGACGCAGGGACACTTGCCAAATATTAGGTAGGATAATAGACAACACTACGTCAGTATGCACAAACGCCCAATAATTGAGAAGCTGATACTTACAACTCCACTGGCCAAGGTAGGGAACTACTATGCAGCTAACTGTAGAGTGCCAAGGAAAATGGAGACTAAAGCCATTTAAATACACCGCCGTAGCATTCAACGACGGCGAGTGCCCATGCGGTTGATTGCATCAGGATGTGCGCGTCATCTGGCACTAAGCTCTAACCAATCAGGGACCGGGTTGTTCGCGTCATAAGACGCGTCAAAATATATGCATCACGTGACGCAAAGCGCCTACCAGTCAGGTGGGCAATTGGCCCCAAGCACCAGAAGCGTCATAGCGCTATAAGGGATGGCCAAGCAGGGAGAAAGAGCACTGCGTTCCACGCTGGAGTGTATCCGTGCGGCTAGTATCCATGCAGTGAATGGAGGGTTCTTATGATTTAGTCCCCAGTGTTCTTTATAGTTGTTTTGATATTTTTACAGGCTGTGGTACGTATACATACCTTGTGTGCGCTCCAGCGTGTAACGCAGTTTAATTCATACACTGCTAAAAAAATAAAGGGAACACTTAAACAACACAATGGCTATCATTCATAAAGCATTTCCGCATGCGGAAATGCTTAAAACAGCTGACTTTACCGAACACTCGGAAAGTATTGCATTCATAAAGCCTCTTTCCGCATGAAAAACTGACACTACCGAGCAGAGTGATAAATCACGGCCTTGTGCGGTGATTATCGGAACAAATGTAACAAAATGTAAATTCATAAAGAATACCGCAAGCAGTATGAGGTCGGGAAGTACCGCTCCCTCTGATGTGGCGATAACAATGTAAAGTGAATGGAGACACAGACCTCCAAGACAGCTGCAGTAGAGCGGAACACGGAGAAATGTATCAACCTGGCAGCTTTCTGTGCTTCCGCAAGCCTACCGCCTGCCTACTGCCAGCCTAGTTTGGGGAATCTCCGCACTGCTATCGCAACTGGATACATTTTTATGAATGCCCACCCAGAAGTCTAAAATACCGGCAGCAGTGTTTTCCCGCACTGATTTTCCTTACCGACAGCTCCTTTATGAATGATAGCCAATGTAACGCCAATGTTACACACTTATGTGAAATCAAGCTTTCCACTTAGGTAGCAACAATGACAATCAATTTCTCATGCTGCTGAGTAAAAGGAATAGACAACAGGTGGAAATTATAGGCAATTAGCAAGACATCCTCAATAAAGGAGTGGTTCTGGATGCTGTTTTGGTCACTTTTGAATGCTGACAGATAGGCGAAAATAGCCGATCTCCGTCGGGCCGCTTTACTGCGCAGGCGCAAGTCTCCTGCGCCTGTGCAGTAGAGCGGACCCAACAGAGATCGGCTGTTTCCGCCTATCTCCGTCAGAAGAGCCACAACAGCGTCCCCGCTGGAGCCAGAAAATGTAAATATTGCACAGCGCAATAAATTGTCGCCTGTGCGTTCCGTAAGCTGCAGCGAGACCGCCGTGGGACACAGGAGGACGGGGAAGCCTCATTAGGATCCGGAGGCTTCCCCCTCCCGAGGTGAGTACCCCTAGGGGATTTTTTTTTGTCACAGAGTCTCTCTAAAGAGACTCCGTAACAAAAATTGCATCCTGTTTTTTATCATCCTACAAGTTCCAAAAGCTATTCTGTGTTCTGGCTAACTGCATCACTTTATACTATCACTGTCTCTGTAATAAATCAACTTATCTCTCTCTTGTCAGACTTGTCAGCCTGTGTCTGGAAGGCTGCCAAGTTCTTCAGTGTTGTGGTTCTGCTATGAACTCCCCCTTCCAGGCCCCTCTATGCACACTGCCTGTGTGTTATTTAGATTAGAGCAGCTTCTCTCTTCTCGCTTATCTTTTACAAGCTGGATAAATCGTCCTCTGAGCTGGCTGGGTTTTCACATACTGAGGAATTACAAACAAGGGCAAAGCTGTTTGCAGGAAGAAAAGAGCAGCCTGAAACTTCAGTGCATGGGGGAAAGAAACACACAAATGATCTCTTGAGATTCAAAAGGAAGGGTGTATACAGCCTGCTTGTGTATGGATGTATTTTCTATGTGTGGACATACTGTACATCAACCTACTTCCTGTTTTGGTGGCCATTTTGTTTGTTTACAAACAAACTTTTAAAAACTGTTTTTAACCACTTTTAATGCGGCGAGGAGCGGCGAAATTGTGACAGAGGGTAATAGGAGATGTCCCCTAACACACAGGTATGTTTACTTTTGAGCGATACAGATTCTCTTTAAGACTTTACATCAAAGTTGGATCATCCACTTTAATTTTGAGTGTAACTCCAAATCAGGACCTCCATGGGTTGATACATTTGATTTCCACTGATAATTTTTGTGTGATTTGGTTGTCAGCACATGTAAAGAACAAAGTATTTAATAATATTTCATTCATTAAGATCTAGGATGTCTTATTTCTATTCCCTTTATTTTTTGAGCAGTGTATATTTACATAGATCTACATATCAGTCCTGAAAGAGGGACATAAAGTATTTGGTTCCCAAAGAGGCACTGTCCCTCCAAAAGAGAAGACATTTGGGAGCTTTGTACACTCTCAGTGAAGGATAGGCAATACTGCTGCTATAAGCACAAACACGTGATGATAACTACATCATCTACTCAGACATCTATAAGCAGCAGCCTAGCCTACCCTCCCCAGCAGCACCGCACAGAAACATGCGCTGTCACTTCCACCACCACGACCACTCCAGAGCACAGTGTGACGCCGCTCACAGGGTTTGTCCCTCCGGAGGGCGTGGCGTGTACCGGTCTAGCAGCATTTTGGCTGATCCCATAACTGGCTGCTACATGCCCTGGTTTGCTGTCATTGGCGTCGGTGATTGGATACTATGATTTTTGGTACGCCCCCTGCAATAAGTGTGCTGTGGAAGTTTCTGGAGTCCTTCTTTCTTCTACGGGTCGGGTACAGAGGGGAGCAGATTGCTGTGCACTGGGGAAACGGGCTGTCAGCTGCTTGCCAATACACCGGACCTTCTCTATTCTCTGCCTGCCATACAGACTCTGCAGCATCCGACCGTGCTGTGCTACGGGGGCCGGTGAGTGAGCAGAGAGCAGGAATGAATGGAGAGCTATGGATGATGTGTGTACAGTGTGCAACCAACCTCCTCCCAGATCTGTGTGTACCCGTCTGTAGCCAGCTCCGCCAGTACTGAAAGCTCTCTATATTTCTCACTGAGAATAATCAGATGTCAGGACTGACAGAACTTTATACACTGCTGGATTCACAGATCCTCTATAAAGGTGGCCACTAACAATCCAATTTCTAATGAAAAATCATTCAAGTGATCAGATAATTCTGATCAGAAGAAAAATCTTTCACTACACCACCAACTAACCAATCTTTACTTCCTATCTATCACAACCAACAAGAAAATCTAAATTTTGGTTTGACCAAAATCCAATTGGATAACTATTTTTATAAACGTTCGTAATCGATTGTGCCCATCAATGGAGATTTACAATTTCTGATCGCTCGAACAATTGTTTGCTAGAAATTGGACTGTTAGTGGCCACCTTTAAAAAGTACCCCAGAGCCAAAATGAATCCCATGGGGGGGGTTAGAATATTTTCCCCTAGTGTTGGTATGTTATTTAGAACTGTACAAGGCGCAAGTTCCAAGCCATGTGAGCACAGTGAAAGCAAGTAGTGATGCTCAAATCCGAACTTTGGGTGAACCCGAATAGTTGTTATCTGGATATCACCCAGTAAACCTGGGTGGGGGGGGGGGGGTGTCAATCTTACCTGTCTGACGTCTTCTTCGTCCACGATGTGCTCCACACGCGTCACTTGAGTACAAACACTTCCTCCTTCAACCCGGAAGGAGGAAGTGTTTGTAATCACGTGACCGTCGCTTGGACCGCATCGTGGGAGGCGCCAAGGGACGGACCGAAGAAGACGTCAGACAGGTAAGATTGACCCGCCTACTCCGCACAGGTATCTGGGTGATATCCGGATAGAACTATCTGGATTCACCCAAACTTCGGATTTGAGCATCACTGAAAGCAAGTGCCCATGAGTTTCTTTCTTTTTTTTTTTTTTACTGTGCAGGTGCCAATCAAAACTTGCCCCTGTGCAGTTCATAATTATCCTGCACTGCTTGGTGGAACTTCTGGGCAGCTGCATAGAAGAGAGGACCAAAAACAAGGAATGCATACCCAGGGAGAGGTAATCTAGCCCACCATGGGCTTCAATCAATAGGTTTTTCCCTGGATAAAGAGAACCCGAGGTGGGTTCTGACAATGCAATCCACATACAGAGGCTGGGTCTGCCTATACTGCCCAGCCTCTGTTGCTATTTCAATCCCCCCCCCCCCCTGCGCTCTGCTATCCCCCATAAATCACAGCCACGCTGTCGACACACAGTGTGTCGCAGCGGGCTGTGTTTATCTCTGTACTGTCAGTCTGCTGCTTCCCCGCCTCCTGCAGAGCTCCGGTCCCCATCTGCTGATTGGAGGGAAGGGACGCGGGCGGGACCAGAGCTATGCAGGAGGCGGGGAAGCACGCAGAGTGACAGTACAGATGTAAACACAGCGCGTCTGTGATTTATGGGGGATTGCAGAGTGCAGGGGGAGCTCAGGGGGGATTGGGATAGCAACAGAGGCTGGGCTGTATAGGCAGACCCAGCCTCTGTATGTGGATTGCAATGTCAGAACCCCAACTTGGGCTCTCTTTAAGGAGTACTGAAAGGCACGGTTCACAGTGGGAGATGTGTTGCATCCCCTGTTAAAATAGGAATGCAAGAGGCGAAAAATTGCATCGCATACAGTCAGTAAAACTTGTATGTAAAACTTTGCTATGCCATAAACATGTTACAGGTAAATAAATGTCTGCATTAGATGATGAAATGGTTGTTTCAGGATAAACATATTGACTAGTTATAGAATACCGTATTTTCCGCTGTATAAGACGCACTTTTTCTCCCCAAAGAAAAGTCCCTGCGTCTTATACGGCAAAGGCAGGGAATCCCCGACTTACGGATGCCCGCTGATACAAACCGCTGGCCTGCCGTCATTGGGGATTCCCTGCCTTGCCTGTGTTCCGCTGTGGCTGCGTTCCCACTACCTCCGAACCCCCCCCATGCCAGCCCCCCCGCTCGTCCCTACCTCCTCGTGTCGCTGGGTCCCCCTGTGTGAGGAGCGGCAGCAGCTTGCCTCCTCTACCTTGCCTGCGGCGATTGAAGACATCCGTCTCCAGTGTGCGGCTTCCTCTAGTGCCGGCTTCTAATGACGCGTCATCAATTATGCACACAGGGCTGACAGGAGGACACGGGGGGGGGGGGGGGGAACAGGAGGACACGACATGACAGAATGACACCTGGGGGGAAAGCAGGACACCTGGGGGTGACAGGAGTGACACAAGGGGTGACAGGAATGACACATGGGGACACAGGAGTCCACCATTTGGGGGAGATCATGTACAAGACGTTCCTGAAATATGGACGCACCAGGTTTATTTTATTTTTTTCATTGGTTTTTGACCTCTAAACCTAGGTGCGTCTTATATTCCGGAATACAGTACTTTGTGTTTGATAAACGCTATCTGCCTATGCCTCTTACTACTTCAAGCTACAATTTTATAAGTTGCCTTTTGTAAATAGTGAGGATTTTAAAATGAGTGCATGTGCAAAGTGTAACATATTAGTAGTTCGTTCTGTCCAGCAAGTCCTATATTTTTGCTGTCTCCAGTTAGCCCAATTAAAAGAAAACTCTACCCACCACCATCCAGTAGCAGAGGATTAGGATATGTATTCCATGTATATTCATCTAGCGGCATTCATTGGAAGACTAGATCTATTTGTTTGAAGAGATAGTGTCCCAACCGTTAGTTGCACACCCAAAGACAAAGCTGGGATAATGCTTCAAGCAAAAAGAATCTGCCAAAGTTGCCAGACAGGTATGTGTGGAATACCTGCAATAATCTACACCCATGATTTGAGTTCATTCAGCCTTCAGGTACTATTGAGAGGTTTCTGAGTTCAGTTTTTTTTTTTTTTTTTGCATGATTTTTCGCGTCACATTATCATTCTTTTTTTTGCAACATAGGTTATGTTTAAAGGCTTCTGAGGAATCACAAAAATCATTCGGTTTGAATGACCGTCTTGACGGATCACATCGCAAACGAACGTTTAGATTACTACTTAAGCCAAAGGACAATTTGAATAATCATTTGCGTTGTTCGGTTTTTGGTGATGACACATGGATGGTGGAATGATCCATCAGTCTCTGGGTCCTTATCTTTAGACATTAGTACTGTCAACAGTTCTAATTTTTTGGCAACAGTTGTTTTGTTTGTTTGGAAATAAATCATTCAAAATACAGACTTCTGTTAATACTCTGAACAAAATAAAAAAGGGGATATCTAAAGAGTACAATAATGTAAACTTATAGGAGGCGATGTATTGAGTGGTGAAAACTACCATCATTGCAATTTCTAGTTTGTTTTTTTTTCTTTTTTAGATTTAAAGAATACCAGAATTTGGCAAACTTTTACTTGGTAAGTTTAGCAGCAATTAACAGCTGATATAAGAACTTTAAACAATAGTGCTGAAGCTATGCTATGACACGTCAAGCAAAATAAACTACAGTAAAATATAATGGGGCAGAATTGTGAACCAATTATAAAATGTATGTATGCACACATTGGTGACCACACAACAGGCTCTGCGCAAATAGTACAACCCACAATGGCCTCAATTCTAAAAGCATTACCGAATGCAGTAATGCAGAAAACAGATGAGGTGTTTTGGTTTTTGGGAGAATTTTTGGTAAAATCAATTCTCTAAGCCTGTTACTGCATGAAAAAGTTAAATTACTGACTTGTGCGTTTAAATACCTCTGTAAATGTAAATTTTCAAAAATTACAGCGCTTGGTAAAAAAAGGTTGGTTTTTAAGACCAGCTCTGACCTGTCAGTAACTTATATCAGACATGAGGTGAAACAGATTTCCCAGGCAGCTCATGGTGAACCAGAATTCCTAGGAGTGTGTTGAAAATGATTGATTGACAGTAGCAGACAGCCGATAGGAAGATCTTCCTTGTCCTGGTACTCATTACATTGGTACCGATGCACTGCCGGGCGGGACATCACATGTAACAAATTCCAGATGCAGGAAAAGAGCACATTCAGAAAAGTTTCCCTGTATACCTTTAGGCTACTTTCACATCAGGACGTTGCGTTTGATGCGACATTCAGGTCGCACAATGTGCCCCTAACGCAACGCATTGTGCACTATAACTTGGAAGTTATAATGCATTCTTTAGCATTGGATTTGGGGCGCCGTTTTCGTCGCACAGTGATGGAACGAAACGCATGCGTTACATTAAAAAAAACAAAACAACATTACTGAGCATGTCCAACACAACTAATGTAGCAGATTCATTGCTAAACGCACAGCATGCAGTACTTTCTAATAACGCCTCACGTTACACACAAACGCAACGTGTGCACTGTGAATGTCGCACAGACTTTAGTATTGCTGCGCGTTAGTCTGCGTTTTAAAAATTTTTTAATGTGCGACTTTAATATTGTAACATCGCACTGTAAAAGTGCCCTAAGAGGTGCAAGAAAATGTCTGTGGAAAGAGGCCTGGAGGAGCCAGTCTGTCTGAAGGGATACTAGGGATTTTTTTTTCAGTTTTATGGCACAGCAGCTGAACACTGAAGATGAGCACTCCGCATGTCTCCCCCACTGCACTCTCACCCCTGCAGGTTCGGCTGTATTAATGTAATGTGCTCCATATTCAGTACACAGAGGAAGCAACGCGTGTATGTGGGATTGCGCACAGCAGCAAATTAATATATACGTCCCTGGGACTTCAGATGAAGTCCTGCAGGACGTAGGTATACTGCACGCTGTGCAGCAACTAGTTAATGGGTTCAGCTCTGGTTAAACAAGTTTTAGATTGGGAGGATTTTACACAGGGCAAATCCGTATCATATCTGTGTATGGGTCCTGCCTGGGTATAGGTCCTAAGATTTTGTCCCTGCTTTTCATTTCATTGTCCACATATAGTATGCATGATTATTCTCTGCCAGATGCCTATAGGTTTGCTTATTAATAAGCTTTGAGTGGTTTCTGATTATTTTCTCAAATTCTAACCTTGTCATTGTGGAAAGTCCCACGCGCTATTTATACCTCTGCCCAGAGTGTAATTTATGCAGTCACTGAACTATGCATTTTCATTTTCGCAAACAATAAAGCTTTTTTTTTTTTTCAAATAAGGGTAAAAACGTATGTGCTAAAAAAAGCTCACCAATTTACTTGCATTGACATGCGCTTTAACCTCCCTAGTGGTCAATTTACCCAGGATTTCTGTGCAAAAATTATTTTCATAACAATTTTTTTTTCCTGTAACTTGCCAAAATATGTCAAGCAAGGGTCTAGTATACAGTGCAGGAGAGTATTACTGTGTATGCACATCAATACTGTTCACAGCATGTTTTGTATTGACGTGTATAACCGTCAATGCTGCCTGGGAGGTTAAAGCTCAATGCACAGAAATGCATGCAACACTACGTTTTTGTAACGCAGCGCATAGATGTGAACGAGGCACACTTAATTACATGGGAAAATAAATACCTTGCAGAACGCACAGGGCGATGCGCTGTGAAAAGCGCACAGAAATGGCCCTGATGTGAACAAGGCCTTACTGTTATTTTTTTAATGTCAATGTACAGTGCTTGTTTAGCATTTTTTAGTTATCTGTTGTGCAATATTAATTTTTCAGTGGAAACATACATTCAGAAAAAACATAACATATTTTTAGGACTGTAAGACGCATTTAGGTTTAGAAGACAAAAAAACAGAAAAAAAAATACTAAATTGTGTGCGTGCATGGTCCAGGAAAGTCTTGTAGATATCCTCCCACCAATTATTGTGTCCTGTGTCCTCTGTGCCCCAGCTGGTCCCCAAATGCTCTTTTTTGCACCGCTTTTAATGAGGTTGTTGCAGCCAATGACCAGACCCCTATCCAGCTGAAAAAAAATTGCTGTTGGCCAAGGCCATGCTTGGAATTGATAAACCGTCTAACATAAACTGGAAGTGAGTTACCGCAGCTGCATAGGAGCCACCAGGAAGAATACTGCGTAAGCTGGGAAAAATTAAATGCCCCACAAAGGGCTACCTTGTCTTTCCAGTAGCAGATGTTTGTTTTAAGCAAGTTTACAATGATCCACCTCCATTCCTTATATTGTAGCTTTTCAACATGTAGTATGTATGTTCCTAGAGGGACTTTAACTTCTCTGTTCATTGTCACTCTATTACAGGGACCAAACAATGACAAATCCCATTTCTTTGTGTGGAATTTTTATCTTTACCCAGAAATCCACTTTAAAGAGGATCTGTAAAAATCCCTCTGGAGGATACTTGCTTCGGGAGGGAGAAGCCTCTGGATCCTTAGGGCTCTTTCACATTAGGGCAGATTTTCTGCGTTTCAACGCAAAGGATAAAGTGTGCGTTACCCAAGGTGAAATGAAAGTCCATAGACTTTCATTTTAGCTTTCACATATAACGCAGCCTTTTTGTGCGTTGCGTTACACTGCACCCAAGTGCAGTTTTTCGGCCAACGCTAGCTTTATGCGTTACAATGTTAGTCAATGTAAAACGCACACTATGCGCGTTTTTAATTCGTTAACGCAGGCAATCAGTCCCAGAATGCAACAGAGGAACAATGTAGAAAGTTGAAAACTAAAAGAAAAAAAAATTACCTGCGTTTTCCTATGTCCTGTAACGCATTGAAAACGGATTAAAAACGCACACTCACTGCAGTGCAACGCATATCAAAACGCATTAAAAAGCATACAACAAAACGTATGCTTTGAGCGTTCTCCAACGCAAGCTCTGATGTGAAAGAGCCCTAATGAGGCTTCCCCCGTCCTTCTCCATCCCTTTATTAGCCTACGCGGGTCCCCCAAAGTGCGGTGATGTAAAGATTTACCTATCGCGATCCTGCGCAGGCACACTAGCAGCTCTTTCTTCGGGTTAAGGCGGAAGTAGCTGAACCCGATCGATCTGGCTGCGCAGACGCGAGTCCCTTTACACCTGAGCCATAGAATAGCAGAAGAAGAGCTGCTATTGTGCCTGTGCTGGATTGCATATTCTTTTTAAGTGCAAATTCTCCACGCAGTTTTATCTTATTCAGAGAACTGTAGTTTGTAATGAGCTGGTACATGAGCGATTAGTGGATGCTGAGTCACAGCTCTTAAGTCATTCAGTGTGAAAGACACTCTCTTTTAAACCGGTTTCCAAGAAAGAATTTTGACATGTGATAAGGGTGCGTTTTAGGAATGAGTGTTGGATCGCTGATTAACATGCAGCCAAAAGGGGCCTGCTTATAAACAGTAGTGATGTCAAGGGGAATAAAAGCTTAATCCCCATTTTATAGGGGCGGTAGAGCCTAATATGGATAGACAGCACATGTGAAGCTATGAACCTGCTTATGCAATAGCCGAAAGAAGCAGTGATTGTTGTGCAGAAGTACATATGGTCATAAAGAGTCGGAGTTGACTAAACAAATTAGTAGGATGTGAAGATATCCAAACAGGCGCTACTGCATCAAGTAGAAAAAATGCTGATAAGTTGGTACCTTGGATCGAAGGGTCACCACCCCATCACCAAAACGAACAGAAGTGGCACACCACTGGCTGCAAAGTTTTATGGCAGTTTGAAGCACACTCCCATGTGGCCATATACCGTGGCTATACAAGTGAGGAGTACAATCAATTGAGCTAGTAAAATATGTTGTATACTAGGCGACCTAAGCTAGTTTAAAAACGGGCTCTAGATTTCAGGGACACTGAGGAGTGGCTCTTCTCCGCCGACACCCGTGTCGGGCCGGCTCTTCTTCGCTCGTAACGGCGCTCATCATCACGGCGGCCATCGTGACAGGTCTGCTCATGCGTGGAAAACCCGCGCATGCGCAGAGCTGTCACGCCAGCTGCCGTGATGACGCGTAGTGGCCGGCATGATGACGAGCGGCATAACGAACCAGGAAGAGCCGGCCCGGGCGTCGCTGGTAACTGGGGCCAGCGGAGGTGCTCTGAGAAGAGCCAGGAGGACGCTGGGGGACCTCGTGGGCTGGAGGAAGCCCCAGGTAAGTGCAGTCTTTTAATTTCGGGCACTCCTCAGTGTCCCTTTAACTGCATATGCATGTCTCTAAACTTTTTGTTTTTGAAGAAAAACATTTTGACATAGGAGAGTGCCTGCTTATAAATGTGGTGCCTAAAGGTGCATACACACATCAGACCATAGTCTTTTGAAACTGAAAGATCACAGACCAATCTTACCACCCTTCATGTAGTATGAGAGCCATACCTTCACAGTCTTTTCTATGGAGCTGAACTCCACATCAGAAAAAAAATCTTTGCAAGATGCTGCACACACATATGCTGTACAGACACAAAAGATCAGTATCTGCAAAAGATCTGTTCCTGCCAAAAATCCATTCCTGCAAATTACAATGATAGTCTATGAGATCTGCAGATCATCATACACACATGATTTAACTGACATTCATCTGCAGATCAAGCAATCATCCGCAGATCTGAAAATCCATCCTGGTGGATCTGATCTGCAGATGAATGTCAGTTAAATCATGTGTGTACGATGATCTGCAGATCTCATAGACTATCATTGCAATTTGCAGGAATGGATTTTTGTCAGGAACAGATCTTTTGCAGATGCTGATCTTTTGTGTGTGTACAGCATATTTGTGTGCAGCATCTTGCAAAGATTTTTTTCTGATGGGGAGTTCAGCTCCATAGAAAAGACTGTGAAGGTATGGCTCTCATACTACATGGAAGGGGGTAAACTTGGTCTGTGATCTTTCATTTTCAAAAGACTATGGTCTGATGTGTGTATGTGGCCTTAGTGTTGATAAATAATAGGACTTAATTCTAGGTCACCATGGGCTCGCTGGATACCCTGTACCTCGGAGTCTTCCTACTGTTAAGCTAGGGCTGCACGATTTTAGGTAAAAATTGAAATTGCGATTTTTCTCTCAAAAATTTCGATTTCGATTTTTTCACGATTTTTTTTGTACTGGAATCTCTTAAAGGAAAAATTAGGCTAGTTACTTACCTGGGGCTTCTTCTAGCCCCCTAAAGTCCTCCTGCTCCCTCACCGCCATTCCACTCTCCTCTGTTCCTTAGCCTCCTCGATCATGCTCCAGTGGCCAGGAGTGGTTTGCCCATGCACAGTAGCAATTATTAGTTACTGCGCAAGTGCAAAACGCTACTGGTCACGAGAATGTGATAGGGGAGGCGAGTGACATGTGGCTGCACATGCAGTGTTCAGAGAGGAAAAAAGCAGTGCGGAATGACTACAAGTGACAAGAACAATTTAAGGGGCTGGAAGAAGCCCCAGGTAAGTAACTGGCAATTTTCCTTTAACAGTTAAAGTGTCCTTTAAAGTTCTAACTACCTTTCAGCTGATTTAACTATGAAACTAGCAGCTGTCAAAGGCCAGGGTGTCTCTCACTAATCACTCTGTGCCTCTGTCTGCCCATGCCATGGGTGAGTCTGTGGTCATCTGTACACTGACTCACTCCCCCTCCCACCCCCAAACTGCAGCTCCCTCACAGGAGTGACACTCACTTCTATCATCAATCAGGGCATGACAGGATAATTGTGGGGTGAAAGGGTCAAGCATCCTAAAGTTCTGGCTGGGGGGGGCTGAGTTAGAGGGCCCCCTCCTCCATTAGTAGTAGCCAGCGAGATCACACACGGGCTGGGACCAGCACAGGGAAAGCAGGAGAGCGTCTGGCTGGACATGCCACAAAGATCAGAGCTGTGTTATCTCCCAGCTGCAGCTCAGCTCTATGAGCTGTGAGTACAGGGAGAGAAGGAGGAGGACAGCGTCTGGCTGCACATTCCGAGAGCCACGCTCTCTCTCTTCAGCTCAACTGAACTGCGTGTGACGTCGCTGCATTCCCCGCCCCTCCACACAACACACAACTGCTGGGAGCTGAGGAGGGCGGAGATAGCGTCCCTGAGTGACAGCGGCTGGCTGCAATGATACAGCCGCCGCTGATCACTAATAAATGCACAGAGCAGGGATAATTTTACCCGGGCGCTCATGGATCTCACCCAGGCGGCCTGCCCAGGTAAATGGCTCTGGGGAGAACACTGCGCTTGTATCTGGCCCCGCTGTGCGCGGATTGGCCAGAAGCAGTGAATATGCATTAGGGTTAATGAGCGGGGGGCGGATCCACTCTGCTCGCTCGAGTGGATCCGCCCCCCGCTCATCAACACTACTGCATATTCACTGCTCTGGCCAATCCGCGCACAGCGGGGCCAGATAAAAGCATACAGACAGCGGGGACAAAAAAACCGAGGATACTGACGATCACTAGATCGTCTTGACACAAACCGCGGTTTCGGTTTTAAACCGAAAAACCGTGCAGCCCTATGTTAAGCTATGTAAATACGCATGATTGAAGTCAGAGGAGTGGATAGTGGCGGCCACAACATAATCAGGCGTGTGTACAGTAGCCCCAACTGCTGCCCTGCAAGCGAACCACCAGGCAGATCAACTTGGCTGAGCGACAGACTATTCCACTCTGTGTCCCGATCCTGGACGGGCAACAGAAGTCTTAGATGTGTACGCACCTTTAGGCTACTTTTACAGTAGGACGTTGCATTTGATGCAATGTTAAGGTAGCACAACGCGGCCCTAACGCAACACATGTACACTTTCACAGTGCGATGTTAAAGTCGCACGTTAGAAAATGTATTTACTGTGGAGTGGAACGAAAACGGCGCATATGGAACATTTTTAAAAGAGAAAAAAAACATTACTGAGCATGTGCAACACAAGTAACGCAGCAGATTCATTGCTAAACGCACAGCATGCAGCACTTTCTAATAACGCTACAGGTTACACACTAACGCAACGTGTGCACTGTGCATGTCGCACAGACTTTCCATTGCTGTGTGTTACTCTGCGTTACAATATTTTTTAACGTGCGACTTTAATGTTGCACTGTGAAAGAAGCCTTATAGACAGGTTTAGATGACTGCAGAGTAGAAAAAAATGCTCTGATTTGAAGTTTTTTTTGTTTTTGTTTTCCCTTCCTTTATGGTTTGAAGGCCCAAGCCTTTCTTAAAAATAAGCTGTGAAATGTTTTGCCTCTTTAAAGTGACTCAGAGCTGAAATTTTTATACATACCTGGGGCTTCCTCCAGCCCCATGTCGCTCCCACGCCGCCGTCCTCCGCTGCCCGCAGCTTCGGGAACCATGTCCCGTCACTTCCGTCAGTCAGAGCCAATGTAACGTAAGAGAAGTGCGCTGTTTGCATATCTCTCCAGCAGCCACTGTAGAGATACGTAGAGGGAGCTTTTCTCCTGTGTAGACTGGCTGCAACTGATGCAAGTGACAGGACCCAGTTCCCAAAGCTGTGGGCAGCAGAGGACGGCGGCGTGGGAGCGATCCGAGCATATGGGGCTGGAGAAAGCCCCAGGTATGTATAAAACTTTTTTTTTTTTTTTTTTGTTTATTTCAGCTGTGGTACACTTTAAATGTTTTTACTAGAAAGGAGTTCTCGTGCAGTTAGTCAGCCCCACTATCATTGGTCCAGTGAATATCTTTTTGTGTTGCTGGAGGGTTTGTACTGGATTTTTTCAGGGCTTTCCACACACACAACGTAAAGCCTCATTAAGCCTTGCGTGCCGTTTTGTCATTTCCTTTTCATTGTGGTTGCTGTGAAAATTCTGTAGGAGAGTTATTTTTTCATGCCCCACTTAACACACATAGTGACATTATGCTGTCAGCTTAGTCTATGATCTGGCTGTATGGTTCTTTTGTTAACCATGTCATGAGGGAAACTGATGTTTTAACCTGCATAACATTTACAGTAGATTCAATGCAGTGGTATTTCCTGATGCTTTTGTAATTATTGGAAATACTAGCATTTCAAAATAATGTACGGTTTTAAATGGTATGGGCAACACATTTACAACCATATAAATGAGACTGTACAGTTTCCTGACTGGTCAGGCTGGAAAAACCCCTCACCACATGTTAGCGGAAATTGATTTTAATTGTGTTTTTTCACAAAGTGTCATTTTTCGCTAACTTGTGACAAAAAATAAAATCTTCTATGAACTCACCATACTCCTAACGGAATACCTTGGGGTGTCTTCTTTCTAAAATGGGGTCATTTGTGGGGATCCTATACTGCCCTGGCATTTTAGGGGCCCTAAACTGTGAGGAGTAGTCTTGAAACGAAATTTCTCAAAATGACCTGTGAAATCCTAAAGGTACTCATTGGACTCTGGGCCCCTTAGCGCAGTTAGGGTGCAAAAAAGTGCCACACATGTGGTATCGCCGTACTCGGGAGAAGTAGTACAATGTGTTTTGGGGTGTATTTTTACACATTCCCATGCTGGGTGGGAGAAATACCTCTGTAAATGACAATCTTTTGATTTTTTTACACACAATTGTCCATTTACAGAGATATTTCTCCCACCCAGCATGGGTATGTGTAAAAATACACCCCAAAACACATTGTACTACTTCTCCCGAGTACGGCGATACCACATGTGTGGCACTTTTTTGCACCCTAACTGCGCTAAGGGGCCCAGAGTCCAATGAGTACCTTTAGGCTTTACAGGGGTTCTCAAAATTTAGCACCCCGCCCACTTGCCAGGACAGTTAACAAACCCCACAAATGACCCCATTTTGGAAAGAATACACAACAAGGTATTCCATGAGGGGAATGGTGAGGTCATTGAAAATTTTATTTTTTGTCACAAGTTAACGGAAAATGACACTTTGTTAAAAAAATAAAAAAAAAATTCTGCTAACTTGTGACAAAAACTAAAATCTTTTATGAACTCACCGTGCACCTCACATAATACTTTAGGGTGTCCTCTTTCCAAAATGGGGTCATTTGTGGAGTCTGTCCTGGCATTTTAGGGTCTCTGCAATCATTACATGTATGGCCAGTATTAGGAGTTTCTGCTATACTCCTTATATTGGGTATACAAGTAATGCACTCTGGGCTGAAAGGAAAAATGAACGGCAAACATACCTTGCTCCACATCAATGGCAGATCTTCCTCCACATCAATGGCAGTGATAACCTCAGGAGAGAGACACCCCGTGCCACTCTGCACTCAGGGTGAGCCACCAACTTATGTGACTGGGCCTCAGAACTTTAGTATACAGCATTATGCCTGTAGGATACAGCAATATGCCTGCCAATAGAGATGACTCTGTGTGGCATTAAAGCATCATCATAGGCCCAAATCACATATAAACCGGGGGTGTCCACACTCAAGGGAAATTCAAACATGCCGTCTTATATCGCCAACCCAGGACAGATCAGCAATATCAAGCATGGAAACCGATCCTTCTTCCGACTTTTATGCTTACCCGTTTGGTTTTCAAGCTTACCTCTCCTCACCCTGCGACAATGTGCGAAAGACCACTGAGTGTGTGCCTACTCCTGTGTCTGGAGTTCCCTAGGTTCTAATAGTGTACCTGCTCGTGGTACCTCTCAAAACACGGCCCTACGCATAGGCCAGGCTGGTCAGGACAGCGGGGACAATAATAAACGGTGTCAGTCCTTGTTCCAGCCCTGCTGCAGACACGGCAACGTTTTCTTCGGATGCGTTGACCTGGGGCAAACGGAAGCTGATAGGCGTAATGCCTTCCATGCAGTCGGCTAGTTGCATCTGGGGGGGGGGGGGGGGGGCACCTCCTGGATACAGGATGTCCAGAATGATCTCTTCCTGAAATTGGAGGAAAGATCCAGTTCTCCCAGCCTTACTGTAGAGAACAAAGCTGTTATAAACTGCCAATTGAATCAGATAAAAAGACACTTTCTTATACCAGCGTCTTGTTTTCCGGGTAATTAAATAGGGCGCTAACCTCTGGTCATTGAAGTCCACCCCTCCCATGTTGACATTATATTCGTGGACGACAAGGGGCTTTTCAATGACCTTAGTTGCCCGTTGAATTTGGACTGTCGTGTCTGTGTGAATGGTGGACAGAAAGTAAACGTCCCTCTTGTCCTTCCATTTCACCGCGAGCAGGTCTTCAGTACGCAAGGCGGCCCTCTGCCCCCGTTCAAGTCTGGTGGTAACGAGCCGTTGGGGGAAGCCCTGGCGACTAGGCCGCGCAGTGCCACAGCATCGGATTCCTTCTAACTTTAAGTGCTGAAAGAGGGCCACACTTGTGTAATAATTGTCCACAAAAAGATGGTACCCCTTCTGGAACAAGGGTGACACCAAGTCCCACACAACCTTTCCACTGCTCCCCAGGTAGTCAGGGCATCCGACCGGCTCCAATTTTGAGTCTTTTCCCTCATAGACCCTAAAACGACATGTATAGCCTGTGGCCCTTTCACAGAGCTTATACAGTTTCACCCCATACCGGGCGCGCTTGCTTGGGATGTACTGTTTGATGCCAAGGCGCCCGGTAAAGCGTAAGAGGGACTCGTCTACGCAGATGTTCTGTTCAGGGATATAAGCATCTGCAAATGTTGAGGACAGGTGGTCTATGAGGGGCCGAATTTTGTGGAGCCGGTCATAAGCAGGGTCTCCCCTTTCATGACAGGTTTCGTCGTCGTTGAAGTGCAGGAAGCGCAGGATGGACTCAAATCGTGTCCTGGACATGGCAGCAGGGTACAAGGGAACATGATGTACTGGGTTCGTAGACCAATACGCCCGCAATACATTCTGTTTCATTAGTCCCAAGTGAAGGATAAGGGCCAAAAAGATTTTAATGTCGGAAACTTGGACTGGTTTCCACCCGAAAGGCTGGGCATACATGCTCTCCGGGTGCTCGGTGATGAATTGTGTGGCTTTACGGTTGGTCTCAACCACAATTAAGTCCAAGAGAACCTGGGTGATGAACAGCTGCAAAAAGTCTAGGGCCGTTCCTAGATGAGCTGTCGCCACCTGGACTCCAGACTGGGCAGTGAAAGGGGGCACTACGGGTGCGGCGGAATCAGGGGATTGCCAATCTGGATGTGCCAGTACCTCTGGGAGTCTATAGGTACTACGGGCCCGTCTTCTTCTTGGTGGCTGCGACGGGGGTACTACTGCACTTGCCACCGTACCAGTTTCAACTTCCATGCTGATGCTCACCACTTCGCCAGGGTCTACAGAAGTACTGGTACCAAGTCCAGGAGATGCTGCGCTGCTGGTGCCTGCCTCACCAAGAAAACTATCAACAGCGCTAGCACCACCCTGCTGCCCTTGAGGCGGATCCTGCGCCACCTGCGGTCTAACGACTTGGGGTCTGGTACGCCTGGCTCTAGCCGGGACCATAGCCTCGTCATCACTTTCGGTCAGGGAACCACCGCTTTCTACAGGTTCAAATTCGGACCCGGAAGATTCAACGGATGATTCTTCCCAAAATAACTCATCCGACTGGTCCATGTACCTGTATACCTCGTCATCGGAAAGCCCCCTTCTTGCCATTGTGGATTGCTAAATTTATGGGGTTTTCCTCCGAGACTACCCAGAAAAAAAGAGCACCTACCTAGCAAAAAGGGAGTATTTGAGAGGTATTGGGGTTGGTGGGAAGTGGGGTCTCAGAGGCAATCAAACAATCACGGGACAATCAAATACAATTACAGCACAATCGACTCCAATCACAGCACAAGCAAATCTGATGCACTCGGAAGGTGGTGGTTGGAGGTGGGGGGGGGGGAGGGTGGGGTTGGGTGTGGTGGGGGGGAGGGTGGGGTTGGGTGTGGTGGGGGGAGGGTGGGGTTGGGTGTGGCGGGAAGTGGGGTCTCAGGCAATCAAACAATCACGGGGCAATCGAAGCCGATCACGGGACAATCAAATACAATTACAGCACAATCGAATCCAATCACAGCACAATCAAATCTGATGCACTCGGAAGGTGATGGGGGGAGGGTGGGGTTGGGTGTGGCGGGAAGTGGGGTCTCAGGCAATCAAACAATCACGGGGCAATCGAAGCCGATCATGGGACAATCAAATACAATTACAGCACAATCGAATCCAATCACCGCACAATCAAATCTGATGCACTCGGAAGGTGATGGGGGGTGGGGGTGGGGTGGGGGTTGTTGGGAAGTGGTGTCTCAGAGGCAATCAAACAATCACGGGACAATCGAAGCAGATCACAGGACAATCAAATACAATCGCAGCACAATCAAATACAAGCGCAGCACAATCGATACAATCACAGCACAGTCAAATACAATGCACTTGGACGGTGATTGGGGGGGGGGGGGGGGGGGCTGAGGGCGATTTGAGGGGGTGGGGGGTTGATCAGGAGCCCGCACGGGGCAGACTGAGTCCTGATCTGATGAGAGGCAGACACGGGGTTACTGATCAAAGATCAGTTAGTGATTGCTGGGGAAGATAGATGTAAACAAAGAGCAGGGGATGTAATCAGAAGGGGGGTATGTGGGCAATCGAGGGCCTGGGCAGGTGATCGGTTACCCCCGCGGGGCAGTTAGGGTCTGCTCTGATGGGTGGGGGTGCTGAGGGGTGATGGACAGGTGATAGACAGGTGATCAGAGGGGGATCAGGGGGTAAGGTAGCTGTATACAGATGTATACAGGGGGGTAGTCTGGGATGGGGTGTGGGGGTGATCTAAAGGTAGGGGGGGGGATCAGGGGTGACTAGGAGGCAGTTAGGGACCTAACGCAGGGGATAGCGTTTAAAACCCCCAACCCCCCCACCTATCACTAACTTTAAAGGGGTGCAAAGGTGCTGGCAGGGGTCTGCTGGGGTGATCAGGGGGGGTATGAGGCCTGGGGTGGGAGATCAGGGGGGCTGTAGGCCAAAAAAAACACGTGTGCTGGATACTCACAAAAGGCTTCCTCCTCGCTGGTGGTCTCTGCAACAATGAGACCACGAGGCGAGGAGGAAGCACGTATAAGGCACTTTGTTTACCTAACAAAGTGCCTTATACTCAGGGATTGGCTGATTATGCGGATTCGTCCGCTCGCCGGCTCTGCTAAGTGGCCGGCGAGCGGAGACAAAATGCCCGTGCATCGATCCCGGGCGGAGAATCGCGTCACGGATGACGCGATCGCTCCGCCCATGCCCTTAAATGGACCGCCGCCTCTGTGGGTGAGCCGGTCCTTAAGGGCTCCACTTCCCGGCCGCCCCTGTGCGTTAGGCGGTCGGGAAGTGGTTAAATTGTACAAAGACAACAAACCCAAGTGTGTGCCCGGTTCCTTAAAGAGTAACTGTCAGGCTGCAGAAGCTAATTTAAACCTCTATTCTCCTGTGTTAAACAGTTTAGAAGGAAGCCAAAAAGGCATTAGTGAAGATAAAAATCTCTCTTACCTTTGATGTGGGCTTATCAGCAAAGCTGTTAGACCCAAGAGGACGCAAGCCGCATACTATACTGCAAAGCATTCTGGGGCTCTCCCCTCGGCTGCTAATGAGACGTTACAGCAGCTTGTAATCAGTCCCAGCAGCTTGTAATCAGTCCAGCACGTAGCACTGATAAATCTCGGGGCAGAGTACACTGCAGGAGTCAGCTATTGTTCCTAGCCACATGGCTCATTAATATTCACTGCACACTGTGTTATTCAGTACGAGCTTTTCTGTGATCAGGAAGCAGGCAGGACATGACGACACATTTGACAGAAAAACATGGAGCCTGCCATGAGCTGTCAGGAGCATCATTCTCTGCATATACTATATACAAATTCTGTGAAATCCAAACGTGGACAGTGAAATGCATATGTAATGTAAGTACAGCCAATCTTTAGCTACTGATATATGTGTTTATTTTCTCTGAGACCTTATACCTAACAGCTCCTCTTTAAAGGACAACTGAACTGAGAACAATATGAGGGCTGCCATATTTATTTCCTTTTACTCAAAACTAGTTGCCTGGCAGTCCTGCTGATCTGTTTGGCTGCAGTATTGTCTTAATCACACCAGAAACAAACCTGCATTTATTCTTTTCAGATCTGAAAATAATGACAAACACCTGATCTGCTGCATGCTTATTCAGGGTCTGTGGCTAAAAGTATTAGGCCCCGTTCACGTCTGAAAGTAGCCAAACAGAAGCTCTTAGCGCTTTCGTTATGCGTGAGTGATTTTTTTTTTACTGAGATTATCCTGGTAAAACTCAATGGACACTTCCGTGATTTCAGAGTGATCGCACTCAGCGCTTTATAAACACTGTACCACGATAGCCCTGAAAATGCTGCATGTAACACGTTTGCGATAGGCGCAAAACACCCTCGATCAGCACCAATTGCGGCAGTGCTAACACTGTCATAGAGTAACAAAGCTCTAGTGCTTTAAAAAGTGCTGGCGATTAGCGGGAATCGCCCGCTAATCGCTTAAGTGTGAATGGGCCCTCAGAGGCAGGATAGCCAGACAATTGGTATAATAATAATATAGTTTAAAGGGAAATAAATATGGCAGCCTCCATGTACCTCTCAATTTAGTTGTCCTTTAAAGAGAATCTGAAGTGATTTTATTCATTTATTTTTCCCTTTTAAGCATTATTGAGTCTTCTCATTCACTTACATACTGTTCCATGGTATTCCTGCGGCTAAACGAGTACCATACCCAGAAAGTGTCTTTTTATCTCTCTGACCCATTTAGTTGGAGAATGGGCTAACGGGAAGAGGCAGAGGTGATCACCATAGCTCTGCCTCTTCAATGCGCACTGCCAGGCACAGAATGTCACAGTGCGCATGCGTGTGCTGCTCAGTGCGCACGCAACCGCCCCTCAATAGCTCCGTGCACAATACAGCAAAGGAGCAGGGTGGCACGCTAGGATGTGCGCATATGCTTGCGGCCGCCATTGATGTAATGCCCTGACCCACTAACACATCAGAGGTCGCGGCCATATAATACAAGGAAGTACTGATTTTTGAAACTGCAATTGCCAGGGAACGGGAGGAGGCAGAGCAGTGGTAATTGTCCCAATTAACCTATATCTATTTTTTTTTTTTTTTATTTATTTATTTTTTAATCCAGTTCGGCTTCAGACACTTTTCTTCAGGGCTGTGGAGTCGGAGTCGGGGCAATTTTGGGTGCCTGGAGTCGGGGAAAAAATGCACCGACTCCTAATGAATTTAAACTGTAATTAAAAGAAAATGTTAAAATGTTCTATTTCTCAGGTAATAGTCATCATAAATAATTTATACATACAGTAATAGCTGTGCTTAGTCCACAAAAATGAAATAAACCAATCAAAATTAGTTACTTGTGCTGCTTCAATAAAGCAGTCCCCGTATTTTTTTAGTCAGATATACATATTTGATTGTGACTGTATAGTATATATGATGTGTACACAGGAATCTCTTATATACTTAATAACATCTGTGCTGTAAGTATAAAGCCTGATGTGTAGCCGTGTCACTAATAGAGATGGTCAATGAGATGGAAATAATTCTACGTTGATTCTGATTTATGCAAATATACGCACTCTTTGCTCATGAAATCAAATAATTTGATATGTTGTTAAAATTTGGTTTGGTGACTACGAATTAAATGGTACCTGAGAAGGATGAAAAGAAAAATTTTATACATACCTGGGGCTTCTTCCAGCCCCCTTCAGGCTAATCAGTCCCTCGCTGTCCACCTCCATCACCTGGATCTTCTGCTATGAGTCCTAGTAATTCAGCCAGTCAGCGCAGTCCGGCCGTATGCCACTCCCACAGCCAGGAGCGTTCTGCACCTGCGCAATAGGGCTGCCCAGGAGTAGCACGCTCCCGGCGGCGGAGTGTGTGCATGCGCACTATGCTAGACTGGCTCAAGTACCTGGACTCATAGCAGAGGATCCAGGTGGCGGAGGAGGACAGAGAGGGACTGATTAGCCTGAAGAGGGCTGGAGGAAGCCCCAGGTATGTATAAAACTTTGATTTCATCTGTCTCAGGTTTACTTTGTTACACAGTAGTACTATACTCTACATATGCACTCCCCACAGAGCTGCAGGTAATCCACTGAGAATGTTGTGCACATTGAACACAGAGGAGTTGTCTATCACCCATAAACCTGGTTCAGATTGTGCATTAAGAATGTGTAATAGAGGAAGAATCCCCTCATTCTTCTGCAGAGTACCTGCACATCACTCTTACATGTACCCACAGTTAGATTGCTTAGGGCCTGATAGATGTTCTTTGTTCCGGTCTGTACCTTTTTACAAGTACTCTTACCAAGGACTAGTTGTAGTCTAAGGGTACATACACACATCAGACTAAAATGAAAGATCACAGACCAATCTTACCACCCTTCATGTAGTATGAGAGCCATACTCTACACAGTCTTTTCTATGGAGCTGAACTCAACATCAGAAAAAAATCTTTGCAAGATGCTGCACACACAGATGCTGTACAGACACAAAAGATCAGTATCTGCAAAAGATCTGTTCCTGCCAAAAATCCATTCCTGCAAATTGCAATGATAGTCTATGAGATCTGCAGATCATCATACACACATGATTTAACTGACATTCATCTGCAGATCTGAAAATCCATCCTGGTGGATCTGATCTGCAGATGAATGTCAGTTAAATCATGTGTGTATGATGATCTGCAGATCTCATAGACTATCATTGCAATTTGCAGGAATGGATTTTTGGCAGGAACAGATCTTTTGCAGATACTGATCTTTTGTGTCTGTACAGCATCTGTGTGTGCAGCATCTTGCAAAGATTTTTTTCTGATGTGGAGTTCAGCTCCATAGAAAAGACTGTGTAGAGTATGGCTCTTATACTACAGGAAGGGTGGTAAGATTGGTCTGTGATCTTTCATTTTAGTCTGATGTGTGTATGTACCCTAAGACCACATACAGACATCAGACCATAGTCTTTGGAAAATGAAAGATCACAGACCAATCTTACCACCCTTCCTGTAGTATAAAAGCCATACTCTACACAGTCTTTTCTATGGAGCTGAACTCCACATCAGGAAAAAATCATTGCAAGATGCTGCACACACAGATGCTGTACAGACACAAAAGATCAGTATCTGCAAAAGATCTGTTCCTGCCAAAAATCCATTCCTGCAAATTGCAATGATAGTCTATGAGATCTGCAGATCATCATACACACATGATTTAACTGACATTCATCTGCAGATCAGATCCACCAGGATGGATTTTCAGATCTGCAGATGAATGTCAGTTAAATCATGTGTGTATGATGATCTGCAGATCTCATAGACTATCATTGCAATTTGCAGGAATGGATTTTTGGCAGGAACAGATCTTTTGCAGATACTGATCTTTTCTGTCTGTACAGCATCTGTGTGTGCAGCATCTTGCAAAGATTTTTTTCTGATGGGGAGTTCAGCTCCATAGAAAAGACCAGGGCTGTGGAGTCGGAGTCGTGGAGTCGGGCAATTTTGGGTGCCTGGAGTCGGAGTCGGGAAAAAATGCACCGACTCCGACTCCTAATGAATTTGTAACTGTAATTAAAATAGAAAATATGATAAAATGTTCTATTTCTCAGATAATAGTCATTAAAAATAATGTATATATACAGTATATATACAGTAATAGCTGTGCTTAGTCTACAAAAATGAAATAAACCAATCAAAATTAGTTACTTGTGCTGCTTCAATAAAGCAGTCCCCGTATTTTTAAAGTCAGATATACATATCTGATTGTGACTGTATATATGATGTGTACACAGGAATCTCTTATATATACTAAATAACATCTATACTGTAAGTATAAAGCCTGATGTGTAGCTGTGTCACTAATAGAGATGGTCAACGAGATGGAAATAATTCTGCATTGATGCTGATTTATGCAAATGTATGCACTCCCTTTGCTGATGAAATCAAATAATTTGATATGTTATTAAAATTTGGTTTGGTGACTACAAATTAAAGGGAAACTGAGACGGATGAAAAGTAAAGTTTTATACATACCTGGGGCTTCCTCCAGCCCCCTTCAGGCTAATCAGTCCCTCACTGTCTTCCACCACCCGGATCTTCTGCTATGAGTCCTGGTAATTCAGCCAGTCAGCGCTGTCCGGCCGCATGCCGTTCCCACAGCCAGGAACATTCTGCACCTGCGCAATAGTGCTGCACAGGTGTAGTATGCTCCTGGCGGCGGAGTGTGTGAATGCGCACTACGCCTGACTGGCTCAAGTACCTGGACTCATAGCAGAAGATCCAGGTGGTGGAGGAGGACAACGAGGGACTGATTATCCTGAAGGCGGCTGGAGGAAGCCCCAGGTATGTATAAAACTTTAATTTCATCTGTCTCAGGTTTACTTTGTTACACAGTAGTACTATACTCTACATATGCACTCCCCACAGAGCTGCAGGGAATCCACTGAGAATGCTGTGCACATTGAACACAGAGGTGTTGTCTGTTTACAATCTCCTCATTCCCCTGCAGAGTACCTGCACATCATTCTTACATGTACCCACACTTACATTGCCTAGGGCCTGATAGATGTTCTTTGTTCCGGTTTGTACCTTTTACAAGTACTCTTACCAAGGACTAGTTTTAGTCTAAAGGGAATAAATATAGTAGTCTACATATCCTTCTCACTTCAGTTGTCTTGTAAAATTCCTAAGCGTTGGCAGTTAAGAGACGAATTTCACGTTACATACTTTTAATCAACAAAATTGTAATATGCAAATTAGAGGAGTCGGAGTCGTGGAGTCGGAGTCGGTGGAATCCTAAACTGAGGAGTCGGAGTCGGTGGATTTTTGGACCGACTCCACAGCCCTGGAAAAGACTGTGTAGAGTATGGCTCTCATACTACATGAAGGGTGGTAAGATTGGTCTGTGATCTTTCATTTTCCAAAGACCATAGTCTGATGTGTGTATGAGCCTTTAGACTAAAGGGAATAAATATGGCAGTCTCCATATCCTTCTCACTTCAGTTGTCTTTTCAAATTCCTGTTCCTATTGGCAGTTAAGAGACGAATTTCATGTTACATACTTTCAATCAACAAGATTGTAATATGCAAATTAGAGGAGTCGGTGGAATCCTAAACTGAGGAGTCGGAGTCGGTGGATTTTTGTACCGACTCCACAGCCCTGCTATTTTTAAGGTGCCCTAGGTTCAGATTATCTTTAAAGTGCTGATTAATGATAAGTTAAGTCTGTTTGTACAATCTTATCAAACCTATGTAGTAGAAGGTAAATTGAGCAATCAAAATTGTATCATTGATGAGCACCTTTATTGATATTGTCTCTAAAAATTCTATAGCCAATTTCCCCTTTTGGTGTAGTTTGTATCTGGTAGTAACATGGTAAAAGTTGGAGTATAGAGAGTAGTTGGTTAACCTCTATTTTTTTTTTTTTCTTTTAAATTAGGAGTTGCTAGGTTTCTTCCATTGCTTTAAGGCTACTTGCACACCAAGACGTTGCGTTAGGTGCTACGTTAAGGTCGCATAACGTGCACCTAACGCAAGGCCTGGTGCTCTTCAATGTGGACGTCGGAGTGAGCCGCGTTGTGCAGCTCACTCTGGCGTCCGTGATGCGTACTCTTGGACGCATGCGGCATCACGTGGTCCCGCCGGCCAGTCGCCGCACAGAGCGGCCGCACCAGGAAGTAAACACTGCACGTCACAACGTGCAGTGAATATTAATTAGCCATGTGCCTGGCCGCTCTCCGCTCCTCCCCAACTTGACTGAGCATGTGCAAACAGTCTAACGCGGCTTAAGCCGCTGTAACGCCGTAGCATGCTGCACTTTCGGCAGAACGTGCAGCGTTACATGTAACGCAACGTGGGCAGTGTGAACAGCCCACTTGTGTTACATTGCTGTGCGTTGGGGGAGCGTTACAGGCTGCACTAACGTGCCCCTGTAACGTCCCTGTGTGTAAGCAGCCTAAAAGTGAAGATGTTTGGACATCACTTGGTGAAATGATTTTGGAAAGTAGAAGACCATTTCCCTCACTTGTACAAATGGCCTCCTAATCTTTGTTGTATTGCCATAAAGTGTTAGCGGCTGTATACTATGTAAACACCTACAATGTTACATATGTTAAGAAAGTGATGAATAGATTATTATAATAACCTTATAGTAGTTGGTGAATTTTTTTCCTGACTGCAGTTGTGCATTTTGTTTGAATCCTTTGTGTGACTCAGTAGCCAGCTGAGCCATTAATCCATGCTGCTCTTGAAACTTTTGCATGCTTTATGTTGTGGAAGGAAAGCTTGCAATCCTTTCTCCTGTAATCTGGGTGATGTGTGTTGCCATTTTGAGTAGAGGAGCTGGTTAATTTGCTCATTGTTTAGTCGCCTGTGCAGTGAGCTGTCAGTGAGTCACTTGGGTTCATTGATCTTTTTACAAGTGAGTGGATGCCAGTGGTATATTTAGACATACAGCTGATGTACTTATAACTGTACCGTCTCTCTGCAGTGCTCAGTTGGGATTCCGTGCAGGAACAGCCTGGTGGATTTTGTGACCAAATAGATATTCTGCAGAAGAAACCTTGGACATGGCTGAGAAGCAGATTAGGTAAATAACGTTTGTGCATTCTATCATGCTTCCTTGTTTAGCATTGACACTGAAATGGTCAACTTAGAAAGGTTTCACTTTTTTCTCTCATAAAACCATTTCAAATCTCCTAATCATGAATTGTGCTCTTAGCCAGGCTATTTTCATTGGTCTGATTTTGCTGTCTTTTGAATACAAGATTTGGACATTTCATAATGATGCGCCATATATTATATTATTCAGTGGCGGACATACGGCCGTGCAGGCCGTGCCGCCGCACAAGGGCCCCTGAAGTTCCGCTGCTTCAGGGGCCCATTAAGTATTGCAGTTTTTTTTTTTTAATTTTACCTTTTATTTTTATTTTAACCTGGGGGGCCCCTACTCCTGTCCTCCCCCCTCACATCGGCCCCCCCTCATGCGATGCGGCGGGAGAGCAGAAAATACAGGAAGTCTCCGCCGGGGCTGCAGCAGACACTAGAGGCTGCTGCCGCTTGGTCTCCCGTGTCTCCTTTGTACACTGCTCGCTACTAAACCAGGAAGTAGCGAGCAGTGTACAAAGTTGGAGACACGGGAGACCAAGCGGCAGCAGCCTCTAGTGTCTGCTGCAGCCCCGGCGGAGACTTCCTGGATTTTCTGCTCTCCCGCCCGCCGCCGCCGCCGCCGCCGCCGCGCATACCGGGAGGGGGGCCCCGAGGTGAGTGAGGGAGGATAGGAGTCGGGCCCCCCACCCGGATAGCTACACACCCATCCACCCGGCTACCTTACCCACCCGGCTACCCACACACTCACCCGGCTACCTACCCACCCGGATACCCACACACCCACCCGGCTACCTAACCACCCACCCAGCTACCTACCCGGCTACCTAACCACCCTGCTGGCTACCTACCCACCCGGATACCCACACACCCACCCGGCTACCTACCCGGCTACCTAACCACCCACCCGGCTACCTACCCACCCGGCTACCTAACCACCCTGCCGGCTACCCACCCACCCGGCTACCTACCCGGCTACCTAACCACCCTGCCGGCTACCTACCCACCCACCCGGCTACCTACCCACTCGGCTACCTAACCACCCACCTGGCTACCTACCCACCCGGCTACCTACCCGGCTACCTAACCACCCACCCGACTACCTACCCACCCGGCTACCCACCCACCCGGCTACCTAACCACCCACACATCTACGCACTCACCCGGCTACCTACCCACCCGGCTACCTAGCCACCCACCCGTCTACCCACCCGGCTACCTACCCACCCAGCTACCTAACCACCCTGCCGGCTACCTACCCACCCACCCGGATACCTACCCACCCACCCGGCTACCTACCCACCCAGCTACCTACCCGGCTACCTAACCACCCACCCGGCTACCCACCCGGCTACCTAACCACCCACACATCTACCCACCCGGCTACCTAACCACCCACCCGTCTACCTACCCACCCAGCTACCTAACCACCCTGCCGGCTACCTACCCACCTGGCTACCTACCCACCTGGCTACCTACCCACCTGGCTACCTACCCACCCGGCTACCTACCCACCCGGCTACCCACCCACCCGGCTACCCAACCACTCACCCGGCTACCTAACCACCCACCCGGCTACCTACACACCCACCCGGCTACCTACCTACCCACCAGGCTACCTACCTACCTACCCACCCGGCTACCTACCAACCCACCAGGCTACCTACCTAAAGACCCACCAGGCTACCTACCCACCCACCCAGCTACCTAACCACCCACCTACCCACCCACCAGGCTACCTACCCACCAGGCTACCCACCCACCCGGCTACCCAGCCACCCACCAGGCTACTTACCCACCCGGCTAAGGGCTGCCTACCTACCTACCCACCAGGCTACCTATCCACCCAACCACCCATGGGAGCTGCGCGCTGGATGGAGGCTGGGACAGGAGGTCTGCTGCTGCAGGTGAGTAAATGGTTTTTTTTATTATTTATTTTAGCAGGTGTATGTTCTGGGCAGGTCTGCCACATGATTGCGTGTATGTTCTGGGCAGGTCTGCCACATGATTGCATGTATGTTCTGGGCAAATTTGCTACATGATTGCATGTGTTTTCTGGGCAAATCTGCCGACATGATTGCACGTATTTTCTGGGCATATCTGCCGACATGATTGCACGTATTTTCTGGGCATATCTGCCGACATGATTGCACGTATTTTCTGGGCATATCTGCCGACATGATTGCACGTATTTTCTGGGCATATCTGCCGACATGATTGCACGTATTTTCTGGGCATATCTGCCGACATGATTGCACGTATTTTCTGGGCATATCTGCCGACATGATTGCACGTATTTTCTGGGCATATCTGCCGACATGATTGCACGTATTTTCTGGGCATATCTGCCGACATGATTGCACGTATTTTCTGGGCATATCTGCCGACATGATTGCACGTATTTTCTGGGCATATCTGCTCACATTATGTGTATTTTCATGAGAAAACCTGCTCACATTATGTGAATTTTCTGGGGAAAGGGTCACCAAAACCTGGGCCCACTGTCTTTGCGTTGCACTTTTCAAGGGAACCTGAGGTGAGAATAATATTGAGGCTGCCATATTTCTCTCCTTTTAAGCAATACCAGTTGCCTGGTTGCCGTTCTGGTCCTCTGCCTCTTATTCTTTCAACCATAGACCCTGAACAAGCATGCAGCAGGTCAGGGGTTTCTGACAATATTGCCAGAACTGAGAAGATTAAGCTGCATGCTTGTTGCTGGTGTAATTCAGTTTATTACTGCAGCCAAATAGATCAGCAGGGCCGCCAGGCAACTAGTATTGTTTAAAAGGAAATAAATATGGCAGCCTCCATATCACTCTCACCCCGGGATCACTTTAAATTACAGTTAGCTCCGCCCTTATCCGGTCATTGCCACGCCCATTTTTTTGCCGCGGCGCTACGCGCCGCAGGTTCTATCCACACCCATTTTTTGCTGCGGCGTGCTTCGCGCGTCGTAGGTTATAGCCACGCCCATTTTTTGCCGCGGCGCGCTTCGCGCGCCGCAGGTCAGGGGGGCCCACAATTGATATTTTGCACAGGGGCCCACTGCTGCCTGTGTCCGCCACTGATATTATTATTATACTTATCAATATTTAGAATTTATTTATTTAGATCTTGTTATTCTAGTAAAGTTTAGGAATAAAACCTTTCAGTTGTCAAGACTTCAGTATGAGTAACACCATAGAGTTTCTTTTATAAAGACCCATTAAACTTTGTTGTAGTTTGCCCGCCAAGCTCATCAATGGTGGGATTGCCGGAATCATTGGCGTGACTTGTGTGTTTCCTATTGATTTGACCAAAACCCGTCTCCAGAACCAGAGGAATGGCCAGCAAATCTACAAAAGCATGTGAGTAGCCTGATGTTTATTTTACAGGGTGTGTGAGATTCACTTACTGGTCCTACTTTTACCAAGGCCTCTCCTGGAGGGGATATCAGAAGTGACCTAATGCTGGGCATACACAGTGCGATATTGCGCCGGTATCAAGCCAGCGGCTCGATGCCGGCACGTCCCAGCTAGTCCGCACGTGCGTGCGGATCGATTCCCGCTCGTCCCCGCGGGCACTTCTTTATCTGCGCTTCGTTTTTGCCCATTGTCCGCCCGCGTGGATCAAGCCGGGAATCGATCCACGCGGTGATCGGACACGTCGGAAATTATTAATTGAGCCATCAGCGGCTCGATTGATAAGGAGCAGTTGAGCCGTGTATGCCCAGCATAACAAACTTGGATTAGGTTAAAAAAAAAAAAATATTGTTTGGTACTCATGGTTGAAACGCAATAGGGGGTTACCAAAATATTTGTGAATGAGTAGTTTTAGGTGACTGCTTTCACCCACAATGACACCATTTTCTTAATGAACCCAATTTGTTTTATCACTTTTTTAAATTTGAAAACCTCTCAGTGACCCTTTCACTGTGATCTGATGTAACCCAAGTTAGAGTAGCAATTCTAATGACTTGGAGGATAACTATCATGAGAAATTGTAAAATTTAAAATACGTGTGAAGACCTCATGTAAGTACATTTGTCCCAGCGTAAAATGTATTGTAAATAACCTATTCTCCGATCTGTAACAAACAGTAGGTATTAATCGAACAGCTGTAAACCTCTTACCAACAGACTTTAGACTAGTCCATCTTCTCATGGGCGATTTCTCAAGATTTTTATTATTGTCAAGAGCACTCCCTGGATGGCAGTGGGCACCGTCTAACTGCCAAAATAGTGTGCAGCAAGTAATCGAGGGGCCAGCATCCTTGTATAGGTCCTGGCCATGGAGTTCTTTTGAAAAGAATAAAGGCTCATACACACATCAGACCATAGTCTTTGGAAAATGAAAGATCACAGACCAATTTTACCCCCTTCTATGTAGTATGAGAGCCATTCCTACACAGTCTATTCTATGGAGCTGAACTCCCCGTCAGACAGAAATCTTGGCAAGATGCTGCACACACAGATGCTGTAGACATTCAAAAGATAAATATCCGCAAAAGATCCGTTCCTGCAAAAGATCCGTTCCTGCAAAATGCATTCATAGTCTATGATATCTGCAGGTCCTCATACACACCTTGTTTAACAGACATTCATCTGCAGATCAGATCCACCAGGATGGATTTTCAGATCTGCAGATGAATGTCAGTTAAACAAGGTGTGTATGATGATCTGCAGATCTCATAGGCTATGAATGCAATTTGGAGGAACGGATCTTTGGCAGGAACAGATCTTTTGCAGATACTGATCTTTTGTGTCTGTACAGCATCTGTGTGTGCAGCATCTTGCAAAGATTTTTTTCTGATGGGGCGTTCAGCTCCATAGAAAAGACTGTGAAGGTATGGCTCTCATACTACATGAAGGGTGGTAAGATTGGTCTGTGATCTTTCATTTTTCAAAGACTATAGTCTGATGTGTGTATGAGCCTTAAAGAGAACCAGAGATGAAGCACCCTCATGTATTTTACCTTATAAATCAGTGGGAACATGACAGTAAACACCTAATCTGCTCTTTGTTACATTGTTCTCTGTTTAATTTGCCTGTTATCACCTCTAAGATAAGAATCCCGACTGAGCTGTCGGCTGGCTTTGCTACAGAAAGATTATAGCTGAGACTGTGTTCTTTTGTGTCTTTTCAAGTCCAAGCCTGCCCCCTGCTGGCTTTGCTCAGGAATCATTATAGCTGAGTCATTATAGCAAAGCCAGACTCAATGCTCAGTCCGGGATTCTTATCTCAGCTAGATAACAGACACTTTTAGCAGTGAGGATGAAACAGAGGGCAGGGTAGGTGTTTTCTCTTATGTTCCCACTGATTTCTATGGTAAAATACATGAGGGTGCTTCGTCTCTGGTTCACTTTAAGGCCCTTTTCCCACATTTGCATTTTTAGACTTGATTTAGGGAACAAGATACAATGCAATCAGCAGGGATGTCAGACGTTCTCAGACTAAACTGTGTGATGTCCCCATCCAAGCGCAAGGTTGCTGACAAAAATACACAAACATTATGATATTTATCATAATTAATGGAAATCACAGCTACATCTGGAACAATTGTATAGAAACACAAGTGATTTATATTGTGGCGCTTATTCCAAAACCCGTCTGTAAGAGGGTCAGAGCTGAGAGATGAATAAAACCTACTGTAAGTCACCTGTCATTTATACTGTACAGTTTTTCACGGTAGTGGTCTTTAAATCGCAGACAGTTTTTTTTTTTTTTTTTTTTCATTAACCCATTCCAAGTTTTTGACATCAATACTGGAAATAGCTGGAGATGTCTTAAACTTGCCATACACTATATTCACTTTAGTGCTAGATCAGTTATATGATCGGTAGTTTCTAAATATGGGTCTGTTTACTGATCCGCAACTGCACTCTGCCAGAGTTCGATATACAGTGGTGTGAAAAACTATTTGCCCCCTTCCGGATTTCTTATTCTTTTGCATGTTTGTCACACTTAAACGTTTCTGCTCATCAAAAACCGTTAACTATTAGTCAAAGATAACATAATTGAACACAAAATGCAGTTTTAAATGATGATTTTTATTATTTAGTGAGGAAAAAAAACTCCAAATCTACATGGCCCTGTGTGAAAAAGTGATTGCCCCCCTTGTTAAAAAATAACTTAACTGTGGTTTATCACACCTGAGTTCAATTTCTGTAGTCACCCCCAGGCCTGATTACTGCCACACCTGTTTCAATCAAGAAATCACTTAAATAGGAGCTATCTGACACAGAAGTAGACCAAAAGCACATCATGCCAAGACAAAAGAAATTAAGGAACAAATGAGAACAAAAGTACTGTAATTGAGATCTATCAGTCTCGTAAAGGTTATAAAGCCATTCTAAAGCTTTGGGACTCCAGCGAACCACAGTGAGAGCCATTATCCACAAATGGCAAAAACATGGAACAGTGATGAACCTTCCCAGGAGTGGCCGGCCGACCAAAATTACCCCAAGAGCGCAGAGAAAACTCATCCGAGAGGCCACAAAAGACCCCAGGACATCATCTAAAGAACTGCAGGCCTCACTTGCCTCAATTAAGGTCAGTGTTCACGACTCCACCATAAGAAAGAGACTGGGCAAAAACAGCCTGCATGGCAGATATCCAAGGCACAAACCACTTTTAAGCAAAAAGAACATTAAAGAGACTCTGTAACAAATTGTTTATCTTTATTTCTTCTATGCTATAAGTTCCTATGCCTTTTCTAATGTGGTCTGGCTTACTGCAGCTTTTCCTAATTGCACAGTAGCTGTGTTATCTCTGTTATATGATCTAATCTTCTCTCTATAGTCGGCACAGTCAGGCTGAGGCAGTCAGACTGGAATGTGCAGGGCTGCTTGTGATTAGCTAGAAGCTGTACACACCCCCTGCAGGCTCTGTGTGACTAACACACTCTGCTTAGCTGAGCCTATTATGCTGGGAATACACGATGCGTTTTTGCGTTCGTTTTTGCCGTCGTTTTCGCTTTCGATCGATTCTACTCTCGATTCACTGCTCGATTCCCCTCTCGATTCCTTATCTTTTCTTATCAATTACATTCACTTGAATGAGGAGAATCGAAACGAAAGTAGAATCGACCAGATCCAACAGGTTGGAATTTATCTATCGAACCCATCTATCTAAAGTAAAAACTTAACGTGTATTCCCAGCATTAGAAGCTGGTTAGTTTGTTTGTAAACACTGCCTAAAACTGGCAATTACAAGCCAGGTTTGCAGCAGAGAATGGCAGAAACAGCACAGAGGGGACCAGGAGCACATAATGAATAGAATGGTATGCTTTTTATTGTAAGAATTTCAGAGTACAGATTCTCTTTAAGGCTCGTCTCAATTTTGCTAAAAAAAACATCTCAATGATTGCCAAGACTTTTGGGAAAATACCTTGTGGACCGACGAGACAAAAGTTGAACTTTTTGGAAGGTGCGTGTCCCGTTACATCTGGCGTAGAAGTAACACAGCATTTCAGCAAAAGCACTTCATACCAACAGTAAAATATGGTGGTGGTAGTGTGATGGTCTGGGGTTGTTTTGCTGCTCCAGGACCTGGAAGGCTTGCTGTGATAGATGGAACCATGAATTCTACTGTCTACCAAAAAATCCTGAAGGAGAATGTCCGGCCATCTGTTCGTCAACTCAAGCTGAAGCGATCTTGGGTGCTGCAGCAGGACAATGACCCAAAACACACCAGTAAATCCACCTCTGAATGGCTGAAGAGAAACAAAATGAAGACTTTGGAGTGGCCTAGTCAAAGTCCTGACCTGAATCCTATTGAGATGTTGTGGCATGACCTTAAAAAGGCGGTTCATGCTAGAAAACCCTCAAATAAAGCTGAATTACAACAATTCTCCAAAGATGAGTGGGCCAAAATTCCTCCAGAGCGCTGTAAAAGACTCGTTGCCAGTTATCGCAAACGCTTGATTGCAGTTATTGCTGCTAAGGGTGGCCCAACCAGTTATTAGGTTCAGGGGGCAATTTCTTTTTCACACAGGGCCATGTAGGTTTTGAGGTTTTTTTTCTCACTAAATAATAAAAACCATTATTTAAAACTGCATTTTGTGTTCAATTATGTTATCTTTGACTAATACTTAACGGTTTTTGATGAGCAGAAAAATTTAAGTGTGACAAACATGCAAAAGAATAAGAAATCAGGAAGGGGGCAAATAGTTTTTCACACCACTGTAAGACAAGATTTCTGCAGAAACCTTGTCTACTATGAATCTGACCTCTGGAGTTGCCATCATTGTACTGGTGGATGCTGTGCACTGCTATGGGACCCGTTATGTGGGTACTGCTGATTGCCCAGGAAAAAAGATATTGAATTTGTATTCAATTAGGATATTTATCGTAAATGCCCTAGTTTCAATTTTCATTAGAAATTATTTTATCAAGTCCGTTGAAAATACTGAGTGTACCCAGCTTTAGTAGTTCTTTGCTTACGTGTTACGTTGGATAAAGGATAGTTTTTTTATAATACACCTTTTCTTCATTATAGATGGGACTGTCTGGCAAAGACTGTAAGAGCTGAAGGTTATTTTGGGATGTATAGAGGTATGTTCTTATAACTTTATGCTTAACAGTTAGTTTCACAAGTCTTTGGAACAATATTTCATTCATCAGATTACAAATCAAACCATTGTTTGTAAAAAAAAAAAAAATACCAGATGGATTTGTAATTTTAATTTTGAATATTTTTTTTCTAGATGGTAATTTTTGACAGATAATGTCTGCCACCTTTATCTTTGATCTGATGAAAAAAATATATAATTTTCCAAACAATCGTTTTATGCCTGCTGTGGAGCAACAAATTCACTAGTGCATCCCCTTTTTATTCATGTGTGTTGCCTCGAGGGAAGTCTGTTCTTGTTAAACATGCTGCTTGATAATACACTATAAAATCCCTGCTTATGTGTTGCCAGTTGATTTTATCATTACATTTGTGGCTATTATTGGAAACTGAAGTGGTGGTTGTTTGTATGTATGATTTAGCAAACCACCAAAAAGCTACATATAATCTTGGTACTGTAATTAAATCATCATACAAGTCTCTTTAAAACCTAAAGTGAAAATAACCTGATGAGGTAAACATTTGTATCTGTGGTAGTAATCCTATGTAGGACTTTCCTAGAATCCTATAGTCTTATTTTATGTTTTTAAAAAAAATTAAAGATGTAGATTTGAAGTTTTGTCCTTAAAGGGACTCCGAGCACAAAAAAAAAAAGAAAGTTGTACTCACCATGGGCTTTCTCCAGCCCAGTGCTGGTCGGGAGGTCCCACGCCGGCGTCCTGGCTCCTCTCCTTCTCCCCGCTCCGGAATGGCTGGCAGGCCGCAGCCCGGGCGACACTCTCCCGAGTGTCGGGCTTCTTCTTCCGCATATGACGCGGATTACGTCACACGCCGGCCGCCTCGCGTCATCATGGCGGCCGGCGTGAAAGTACTGCGCATGCGCGCTTTGTTCGCGCATGCGCAGTACTTTCACGCCGGCCGCCATGATGACGCGAGGCGGCCGGCGTGTGACGTAATCCGCGTCATATGCGGAAGAAGAAGCCCGACACTCGGGAGAGTGTCGCCCGGGCTGCGGCCTGCCAGCCATTCCGGAGCGGGGAGAAGGAGAGGAGCCAGGACGCCGGCGTGGGACCTCCCGACCAGCACTGGGCTGGAGAAAGCCCATGGTGAGTACAACTTTCTTTTTTTTTTTGAGCTCGGAGTCCCTTTAAATGTGGATGGCAACATTTAATGTTCATGCAGATGCCACACAGACTGATCTTGCACTATTGAACTCTATCCCCAACATTTAGATGTGTTTCCTTGGGACACAAAGGGCTCAATCTAATTCATTTTTTCTGCTAAGTTTTCTCCTAGGTGATAATTTTACATCTTCTGTTTAAAATAACTTTTCAGCACTCTGCAATTAAAAATGTACCAAAAAGAAATGTAAAGTAATGTGAAAATTATTCAGAGTATTTTCTTGCCGGTGGCTTAAACGGCATTTTGTTTAGAAGTTGTGAAAATAAAAATATCATCTAGGTGAAAACTGCAGTGGAAAAGTTAATTGCATATGGGCCAAAGAGTTTCATCAGTGAGAGTTGTCCTACAGGTCCACTGCAGTTGGATGGCAGAAAAGCTGTGTCTTATAGCCCTAACTTCTTAATCCTTACAATGGATAAAAAATGGATAATTAGAACCAGAACTGCCACCCAGTCAATAGTGCATTACTGTGGCCTACAAAGATCACAGGAACATTCAGAAGTTGAAACAAGCGGTCTATTAAGCAAGTGAGAACAGTGGCAAAGGAATAGCCAAGATGGCGTTTTGTGCTGCTTGTAATTCCTTCCTTGCATTTATGTTGCATTTGCTTGCCATTGTATGGGCAAGTGGGACCACAGCCTGCAACAATTATCCAGACCTACTTACCAGATAGAATAACTACTTGGTAGTCCTACTCCTGTTCAACCACAAGATGGGGAACCTCCCCTTTCAACAGCATTTGCTATGCACCACACCAACTACAGTGCACTTGTGCTGCATGCATCAGCGTCCCTGCCCATCAGTCACTTAGAGTCTGTGCTGTGAGGAAGCATAAGCAGCGCAAAATTGTCATTTTGGCCAGCCTCTTGCCGTGCTACCTACTTTCCTAATAGGCTACTTATTACACCCCTGCATATGCCTCAGATTATGGAGACTACAATAAAGCACCATTGACGCTATGACAGTGTTTGATTTCCCCATTATCCTTCATGTGAGCTTGTATTCCCTCCAAAGCATGTCTACACTGGGCTAGTCAATTTGGTGAGTGCAGTGAAGTGTTCAACAGCCTTTTGAGATGCACCTGTGTTAAATAGTCTAGTGGTAGTGCCATTCACTGCATCTTTATAAAGTAGGATTAGCACTGTTCATACATATATTTATCTCATCATGTCACTTCAGAAACTATTTGATAACTGTGAGTAATTCGACAATTATGAGAAATTCTATTATAATTAAGGCTCTGTTAAATAGAAGCTTAAGTCAAATAAAAAAAGTAAAACGTTTTTAACTTACCTGGGGCTTCTTCCAGCCCCCTGAACCCGTATTATGCCCACAACGTCCTCCTGATCTGCTCTGCCCCCCCCCCCCCCCCCCAAGCAGTTTGGAGGCTAATGCGCATGTGCGTTCCCAAGCCATGCGCACCTGGATTGCACTCCCGTTACTGGGAGCGTTCTGTGCATGTGCAGTAGCGATTTCCACGTAGGGTGCGCATGTTTCATGGGTTGCCGCTGCTGGCCAGAGGGGATCAGGAGAACTTTGTGGGCACAGTACAAGTCCAGGGGGCTGGATGAAGCCCCCAGGTATTATTTATAGTTTTATTTGACTTAACCTTCCCTTTAATTCTATTTTTGAGATGTAAATCAGTGGTACATGTACATGCCAGATTGTTGTGTTTAGAATGTTGTTTGTTGCATCTGTGTTTTTCATATTGCAGACCTATCGCCGTGGATTTTGAGGGCTAGCTGATGTGGCGAAGCCACGATGGATCAGTAAAATGGGTCTTACAGTACTACACTTGTAATTAGGAAAAACTTTTCTTTGTTTTTACTTTTTACCCCTTAATTTTGAGGATTTTTTTTCTTTTTTCCCCCTTCTTGTGAAAGCCAGGCTTTCTGTGTTCAGTTCCTCTTCGTATATGTTCTTATTTGTATATACTCTTTGAGCTTTGTTTTGTTTTGCTTCTCCCTATCCCCCCTTTCACTTGTTCTTCTTCAAGACAGTTTATTGAAAAGCGTGGCATGGATACCACAGAGATAAAGTGGGATTGTAGAAAACTTCCAACAGGAGTCTTTTTGTAGAACTGTCATTGAATTGTACCTGAAATATATTGTTGGCGGTATTACCTTCCTTAGTACCATGCTGCTCTTCTCCCTTGAAGACCAGAGGGTGACCTGTGATTGGCTCACGGGGTCTGTAAACAAAGAAATTGGCTCCTGATTGGTGTACAGAACTTAGCAGCTGCATTTAGTGGCATTGCATGCAAGTGATTGTGCTGGGTTAGAGTAGGTAATTTACACCTTGTCAGAACTAAACATCCATAAATCGGACACAAACTTGACTCTCTGTGATTGGTTAAGGGCCCGTTCAGATCACAAATGCCGATGGCCACGCGTGCGGACCGCAACGCGTACGAACGCACACCATCCGCGTTTGTATGCGTTGCGTGGCTGATCCCATCACTGAAAAGTGAATGGGACAGCCGCGCGTTTTGACAAAATCTGCGTGCAGCATGCGTTCCCGGACCGCACAGGTCCAGAACGCATGCAGTGTGAACATCAGACAGTGCACTCTATGCACTGTCTGATGTCGTGCGTGTCGGCCTCCTGCACGCGTTTCCAAAACGCGGCTGGAAATGCGTGCAGTCTGAACGGGCCCTAACTTGTAAAATGTAAAACATAAGTTACAATGATGCAGTAAATATAGATGGACTTCAGCCCTGTAAAAATGGCCTGCTGCAGAATCCCAAAGTACCACTGTTAAATAATAACATTTTAAATATGAATGTGGAAATATCAGGTTATAGATGAGGTTATAATCTGCATCCTGCTCCCCACTCCTCACTCCAATTTTAATCTTATTTTATTTTTATTTTTTTGTATTTATAGCACTAACATATTTGATATTTTAGTAGATTCCAAGAAATACTGATTATCATGGCTAAGATTCAAGCACAAGATGAGAGGCCCCTGCCAATGAATTCTTGCTTTTAATAAGACAAGAAACAGAAATGTGTGGCACAACTGCTTTTTTTGCACATTGTACAAGTTTTATCTTACTGTTATCAAATCGTAAAACACACGTGCATTGATTATACGGCAGTAAAACCTTGTAGGGATTTCTGTAGAATAAGTACAGCACAATAGCTCCAGGTTCTGGAGGTAAGAATAGAGGTAGTCATGAGAAGTTTAAGAGAACATCAGGAAAGCTGCGGTCATGGTTGGGATAGTAGGTGGAGATAAAGCATTGTGTTCTGGATAAAATTAGAAAACAGGACCACTTTTGACAGAGCAGCGTAAGTGAAATGTTTAGAGAATAGTAGCTTAACCACTTCCCGACCGCCTAACGCACAGCGGCGGCCGGGAAGTGTACCCTGCAAGGACCAGCTCACCCACAGAGGCGGCGGTCCTTGTAAGGGCATGGGCGGAGCGATCGCGTCATCCGTGACGCGATCCTCCGCCGGCTCCTGACGCCAGTCACCCGCCGCAACATCCCGCCGGCTATACGGAAGCGCCGGCGGGATGTTAAACCGACGATCGCCGCATACAAAGTGTATAATACACTTTGTAATGTTTACAAAGTGTATTATACAGGCTGCCTCCTGCCCTGGTGGTCCCAGTGTCCGAGGGACCACCAGGGCAGGCTGCAGCCACCCTAGTCTGCACCAAGCACACTGATTTCCCCCCCCCCTGCCCCCTGATCGCCCACAGCACCCCTCAGACCCCCCCGCCCACCCCCAGACCCATGTTTACACCCAATCACCCCCCTAATAACCCATCAATCACTCCCTGTCACTATCTGACCCCCCCATGTACTGTATGCATCTATCCCCACTGATCACCTGTCAATCACCCATCAATCACCTCCTGTCACTGCCACCCATCAATCAACCCCTAACCTGCCCCTTGCGGGCAATCTGATCACCCACCCACACCAATAGATCGCCCGCAGATCCGACATCAGATCACCTCCCAAGTGCAGCGTTTACATCTGTTCTCTCCTCCAAACACCCACTAATTACCCACCAATCACCCCCTGTCACTGCTACCCATCAGATTAGACCCCTATCTGCCCCTAGGGCACTCAATCACCCGCCCATACCCTCAGAATGCCCTCAGACCCCAGCCCTGATCACCTCGCCAGTGCATTGCTTGCATCTATTCCCCCCTCTAATCACACCTTGAGACACCCATCAATCACCTCCTGTCACCCCCTAGCACACCTACCCATCAGATCAGGCCCTAATTTGCCCCGTGTGGGCTCCTGATCACTCGGCCAAACCCTCAGATCCCCCTCAGACCCCCTTCCAACCACCTCCCCAGTGCATTCATTGCATCTATTTTCCCCTCATACCACCCCCTGAGACACCCATCAATCACCTCCTGTCACCCCCTAGCACTCCTATCCATCAGATCAGGCCCAATACAACCTGTCATCTAAAAGGCCACCCTGCTTATGACCGGTTCCACAAAATTCGCCCCCTCATAGACCACCTGTCATCAAAATTTTCAGATGCTTATACCCCTGAACAGTCATTTTGAGACATTTGGTTTCCAGACTACTCACGGTTTTGGGCCCGTAAAATGCCAGGGCGGTATAGGAACCCCACAAGTGATCCCATTTTAGAAAAAAAGACACCCAAAGGTATTCTGTTAGGTGTATGACGAGTTCATAGAAGATTTTGTTTTTTGTCAAAAGTTAGCGGAAATTGATTTTTATTGTTTTTTTTCACAAAGTGTCATTTTTCACTAACTTGTGACAAAAAATAAAATCTTCTATGAACTCACCATACTCCTAACGGAATAGCTTGCGGTGTCTTCTTTCTAAAATGGGGTCACTTGTGGGGTTCCTATACTGCCCTGGCATTTTAGGGGCCCTAAACCGTGAGGAGTAGTCTACAAAACAAATGCCTCGAAATGACCTGTGAATAGGACGTTGGGCCCCTTAGCGCACCTAGGCTGCAAAAAAGTGTCACACATGTGGTATCGCCGTACTCAGGACAAGTAGTATAATGTGTTTTGGGGTGTATTTTTACACATACCCATGCTGGGTGGGAGAAATCTCTCTGTTAATGGACAATTGTGTGTAAAAAAAAAATCAAAAGATTGTCATTTACAGAGGTATTTCTCCCACCCAGCATGGGTATGTGTAAAAATACACCACAAAACACATTATACTACTTCTCCTGAGTACGGCGGTACCACATGTGTGGCACTTTTTTTACACCCTAAGTGCGCTAAGGGGTCCAAAGTCCAATGAGTACCTTTAGGATTTCACAGGTCATTTTGCGACATTGTTGGTTTCAAGACTACTCCTCATGGTTTAGGGCCCCTAAATGCCAGAGCAGTATAGGAACCCCACAAATGACCCCATTTTAGAAAGAAGACACCCCAAGGTATTCTGTTAGGACTATGGTGAGTTCATAGAAGATTTTATTTTTTGTCACAAGTTAGCGGAAAGTGACACTTTGTGAAAAAAAACAATACCAAATCAATTTCCACTAACTTGTGACAAAAAATAAAATCTTCTATGAACTCACCATACTCCTAACGGAATACCTTGGGGTGTCTTCTTTCTAAAATGGGGTCATTTGCAGGGTTCCTATACTGCCCTGGCATTTTAGGGGCCCTAAACCGTGAGGAGTAGTCTGGAAATCAAATTCCGCAAAATGACCTGTGAAATCCTAAAGGTACTCATTGGACTTTGGGCCCCTTAGCACAGTTAGGGTGCAAAAAAGTGCCACACATGTGGTATCGCCGTACTCGGGAGAAGTAGTACAATGTGTTTTGGGGTGTATTTTTACACATACCCATGCTGGGTGGGAGAAATCTCTCTGTAAATGGACAATTGTGTGTAAAAAAAAAAAAATCAAAAGTTGTCATTTACAGAGATATTTCTCCCACCCAGCATGGGTATGTGAAAAAATACACCTCAAAACACATTGCACTACTTCTCCCGAGTACGGCAATACCACATGTGTGGCACTTTTTTGCAGCCTAACTGCGCTAAGGGGTCCAAAGTCCAATGAGCACCTTTAGGCTTTACAGGGGTGCTTACAATTAGGCACCCCCCAAAATGCCAGGACAGTAAACACACCCCACAAATGACCCCATTTTGGAAAGTAGACACTTCAAGGTATTCAGAGAGGGGCATGGTGAGTCCGTGGCAGATTTTTTTTTTTTTTTTTTTTTGTCGCAAGTTAGAAGAAATGGAAACTTTTTTTTTTTTTTTTTTTGTCACAAAGTGTCATTTTCCGCTTACTTGTGACAAAAAATAATATCTTGTATGAACTCACTATGCCTCTCAGTGAATACTTTGGGATGTCTTCTTTCCAAAATGGGGTCATTTGGAGGGTATTTATACTATCCTGGAATTCTAGCCCCTCATGAAACATGACAGGGGGTCAGAAAAGTCATAGATGCTTGAAAATGGGAAAATTCACTTTTTGCACCACAGTTTGTAAAAGCTATAACTTTTGCCCAAACCAATAAATATACACTGAATGGGTTTTTTTTAATCAAAAACATGTTTGTCCACATTTTTCGCGCTGCATGTATACAGAAATTTTACTTTATTTGAAAAATGTCAGCACAGAAAGTTAAAAAAATCATTTTTTTGCCAAAATTCATGTCTTTTTTGATGAATATAATAAAAAGTAAAAATCGCAGCAGCCATCAAATAGCATCAAAAGAAAGCTTTATTAGTGACCAGAAAAGGAGCCAAAATTCATTTAGGTGGTAGGTTGTATGAGCGAGCAATAAACCGTGAAAGCTGCAGTGGTCTGAATGGAAAAAAAGTGGCCGGTCCTTAAGGGGGGGTAAAGCCCACGGTCCTCAAGTGGTTAACAGAGATTGAGGAAGTGGTCTGCATAGTATTAGCGCACAAATGAATACCGCCATTGTATATAAAGGGTTTGGTTTAACAGACGTTCCACATGAAACCAACAATTTGATTTAATGGAAATGTATCCATCTCCCCATTTTACAGCAAATTCAACAACTGTCTTGGAAATAACTTTTCAATGCTTATGCATGCTCTCACATGCTTTCTGCACGGAATCCTAGACTGCTTCTGTTCTCCCTCCTGTTGCCTTCTGTTTTCCTGTCCTATATTTTATCCCCACCATTTGCTGTTCTAAAATATGACATCTGCTGTTCTTGTGATAACGTGTACACATGAAGGCTTGCTAAAATGACATCTTGTATAACTACAGACAATTTACATACTAGCTAGTTTCAGAATATTGTTGGCCCTCTACACTACGTCACCATCTAGAACAATTTTCATTGGCATTTACGACATTATCCTAATATTGCTCAGTAATCACTTTAAGATTTAACTTTATTTCCATATGCCTAACTACTTCATTGCTATAACTATAAATAGCCCCGCTATTGGCAGCCTTTTGGTTAGTTTGCATGCAGCTATATATTCTCGCAGAGAGTTGTCAGTAAGCACAAATTACTGGTTTGATGCATTCTAATAATAAAACTACTGGCCAGCATGAAATTGTGAAACATTTTAGGATAAAGGACATTTTACATAGTTGGCACATTGTCAAACTTTTTTTTTTTTCCCTGAATGTTACCTAGATGTATAAGTAAACTGCAATTTAGATATTGTCCCCCGGTAGTGGCTGTTAGTACTGTACCTATTTTGCAGTGTAATCTGTATTTTAAAATGTTGTAATTCTCATAGATCTTATAATTGTGTGTTTCTTTTCAGGTGCTGCTGTGAATTTGACTCTAGTAACTCCCGAGAAGGCCATAAAACTGGCTGCCAATGACTTCTTCCGATACCACTTGGGAAAAAATGGGTAAGTAAATGAAGCAAAAACAAAAGCCTTTATCGTGGCACGCTTGATATTGGATACATGATCTACAGGTTGCACATTTGTATGACAGGCCCTGTTTTTCATAATGGGTTTTTTGTCTTACTTAACTTTTTTACCATTCTTTACTCATCATAGACCAGCAGAATCTTTGTCCCTGATGCACCTTTTTTTCAGTCCCCTGACATAGCAAGAAAACAAAGTGTTACCCTGGGGAGTAAATAATGGCACCCCTATTGCTGAACCCCTATTAACCACTTGAGCACCACAGTGGTAAACCCCCCTAAAGACCAGGCACATTTTCTCTAAAATGGCCACTGCAGCTTTAAGGCCAAGCTGCAGGGCCGCACAACACAGCACACAAGTGATTTCCCCCCCTTCTCCCCACCAACAGAGCTCTCTGTTGGTGAGGTCTGATCGCCCCTAAGTTGTTTATTTTGTTTTTATAAATATTTATGTTTGTTGTTTTTACTGTTTTTTGTATTTATTGTGTCAGCGGTCTGAGCACTTTCCTGAATTGTAATACTTATTGGACTTTAGTAGTAAATACTTAAGGGCTTTGTATAAACCCTATTACCCAGGGTCTCTTTCTGCTCTTCTGTTCATTATGTTTTATATAGTAAATATCTGACAGTAGCTAGCGATTACTTGATCCACTTAATGGTACTCCAATAGTCCCAGGGGAGCATAGAAGCTTAGTACCATCACATAGATCTATCTAATCTTGGTACTTCTCGAATAATTACCACCTACAAAAGTTATAGAAAGAGGAAGTGAAGAAGCAGTTGTGTGATTAATGGCCAATGAGGATAATTACTTCCAGTAAAGGAGACCTGGACTGCTGACCCCACTGGGTGTTATTCTACGGAGAAGAGGGTCCCTAGCATGGAAGTGTAAAAACACCATAAAGGCCCGTACACATGCCAAATGAGGATAGCAATGCAGGAACAAGCCAGCTAAAGCCCATATGTAGAACAGTGTAAAGAAGGTCTGCAAAAACCGCTGTTGAAGCTTTTAAAACTGGCAACCTCTTTTATTCTTTCAAAGGGTTACAGAAAACCGACATAAGAAGCAACTGTTGCTGTTACCCTTTGAAAGAATAAAGTTTCCCAGTTTTTAGAAGCTTCACCAGTGTTTGCTGCGGACATTCTTTACACTAGTCCATCTTCTGTGTTGCTCATTCTTGATAATAAAACAAATGTGGTAGGTTGCTGTGTATATACTGTATGTAGTAGAAACACTCAAGTATGTTTTTAGATGATAACTGCTTATAATAACTAATGTTGCAGATGTGTGAGAAAGGTGTCAGCATCGTAAGCGTTTAGACTTGCCCCTGCCCTGCAATTGCCAGTCAGCCACAACATAGCATGTTGCTCCTACTGAGTCAGCTGGGAGTGTATGCACTATTGGTTGAACCTTTTTTTGGTTTAGCTAATATACAGCATGTAGCAGGTAATAAAAATAGGATGATTTTGCTACTTTCCCGGGCAGCAGCCTTACCGAGATTCTATTTGTTTAACATTAGGAATTATGCAACAGCGCTCTTTAAGCTGTACATGTCTTATCTGCTAGCCTGAAGCAGCTCTTTGGAGCCTGCAGCCACTGCAGATGAGCTGTATCCTGAGTTATGTCATGGTCACCTATCAGATGAACACGTTCTGGAGTTACTCACTACTCTGAGAAATTGGACTCTGTGTCCATCTGTCACCTACATTTAGATTCCATTTCTGCGAGTCAAAATAGTATTACTGATATAATTTCTTGTGTAGGATACTTATTAATATGCAAAGTGCTGAGAAACCATACGTGCATGTAAGATAATGGCTAATATCATTTTTGTGTTTCAGGAAAAAACTGCCGCTGTATAAAGAAATGCTGGCAGGATGTGGTGCTGGAACGTGCCAGGTTATTATCACTACTCCCATGGAAATGCTGAAGATTCAGATGCAGGATGCTGGGAGACTAGGTACCTGACTTCTACCAATTAGCTCATTTGTTGTTAAGACAAAAAATTAGCTTTTTTTTTTTTTTTTTTAAATTTCATGCATTCTAGCTGTAACACTGCTAGCTACATTTGGATAAGGTGTCACCGGCTTCATGTATCTATTTAGCCTTTGGCATATATACAGTTTAAAGTGAACCTGAAGCCTAGTTAAAATAAAAAAACAAATCTTACCTACATAGAGGGAAGACTGAGTCTTATAGAGGCTTCCTGTTCCTCTCGTGGTGCCCCCCCTACCTCGGAGGCTTCAGAAACCAGAGTGCTCCTGGAGATGGGCAGCTCTGTAGTGCGCAACAGTGCTCTCTCGTGCACTCGTGCATGCGCCGCAAGGAGCCGCCCGTCCTCAGGAGCACTCGGGCTTCCGGAGTCTCCTGTGGCAGGAAATTTAATCGGGGGAGACAGCGCTGGAACGAGGGGGCTGTGAGAGGAACTGGAAGGCTCTATAGGGCCCAGAGCCTTCCCCCTCCTTTAGGTAAATGTTTGTTTGTTTTATTTTAAATAGGTTTCAGGTTCACTTTAAATTGCACTACAAATCTTTTACACACAAGCCTGCCACACTTTTCTCAAGGTTAGCACTAGTTGGGTGGGAGCTAGACTGCTTATTATTTTCATAAAGCAATAGGGCTGTCTTGTGTATAAGGATGGTGTTTTACACATAGATTGACTTTTTATAGCAATACCAGAATCCTGTTTCAGATTTTTCTTTATTTTAGTTTTGGATGGTGTGGGAAGGATTTAGAAACTTTAAGGGATTTAATTGCTGTCTGTGACTTCAGTAGAGAGCTTTTCCCTTACTTCTTTTCCCTGGCTTTAATATGAAAACTAGTAGTCTGAGTGACAGGAAATAAAGAACATGAATTAAAATAGCAGTCAGAAATTCTAATAGGCTGCATTCACAGTGGGACATTGCAAAGCAGCGTTATACAGTGGTTTGCAAAAGTATTCGGCCCCCTTGAAGTTTTCCACATTTTGTCACATTACTGCCACAAACCTGAATCTATTTTATTGGAATTCCACATGAAAGACCAATACAAAGTGGTGTACACGTGAGCAGTGGAACGAAAATCATACATAATTACAAACATTAAAAAAAAAAAAGCCTGCAAAGTGGGGTGTGCGTAATTATTCAGCCCCCCGAGTCAATACTTAGTAGAACCACCTTTTGCTGCAATTACAGCTGCCAGAATCTTAGGGTACCAGCTTTGCACATCTAGAGACTGAAATCCTTGCCCATTCCCCAGGGCTGTGGAGTCGGAATCGAGGAGTCGAAGTCGGGGAAATTTTGGGTACCCGGAGTCGGAGTCGCTGTTTCATAAACTGAGGAGTTGGAGTCGGAAAATTTTTGTGCCGACTCCACAGCCCTGCCATTCCCAGCTCCAGCTCAGTCAGATTAGATGGACAGAGTTTGTGAACAGCAGTTGTCAGATCTTGCCACAGATTCTCAATTCGATTTAGATCTGAACTTTGACTGGGCCATTCTAACACATGGATATGTTTTGTTTTAAACCATTCCATTGTTGCCCTGGCTTTATGTTTAGGGTTGTTGTCCTGATGGAAGGTGAACTTCTGCCCTAGTCTCAAGTCTTTTGCAGACTCCAAGAGGTTTTCTTCCTAGATTGCCCCATATTTGGCTCCATCCATCTTCCCATCAACTCTGACCAGCTTCCCTATCCCTGCTGAAGAGAAGCACCCCCAGAGCATGATGCTGCCACCACCATATTTGACAGTGGGGATGGTGTGTTCAGAGTGATGTGCAATGTTAGTTTTCCGCCACACATAGAGTTTTGCAATTTTGGCCAAAAAGTTCCATTTTGGTCTCATCTGACCAGAGCACCTTCTTCCACATGTTTGCTGTGTCTCCCACATGGCTTGTGGTAAACTGCAAACAGGACTTCTTATGCTTTTCTGTTAACAATGGCTTTCTTCTTGCCACTCTTCCGTAAAGGCCAACTTTGTGCAGTTCACAACTAATAGTTGTCCTATGGACAGATTCCCCCACCTGAGCTGTAGATCTCTGCAGCTCGTCCAGAGTCACCATGGGCCTCTTGACTGCATTTCTGATCAGCGCTCTCCTTGTTCGGCCTGTGAGTTTAGGTGGACGGCCTTGTCTTGGTAGGTTTACAGTTGTGCCATACTCCTTCCATTTCTGAATGATCTCTTGAACAGTGCTCCGTGGGATGTTCAAGGCTTTGGAAATCTTTTTGTAGCCTAAGCCTGCTTTAAATGTCTCAATGACTTTATCCCTGACCTGGTGTGTTCTTTGGACTTCATGGTGTTGTTGCTCCCAATATTCTCTTAGACAACCTCTGAGGCCATCACAGAGCAGCTGTATTTGTAGTGACATTAGATTACACACGTGCACTCTATTTAGTCCTCATTAGCACTCATCAGGCAATGTCTATGGGCAACTGACTGCACTCAGACCAAAGGGGGCTGAATAATTGCGCACACCCCACTTTGCAGTTATTGATTTGTAAAAAATGTTTGGAATCGTGTATGATTTTCGTTTCACTTCTCACGTGTACACCACTTTGTATTGGTCTTTCATGTGGAATTCCAATAAAATTGATTAATGTTGGTGGCATTAATGTGACAAAATGTGGAAAACTTCAAGGGGGCCGAATACTTTTGCAAGCCACTGTATATGGGCAGTTTATGGTATAGCTGTCTTTTACTAGCAACGTATTTTTATATTTAGACCTTAAGATTAACTGGGGTTTTTTTTTTGTTTTTGTTTTTTTTTAGCATCTTGTCACAAGTCTGTGCCTGGGATACAAAGCCTCATGCATGGCTCAAAACATTTAAACACCATTCCTGTACTTACAAGATCTTACAACGTTGGACCGACATTAGTAGCTCACAAGGTGTCTGCAAAACAGATTGCTGCTCAGCTTCTCCACACAGAAGGTGTGAAAGGACTTTACAAAGGACTTGGGGCAACCTTACTGAGGTATATACCTTCTTATGGAAGGAATTGTCTTGTTTAGCTAGTGGTATTAATTCTGTCTTTGTGGTATAATTTGCATTGATTTCAGTATGCGCTCTCTGGTTCTGGTGGTGATTTTGACTGACGCTTTCCGGGTTTAGTGAGCACTAAGGGCTCGTTTCCACTATTGCGGTGCGGAATCGCCTGGATTCCACCGCTGATGAAATCGCATGTGGATGCGATTCATACGTGAGGGTATATGCGATTTTAACCATGTCACTGCCTGTGTGAATTTACATTGGTACCTATGCGAATTCGCGTCAAAAAACGCATGGGGAAATCGCATGCGATTTCCCTATTAAATACATTACATGCGATTCACATGCATTCCACTCGCAGGCGAATTCTGCGGCTCTGTTGTGCGTTTTTTCACCGTTGAAAAAACCGCACCTCAACAACGCTACAGTGGAAACAGGCCCATCCACTTGCATTACATGTGCGAATCCGCATGCGTGATTCGCAATAGTGGAAACCAGCCCTTAGTTGTCCATTAGCATTTTCCCTGCTGGATCTCACTTGTTAAAATAAAAATGAAATCATTGTAAATTGTTTTTCTAATCTGGCCACACATGGCATTCATTGGACAAGTTGTGTCATCAGAGAAAAGCAACTTGAGTAAGACAGATTTTACATTTTTTACTTATTAATTGTATATATTTTTTTTTAAGGGCTCGTTTCCACTAGGACGAATTCGCATGCGTGGCCTGCATGCGAATTCGCTTAGTCAATGAAAGTGGATGGGACTGTTTCCACTTGTCTTTTTAAACGCACGTTTTTATGTGCAGAATTTTTCTGCACGGTAGGGCCTGCAGAATTCGCCTGTGTGAGGAATGCAGGCGAATCGCAGCCCATGTATTTGATAGGGAAAACGCGCGTGCGTTTTTTGCCGCGATTTCACGTGCGAATTCGCACGCAAAGTAATACAAATTGGACCAGGCAGTGACATGGTTAAATTCGCATAGACCCTGCCTATGCGAATTCGCACGCGAAATCGCGGCAAAAAACGCACGCGGAATCGCATCCGCATGCGTTTCTGTCAGCGGTGGAATCCCAGGGATTCGCACCGCACTAGTGGAAACGGGCCCTAAGACAACCTCAACTTGTGGGAATATAGCACACCCATTTTTAACCAGCCCATTTGAAATTGCTACATATTAGCATTTCAGACACACTGTTGCAAGTACCCAATGCAGACACTGCTGGAGGCAAAAGATCAGCCTGGCAGTTTGCATTTTTAATACCTCATGACTCCACAATAAGAAAGTCACTAGGCAATAACGCTGGTATCCAATCCATGAGAGTGTAAAACACTACCTTCTGTAAGTGACATCAGTGCTTCTCTCATATATGGAAGGACAATACCTGTGAACATTTTGGATTAAAGTTCTAATGCTGTTAATTAAAAGCAAGACTAAACAATGATCGCATAGGACTGGCCAAGCCAGGACCCTAAATTGAAACTATTACAGATCCAATTTTCTTGACTTGTTGTAGGCTAGGTTCACAGTAGGACATTGCATTGTAAAGTTGCAACGCAACATTACAATGCAACAAAAAAAAGTGGTAACGCAGATCAACGCTGTGTTACCAGCGCATACAGTAGGTACAGTAGAGCATACAGGGAATAAAAAGTATGCTTTCCTGTACCTGGTAATTTGTGCGTTGAGGTAACGCACTGCAGCAATGCGTTACCATGACGCTACACGTTACCATGCAATGCTAACATCACACTGTGAACGTCGCATAGACTATTGATTTCAGTGCAGTGAGCTGCATTATAAAACTTTAATAACGCAACACCGCAACGTCCTACTTTCAACCAAGCCTAATAAGAGAGCTGCTATTTTCTGTTTTTTTTTTTTTTTTTTTTTTTTTTTTTTTTTTTTATGTCTTTGGTGTGAAATGTGTGCAGTTGAAATGTTACTTTACAATGTTGTTGCTCTGCTGAATCCTGCAGATAATATTTCTGTTGCTCAGGAAGTGGAGTATTCTCTACAAGTGGTAACGCACATTAATACAATGGCCTCAATTCACAAAGCTTATCTCCTGTCTTTTAATAATGTTTCCAGTGTGATCACCATGGTGATGAGGCATGTAGTATTCAGGAAACATTTTACCTCAGGCAAACCTAAAGTTCTCTTCTGTCTTTAAGTTTACTCTTCAATCCTCAAAATACCTCCAGAATTCTTTAGTTAAAGACAGGCTGTTAATTAACTGCATGTGAAAATAACTACAGAGGAGGTAACTTAAGGAATGAAGAGATAAGATAACTCTCTCACTGTGCGGTGGCAAGTTTTCTCTTGCCTTATCTCCAGCAGGATCTTAATGAATGTCTTTTCTTGCTACTAGTGTCACCATAGGAAATTAAAATAAATCTCTCAAGCAGGTACACCTGCAACAATAAAAACTTAGTAGGTTGCCAACTGACCTTTTAAGCCTGGTACATGGATCCAATTTTGATTGGCCAATTTTACCATTTCCATGTAGTATATGATGGCTTACATACACAATCTGTTCATACTATTTAAAGTCTCTTGGCCCTCATACTACATGAAGGTGGTAACCTTTGGTAGTAATTAGCCAATCTAAATGCCACTGTCAACTCTCTTGTGCGGCCACTGCATATGTAACTGTTTTCGGGGCTGTGTCTCTGGGGACAGGAAAATAATCATGTATTTGCATTTTCTGTTATACTGATAATTTTTAATATTTGCATTGTTAAAACAGGGATGTCCCTTTTTCCATTGTCTACTTTCCATTGTTTTCCAACCTAAATACACTGGGGATGTCTTCTGATGGCAAGGTTCCTTTTCTACACTCGTTCTTTGCAGGCTGTATTGCCGGCTCTACTGCAGCTGTGGCTGTCAATCCCTGTGATGGTAAGTCTATTTTTGGTCATTAACATGCTATGTTCCTTCTATTTTTAAAGTCAGATGGTTGTAAGACATACTGTCCATGTTTATTTATACATAGACGGCAATGTAATACACTCTAGTTACTTGGCTTTGTGTCTAATTGTTTTACTGTACTTATGGTCTCCCTTTAGTAATCAAGACCCGTCTTCAGTCTTTGCACAAAGGAGCGAATGAAGAGACGTACACTGGAATAATAGATTGTGCCAGGTAGGGTGAATACGCTGGACAAATCTGTGTAATTGATTGTGTTTATCTCCAGTAAAGCTCCATACAGCTATAACTCAAATTCAGAATGGTAATGGCTTCCTCATGCCATCAACCAAGTCCAATAACCATATCTTCATGCAATGCCACAAGACTCTCAGTCCCCTATTTTCTCACAAATGTTTTCACACCTCAACATCCAAATAATAGTACTAAAAGTACATTCTTTGTAGGAGACACACCGCTCACTGCCTACAAAATGTCCTTCCACCCCAAGCCTTGTCTGCTAAAAAAATTACTTTGCCTGTGTGTTACAACTCCTAACTTCAACACTGCCTATTCCAAACCACGCAATCCCTGGCCGTATCAATCCTGTGCTCCTCTCCACATGTGCTTCTGCCTGTATGCCACACTTGTGATTGTCCTCCACAGTACTTCCTTGCTCCATGCCAACTCCCTGCACACTGACTTATTGCCATACAGATGACCATCATGACACATCCGTTATTTCAAAATGCCCCATCATAATGTCCTCCAATATGGAACTTGTGGCTAGATGGGGCGTTCCACATAGTATCATGATACATACTCACCCAGCTGTCTTGGGGTCCTTTAACAATTAATGACTTGCGTTTTGGCATGCTTTTTTACAAATGCTAAAACGCAACGCATTAAAATGCATGAAGTGTAAAAGGACACTCACATTTTGTCGTGTTCACCAACAGCTAAACCCCTTCCACAGGATTGTCTCTGCACATTAAATGATGATCTTCTCTCCATGCGATGTGCATCACACACTCGCTTATGGTTATTATTAGCTGCCTATGCTGCTTGTAATGCCTAACTGTTGGTACTTGCTTATGTGTGGTAATCATTATAAACTACTTGGAATAGTTAAATATGGAACTCTGCCCTATTTCATCTTCGTTTCAGCCATGGTTTTTAACCTAGGTAACTGTCTATTGTCCTGCCACATACAGCTGATGCATTTCCAAGTTGCATATATTTTTGCATAAAATTTACATAAACTCAGATGAATTAAATATTAACCATCTCTACTGATAATACTAGAAATTCACATACAAGCTACCTAAGGCAAGCATAGAGGTATGTTCATGCTGGATCCACATATCCCCATGCGTTACCCATTCCTCTCTTTGTTTCTCTGTGGCTGGATGGTGTAATACTCTGCCTCTGAATGGTGTAATGCTCTGCTTCTGACACAGGAGACCAGGGTTTGAATCTCGGCACTGCCTGTTCAGTAAGCCATCACCTATTCAGTAGGAGACCTTAGGCAAGTCTCCCTAACACTGTTACTGCCTATAGAGTACGTCCTAGTGGCTACAGCTCTTGTGCTTTGAGTCCGCCAGGAGAAAAGCGCGATATAGATGTTATTTGTCTTGTCTTCCCCCCCTTGGTCTCATGGTCACTTCTTGAAAAATGTGACTTTTGGCTAAATTAAAACAGGAAAGACAGCTTGCTGCAATGTTCCCTCCTATCACCCTCCCATTCCCCCCTCTTAAGGGGATGAAAGGGGCAGGGAATGGGAGGGAACATTGCCGAAAGCCTGCTTCTTCCTTTTAACCAAAAGTTATTTTTTTTTCAAGGCGTTATTATGGGAATGGGGGGTAATGAGGAGAGGAACAGACAACGGGCAGTGGTAAGAATGAACATACATTTCTGCTTACTTTAGGTAGCTTTGCCTCGGATCAGGTGTGCTGTAATACATTTTCTGTTTCCTTTTACTTATTTTTTTTTTTCCTCTCCCCCTTTACAGGAAGATCTGGGTGAAAGAAGGCCCTTCAGCATTTTTAAAGGGATCACTGTGTCGAGCATTTGTCATTGCACCGCTCTTTGGAATAGTACAAGTCGTATACTTCCTCGGTGTTGGAGAAGCAGTTGTAGAATTTGCTCAGTTTAACAGTTTAGCAGCTCAGTAATTGAAGCATTCCACAAGAACTACTCTAAATGGAAAGAAGAATGACAACCATTGTTTTTGGTGTTTTCACCTGGTGTTGGAATACTGAGATGAACTTTGGCTTGTTGAAGGGTTTTCTCTTAGCACTCAATTCATGGGGTTTTTAGTACCATAGGGTGTTAGTACCTCACTTACTTTTCCCATTTGGGGATCCCCCATTTTATTTATGTACTTGACTGGTCCACTTTACCATCCATCAGCATAGGAAGAAATCATCATAACACCGTGTGTTTACAATGTCTTCTTATCTGCTGCAAAACGGTCCATGTTCACAGAAACAGATTGGGAGTTTTACACTCCTCTTTTGTGGATGGCAGGTTCCTACTTAGAGCATCAAGTATGACATGGGACCCATTGGTGTGCAAATAACTTTTTGTACTATTTTGTGTCCACTGTGACTAGCCAGATAGCACTTTTTTCTGCTTTGACATATCATGAGTAGATGAGTTTAGGAAGGGAGCTGTATATTTATTAATCATTCCCCTTTCAAGTTTGAATTTTGAGAAGGCCACTTGTATGTTTGATTGAAATCAAGTAAACAGAAAGACTAGTGCTTCAGAATTACCATCGGCACTGAAGATGACTACATATCCAGAAACCTGGTTAGCAAAAGTATTGTCATAATTATGATTTCAGAGGTATAGTATGTGAAAGCAATTGAGATGATTGTTTACAGGGGCCAGTTAATACATTGTTTAAATATCCCTTTGTGTAGATTTCTGATGACAATACTTGAACATTATTTTATGCAGCTGCAGAAAAAGCTTTACGGTTTACACTGTAGAGTCTTTGTACATATTTCAGTGTTTTGGAATTTCGTAGACAGATGCTGATGCATGGGTCATCTGCAATGAATGGGGCCCAGGAATTTGTCACTTGCCCAACCTGTGACATTTACAGTATGTCATTTGCAAGCTCATAGGTGGGTTAGCTGCAATGAATGGGGCCCAGGAATTGTCACTTGCCCAACATGTGACATTCATGTAATTTGCAAGCTCATAGGTAGTGCTGCTATCATGGAAGTAAGGGACTACTCCAATGTGGGACTTGAGAGAAGGGGCCTAAATGATTACATTGTATGGGGCCCAAGAGATTCCCTGATGCATGACACAACATATGTATAGATTGGGGGGGAGCTACTTAAGGGTAGCAGACTAAGTGCCTATTTATTAGACACTTGTTTATTAGACACTTGTTTTATTTATTAGACACTTTTGTACTTTGAATAGGATTCAGAGCATGGGGTTATGTGTGCTAAAGTCTTGCACAATTACAAGCTTGCCACAGATGTCCATGTATCCCTACCCATAATCCATGCAGTGTTTCTGAATCTCAGTCAGTACCATTCAACTTAATTGGGTATTCTAATATTTCGCAAATTGTCACTTTATGTATATACAAATGCAACCAAATAACAATAATATTTTTGGGGGGTTGCTTTTTTCTACTTTTATGTGTTTTTTTTAATGTCTGTGTTTCCTTTTTGTGGTGTCTCTTTTTACAGCAGTTTGTAAATATTCACTGTAATATAGATGGGTGCTATTGTGCAGAGAGGAAGTACATTGGCCTGTATACCAACTAGGCAAGAGCAACAGTTTAAAATAGAACTTATTTAGTTACAGAGTTCTTAGCTCACTAATACTTGTAGTGTGCATCCACACACAGTAGGTCTATTTAGAGCTTTCCAGCCACAAAACTGGTTAATGTGAACCAGCATTGGTGCTAAGGTGGTATGATGTGCATCATTAAATATGAGAGTTTTACCAGTACTGTATAACATTGAAATTGTTACCAGACAACACATTACAATTGTGTGACAATCTGATGAATTATTGCAGTTAAAGCAGACTTCCATGATGTATTCTTATTTTATTGTAGTACAAACATTATTCCTCTGGTTGTAATTGTCTTTATGACATCACTAAAATAGCCTGTCCATGTAAAGACTACAGCAGTATCTGCAATGATGAGCAAATTGTTGCAGGCAGAACTTGCTTATTTTATTATCTGTGATGACCACAGGCAAGCATTGCTCTGACCGCTCTGTTGTGTCTGGAGCCGTCAGTCAAGCGTCTGACTGCTTTCCTGGGAGGTTGTTCTAACCAAAAACTGCTATAGTTGAGGAAATACAGTATTCATATATTTTCCAGCTAATAAATCTGGAAAGTCAAATTTAAATATTTATGTATAAATAGCTAGTTCTAATTCAACGTCAATTCCACTGATTCATCATGAAGTTCTTTTCATAGTGTACCTAGCATTTGAGATGTCACATTGTTAGCCTCTTCATAAATTGCAGGTCAAGTGCCACTGATTCTCTGGCTATGATACAGTACTTTCTCAGTCACTTTCCTAGTAGAAAGACTTAAATACAGCCTTCAAGCTTAAAGCAGTTTAAAACCCTGACATAATATTCAATAAAACATGTTTTCCTACTTTTTATATACCATATGGTTATCATATTTGCATTTGTGCATAAGTATTATTCATTTAGAAATTATAGGTTCCCAAAAGTACAGTTTTTTGCTTTGTGAGCTGACTTTGCATTTTATTAATAACTGGTATTATTCATTATGTGTTGAAGGCAGACATGCTTTCAGTGTCTCTCTGTCTCCAGCTGCTTCTGCACAGTCAGAGAATGTGTCACATTCCTCACTTGATACATTTATGTAAACACAAGATAACATCCATTATAGCCAGAAATCAGGTCAGGTTGACGCAAGAAAACTGTTTTTTGTTTTTTTTAGAAGCAGTTCAGCAGTGACTACATCCAAGTCTCATGACGTGTACCTCTGTTATGACTACCAAATATTATCCCTGCTGAAATTATTGAACCATGACTCCAAGTCACATTTAACATATGATCTGCTATAACATAAAGCCCAGTTTAAACACTGGCAGTAGTTTAAACACAGGCAGGTTTTGCACCCCAGAATGTGTATAAAGTATAGCAGGTGTTGCCTACTAAATACTGTACCCCAATTAATTTATAAAATATGATATAGCAGAACAGCCAGAGAAGTAGATCTGTCATCCCAGGTACACAGCAGACCACTGCACTGAGAGCCTTTTCCACCTGGCTTGCTGTGGCCTGGCTCCCATTCACTTTCTTCAGGATGTTCCTGAACTAGACAGAATTGGTTCTCATAGCAGCGATCTTCTGGGCTCCTGGGTAGAAGCCTTCGCTGTAGATTGCTCTGCATTACAAGTTTCCATGAAGTAACTAGTGATATTTAAAGAGTAAAACCTTTTTCAGTTCATGCACATCGGAAAAAAGGATGCTGGGGACGTGGGTGATAAATTTGGACTGTAAAGGGTTACTACTTTAAATGTTGAAATTGTCAGTATGAAGCTTGAGATTATACTCACTTTTTGAAGCTTATTGTATTTTTTTTCCCCCCAATATGAAATTTCCCACAGTCTCCTAAATCACATCAGTACATGAAATCTGTTATCTAGAATGCTTTAGACTCGATGACATCTCTGTAACTTGGATAATCTTACATAAGTTGTACAAAAATGTGCGTATAGCAAACTTTCCTTTGGCTTTTAGCATTGAATGTTGACAAACAGATGTTGTGCCAGATTTACCAGTTGCCCAGAAACTTTATAGTGGACCAACTAAGCTCCAAAACTATACAGTTTAAATGGAACCTGAGATGGGGGATTTGCAATAAAATATACATACCTGGGGCGTCCTCCCGCCCCCTCTGGCCTGATCATTCCAACGGCGTCCTCTTCTCTATTCACAATTGGCCCCGGAAAGTCCTTCAGTGGGGGGCCAACTGCGGGCGCGCGCTCCCACTGTGTTTACATTACCTGTGTTCATCTCCATGAATGATCCTGGTGACGGGCGCGTGCCTGGCCGGATTGCGCATGCGCCGTTTGCCCCCCGACTGGAGTATTTTCCCGGGGGCCAGTTGTGGGCTGAACAGAGGGAGAAGAGCGCGGCGTGGGAGTGATCAGGCCGGAGTGGGCCTGAAGAAAGCTCCAGATATGTATATTTTATTGAGGGGGGCTCATCTCGGGTACACTTTAAGTAGATTTTGTTGATCTGGCACATCAGGTCCACAGCTAAATCTCAGCATGTGCCCAGATTTACACTTAATTTTTGTTGCTAAAACTGAACATTAAGTACAGGTAAATTTTCCCCTTTCCTTTCATTTTTCTTGCTTACAAATAACGATCATGTTAGATAATTGATGTTGCAGTCCCTGCTTGCACTAACCGTCAGATAAATGTCATCAGACAGATGTAAAATGTTGCTTCTTTTCAATACAGGGTGACAGAATAAAGTCTGATTTCATGATAACATGCTTCAGATTGTGGTTTCTGTCTGTTATTGTCATCTGTACATGCAAATGTGATGAGAATATTAAATGGCTGCACTGGGATGGCACTTTAACGTTCTTCAACTGGGTATACTATAGTAGATGTATGGACTGTAGAGCTCTGCCTGATTGTCATCCTCAAAGAAGTAAAGAAAAGCCACATGTAAATAAACAAAAAAAAAAACACAACCCTCCTCAAACCAGCTCACTATGGATGGAAGGCATGGCCAGCTAATCATAGGTGTAGTGACCACTGTACATTAGGTAGGCTTCAATTGCTTTAAAGTTGGCTGAAAAATGTATTGAGCTAACAATATAATGTAAACAGTGGAAGGTGATTCAAGGTGCATATTTCCTTAGATAAGCAGAATGAGTGTATAGCAGCTATCACAATAGTTACAATAGCAGATTGTTGTTGAAAGTATAGCAAAGCAGATTAGCATTAGCTGGCCATGTTCTCCAAATAACTGCTAATGTCAGCAAGGGGAATGTGCTCGTGTATGTATTAAGACCTATAAAAGCTGCAATAAGAGTCTAGAGTAAATGCCACTACTCAAGTTACTACTATCCAAAATTGTACTTGGAGGTGGATATATACAGTATAAGCCACGAGACAGACCCTTATGGAGAGGCCAGGCCGAAGAGCTAGTGTGCGAGTCCAGCAGTGTTCCCAGGCCTAGGACCCGAAATATCACCCATGCTTGTAAGCCTGCTGCAAACAATTTGGTTCCTAGAAAGTGTTCCTGCTCCTCAATTGAGTACCATGTACTAGATGGGAGAAATTTGTTCAAACCAATATACTGGCAGAAAGAATGAGGGCTAGTGAATGCCAGCTCCATACTAACATACGTGAGTGTAATTGGGCGTTTCCTGGTTCAATATATGCAGATCAAGGCTCTAGTACATCAGGCAATAGCATTCCCTCCCTCTTCAACCAAATGCCCTGTCCCTGCTCAAACAGCAGAGGTTTTACACGAAGGAACTGTCTCACCTCTATAAAAATGCATTTTACAAATGACATTTTGCATAGAAAGTGAATTAATCCAACATACTGTAATTCAAGATCACTTCAAACATGCATATTAAATTTGCCAGATGATGTGATTTCTGGACTGTCTTCGGGGATTTTGTGAGTAGCTTACAGACTAAACGGTAATGTAGACTTTTTTCAAATGAGCTTTTTAACCTTAACCTCCTCAGCGGTATGGACGAATATATCCGTCCATCACCGCCGGAGGTCGCCGCTCAGGCCCTGCTGGGCCGATTTTTACAAAGTAAAAAGCAGCACACGCAGCCGGCACTTTGCCAGCCGCGTGTGCTGCCTGATCGCCGCCGCTCTGCAGCGATCCGCCGCGAGCAGTGGCGAAAGAGGGTCCCCCCAGCCACCCGAGCCCTGCGCAGCCGGAACAAAAGTTCCGGCCAGCGCTAAGGGCTGGATCGGAGGCGGCTGACGTCCATGACGTCACTCCGCTCGTCGCTATGGCGACGATGTAAGCAAAACAAGGAAGGCTGCTCATTGCAGCCTTCCTTGTTTGTTCTGGGCGCCGGAGGCAATTGGAAGAACGCCTCCGGAGCGCCCTCTAGTGGGCTTTCATGCAGCCAACTTTCAGTTGGCTGCATGAAACAGTTTTTTTTTTAATTTAAAAAAAACCCTCCCGCAGCCTCCCTGGCGATCTTAATAGAACGCCAGGGAGGTTAAATCCTTTGGATTCCAGCACTAGATATTTGACTAGTGCTTACATAATGTTATCCAGCTGAGATAAACATGGAGATGAAAACCTGGCAGAATAGAGCCTGTGCAGCCCATCTATGGCCTCACCCTTGTGCCTGAATTTTGACTACACCTGACTGCCACCTGCCTTGATGCTGTGCCCTCATTACCGATGTACTTGATTGACAGCTTCCCCCAACATCAGCTTGTGCTTACTACTTAGCCACCCGCCAGTGTCCCAGCTCTCTGGTTGGGCAGTCACAGGGGCCACAAGCTGGCATTTACTAACAGTAAACAGTCCATTGCCTACTGGGACCTTTGCGGGAGGCTCTGGTGAAGGCCTGTGACTGCCTACACACAGTGCCCTGGGAGAGCCCATGCCTACTACTGGTGCCAGGGTTAACAGGAATCTACATCATAATGGCAAGTGAGAGCCTTAACAACCTGGCCCCATATGCAATTCACCTTTTCACCTGAGTTTTCTCCTAGGTGATATTTTCATAACTTGTAAATAAAATGCCTTTCACACCACCAGCAAGCAAATAAACACTCAAAATACTTTGGACAGTACTTTTTCACCTACTTTGTGGTACTGTTTCCATTGCAAAATTGAAAAAGTTTATGTAAAGTAGCCTCCCTGGCGGTATGGACGAGCTGAGCTCGTCCATGCCGACAGGGAGATTTCCTGTTTCTCTGCTTCGCCGGCTGCATTTTTTTCTCATCAGAGGGATTCCCCAGGATGGCTGGATGCCTGACTGCACGCTGTGGGTAGCGATCTGTGCTACCCACAGCGTGCAGAACAAGCACACCCTAGGGAATCCCTGGGCAGCCAGCGGGGCAGGGAATGTGCAGGGTTCCCCCCTGTATGCGGAGGTTATGTGGGCGGGGGGATCCCCCTCTGTGCGGGTGGGGGGATCCCCCTTCTATGGTGGCTGTTGTGAGCGGGGATCCCCCTCTGTGCGGGTGGGGGGATCCCCCTTCTATGGTGGCTGTTGCGGGTGGCCTATTCCCCCCCCTCCCGATCTCCTCCCCCCCCCCCCCCCCCCTCTAAGCCCGTGGAGTAAATAGTTGTACTCACCAGAGGGCTTTCTCCAGCGACGCAGCAGCACTTCCTCCTCCATCTCCAAAGTCCCGGTCTCTGTACAGTTACATTACGAGGCTTGGTGACGTCACCAAGCCTCGTAATGTAACTATACAGAGAACGAGACTTCGGAGATGGAGGAGGAAGTGCTGCTGCCATCGCTGGAGAAAGCCCTCTGGTGAGTACAACTATTTACTCCACGGGCTTAGAGGGGGGGGGGGGAATAGGCCACCCGCAACAGCCACCATAGAAGGGGGATCCCCCCACCCGCACAGAGGGGGATTCCCGCCCGCAACAGCCACCATAGAAGGGGGATCCCCCCACCCGCACAGAGGGGGATCCCCGCCCGCAACAGCCACCATAGAAGGGGGATCCCCCCACCCGCACAGAGGGGGATCCCCGCTCACAACAGCCACCATAGAAGGGGGATCCCCCCACCCGCACAGAGGGGGATCCCCCCGCTCACATAGCCTCCGCATACAGGGGGGAACCCCGCACATTCCCTGCCCCGCTGGCTGCCCAGGGATTCCCTAGGGTGTGCTTGTTCTGCACGCTGTGGGTAGCACAGATAGCTACCCACAGCGTGCTAGGAGGGGGGGGGGGGACCGGGAGGGGGACATCTGGCTACCTATAAATCTGGCTAAACACCTGGCTCACTATATACCTGGCTGCACATCTGGCTAACTATACATCTGGCTAACTATACCTGGCTGCACATCTGGCTAACTATACATCTGGCTAACTATACCTGGCTGCACATCTGGCTAACTATACATCTGGGTCTTATACTCACCATTGGCATGCTGATCCCTCGTCGCGTACCTCTGATAGCTTCCCCAGTGTCTTCTTCCATGTCCCTTGGCGGATTTTGCTTCTCCCTCGGCGATCACATGTCCCCCGTTGATCGGCGTATATGACACCAGGGTCACACAGCGTCATCAACATCTTGCAGAAAACACTTTTCTTTTTTTTAAATTGAATTCAATACAATAACCTGTATTGAATTCAATATAAAAAAAAAAATTGGTTGCAAAAAAAATGGTTGCAAATTATTGGAAATTAATTGAAACACTTTTTGCACGGAAATCCTGGGGAAACTGAACGCCAGGGTGGTTAAAGATGAAAAATTATTTCCTAGGAGAAAAAGTGAATTGCACATAGGCCTAGGACTGAAAACTCTACTGTTCTTGAAGACCTCTGCAAATTAATTGCTGACCAATGCATATCAGTCCAAGCAATTATTCAATGATGCTTTTAGGTAGAGAGCTAACTTCCTTCCACTCCTTCAGCTCCTGCCTCAGTGACTACACCCACCATGGTTACCTTACCAGCCCAAAAACTGAGGTATGCGATGACCCTTGACGTATACCGCCATAGCCAAATCAACCCTACACCACCTTCGATGGAGTCAGTAGAGTGCTGTATTTTAGAGTTTCTCTGAAGGACTATGCATATCCAGTGGAATGATTAGTCATTATTTTGTTTGGCTTTGTCCAAACAACTGAAGCACAAGTTAGCCTGAATAGGAGTACCAAGCATGCAACAAAACATGCATGTGTCACTACATACTGTCTGCCAAAAAAACTGCATCTAGAACAGGCATGGGCAAACTTGGCCCTCCAGCTGTTAAGCAACTACAAGTCCCACCAGGGGCGTTCCTAGGGTCCTTGGAGATCAGTGGCACCTGGGGGCACTAGGTGGGGGCTATGTGCGGCGCGCTGTGGCAAAAAAATGGGCGTGGTCATGCAGTGAGTGGGCGTGGCCATGGGTGGGGCCAATCGTACATTAGATTAGAACAGTGGTGGCGAACTTTTTGGAGGCCCAAACTGCAACCCACAAGTCGCTTATCAATCGCAAAGTGGCAACAGCAATTTAAACTAAATACTATACAAACGTTTTAACACATACATGAACATTATGGAAAATCCAAGTTGAAAAACTGAAAAGATAAATAATTTCATCCATCCTACTCCTGAAAAAATATATTTATTTTTTTAGAACCTCCAAGTTTTATTTTCTGTTTTAAAAAGCTAAAAAAGTAGGTTTAATGCTATTGTCTCATATGATGATGATTCATTTTTTTCCATAGTCTCGCAGTTCGCAATCATGAGGCCCCTATCAAGACAAGTTCAGAAATCATGAGGCCCCCAACAAGACAAATTCAGCAATCATGAGGCCCCCAACAAGACAAATTCAGCAATCATGAGGCCCCCAACAAATCATGAGGCACCCAACAAGACAAATCCAGCAATCTTGAGGCCCTCAAGAAGACAAATTCAGCAATCATGAGGCCCCCAACAAGAAAAGTTCAGCAATCATGAGGCACATAAATAGACAGCATTTCACATAAATAGGCAGAATGCCCCCTTAATATGGTAGACACCTCTCACCTGGCTTCTGAATTCTCCTCTACTGGCTGCTGTACCTGGCAATACTGTTTTTGTCTGGATTGGGGATGATGTGTGAGCTGAAAGGCCTGGCAGTGATGCTGTGGCCTGGCTGGCGGTGATGTTGTGGCTGGGTTGGCTGGCAGTGATGCTGGGCTGTGCTTGGCTGGTTGAAGTAAATGCTGGCCTGACTGGTGGTGATGCTGTGGCCTTTTTGATAGTGATTCTGGGCTGGTTGGCTGGTGGTGATGCTGGGCTGGCTGGCCTGGATAGTTTAGATAGCGACAGGTGCCCCCTAGTTAAGGTAGCGCCAGGAGCACCCCAGTTTAGGTAGTGACAGGAGCCCCCCAGTTCAGTTAGTGACAGGAGCCCCCCAGTGTAGGCAGTGACAGGCACCGTGAGTGACAGGGACCCCCAGTTGGGTAGTGAGTGACAGTAGGGACCCCCAGTTGGGTAGTGAGTGACAGCAGGGACCCCCAGTTGGGTAGTGAGTGACAGCAGGGACCCCCGTTTACATATTGAGTGACAGCAGGGACCCCCGTTAGGTAGTGAGTGACAGCAGGGACCCCCAGTTAAATAGTGAGTGACAGCAGGGACCCCCAGTTAAATAGTGAGTGACAGCAGGGACCCCCCATTAGGTAGTGACAGCAGGGACCCCCGTTAGGTAGTGAGTGACAGCAGGGACCCCAAGTTAAATAGTCAGTGACAGCAGGGACCCCCAGTTAAATAGTGAGTGACAGCAGGGACCCCCGTTTAGATAGTGAGTGACAGCAGGGACCCCCGTTAGGTAGTGAGTGACAGCAGGGACCCCCATTAGGTAGTGAGTGACAGCAGGGGCCCCCGTTAGTGAGTGACAGCAGGGACCCCCGTTAGGTAGTGAGTGAGTGACAGGGACCCCCGTTAGGTAGTGAGTGGCAGGCGCGCTCCCCACCCCACCTACCTTGCCGCTTCAGACCTCAGGATCTGCGGGCGACCCGACCAAATACAGCGGGCGCCGGGCACAAATATGCGGAAGTGATGTCACTTCCGCATATTAGCGGTGTCCGCTAGGTCCTAGCGCCCGCTCTATCTGGTCGCCCGGAGCTGATCGAGGTCTAAATGGCAGCGCAGCGGGGAGAGCGTGGCAGCGGCGGCCGGGAGATCCGTGGCACCCCAGGACAGATTGGGGGCACGGGCCCCCCCAAAATAGGGCTAGCGACGCCCCTGAGTGCCACAATGCATTTGCCTTTATGAGGCATGACTGTGGCTGTCAGACTCCTGCAATGCATTGTGGGACTTGTAATTCCTTAACAGCTGGCGGGCCAAGTTTGCCCATGCCTGATCTAGAACATGCTGGAACTTCCAGTCCAACCTGGGTCCCACACATTCTACCGCTTTGCTGATAAAACCTCCTGCCTCTGTCCTTACCACTGGCAATAATCCCAGACCCATGTAGCTTGGACTTGCCTGCCCATGCTTGTTTTAGATGGGACAGCCACATCAGCAGGCAAACCTATATTTGTATTTTGGCAACCTGGGACATTTCCTGTAAGACCTATGGCTAAATAAAAACATCCTACAATCTTGTCATCTCAATTTTCCTCAACTCACATATCCCTTACTTGAGCAAGGTAAGAGCCTACATGGCCAAGAAAGAGCCCATGAAGTCCCATCCACCACAAGTGCTTGATTCATAGATTCTGCCTTGGCCTCGTCCATCAGTCTTCCTTTCTGGACCAAGCAGTAACCACTTTCATTTGAGCTGCTGGTGGAACAGATTTATGTGAAAAACATGTTTTTCAAGAGACCTACCCAGTACTCACTATTATATATCCAGTGCATAAAGTGTTCTTCCTATATAACCATATTCTGTCACATTTGTTTCCCCTAATTCAGCCCATGGCCTAATTGCATCCCATCGCCTACATATAGACTGGAACTCCAGAGAGATCTCCTTTCATTCTCTTTCTCAACAACATTTATTCAAAAATGCCTCCTCAGCCCAGAAACAGAAAAGGAGGCGCTTGATTTATTTGTCTACCATAAATTCTTGGATGTTTTTGATAAAAAGGGTGTGAATCCATTTCATTGCACAGGATTACTCCCTGGTGAAGAAATTCAGTTTGGATATATCTATCCACTAAACCGTAATTAGAGTTGTTGATTCACACTACCAGAGCTTTTTAAGCGCTAGAGGTTTTAAAAGCTCTTGCTAATGCAATGCTATGGGGTATTTTTTATAAAATCACATCGCTCAAGTGAGAACACACAGATAGGATAACATTAGCGAGAGCTTTTAAAATCACGAAGCACTACAAAAGCTCTTGTAGTGTGAACTAGCCCTTAGCGCCTGTTTCCACTACACGCAGATTGGATGCAGAAAAACTGACCCCAATGAATGCCTATGGGAAAATCTGCATCAGAAAAATTGCGTTTAGTGGAAATAGGCCCATAGGCATTCATTGGAGTCAGTTTTTCTGCATCCAATCTGCGTGTAGTGGAAACAAGCCTGAATGCCTAATACACACGGTACGATTTTCCGTGCGATAGATGGATCCGATTGATAAAATCCGTCATGTCTGATATTTCTCCCAGTCGTTTCTGTGCTCAATTTCTCATAGCAGTGAATGGAAAAAGATAAGAAAAACGAATGAAGATAAGAGAATCGTGTGGAAAAACGATCGGGTTGCAAAATCACATGAAAAGTCCTACCGTGTGTACCCAGCATTAGACTTTGATTACAAAGAACTGAATCATATTACATCACAAATTGAGAACTGCAACATCTCATGCCAGAGCTCTTTGTCGAAATGACAATGATCAGTCTTTGGGAGAGCACAGGATCTGTCTTAGCAAAGTGCTGGGGTGACTGAACCCATTCTTTGTGCACAAAGCCAGAAAAATGTATCTGAATAAAGAAGCATTTCATTCTTGGAATTTATCATGGCAATGGGTCTGCAACAAGTATCCACTATCCTGAAATGTCCAGCCTCTACCAATAAAAATGCATTGAAAAAGTTTCTTGGCCAACTTCTATGGAAAGTTTGTACAGAACTTCCGCTATGGTTGCTCCCATTATGAATTTGAACAAGCTACGTTCACCATTCTGTTGGGCTAAAAAGGTGCAATAAGCTTTTAAGAAGCAATTCCAGGGGCCATGCCTTGGCAGTCACTATCAGAAAAGTGTCTGTTGCGCACTAGGAGTAACAAGCCAAAGATACACGGGTGCTTTGGTGGAGACCAGTAACCACTTAGGTGAGCTGGGAGAGGATGTGTTTACCACCATTGCCATGTTCAGCAGGTATCCAGAAATATTACAGATTGACTCTGAAAGTTCCTGGCCTGTTGTCTGTCTTCCCAATGAACTTTTGCCTCTTGTCTCTTCACCTTCAGCCTTTTCTGCTTTATTTCCTTGTCTTTGTGATTTTGAAGTGCATCTGTTCATTTGCTGTTTCGCATGGTACTTCATGCAGGGAGCTCACTACACGGTTAGAGCCCTATTAAAGTTCAATAAAGAGCCTCTTTGTGATTTCTGGCATGTTGTTTGGTTTGTGTAAAGCTCACGTTCTTCCATTTGAACCTGGTGCCTAGCTTCAAGAGTTTTGTACTTGACTACATTTTTCCACCCACCCTAACCTCTGGCCTGTCTTTTAGTACTTGGTTTAACAAATGTGGAAATGAAAATGTAAGCTAACGTTGAGAATTCTCAAGTTGAGTCAATTGCCAAACAGCCTTAGTGGTGAGACAACATTAAAAACCACAGACGTTTCTTAACTCTTCAAGTTACAGACTACCCAACAAGCTCATTGTGAACCAGAACTCCTAGGATTGTGTGAGGGGCTACAAAGGACCAAAAAGCCCTGTACACACATCATTGCTTTCCAGGTTCTGGAGGTGTGGTTAGCTTACAGGGACAACAAAGGATGATTTGCATATTCAGCAGTGATGCATCGTGGGTGACCTATCACTCCAACCTGAATTATTGCAAATACTTTCTGTTTTAGGAAGGCAAACTATTTTGCTTAGCTCTTCAACACTTCTATGCTTTAGTGAATTTGATGATTAAGCACAGCTGTGAGTTCAATTTATGAAGCCCATTTATTAGAATTTCTTGTTCAGATAAAGAGATCCGTACACATTTACTGATCCATTTTCTGCTAGCTATTGCAAAGTCATTTCTAAAGAATTCACCTTTCTCATCAAATTTTGAAGAATACAGTATGTAAAAAGGCATTGTGTGTTTTGTTGCCTGATTAAGGAAGTCCAGTAAATTACTTGGAAACTTGCAATAGAGCTTCCCTCAAGGTCATGGATGTGTACGATATTATTTCAGTTCAGTTAGCTGTCTTAACAGCTCACAAATGCTCAGTCACTCTCTAGAGTGTAATAAAGCAATGTCTGTGAGATTCGAATTTCCAAAAACTGCTTTTATATGTTGATAATGTAATTGTCCTCACATTACAGAAGCTCGTAAAAAAAATCCCTTGAACGCAATATTCAAATTTCTAGGAAATATGATCTAAAATCTAATACATTTGTTACACTAATTGTTGAATTCCAGGGGTTCAGAGACCCTAATTTCCTTAACCTCTTGCTGACCGCCTAACGCCATATGGCGGCGCGGAGTGGCTCTGTTGTTCCTCTGCGTCGCCATATGGTGTCATCTTGCAAGGAGCGAGATTTGACAGGAGCTTTTAAGGAAGATCTGTATTAACAAAAAATTCCCCTGGGGGTACTCACCTCGGGAGGGGGAAGCTTCTGAATCCTATAGAGGCTTCCCCCATCCTCCTCCGTCCCACGGTGGCAGCGATCGAGTTCCCCAAACAGCAGGCATGTAAATATTTACCTTCCTGGCTCCAGCACAGTAGCGGCTCTCGGTTCCGAAATAAGCGGAAATAGCCAATCCCAGTCAGGTTTGCTCTAGTGCGCAGGCACAAGTCTCCTGCGCCTTCGCAGTAGAGCGAATCCGACTGAGATTGGCTATTTCTGCCTATTTCCGAGCGGAGAGCCGTAACCGTGCCCATACTGGAACAGGGAAGGGTAAGTATTGCACAGCCTGACAAATTGTCGGCTGTGCTTTTCATGGGCCAGAGCGAGACTACCGTGCGACGGAGGTGAACGGGAAAAGCCTCGATAGCATCCAGAGGCTTGCCCCTCCTGAGGTGAGTACCCTCCCAGGAGTGTTTTTGTTTTTGTACAGAGTCTCTTTTTTTGTACAGAGTCTCTTTACAAATTTCAGTCTTTTTTTAATTAAAATAAAAAAACTATAACTAGCAACAGCAATCAAATACCACCAAATTAAAGCTCTATTAGTGAGAAGAAAAGGAGGTAAATTTAATTCGGGTGCTAAGTTGTATGACCGAGCAATAAACCGTTAAAGTTGTGAAGTGCTGAATTGTAAAAAATGGCCTGGTCACTTGGGGGGTTTAAACCTCTGATCCTCAAGTGATTAATATGCTATTTTCTACCATGTCAACTTTTACAGTGATCCCTAAAGATGGAAATTACTAATATGACTAAATTTTTTAGCTAACTTAATTTAATATCAACCTGAAAACATATTTTTAAAATTTCTTTGACATCTAGACTAAACATAGGCATGGATGAATCACTGAACCTCCAACAAGCCAGCTTCAGACATGGCAGACATTTTTGCATATACCTTTATAGTAAACATCAAAGAACCTGGCAGAAAAGTTTGCTATATCAGAAGTTTATTACAGCAAATTCCCTGTTATTCGGCACCCATGGGGATTTGCTGATGCTGGATAAGTGTGCTTTCTGGTTGGTTGAGACGCAATGTTAAACATACAGTGGGTTGCAAAAGTATTCGGCCCCCTTGAAGTTTTCCATATTTTGTCATATTACTGCCACAAACATGAATCAATTTTTTTGGAATTCCACATGAAAGACCAACACAAAGTGGTGTACACATGAGAAGTGGAACGAAAATCATACATGATTCCAAACATTTTTTACAAATAAATAACTGCAAAGTGGTGTGTGCATAATTATTCGGGCCCCCTTTGATCTGAGTGCAGTCAGTTGCCTATAGACATTGCCTGATGAGTGCTAATGACTAAATAGAGTGCACCTGTGTGTAATCTAATGTCAGTACAAATACAGCTGCTCTGTGAGAGCCTCAGAGGTTGTCTAAGAGAATATTGGGAGCAATAACACCGTGAAGTCCAAAGAACACACAAGACGAGTCAGGGATCAAGTTATTGAGAAATTTAAAGCAGGCTTAGGCTACAGAAAGATTTCCAAAGCCTTGAACATCCCACGGAGCACTGTCCAAGCGATCATTCAGAAATGGAAGGAGTATGGCACAACTGTACACCTACCAAGACAAGGCCATCCACCTACACTCACAGGCCGAACAAGGAGAGCGCTGATCAGAAATGCAGTCAAGAGGCCCATGGTGACTCTGGACGAGCTGCAGAGATCTACAGCTCAGGTGGGAGACTCTGTCCATAGGACAACTATTAGTCATGCACTGTACAAAGTTGGCCTTTATGGAAGAGTGGCCAGAAGAAAGGCATTGTTAACAGAAAGCATAAGAAGTCCCGTTTGCAGTTTGCCACAAGCCATGTGGGGGCACAGCAACCATGTGGAAGAAGGTGCTCTGGTCAGATGAGACCAAAATGGAACTTTGTGGCCAAAATGCTATGTGTGGCAGAAAACTAACACTGCACATCACTCTGAACACACCATCCCCACTGTCAAATATGGTGGTGGCAGCATCATGCTCGGGGGTGCATCTCTCCAGCAGGGACAGGGAAGCTGGTCAGAGTTGATGGGAAGATGGATGGAGCCAAATACAGGGCAAACTTGGAAGAAAACCTCTTGAAGACTGCAAAAGACTTGAGACTGGGGCGGAGGTTCACCTTCCAGCAGGACAATGACCCTAAACATAAAGCCAGGGCAACAATGGAATGGTTTAAAACAAAACAGATCTATGTGTTAGAATGGCCCAGTCAAAGTCCAGATCTAAATCCAATCGAGAATTTGTGGCAAGATCTGAAAACTGCTGTTCACAAATGCTGTCCATCTAATCTGACTGAGCTGGAGCTGTTTTGCAAAGAAGAATGGGCAAGGATTTCAGTCTCTAGATGTGCAAAGCTGGTAGAGACATACCCTAAAAGACTGGCAGCTGTAATTGCAGCAAAAGGTGGTTCTACAATTGACTCAGGGGGCCGAATAATTACGCACTCCCCCCTTTGCAGTTATTTATTTGTAAAAAATGTTTGGAATGATGTATGATTTTCGATCCACTTCTCACATGTACACCACTTTGTATTGGTCTTTCACGTGGAATTATAATAAAATTGATGCATGTTTGTGGCAGTAATGTGATAAAATGTTGAAAACTTCAAGGGGACCGAATACTTTTGCAACCCACTGTAGGTCAAGCTTATACTGTACTATACCCCACTCTATATATGTAACATAAACTTTGTATTAACGTTAAAATACAGTGGCCGGTGGCCACAACTGGTGGCCTCTGTCCTGCTGGCAGCCTTACCTGGAAGATGCAAAAGATGGGCAATCTTGCGCTGCACCAACAGCAAGGCCGCCGGCAGATGACACACTCTAGCAGCTCCTCCAAGCTGGGTTGTACAGCTGAATTTGGTAGAAAACAGAATGGAAGAGGGGAGGAGCACTCCGTAGTGTATTATCCTTTAATATATAAAAACAATCAGCATACAAAATCGCACTTACTAGATACAAGATGAAACAGATGTATAAAATGGGCTAAAAGCCCTCTCGGGCAGCAACCAACACGGGAAACCTGGGAGCAGCTGTGGCCAGTAGCCGTCCTGGTCCAGATGGTAGAGAAGACCTGAGGTGCCCAACGTGGTGCTTTACGTGTGCTATATGGTGTCACAGCGCATTTCGGTGTATCCACGCCTTCGTCAGGTAACAAAGGCGTGGATACGCCGAAACGCGTTGTGACAACATCCAGCACACTTAGAGCACCGCGTTGGGAACCTCAGGTCTCCTCTACCATCTGGACCAGGATGGCTACTGGCCACAGCTGCTCCCAGGTTTCCTGTGTTGGTTGCTGCTGAGAGGGTTTTTAGACCATTTTATACATCTGTTTCATCTTGTATCTAGTAAGTGCGATTTTGTATACGCATTGTTTTTATATAATAAAGGATAATACACTACGGAGCGCTCCTCCCCTCTTCCATTCTGGCAGCCTTACCTGGCGGCCTCGGTCCTGCTGGTGACCATATCGGTCTGTTCTGCTGGTGTCCTGTGTCTGCTGGTGGCCTGTGTGGCTGTGTCTATTGGTGGCCTCTGTCCTGCTGGTGACCTATGTGCTGCTGAATTCTGGGCCTCAAGAGATATAGTGGAGGATGGGGGGGATCTGTCGTGGCAGTCCCGCCCGCAGGGGATTTCTGAAAAAAAAAAGTTACTCCAAGGCTCCTGAGAGTTGAAGAGAGGTGGGGAAGCCCTGGGGTAGCCCTGGAATCCCAAGTTTTTTTTATATGATTCTCCAGCAATCAGGGCTGAAAACTTGTCTCTGCTGCTTTAAATCTCAAGCAGCCTCATGTGCCGGTTTCTTGAGACTTCCAGTTAGTTGAATTGCGGATAACGGGGACTTTGCTGTTTATCAAAATTAGTCATACATTGTACATTTATGCAGGCGCATAGGTTGGGACCTGGGTACTGAGTTAACTATAGTCAGAGGCTTACTATATCAGAGTTTACTATAGCAAGATTCTACTGTTTTGTATGTGTAATAATTTTGTACATCTGTGTAAAACACCTAAACAGGAAGCCACATGAATAGCCCTGGATGCAGAAAAGATAGGGGTACTCTGCTTGCATACAAAATGTCATGTGACACTGTATTGGACCCGAGGGAGTGGGGCGTTTCCCTGAAACGCGTTGTCTGTGTTTTTGTGTCTAATTCTAACTTTTTTGGCCCTTATTTTGTGGCGTTGTTCGGGAAAGAGATAAGTCACTACAGAGGGCTTTGTTGGGACAACTTTTTTCCATACAGAGACACTGCATGGAAACCGTTTAATTAATTTAATTTACTTATTTATTTCTTGAAACCTTTGAAGAACATAGTTTCCATCCTTTAGGCATCTTTCACAGTGGGACATTAAAGTCGCACGTTTGAAAATGTTTTAACGTGGACTAACGCACAGCAATATTAGGTCTCTGCAACATTCACAGTGCACATGTTGCGTTGTGTATAACGTGTAGCAATATTTAGAAAGTGCTGCATGCTGTGCGTTTAGCAATAAATCTGCTGCGTTGTGTGTGTTGCACATGCTCAGTAATGTTTTTTTTTAATGTAACGCATGCGCCGTTTTCGTTCCATCACTGTGCGACGAAAACGGTGCACCAAACGCAGGGCTAAAGAATGTACTATAACGTCCAAGTTATAGTCTTTCAACGCATTGCATTAGGGGCACGTTATGCGACCTTAATGTTGCATCAAACGCAACGTCCTACTGTGAAAGAGGCCTAAATCACATATGTATGAATACACACAGCTTTAGGAGGATAAGCTTTGAGCTTAAAGAGACACTGAAGCGAAAAAAATATATGATATAATGAATTGGTTGTGTAGTACGGATAATTACTAGAGGATTAGTAACAAAGAAAATATTCTCATATTTTTATTTACAGTTATATAGTGTTTTATATAACATTGCATCATTCTCTAATATTTGCAGTTTACACACTATGCAGCATTCTAAATGTTTTTACAGAGCAGGCTTGTGAACTATTGACCTGTCCTCTGGGGAGAAAAAGAAAATATTGTACAGTGACTGATAGTTGAAATAATAAGCTTCAGAAGACAGAGCTTTCTGTGACTTTGAAAGTCGTGGAGCTCAATGGCTTTTTTTTCATAGATAACAACTGGAGTTTCTTAACTCTTCCTGTACTGGAAATAATATTAGACTCATCTCTGCTGCTAATGTTTTATTGCTTAGCTGTACTACACATACAAATTACTAGATCATAATTTTCTTTCGCTTCAGTGTCTTTTTAACCCACCACAGGAGTGTAGGACTTTGGCAAGATGGAGTCAACTACATCAGTTGATGAATATACACATTTAATAATATATTATTAGTGTGGCGAACATTACGGAAAGTTGTGCGCAATCACCAACGATTTTCGTATGGTCCAGCACCATTCCTGTCAGTCCTGTGTAAATGTACAATAGATGTCTTTTTCCCTCTCTTCTCTTAAAAACAGAGCCCCTCACCCCCTCCAACTCCTCCAGCTTTTCACACGTAGCTGGTGACACATACTGTAGGTGTTACAAGCTAGTAGGTGTTACAAGCTAGGACCAAATGGTGACCATGAAGTAGCTTCAGCAGACTCAGCAGATAACAATCAGTCCCTTTGCTTCCCGCCAAAAACTGTTAACAGGCAATAGACACATTTCATTTATTAATAATTCAAGATGTGATTATCGCAGTAAAAAGACAAATATATTTTCAGGTTCCTAAAAATCAGCTTAATAATTAATCCAATTTCTAACCCGTTAGCTGCCAGGGGGACTCAACTACTCCTTACTAGCAGACCACACGTGCTAATCTAATGGTATTTGGTGTCATCGGATCACACATCGGCCGCAGGTTACGAATCTGCCCTCGCATTCGCTGTGCGCCAATCCAGACAGAAATGGCGTAGGATATTGGTGAATTGTGTCATTTTAGGCTTGCACAGAAATCCTGCCCCTTTTGCTGACCAGGAGGTAACCCCGCCTTAAGCACACCTACTTTCCAGGTAGTGACAGCCTAAAACTCAGGTCCTATAAAAGTGGGGTGGGAACAAACCCACCCAGTTCTCCAAATTCCATCGACCAGGAAAGTCCATGCTTGCGTTTAAGGAGAACCGACGCATGCTGTGTTCAAGGACTCTTAACCTGAATGCCTACTTTTAAACTGGACTCTGTTTCTTCATTCTCCAAATGGACTATCAGCCATAACTAAGTAAGAACTTTCTGATTTTATTCCTTTTTATTTTTAAGCTCTGCGTGTATATGTTAATTGGTGTATATAACTGTATGTAATGCATTTTTGTTATTAAACGTTTTAAAAATCGTTTAGCGGTTATGACCTGTTGCTGAACATACACAATCGTACCTATTCTCCTGAAATGGCTATCCTGGTAGCAGTTGGCTGATGGTGTAATGGTTAAGGGCTCTGCCTCTGACACAGGAGACCAGGGTTCGAATCTCGGCTCTGCCTGTTCAGTAAGCCAGCACTAATTCAGTAGGAGACCTTTGGCAAGTCTCCCTTACACTGCTACTGCCAATAGAGCGCGCCCTAGTGGCTGCAGCTCTGGCGCTTTGAGTCCGCAAGGAGAAAAGCGCAATATAAATGTTATTTGTCTTGTCTATTTGTCTTTTTTTTTTGTCTAATAGAAGTGTGCCTTTATAACCCGTATGCGAGAACCCGGCCCAGATATAACGATCTGACCCAGGTTCCTGCATACTGCTAAGGGTTAATAGAGCGTTCTCGAAGTCCTAGTATAATTACAGTAGCGGGCTGTGTAACCCGCTTGGTGACAGATATTTGAATTGTATGTGTGTGGTGAATCCGTTGGCGCCTGAACGCTCCCTCCGCGAGTCAGTTCATCAAATTGCAAAGTCGGGTTACCCTTTGTGATGAGCAAAATGACCGTGTGAGAGGATTTCTGACGCTGATCGATTGACCCCATCCACAGACCGGCCTTGCGGTCTGTGACAATTAGATATTAAGGAAATTAAGTGTGAATATTTTGAGATTCTGTATTATATTTTCTAAGCAAGGCAGCAGAATTGCTGATAATATTACACTGAAAATGTACACTATTGATGTCTGGTACCTGTTTGTATTCAATTGCAGTTAGGGCTGGTGCACATCAGAGCGGTTCTGATGCTTTTTTAAAAATGCTTGCAGGGGGAAACCGCTTGGCTAATGAAAGTGAATGGGCTGGTGCACACCAGAGCGGCTCGTTTTTTCCACAAATGCAAACTCGGGGGCTGCAGCATTTTTTAGATTTGTGAGGAGTTTCTGCCTCAATGTTGAAGTATAGGAAAGTGGAAAACAGCTCTGAAAAACACTAGATCAGAGCGGTTTTCCAGCCGTATTTGTTACAGAAGCTGTTCAGTAACAGCTTTTACTGTAACAATATTTGTAATCTGCTACACAAAAACGCTCCAAAAAACGCTAGGCATGTTTAGAAAACATGCCTAGAATCGCTCTGATATCTGCTTCAAAAACCTCTAGTGTTTTGCAGATCTGCTAGAGGTTTTTCGTATGCACTGGGCCTTACACATAAGTGCTGCATTTGGTTGTGGCTGTTGAAAATGTTAATTGATTTCCATTTTCCTTGAGCGCAATCCCTTTATATTAGGGTGGCTAAGCCAGAGAGGCACTGATCAGCACTACAAATCAATGCTTCCAAGCTGTGTCCACTCATCGTGTTTAAAGATACCTCACATGAATTTGCATACGTCAAAGAAATTTAAAAACATATTCAGAGACTTGACATTTCACAATTATATTGTTTAGTTTTAGCTTTTATATTATTAAGCATGTTAAACAATATGTTTTTGATGTTCAGTTTCTCTACTAAGAAAGCAATATAACTATAAAAGTGCATGCAACATTCAGTTTCTATTTTTAAACGGAATCATGTCTGGGGACACTTCATGCAATCCCTAAAAGCTGAACACCAGCCAAAACGTTTTTCTTTTACTTTGGATAATAAATAGGCATGGTAACCCTTTCCATTTTATTTTGCAATCACCCAAGCCCCACCCAGCACCTTATTTTTTCTGGTGTGCTGGGGTGGGGGACATGGGTGATTGCAAAATTGCAGTGGTGATCCGGAGGTTCTGTACCTCCTTGCTCTACAGCAAGGAGGTGACATGGCATCCGGGTGAGGATGGTGGGGCCAGCTTATGCAATGCAACTTCACCCTCTCCTTGCACCAGTGTAATTTATAGTTATATTTGGGTTGAAAAAAGACGTAATTCCGTTATTACGCTGTGCTGAGTGGTGCTGGAGGGGATCAAAATGTTAGACTGTCCAACAGTTTGATGCACACTGCTTCGGACTAGATTTAGCAATGGCACCCATAGTGACAGCCTAAATGCACAGGGGATTGGATCAGAGTGTCGGACTAGTCCAACACTTTGATCTGAAGATGATGATGCTGTGGCAAATTTTATGCAACAATGGCACCATCTAGCGGCAGCCAGTTTTCCTATGTCCAACATTGGATCTATGGAGGAAAAGGCCAATTTTGGACAAAGTCAAACATAGGATTGGAAAGGGTTAAGACATTTGTAAGGTTGTTATTGCCATTTATGTCCTTGTTGAAATTTTCTCTCATGTTTTTTTGCTTTGACAGCAGGGCTTTAATGTGGGTCCCAGGTGGTCAGTGGCGATAGAAAATGAGGAAGATTCCTCTCAGAGAGGACACTGATGACAAGGAGATTCTAAGCTTTGCTTTCTCTGTCTAAAACTAAATAAATGCTATGACTTTAGTCATCTGATTACATTTTGCTTCTTTTAATGTAGAAAAAAGATGTAGGCATTTTTGGTTTTGTGCAATAATTAGCCTCAATCCTATCCTGTACACAGTCAACATAGTCAGTGTTACACCTGTCACACTTGCAGCTTAGTGCTACAGGGTAAGTATATGATGGATTAACATGGATTGGACAGCCTGGGATAGAAATAGTCTTATGAATGAAGTCACTGTATGTGCAGATGTTCTGATTCAGATGGAACTTCGGTAATTTTCCCTTCACGTTAGTGTCCTGTAAAAGAAAACAATACAGTCACTTTCTGCACTCTAACCACTTATTCTATTAAAAATAAAGTCCAAGAATCTGTTACAACAACGCAAATAGCAATGACTTTTATGCTACTGTATTTCCCCTAAAGTAAGACATCACCTGAGAATAAGCCCTAGCAGGAATTCCTAGCATGCTTGAAATATAAGGCATCCCCGAATGTAAGCCTTAGCTGCAGCCCACATGACACCAGCAAGTCACGCTCAATACAAAGCCTGGATTCAGGAGAGCAGCAGTATAATGTGAGTTCAACAGTCCTGTATATGTGTCAGACAATTTGTGTTTTTGTTGGAGCCAGCCCTCCTGATCTGTCGTAAAGTGGTAAGCACCAGCAGCACTTCACCTCTTCACCCTTTACCAGGACACACAGCTTATCCTATCATAGCTCTGGGGAGCCTGACAGAGTTCTCTGCCTGCAAGAAATAGACTCTTACCCACATGATCATCAGTTTCTTGTAAGTGAGAGCCAATATCTGCAAACCACAAGCTTTGTGCATGCTGCTTGTGTTTCAGCATGGCATGCAGTATTTACATTTTGTATAGGAAAACTACTAGTGTTTCCCCCCAAAATAAGACATCATCTGAAAATAAGCGTATTGGTAGGTACACACGATGCAATTTTCGGACAGATTTACTGTGAAAACGATTATCTCCAACATGTCCGATCTGCTTTCCGATTGATTTTTCGAACGATCTTTAACCATTTCAGCCCGCTGGGATTTTTCACCTTATGCATCAGAGCAATTTTTACCTCCCATTCATTCACTAATAACTTTATCACTACTTATCACAATTTATTGATCTATATCTTGTTTTTTTCGCCACTAATTAGGCTTTCTTTGGGTGGTACATTTTGCTAAGAATTATTTTTTTTATAAATGCATTTTAACAGGTTTAATAAGAAAAAAATGGAAAACATTCATTATTTCTCAGTTTTCAGACATTATAGCTTTAAAATACTCCACAATACCATGATTAAAACCTATGTATTTCATTTGCCCGTTTGTCTCAGTTATGACACCATTTAAATTTTGTCCCTATCACAATGTATGGCGCCAATATATTATTTGGAAATAAAGGTGCATTTTTTCCGTTTTGCGTCCATCACTATTTACAAGCTTATAATGTAAAAAATGTTCGTAGTATACTCCCTTCAAATGCATATTTAAAAATTTCAGACCCTTAGGTAACTATTTGTCTTTTTTTTTTTTTAATTGTAATTTTTTTTTTTTCCATTAAAAAATTTATTTGGGTAACATTTTGTTGTGGGAAATAAACAGTTAATGTTTAATGTTATTATATGTGTAAATTGTAACGTAAAAAAATATGTAGATGTAGTTTTACTATTTGGCCATTTCTCTCCTTGTGCTTCTCGCTAAGTGGAAGCACAAGGGGGACGCAGACATTTTTACGTGCAGAAAGACTGAAGCCTCTTGTAAGAGCGCTTCGGTTTTTCTGCTGGGGACACGGATCGGTGATCGGGAACCAAGTTCCCGTTCACTGATCCCAGGGCTACCGGGGGACAGCACAGGGGCGTGCCCGCAGCGTGGCACCGCAGCAGAGCAGCCGCCCGGACGTGAGCTTCACGTCCGGGCGGCAGAAATGATTAATGGAAGTGAAAAATCTATAGGAAATCAGATCGGACATGTTGGAAATGATCAATCTGACAGTAAATCTGTCAGAAAATTGCATCGTGTATACCTATCATTAGATTAGCACCTACAAAAAATTTACCATTGTGCTAACAAATTGATTGGGTGGCATTATCTAGCTTTATCTGTGTATAAGGATTCTAGCATCTGCAAAAGGAAAATAACTCCTGGCTAACTTCATTCCAGTTATCCAGCTTTTATCTATGCTGAGGATGGTGTTAAAGCGGATCCGAGATAAAAAACTAACTATAACAAGTAACTTGTCTATATATCTTATCTAAAGTTTAGCTAGTTTACACAGCATATCTACCTGCAAACAGCTTCAAAAGTTTATGATTATTTATTCCTGTGATACAATGAGGGCAGCCATGTTCTGTTTGTCACATTGTCACAGGCTGAGGGCTGGAGATGCTATCAGCTTGCCTGTGTGTAAATGCAGTCCCCTCTCCTCCTCCCTCCTCCCTTCTGCCTCTGAAATCAATGGCTAGTAACCTCCTCCTCCTGCCCAGACTGAGTAAATGTTTATCTCGGATCCACTTTAAGTATATGTCAAGTAGATGTACAGAGGCGCCAAAAGGATAAAATATGCTAAAATGTTTAAAATATTCGGGTGGCGGCGGTGGACCGGCCACTCAGAAATAGACTCGATGCTGTCGCTTAAGATAAAGACAATTTATTCACATACTCCACTGTTCATGGAGTATGTGAATAAATTGTCTTTATCTTAAGCGACAGCATCGAGTCTATTTCTGAGTGGCCGGTCCACCGCCGCCACCCGAATATTTTAAACATTTTAGCATATTTTATCCTTTTGGCGCCTCTGTACATCTACTTGTCAAGATATCCACCCTTGGTGGTTGGAAGGGTGACAAACCCTCCTTTCCTTCTTCAGAGAGCGACATCTTATTCCTGAGTGGGGACAGGTCTAATCTCCCCACCTGCCTATATAGTGGTTGCCTAAACGGTAACCCATGTTTGTAAGTATAATACTTACTCTACACTAATTCTCCCTGATCCAATACATACTACACTATATTGGGCTCTCAGTTTCTCTGCTTTAAGTATATGTGTAAACCCCCCACCCCAGTAACCAAGCCAACACATGAAAAAAAAATCCATAAATAGTTGCCTTAGGGACACAGCTTTTTTATATGTATGTCATGAGGGTATATTACTGTTATTTTTTTATTTATTTTTTGTAACACTTTTTTATTTTGGTATGGATAAAAGTCAAACAAGTCTTTATGCATACAAACAGTGAAGCAGGAACAATCAATGTATGATAGATCGTACATCATGAGCGAGTAATCAAGCAGCATCAAGATTATGCTATGCATAAGATAATGTCTGGACTTAGTTCTGAAGGCGTGCTGTGGCAAAAGCAATAATACAAAACCCAATTATCAGTTTATAGACTCAAATTTAAGGTATACATCCTTTGACCTTGGGTTGAGTCACCTTTAGATAAGCATAAAAGGCTTATAAAAGACTAGTCCAGAAATTCCAGATTGTACAATTATAGAAGCAGGAGATAATAGAAATATCAGTTAGTCCTGCTGTTTAAGCTGTTTTTTAGATGCAGAAGACATTCTGATAACTAAATAATAATAATAGAACGATGTAAATCAGAACAATTAAAGATAAAAAACAAGATAAGTCGGTGGGTCACAGTGGTTAAAGCCAGAGTATTTCAAGAATCTTCATATGGTCAAGGGTGGTTGTAAGGGCCTGTCACATCTCCTGACCATTCTTTAGGTAGCATTGTGTTGTATATTACTGTTATTTTAGTATATAAGGGCATGCAATTGACGGGACACAAAAAAACCCAAGACAGAAAAGTTACACCTTTATTTCCAAATATATCAGCGGCATACATTGTACTAGGGACATAATTTAACCACTTGAGGGCCACAGTGGTTAACCCCCCTAAAGACCAGACTCTTTTTTTCATAAATGGCCACTGCAGCTTTAAGGCCAAGCTGCAGGGCCGTACAACACAGCACACAAGCGATTCCCCCCCTTTTCTCCCCACCAACAGAGCTCTCTGTTGGTGGGGTCTGATCATCCCCCCAGTGTTTATTTTTTTTGAATAAATATTTATGTTGTCATTTTTATAAAATGTTTTACTATTTCCCTTTTTTTTTTCCTTAATCCCCTCCCTCCCCCCAACCGGCCAATCACGGCGATCGGCTGTCATAGGCTTCTGCCTATGAGAGCCGATCGCTCTCTTGTCCCCCAGGGGGACAGCCATGTCACACGGCTGTCCCCAGTGCAGCTGAGCTCTGCTGCTGATCGATGTAAATAGACGGCGATCACTCCGTCTAACAGTCTGAGACTGAAGACGGGGCGGAGCTCCGCCCCCAAAAAGGAGATGCGCGCGCACCCTGTGCGTGATCTCCTTCAGTAGCCGGCTCCAGGACCTGATGCCAATTGGCGTTAGGCGGTCCTGGGGCTGCCACCGCGGCCACGCCCATTGGCGTGGAGCGGTCTTAGGGTAGTTAAATGTTGTGATAGCTGGGACTATTGGGCAAATAAAATGGGTGGGTTTTATTTATAGTAGTATGGAATTGGAGAAATAGTGTATTTTTTCTTTTTTTTTTTCCTTGCATTTGCCTATAAAATGCATAGAAATAATGTCATTACTGAAGATAAAATGTGCCCACAAAAAAGCTTAATTTGTGGCAAAAAAAAACCCGATATAGATCATTCACGTGTGAGAAGCAGTAATAAAGTTATGGCCAAATAAATGGAGGTGCGCTGACAGGTAAAATGGCCTGTAGGCTGAAGTGGTTAATAAAGATGTTCATGATAATTTTACTCTATATGTGGGAATGTGTTTTCTGAATTAAGACTCTTTAAAATAATTTGGCCACAAGTCTTTTTGTCAGAGTCCCCCATTACATATTCCACTGAACATTTAAGGTAGTATGTAGTGGAGAGTATATAGTGGATTTTGAAGACTGTCTGTCCCTACATGCCTATTACAAACAAACAAACACAGAACACTTAGATCGCGCTTTTCTCCTGGCGGACTCAAAGCGCCAGACCTGCAGCCACTAGGACGCGCTCTATAGGCAGTAGCAGTGTTAGGGAGACTGGCCCAAGGTCTCCTACTGAATAGGTGCTGGCTTACTGAACAGGCAGAGACGAGATTCGAACCCTGGTCTCCTGTCAGAGGCAGAGCCCTTAACCATTACACTTTTCAGCCACTAGTATTACTACCTGTCATTAGAACCTTCTGATCCCTTACTGACTTTTATTGGGATTTATTGCTTATGGTTAATATTAAAGACCACTTCCAGCCAAAAAAAAAGGTCTGAGTGGCAATACATATATGTTTTCTAGGCACTGTGTGCAGTTAGATGAACATATAAAGTTTACATTTGGTACATCATATTGGATAGAACAGACTCACATTTATATCTATAAGGAGCACTTCCTTATTCCTCCTGAAGCTGAAAGCATTGTGCCCACCTCTTCAGCATGGTTAACTCACCTGCCCCTACTTCCCCTGCAGTCTGCCTGCCTGATCAAATTACTTCTCTTTTCACAAACTGTAGTACAGAGAAAAGACAGGAAAACTGCTGCAGCCTATCTTATCATGTCTGTCTGCTATAATTCTTATTTCAGATGTCTGTCTGCCTAGATTAGATCACATGGACATGAGGGATGGAGTTATGACATCAATTCTCCAGCATCCTTTGCACCTATGGTTTGCAAAGAAAAAAAAATGCCAGGGGCAAATTTCACGCTGGGGGATTTTTAAGACCATGGCCCATATGCAATTGACTTTTGACTAAGTTTTCTCCTAGGTGATATTTTTCATATTCTCTTTAAAATAACTTTTAAGCATTTTACAATTGAAAAATGACCTTAAAGTTGGTGAAAAAATAGTATCAAAATTATTTTGAGAATTTTCTTAATTGACAAGGGTTTATTGACAAGTTTAAAAATATCTCCCAGGAGAAAACACAGGAGAAAAAGTGAATTGCATATGGGCCCATATGTGGAATACAGACCCTGGGAGTCAGAAAACCACATTTTATCACGTGTGTAGGTTTAAAGCAAACTGTCATTTTTAATTTAGGTACTCTTTAACTGTAATTGGTGTTATCTGTTTTTCTTTGGTAATATCTGCAATCATTGATATCTGCCTATTGCCTATCTGCCTATTGTTGGCATTAACTGCTTGTAGTATTTAGTAATATCTGTTTTGCATTGTTATCTGCCTATCGTTGGAATTATCTTTTGTACTATCTAAAAGTATTTAGTGTTTCATGTCATTAGTATTTATTTGTATTTGGTATTATCTGCATGTTATTAATATCCAACTGTTATTGGTAATTAGTACACATAATTACCGTATTTTTCTGACCATAAGACCTCCCGTCCGTAAGATGCACGTAGGTTTAGAGGACAATTGTCAGGGAGAAAATATGCTAAACCTGGTGGGTCCATGGCGAAGGGACATCTTGTGGATCTTCTCCCCCCAATACCTCCCAAATTATACATCCCCCTTGTAACTCTTGTGTTTCTCTGTGCCGCCCTTGCGTCCCTCTACATCACTTTGTGTGCCTCTGCAACCCCCTTGTTTCCCTCTGCACCCCCCTTGTGTCCCTTTACTCTCCACTTGCACACGTCTGCGCTCCCATCTTGAATCCCTTTGTGTCCCCTTGTGTCTGTCTGTGCCCCTGTTTCCCTCTGCATCCCCTTGTGTCCCTCTGCATCTCTTTGTGCCCCCTTGTGTCTATTTGTGCCCCCCCCCCGTGTGTCCCTTTGCATCAGCTTGTGTTCCTCTGCGGGCCCACTTTTGTCCCTCTTGAGATTTCCTTGTATCCCTCTGCAGCCCCCTTGTGTCCCTCTGCATCTCTCTGAGATCCCATGTAACTGAGCAGGGAGGAAGAGGGGAAACCCCCACCATCCATGTACAACGTGGCCCTACCCAGCACTATCACAGGCAGCCGAGGCAGCACAACACTTTACTCACGTGACCGTACAGTGGGTCACGTACACACCATGGTGCTGTCTACCGCCATAACCACTCTGTACTTCTCACAACAAAGTCATCACAACACTTCTATCCACATGACCACACAGCAGGTCACGTGCACACAGCGGCGCCGCAGAGATTGGCTACAGCCCATGAACGGAGGAAAGCGGTTCACTGCATGGTTCCAAGAGGTCATGCCCAGAGCAGGTGAGTTTCTGTTCCAGATTACTCTGCAGCACAATACAGGGAGTCCCCAACATGACCACAGGTCAGCAGATGTTTGTATTGGTGGGTGTTTGGAAGTTGGGGACTCCTTGTACTCCGTACATAAGAAAGACTGAATTTTTCTCCCCACTTTTGGGGGAGAAAAAGTGCGTCTTATGGTCCAAAAATCTAAAAATATGGTAACATATGCATGTCAGGCTTGTTTTGTAAATATAAAACTATATCCAGCACAGGGGCATATCCAGCACTGCTCTGACCTGGGTGGTTTTATATATATATATATATATATATATATATATATATATATATATATATATATACAGTGGGTTGCAAAAGTATTTGGCCCCCTTGAAGTTTTCCACACTTTGTCATATTACTGCCACAAACATGAATCAATTTTATTGGAATTCCACATGAAAGACCAACACAAAGTGGTGTACACAGTAAAGTGGAACGAAAATCATACATGATTCCAAACATTTTTTACAAATAAATAACTGCAAAGTGGTGTGTGCATAATTATTCGGCCCCCTTTGATCTGAATGCAGTCAGTTGCCTATAGACATTGCCTGATGAGTGCTAATGACTAAATAGAGTGCACCTGTGTGTAATCTAATGTCAGTACAAATACAGCTGCTCTGTGAGGCCCTCAGAGGTTGTAAGAGAATATTGGGAGCAACAACACCGTGAAGTCCAAAGAACACACAAGACAGGTCAGGGATCAAGTTATTGAGAAATGTAAAGCAGGCTTAGGCTACAAAAAGATTTCCAAAGCCTTGAACATCCCACGGAGCACTGTTCAAGCGATCATTCAGAAATGGAAGGAGTATGGCATAACTGTAAACCTACCAAGACAAGGCCATCCACTTAAACTCACAGGCCGAACAAGGAAAGCGCTGATCAGAAATGCAGTCAAGAGACCCATGGTGACTCTGGTCGAGCTGCAGAGATCTACAGCTCAGGTGGGAGACTCTGTCCATAGGACTACTATTAGTCATGCTCTGTACAAAGTTGGCCTTTATGGAAGAGTGGCAAGAAGAAAGGCATTGTTAACAGAAAGCATAAGAAGTCCCGTTTGCAGTTTGCCACAAGTCATGTGGGGGACACAGCAACCATGTAGAAGAAGGTGCTCTGGTCAGATGAGACCAAAATGGAACTTTTTGGCCAAAATGCAAAACGCTATGTGTTGGGGAAAACTAACACTGCACATCACTCTGAACACACCATCCCCACTGTCAAATATGGTGGTGGCAGTATCATGCTCTGGATGTGCATCTCTTCAGCAGGGACAGGGAAGCTAGTCAGAGTTGATGGGAAGATGGATGGAGCCAAATACAGGGCAAACTTGGAAGAAAACCTCTTGGAGACTGCAAAAGACTTGAGACTGGGTCGGAGGTTCACCTTCCAGCAGGACAACGACCCTAAACATAAAGCCAGGGCAACAATGGAATGGTTTAAAACAAAACATATCTCTGTGTTAGAATGGCCCAGTCAAAGTCCAGATCTAAATCCAATCGAGAATCTATGGCAAGATCTGAAAACTGCTGTTCACAAACGCTGTCCATCTAATCTGACTGAGCTGGAGCTGTTTTGCAAAGAAGAATGGGCAAGGATTTCAGTCTCTAGATGTGCAAAGCTGGTAAAGACGTATCCTAAAAGACTGGCAGCTGTAATTGCAGCAAAAGGTGGTTCTACAAAGTATTGACTCAGGGGGTCGAATAATTATGCACACCCCACTTTGCAGTTATTTATTTGTAAAAAATGTTTGGAATGATGTATGCTTTTCGATCCACTTCTCACATGTACACCACTTTGTATTGGTCTTTCACGTAGAATTCCAATAAAATTGATGCATGTTTGTGGCAGTAATATGACAAAATGTGGAAAACTGCAAGGGGGCCGAATACTTTTGCAACCCACTGTGTATATATATATATATATATATATATATATATATATATATATATATATACAGTATATATATATCTTATAATGTCATAAGAAGCTATGACACTTGCTTACGGCCCAGTAATATATGAGGTACAATGCATGTTTGATACAAATTAATACTATATCTACAAAATGTGACGTAGGTTCCCATACTTTTATGTTCTGTTCACTATTTGCTTTCACTCACAATCTATTGTAGCCATGTCCACTTCTTTGTCGTGGCTCTTTCAGCATGCCGCACACTGGCCCATATGCAATTGACTTTTTCTCCTGAGTTTTCTCCTAGGTTATATTTTTCAACGTTGTCAATAAAATTCTTTTTAAACCACTTACAAACAAATAAATACTCAAAATCATTTTTACAGTACGTTTTCACCTACTTTATGTTACTTTTTTCATTACAAAGTGCCGAAAAGGTATTTTAAACAAATGATGAAAAATTATCTCCTAGGAGAAAACTCAGGAGAAAAAGTGAATTACATTTGGGCCACTGTGTTGGACGTGTCCACCCACTTATCTCTCCCACTGTTGTTTCAGTTTCACCTCTTTCTGCTCCCACATGCCACTTAGTTATTGCTGAGTTTATGCTAATATATGTATGTGTACTCCAAATAATCAATACAAATAATCAGCTAACTTATGTTTGTGAATGTAGGAGCTGAATTAACATCAGACAGAAAATTCCACTATACTATACTGTGACTTCAACCCAGGTTCAGAGATGACATTTAGTTTTAAGCTGAGTCACCATACATCGGTTGGATGGTGATTCAAAGGGCTACATGCTATTTATAAATGTAGCATATATAGTAAAATGAAGTCTTGTCTGTCTGTTATGCAAGAGGTTGTGGGTTAAAATCCTACAATCACTGTCAGGGGCTCTATTTTTATATACTGTAAGAAAGCACATCAACAATCAAAGAACAGAATATTGTGCTTTCTGCAGTTAAATCTTATTCATTATAGAAATTCATTCCTCTTCATAGAAAATGTAATATTGGATGCAAGGGCAATGATGTACAGTAACTGTGAATGAATATTAAATACCTTGTTTTTCTTCGCCTAATTAGGGTTTTTTTGGGTGGTACTTTTTGCTAAGAATTATTTTATTCTAAAAGTATTTCAACATGAATAATAAGGAAAAAAAATCATTATTTCGCAGTTTTCAGCCATTATAGCTTTAAAATAAAATGTGCTACTATGGATAAAACCCACACATTGTATTTGCCCATTTATCCCAGTGGCTACAATATTGTGTATTTTTCAGTTTGGTTTCTTTACAGTATAACACTAATTACAAGCCCCTATTTGCAAAATGATAGTAATAAACCCTCATGATATACATATTTACTAAATATTTATGTATTTTTTTAAATGTCACTTTTTTTTAACAAGTGTTTTATTTTTGCATTGGGGGTGGGTAAGGGGTTAATTAATGGGGGGTGTATTTAATTTTTATGTACCGTGATCATTGATCACAGACATTTTGATCAGTGAATAGGAACATGTGTTCCCATTTATGGATTAGTGTACTAACAGGCAGCTATGAGAACGTGTTAGGTGCATATAGCTACGCCCTCAGAGCTAAGACGCAGTCTCAAGGGGCGTAGATATACTGTACCCTGCCCAATAAGTGGTTATAAATAAAATAATATTGTCTAACAGGACAAACAAGGAAAGGCATCATACCGCAGTTTTGCAGTATCCAGAGCACATTGTGGTGTTGACAGCAATGCAATATGCACATTCTTCTTTCTCCACATACATGGTATATTCAGTCAGCATACACAGTGAGACAGTATGTCCATAGATAATGCAAAGCAGAAAGGATACCATGAGAAGGGATGTCATCCTATGGACAAAACAAAAGTGTAGTTGAAATGAATATCAGCTAAACAAATAAAGACAATACAACAGTTGGGTAAATTAAAGCCAAAGCATTCAAAGAACCTTTCCCCACAATATTGTTCACTGCAGTATTGCTGTCAGGCATCACATTGCAGTTGTACATTATAGCCCATACTCTTCCATTGGTTGTAATGCCTATTTCATAAAATGGTTCACAACCTTGCAATACAATAAGTTTGAGATACACCCTAACCTTTATTTACTTCATTTACTGTCTACCGCTGAAAAAAGCGACACAGTGGCTTGTGAGTGCTCCTGGGGTAAGGTACTAAATACACTCTTTCAGTTTCAAACAACAGTGCTGGAATATTTTAAAAATATTTAAACCAATGTATAACATTTTTTTTAAAAGTAGAAATAAATAACAATCATTTTAATACTGAGTATTTCTTATTGAAATTAAATGTCAAGTTGCTCTGTTACCTTCTTTTATATGAAGTAGATGAATCTTTGTTTTGAACCTCTGTGGCAGGCAGTTAACAAATACTTGATTTTTGCTAATAACCATGTCTGGGTTAATCCTGTTACCAGGAAGCATATATCCAACCTGCATCTGGAATAGAATCCAGTACAGTACAGTATTCTGGAGGCCTCATTTCTGCACATAAACCTTTAGTTTTCTTCCTGGGGAATACAGAAGTTTCCCCAGGATTGAAAAATCCTGTTCGGTTTAGATGGTGGGGGATGCTAGTCTTACCACTGTTTCACAATTATGTACTGTACTGATAATGGAGAAAAAAAATATCAATCCCTAACAGAAAATAAAGGTGACCCACCTACGGAGGTGTTCAGATAACTAATTAAACACTTTGTGCAATCCATTATTGGTAAACATATATCTTTATACTCATTGTCAAACATTGATTGGAGATACAATGTTGGATCAGGTATGATCACCTCCTAAATACTTTACCTCCTCGCTTACCTGGGACCCAGGTTAAACTGGTATTTATCTCTACTTAAGATAGGATAAGTAGGGAGAGGTTTGAAAATGCTGATTTGGTGCTAATTGGAATGTAAGTCCCCAAGAGATTAACTAATTTGAATGCTATCAAAATGGTATGCATGCAAAATAGGCACCACAGAAATTGGGCACAGGAAATAGCCACTAGTAGAATATCGGTAAAATTACCGATATTCTACTATTGTACAGTATTAATTCTCACACAAGCCCTCCCTTTACCGGCACCTAACCATAATCCCTCCTCCCCTTCCTTCCCAGTGTTGCTTCACTTTAACTGATCCCCCCACTGGTGCCTATCCAATCCCCCCCCCCCCAAAGATTTCTAACCCTAACTGATCTCCCCCGCTGATGCCTAACACTAACTGGCCCCCACACTAATGGCTTACCTTAACCGTCCACCCCCTACCACAAACCCACCGGGTGCAAACCACCCCTGTGGGTGGACAAATTTCCCTCAATTGTCAATAAAATGGGGTGCGCAAACTTCTTCTGCACCTCAGGCGCTCCCAAAAAAGTTGAAATGAGCTATAAAGCTTTAAAAGCAGAAAAATTCTGGGCTTATAAATACTGCTCTAGGTATGGAAAGGGGTCCTTCACGGTAAGAGTGGTTAAAATCTGTAATAGCTTGCCTCAAGAGGTAGTTATGGCAAACTCTATACAGCGAAACCTTGGTTTATGAGCATAATTCGTTCTGGAGACATGCTTGTAATTCAAAGCAAATTTCTCCCTAAGGATTAATGGAAACTCAGATGATTCGTTGTAAGATCCAAAAACATTCATAGAAAAATAGTTAATACTAAGCACTGTACTGTATAAATGTAAAAAAAAAATGTAAAAAAAGACTTTCACTATAACTAACAAAATCATTGCTATCTGTTGGCTCACCTCAAACTTTTTTTTGGTTTCTAACTAGTTATCCAATGACAGTTGCTTTTGCCTACTTTGAGGATTTCATGGAAATGTAACATTGTACAGTCCCTACACTCAGATTAAAGTGTGGCGGGGGGGGGGGGGGGGGGTAGATGGGACACAGATGCAAGTTCTCTGCTTCTTGACATGCCTCGGTGTCCCCTATGCGCCGATCCCAGCCCCCTTGCACTGCACTGTCACCCCCCAAAATAGACAAACTGCTTGCTGACCATCTCAAGGGGAAGGGGCGTCCCTTGCAGAAGAGGCACTCCTGAAAAATGCCCACTCTGGCATTAGGAACACCCCACCTTAGGTTCTCTTTAAAGTGTACCAGAGCTGGATTAAACAAAGTGTTTTATACATACCTGGGGCTTTTTCCAGCCCCATACGCATGAATCGCTCCCACGCCGTCATCCTCAGTCTTCCTGCAGCTCTGATACCGGGTCCCCGCACTTCCGTGAGTCGGAGCCAGTCTGACGTAGGTGAAGTGTGCGGTTTGCTTATCTCTCCAGCAGCCTCCAGAGATACATAGAGGGTGCACTTCTCCTGCGTAGACTAGCCCGACTGACGTAAGTGTGGGGACCCAGTATCAGAGCTGCGGGAAGACTGAGGATGACGGCGTGGGAGCGATCTGTGAGTATGGGGCTGAAGGAAGCCCCGGTTATGTATAAAACATTTTGTTTAATCTAGCTCTGAGTCCATTTAACCACTTCACAACTGAGGGGTTTTACCCCTTCAGCATCCGAGCAATTTTCTCCTTTCAGCGCTCCTTACATTCATTCGCCTATAACTTTATCATTACTTATCACAATAAAATTAACTATATCTTGTTTTTTTCGCCACCAATTAGGCTTTCTTTAGGTGGGACACTATGCCAATAATTATTTTATTCTAAATGTGTTTTAAAGGGAAAATAGGAAAACATTTGTAAAAAAAAAAAACATTATTTTTCAGTTTTCCGCCATTATAGTTTTTATAGATTTTTTTTTAAAGATTCATTTATTTTCAAAAAGAGAATAAAAACAACAGTATAAACAATTATCAAAGGTAAGAACAGCTCTTAAAGGGAACCAGAGAGGAACGGGGGGTTGAAAAAAGAAAATGATTTTATACATACCTGGGGCTTCTTCCAGCTCCATAAGCCTGAATCGCTCCCACGCCGCCGTCCTCAGCTTCCTGGATCCGCCGGTACCGGGCCCGTCACTTCCGGCGGACGCGGCCAATTGTCCGCATCACAGGGGCTCCCTCCATACATGTACGCATGCGGCAGCGCAGTAAGCAGCCACATGCGTATCTGTATGGAGAGAGAGCACCCTGTAATGCGGAGAATTGGCCGCGTCCGCCGGCCGACTTGCCGACTCGCGGCAATGACGGGACCCGGTGGCGGCGGATCCAGGCAGCGGAGGACGGCGGCGTGGGAGCGATCCGTGCGTATGGGGCTGGAGGAAGCCCCAGGTATGTATATTGAATCCTCTCTGGTTCCCTTTAAGAAAAAGAAAGCATCTTTACATGACATGTAATGCATAATACAGTTGCAAAGTAGCCGATATGTAAAGATATGGTAGAAGAGGTGTCAACCAGCGCACCTCTACAGGATCTTCTCAAAAAATTAGCGTATTGTGATAAAGTTCATTATTTTTTGTAATGTACTGATAAACATTAGACTTTCATATATTTTAGATTCAAATACACACAACTGAAGTAGTTTAAGCCTTTTATTGTTTTAATATTGATGATTTTGGCATACAGCTCATAAAAACCCAAATTTCCTATCTCAAAAAATTAGCATATTTCATCCGACCAATAAAAGAAAAGTGTTTTTAAAACAAAAAAAGTCAACCTTCAAATAATTATATTCAGTTATGCACTCAATACTTGGTCGGGAATCCTTTTGCAGAAATGACTGCTTCAATGCGGCGTGGCATGGAGGCAATCAGCCTGTGGCACTGCTCAGGTGTTATGGAGGCCCAGGATGCTTCGATAGCGGCCTTAAGCTCATCCAGAGTGTTGGGTCTTGCGTCTCTCAACTTTCTCTTCACAATATCCCACAGACTCTCTATGGGGTTCCGGTCAGGAGAGTTGGCAGGCCAATTGAGCACAGTAATACCATGGTCAGTAAACCATTTACCAGTGGTTTTGGCACTGTGAGCAGGTGCCAGGTTGTGCTGAAAAATGAAATCTTCATCTCCATAAAGCTTTTCAGCAGATTAAAGCATGAACCCACTTTTGAACCAGAAACAGCGGCAGAAGCGCCTGAGGCTACAGAGAAGCAGCACTGGACTGTTGCTCAGTGGTCCAAAGTACTTTTTTTTGGGATGAAAGCAACTTTTGCATGTCATTCGTAAATCAAGGTGCCAGAGTCTGGAGGAAGATTGGGGAGAGGGAAATGCTAAAATGCCTTAAGTCCAGTGTCAAGTACCCACAGTCAGTGATGGTCCACTGTGTTTTATCAAGGGAAGGGTCAATGCAGCTAGCTATCAGGAGATTTTGGAGCACTTCATGCTTCCATCTGCTGAAAAGCTTTATGGAGATGAAGATTTCATTTTTCAGCGCAACCTGGCACCTGCTCACAGTGCCACAACAACTGGTAAATGGTTTACTGACCATGGTATTACTGTGCTCAATTGGCCTGCCAACTCTCCTGACCTGAACCCCATAGAGAATCTGTGGGATATTGTGAAGAGAAAGTTGAGAGACGCAAGACCCAACACTCTGGATGAGCTTAAGGCCGTTATCAAAGCATCCTGGGCCTCCATAACACCTGAGCAGTGCCACAGGCTGATTGCCTCCATGCCACGCCGCATTGAAGCAGTCATTTCTGCAAAAGGATTCCTGACCAAGTATTGAGTGCATAACTGAATATGATTATTTGAAGGTTGACTTTTTTTGTTTTAAAAACACTTTTCTTTTATTGGTCGGATGAAATATGCTAATTTTTTAAGATAGGAAATTTGGGTTTTCATGAACTGTATGCCAAAATCATCAATATTAAAACAATAAAAGGCTTGAACTACTTCAGTTGTGTGTATTTGAATATAAAATATATGAAAGTCTAATGTTTATCAGTACATTACAGAAAATAATGAACTTTATCACAATATGCTATTTTTTTGAGAAGATCCTGTATGTGTTTACACGTAGGTGAGTATAATTACCTCTGAGACTAGGAGGGTGTATTACGTATTATTAAGGAGATGACAAGGTGTCGAGGTAAATGTCCAGTAGATCCCACATGCCTGGCAGGTGAAGCTAGATACCAATATGACTACCCTGGGCCCATAGGGATCATACACCAGGGAGTCAGTTGTAGCAAAGAAAGTATGAGCCTGACATACGGGAGTCCACATCAGTGACCTCTTAGAATAAAAGGGAGATGTTGAGCTCCATGCCATTAAATTGGACACCCAAGTTAGTCATAACCCTTTAGAGACTAACAAAAAGATAGAGGAAAGGAGGACAGAATAGATAGAAAGAAAGAAGAGAAGGAAGGATAAAGAGAAGAATACAGCTAGGGTGAAAGGACGTCCGGTGGTGAACCCAGGGAGAAGTTGGGAAGAGGGCACTCTGCTATGCCAGAGGCAGGAGACTAGTGCGAGGCCTGTCTAGTCAGAAGCACTGATAGTGGTCAGACATTCAATCATTTAAAAGTGTACGATAACGCTGTGTCTCTTGAAACTTGAACCACCCAAACCAGGTCTTCCAGAACTGCTCACGTCTATCCTGTAAAGTGGCCGTGAGGTCTTCCATCTGTTGTATCAGATCTACCAATTTGAGCCATTCTCCAACAGTAGGAGGGTCTGTAGACTTCCAGTGCCTGGCCACAAGGGATCTAGCTGCATTAACGAGATGCCTAGTAAGAGGTTTTTTTTATACTTTCTAATGGGCCAGGTATTGTGGTGTAAGAGGAAGAAAGCTGGTGAATCAGGTGGGAGGAAGTCGGTTAGTTCATGCATAACACTTCTGATGTCAGACCAAAACTGAGATAATTTGTTACAGGACCAGAAAATATGTAGCAAGGTACCTATTTATTGTCCACAACTCCAGCATAAATTAGTAGTATTGGGGAACATGGAGTGCAACCGTGAGGCAGTCAAATACCATCTTGTGAGAATTTTGTATCCCAATTCCTGAACTTAAGATGAAATAGATGAATTATGAGCAAAAACCAATATCTTATCCCACTGTTTGTCGCTAAATGTAATCCCGAGATCTTGTTCCCACTTATTTCTAAATGGGTCTGATGGGGAAGTAGAGACGTTTAATAAAGAGTACATCAAAGAGATGGTACCCCGTATATGTCCCTCACTCTGGCATGTTCTTTCGAAGATGGTGATGGGCCTATTAAAGCTCGTTTTAGGACCTTGTGATAGAATACAGTGTTTGAACTGAGCCCAGCTCCAATCGTCCAGTCCCTGGGAGCCCAATGTCTGTCTTAATGTTTGGAGTTGTACCCATTCCCCACCCTCTATGAGATGTTGAGCTCTCAGAACTGGTCCTCCTCGCCAAGCAGGATAGCTTCTGGAGGGAAGACCCGCCAGGAAAAACGGATTACCGAGAATGGGAAGGAGCGGTGTGGGCCAAGGGGATAGGAGAGGTAGTTTTCTATATTTAGCTAAGGTGGTGAGAGTATGCGCTATGAGAGACTTTTCTGGCTCTAGAGCTCTTGGAGACTGCTTCGACCAAGGGATAAGTTTAAGGCGGTCGCCCATTATTTCTTCTTCCATTCCCACCCATCTTTTATAGTTTACATGCCTGTGCCAGTCTAAGATTCTAATTAAAACTGCCGCTGCATAGTATAATCAGGGATCAGGCACAGCCATTCCCCCCAATTCTTTGGGTGCCGTTTGGATCCGGTATTTCAGTCTAGGCTTACGGCCGTTCCAGATAAATTTAGAGAAAGTTTGGGTCGCCGATTTGAAAAATGTGGAGGGAATAGGAATAGGAAGGGTTTGGAATAAATAAAGCAAATGTGGCATAATAATCATTTTTATAATATTAGACCTCCCAAACCAAGAAAACTGTGATTTGTTCCAGTTTTGAAGATCTTGGTTAATTCTTTCCAAAGCCGGTATGAAGTAATTAGTATCAGATCTGGCGTGATGTGTACCCCTAAATATTTCAAGTACTTTGGGGGCCATCTAAATGGGAAATTACCTTTGATGGAGGATTTGAGAGTATCTGAGAGAAGGACTCCAAGCGCGTCACTCTTATCGTAATTGATTGACATATTTGAAAGGCTTCCTGTAAGGGATGACGGAGCCGCCGCCGGAACACACGTGGCGGCGGACTCCGCATCCCAGGGGGATTCCGCTCTGCTGCCGCCGGGGGCAATGGGGCAGGCGGCGGAGTCCGTAAGTCCGACGGACTCCGCCGCACGCTTGCTGCCCAGAAGGTTCCCCGCCATCTCGCCGGCTCAGTGTCTCCGGGTAACGCGCGCGAGGAGACAGGAACTTTATCGTTCCCGAAGGGGAGTCAGCTGACCAGGCTGGTCAGCTGACTCCAGCAGTGCTGGGGATTGGCTGGGCGGCTGGGGGACGCTGCTAGAGCGTTCCCCAGCATAAAAGGAGCTGTCTGTCAGTTGCTCCTTGTCTGCTGTCGTGAATGCACTGTTGTGTTAGCGCTCAGACCTTAGCTCAGTGCCCTGGTGTTGATACTAAGGATTTCACACCTTAGTTAGTTGTATTTTGATATTGTAACTGTGTTTTGACTTCGGCTATCCTTGACTACTCTCTCGCTCTACGTTATTGTACCTTTGCCTATCTGATTCTTGTTGCCGACCTCTGCCTGATTCCCGATTACTCTTCTGCCTTCCGTTCCTGTACGGCTGCCGTCATCTCTGTTGCTGAACCCTTGCCTGTCTGACCTTTCTCCCTTCAGTGGAGCGTCTCCCACTGGAGGGTTATCCCTGAGGCTTGCCTCTCCGAGACGCCTGCCCCAAGCAGACAATTACTGCTAGGGGTCGAGATTCCTCACTCTGCCTGGTTAGAGGATCTCACTCACGGGGTTCCCATTCAGAGGTAACCACACCTCTGAGGAATTGCCGTGTGGTGGATATTTCCACACTTCCGTGATATATTACTGTCTTTATTGTGTTCTTTGCTGGTGTCCAGAGGTTAGCAATATATCGGATTATCGGTGATACTGCAGATCATCAATAATCGGGTATATATATCTGCATTCTTGGTGATACTGCAGATCGCCAATAATCAGATTCTCTCTGCGTGCTGACACCAATCGTTACAGAACAGCAGACCACTAGTATGGAAACACTACGCAGTCAGATCGAGACTCTAACCACCTCACTTAATAACCTCATTGAGGTGGTTAATTCACAACAGACTCAGATCAACCAATTGGCTGGGTCTGTAAGGGCCTTGCAGACGACTGTGGCGACTGTGCAATCCCCTTCGGTCACGGATCTCCGTATTTCAGTGCTCGAAAAATTTTCAGGGCAAAGATCCGACTTTCAGAATTTTCGCAATCGAGTTTTGTCTTATTTTGAGCTACGACCAACTTTGTCAGGTACTGAGCAGCAAAGGGTGACCTTTATTAAGACCTTATTGTCCGGGGACTCACAAACCTGGGCATATGGCCTTCTGCCCGAGTATACAGCACTGACGTCAGTTGAGGAGTTCTTTAAAGCAATGGCAATAATTTATGATGATCCGGATGCTTCGATCACTGCTGAGAGGAAGCTCAAAACTCTCAAGCAGGGTCGAGATTCGGTGGAAGTTTATGCGGCCGAATTCAGAAGGTGGGCTGTGTCATCTAGGTGGGGGTCCTACGCTTTATTAGACTGTTTCCTCTCAGGCCTATCAGACGCAGTCTCTGAATTGATGTTAGGACACCCAGAACCCAAGTCCGTCGATGACGCCATTTCCCTGGCGATACGTGCAGATCGCAGATTGCGCAATCAGCGCTAATCGAGAGGCAGGAATGCAGTAAGAGCTCTCTCTTATGCATCTTCATCGCCTGCCCCTCCTACTGACGAACCGATGCAAATCGGACACTCTCGGTTGACTCGAGCCGAGAAAGAGCGCAGAAGGGCAGAAAATCTTTGTCTATATTGTGCAGAGCAGGGTCATATTGCTCAAAATTGCCCCAGGAAATCGGGAAACGCTGCCGTCTAGGTGTAGTTAGAGGTAATACCCTAGACGCACAGAGCTTACCTCTAAGTCAGAATAATCGGTTACTCCTCCCGTGTTCCATTTCCTGGGGGAATTTTACTGTTTGTACGGAAGCTTTCGTGGACTCTGGGTCCGCGGCCAATTTTATAGATTACGAGTTTGTGAAGGGGCTGGGTGTGCCCTTACAACCCTTAGACCGACAAATAGTCGTCACAGCAGTGGATGATTCTCCCCTACAGTGCAAACAACCTCTCTCCCAGACCCCGATGTTGTCTTGCACAATAGAGTTTACAGTTCCTTGTTTTACACATGGCAACCTCCACGGTGATTCTTGGGATGCCCTGGTTGCAACTCCACTCCCCGCAGATAGACTGGGCCTCAGGTCAGCTACTCAGTTGGTCATCTTTTTGCCACAATCATTGTTTGGGGAAGATTGCTATGTGTGCCACCAAGATAGATGTTACGGGGGTACCAATACAATACACCGAGTTCGCTGACGTCTTCTGCCCTAAGTCTGCTGATAAACTCCCACCTCACCGGAGTTTCGACTGTCCCATTGATTTCCGGTTGTATGCCCCCTAGAGGTCATCTTTATAACCTGTCAGGGCCGGAGAAATTGGCAATGCGGGAGTACATTAGAGACAATCTGGCAAAAGGTTTCATTCGCCCTTCCCGGTCGCCAGCCGGGGCAGGGTTTTTCTTCGTAAAGAAGAAGGACGGTGGTCTTAGACCTTGTATTGATTACCGAGGTCTCAACAAGATTACCATAAAGAATCGCTATCCATTGCCTTTAATAGACAATCTCTTTGCCCAAATTACCAATGCCAGTATCTTCTCAAAATTAGACTTACGTGGGGCATACAACCTGGTGCGCATCAGGGATGGTGATGAGTGGAAGACGGCCTTCAATACACCCGACGTGCATTACGAGTACCTAGTTATGCCCTTTGGGTTGTGTAACGCCCCAGCCGTCTTCCAAGAACTAATAAATGAGGTATTCAGAGAGGTTTTGGGGAAATTCGTCTTGGTCTACCTTGACGACATATTGATCTTTTCTCCGAACCTCGGAGAACATCGTAAGCATGTCAAGTACGTTTTAAGGAAGTTGAGAATGAATTCACTCTATGCAAAACTAGAAAAGTGTGTCTTTGAAGTCACTCAAATTCCTTTTCTGGGCTATATTATTTCGACCTCAGGTCTCGTGATGGATCCAGAAAAGGTTTCGGCTGTCTTAGAGTGGCCACAACCAGTGGGTTTGAAAGCACTTCAAAGGTTCCTGGGCTTCGCTAACTACTACCAGAGATTTATCAAGAGATTCTCTTCGGTAGTAGCCCCTCTGACTAGTCTAACCAAGAAGGGGGCTGACCCATACCATTGGTCATCAGAAGCTCAGTCAGCCTTCAATACCCTGAAAAAGATGTTTTGCTCTGCACCTATTCTGAGACATGTTGATGTCACCCCCCCCCCCTTCATGGTGGAGGTGGATGCCTCAGAAATTGGGGTGGGGGCGGTCCTGTCTCAACGTTCAGGTCCGCAGGGCAAGACCCATCCCTGTGCCTATTTCTCACATAGATTTTCTCCTGCGGAGAGAAACTACGATATAGGCAACAGGGAACTCCTCGCCATTAAACTGGCCTTCCAAGAATGGTGTCACTGGCATGAGGGGGCAGAACACACTATTGTGGTATATACCGACCATAAGAACTTGGAGTACATTGAGGGCGCCAAGAGGCTTACTCCCCGACAGGCCCGCTGGTCTTTATTCTTCTCTCGCTTCAGATTTGTCATCACCAACACCCCAGGTTCTAAAAATGTTAAGGCGGATGCTCTCTCCAGGTGTTTGGAACCCGAGACAGTTCAGTCTACACTTCCAGAGGGCACAGTCTACACTTCCAGAGGGCATTATATCCAGTAAGGTAGTGCTAGCTGCCACAGAAACATGGGAGGATTGGGCTGCTACACTAGCGTCCTACCAGTTAGATACCCCGGAAGGGAAACCAGAAGGGGTCCTCTTCGTACCACTTCCCTTCCGATTGCAAATCCTGCAGCTGTTCCATGCCCATAAGAATGCGGGTCACCCTGGGCTCACTCGCACTCTGGATTTGCTCACTAGGTGCGTGTGGTGGCCCTCCTTGGCCTCGGATTGTAAGGCGTTTGTCAGAGAATGTGTTGTGTGTGCCAGGAGCAAGCCTTCTCGCCTTGCTCCAGTGGGAACTTTACAATCCTTGCCAACACCCAGTGAACCATGGACCCATCTGTCCATGGACTTCATTGGTGAGTTCCCCAGATCGGAAGGCATGTCAGTCATATGGGTAATTGTGGATAGGTTCAGCAAAATGGCCCATTTTGTTCCCCTTAAAGGATTCCCTTCGGCCCAGGAGCTGGCCGATCTCTTTGTGCAGCACATCTTCCGCTTACATAGTATCCCGGATGATGTGGTGTCCGAAAGGGGGGTCCAGTTTGTGTCTAAGTTTTGGAGGGCCTTTTGCCATACTTTGGGTATGAACCTGTCGTTTTCATCGGGGTAAAACCCACAGTCCAACGGACAAACCGAAGGGTTAATCAGACTCTGGAGCAGTTCTTGAAATGCTAGGTGGTGGACGCGCAAACCGAATGGGTTAAATTTTTGCCCTTTGCCGAGTTTGCGCACAACAATCTGAAAAGTTCATCAACAGGGTTGCCCCCTTTTCAGGTTGTGTTAGGAAAATCCCCTAAATTTTCCCCATTGCCTGTGTGTTCTTCTTCCTTCCCTGCCCTAGAGGACTGGCAGAGGGCTTTGAGGGAGAAATTTAGGCCTAGCCTTTCAGAGACAAAAGAAACAGGCCGATAAGAGACAGTCTGCTGAGTGGCACTTTGCTCTAGGAGACAAGGTGTGGGTGTCAACAAGACATTTGGCACTCAGACAACCGTCCACCAAATTGGGTCCCAGGTTCATAGGGCCTTATCCGGTGGTCAGGAGGATCAATGATGTCTCTTACGTTATTGATCTCCCAAACAGCATGAGATGTGGGAGATCGTTCCACGTCTCTCTACTGAAACCGGCAGTGTATGTGGATTCCTCTCCCCCCCCCCCCCCCCCCCCCAGTGGTAGTAGAGGGCCAGACAAAATATGAAGTTGAAAGGTTTTTGGATTCTCGTCTGGTGTAGAATTCGGTACAGTATCTGGTCCATTGGAAGGGGTATGGGGTGGAGGATAGATCTTGGGTACCGAAAGATCGCATGCATGCCGAGAAATTAAGAAAGAGGTTTCATTGGTTGCATCCTGAGAAACCTGGTGGAAAGTGTCCGGAGGCCACTCCTCAAGGGGGGGGGAGGTACTGTAAGGATGACGGAGCCGCCGGCGGACTCCGCATCCCAGGGGGATTCCGCTCTGCTGCCGGTGGGGGCAATGGGGTTGCTGCCCAGAAGGTTCCCCGCCCTCTTGCCGGCTCAGTGTCTCCGGGTAACGCGCGCGTGCGCGAGGAGACAGGAACTTTATCGTTCCCAAAGGGGGGCTGGTCAGCTGACTCCAGCAGTGCTGGGGATTGGCTGGGCGGCTGAGGGACGCTGATAGAGCGTTCCCCAGCATAAAAGGAGCTGTCTGGCAGTTGCTCCTTGTCTGCTGTCGTGAATGCACTGTTGTGTTAGCGCTCAGACCTAGCTCAGTGCCCTGGTGTTGGTACTAAGGATTTCACACCTTAGTTAGGATTGTATTTTGATATTGTATCTGTGTTTTGACTTCGGCTATCCTTGACTACTCTCTCGCTCTACGTTATTGTACCTTTGCCTATCTGATTCTTGTTGCCGACCTCTGCCTGATTCCCGATTACTCTTCTGCCTTCCGTTCCTGTACGGCTGCCGTCATCTCTGTTGCTGAACCCTTGCCTGTCTGACCTTTCTCCCTTCAGTGGAACGTCTCCCACTGGAGGGTTATCCCTGAGGCTTGCCTCTCCGAGACGCCTGCCCCAAGCGGACAATTACTGCTAGGGGTCGAGATTCCTCACTCTGCCTGGTTAGAGGATCTCACTCACGGGGTTCCCATACAGAGGTAACCACACCTCTGAGGAATTGCCGTGTGGTGGATATTTCCACACTTCCGTGATATATTACTGTCTTTATTGTGTTCTTTGCTGGTGTCCAGAGGTTAGCAATATATCGGATTATCGGTGATACTGCAGATCATCAATAATCGGGTATATAGCTGCATTCTTGGTGATACTACAGATCGCCAATAATCAGATTCTCTCTGCGTGCTGACACCAATCGTTACATTTCCATACTCCCGGAGAACCAGTTTTGCTCTAAAGATAGATTTGTGATTGTATTAAAGGCCCTAAGGCCTCTTGCACACTGCACGCGATTCCGATTCAGATTCCGCTTTTTAATCAGTTTTTACATCCGATTCAGATTCTGATTTGCAGTTTGCTCCCTGCACACTGCAAATCGGAATCGGAATCGGATGTAAAAACTGATCAAAAAGCGGAATCTGAATCGGAATCGCGTGCAGTGTGCAAGAGGCCTTAACAGGTGAGGGGAGATTAATTGCCGATTTGCCGGAGCTTTTTATAGTAGTCTACCGAATACCCATCTGGGCCTGGTTCCTTTCCCGTGGGCATCTGAGAGAGAGCAATCCCCAGCTCGTCCTCCGAGAAAGGCTCCTCGAGATCGTTAGCTTCTGTGGCAGACAGGCGAGGCATCTGAGAGTTTTTTAAATAGGATTCAATTCTACCGCATTTGCTAGCTATTTGGAGATTAGCCAAAGGTGGAGGGAGATTATACAGGCCTGAATAATAATCCTTAAATATTCTTGAGATGTCATTATACTCATAATGCAGAGTAGAGGATTTGTCTTTAATACAGGAGATGAAGTTGGAAGATTGTTGAGACTTCAAAGCCCTAGTTAGCAATGATCCACATTTATTACCCCATTCATAATATGACCTGCGGCATCTTTCTGCTGCATATTTTGCCTTATGGAAGAGTTAAGCCTCATCTACATGGGTAGATGAGGCTGCGATCCGGCGGCTCGATTAGCCGCCGGATCGCCTCTTCCGCGTGCCTGCTCGCCGCGCGTGTGCCGCATTCGATTCCCCGCTCGTCCCCGCCGGCGCCGCTTATCTTTCGCTCGATTCCCTGCCATTGTCCCCTCGCGGGGAGCGAGCAGGGAATCGGCAGTGCGGAGATCCGTCCTGTCGGATCTTATCAATTGAGCCGCATCAGCGGCTCGATTGATAAGGAGCATCGCAGCCGCATCTACTCGTGTAGATGCGGCTTAAGGATCTAAGGCGATCTCTCTCTTTTGATAGCTCAGATAAAGTAGATGAGGACAGGTCCCCCTTGTGTTGTGACTCAAGTTCTTTAATGTGTGTTAGAGAGTCTTGTATGTCTTTTTCCCTTTCTCTTTTACGCCGGGCACCCTCACGTATCAGTAAACCCCGGACAAAACATTTATGTGTTTCCCATATTACCATAGGGGACATGTCCTCATGCACATTCAGCTGGAAAAATTCCTCAACTTCGCTTTTGAGCTTTTGTAAAAATTGCTCATTTTGTAACAGGGAGTTATTAATCCGCCATGTGGGCGGCCTGGTTCTATTGTTTTCCAATGACAATTCGACCCACATCGGAGCGTGGTCTGAAAGTGTCATGTTGCCAATGCCTGGAGAGGCCGACACTGACAATAGATTGTGGGACACGAAGATGTAATTGATTCTGGTGTACGAGTTGTGCGGAAAAGAAAAGAAGGTATAATCCTTCTGCAAGGGATTATGAAGTCTCCACACATCAACTAGCTGGGTGTCATGCAAAAGGGTCTTACATTTGCATAGGAGTTTTTTGGACATAGGAGATCTCTGGGAGGACGAGTCCAGGGCAGGCTCAAGTGTCAGATTCAAATCGCCTCCAAGAATGATGCTGCCTTCTGCAAAAGAACTCAGTTTAGAGAGGAAGTTTTGGAGAAAGGTCACCTGCTGAGTGTTGGGAGCATATAAAGAACCAATCGTGACCTTTTGATTGTAAAGAATGCCCTTTATCAGATTAAAACGGCCCAGCTTGTCTCCAAATTCCTCAATAAATGTGAAGGGACTGTCTTTGGTAATAAGAATCGCAGTACCCTTAGTTTTTGAATCCTGAGGGGCACTAAAGAAGGCTGTTTTATAATATCTGCTATATAGCTTAGGGGGGGAGGGGCCCTTAAAGTGTGTTTCCTGCAGGCAGACAAAATTAGCTCTTTCCCTGTGGACCAAATTTAACACAGCAGACCTCTTTTCCGGAATGTTTAAGCCCCTGACTTTTAAGGAGAGCACCTTAACTGACTGATTGATCATATGACCAACGCCCCAGGCACCCGCCGGACCATCAAAACCACAATCCCAGCCAATTTAACCTAGCATAAAGAGAGTAAGCAGGTAGAGAAAAAAGAGAGAGTAGAAAGAGACAGAACATCTTTAGATAATGTGTAACAAACCACAATAATTGCGTAGAAGGTATGTTTTCCCATACCTTCTTGTCACTAGGCCCTAGAAAGGCCTGTGCAAGGACATAGAAGTCCTCACTTTCCGAGAAACCAATAGGTTCCCGGAAAAGGGGTGGCAAATCGCCCTGGGGTAAAAGAGTCCACACCATGGTTGGTAGTGGGGTCTTCGCTCCCGTTACCCCGTGTGCCAACACAACATATCACAAAATCGAATTTCCAGATAACCTTAAAAAAAAGAAAAAAAAAAGGAACAAGTGCAATATTTGAGAACAGTCTATAACCCTTAATACATGAGACTATAATTCCTATGAATATGACATCATGACCTATTCCCCCCCAGTCCCCACCCCACCAGAAAACAGCCCAAAACATGTAGTAGGTACTCATGGTTCCAACCCACTTCCCTCAGAGAGAAGATCCCCAAAAACCGCTAAACAGCTAAAGTACCCCTTTCATCCGTATCTGTAGGCAGAGGGCCGTGAATATGGTGTCACTTGCATCATTTTCAAAATAGAAATGCTCCGCGTCCCCCCCCCCCCCAGGAGGCTAGGAACCTATACCCGCACTCCCCAGGCCATAAAGCTCTCCCCCACGAGTAGATTAAAGCAATAAGGCAGTATTAGCATCTTTACAAATGCATTGCAGATGGGAGCTGAATCAAGTTAATGTCAGTATAATACGCTAGCAAAAACTAAAAGCACAGTACTTAGAAGTATGAGTAGTAAGGGTCCTGGGTAGAGAGAATGTACGCTGGGAGGGGGGGCATGGAGAACCATCATTACATCCGGGGGGAGAGGGGGGGTAGCAGACCGGCGACACCGAGCCCCACCGCCTCCACGTCTCCGAGCAAGGACACTGTAAGCCAGGTAGAAAACAATTCCTTTTAGCCAGAGTCTAGCAGAAGAGGGCCTGCATGATACATGTGAGATAAAGGGGATCAAGGTAGGGGCACCACATTATCCTCCAAGGGTCGGGCGGGGAAAAGTTATAGTCAGTTCGGAATGGGGAGATGAAATATGATGAGCTGGCTTAGTCCATCTTCTCTCCCGTAGTGGGTGCATAGTGGGATAGGGTAAAGGGGGTCTGAGTTCCAAGCACATGTTTGCTCCATGAGAGCGCCAGGAGAGCATCTGGGGACAAACCCCAAACAGTACTTACTCTATAGTCGCTTCTGCCTGTGGTTCTTTGGCGGACGAGTAGGATCAAATGAATCCGGAACCCATTCAGGCAGATCAACTTGCGGGATAGAAATGGATGCGAAGAAGCTAGGGAGATCACGTGGATGGCGCAAGATGACCGAATCCGAGCCCTTTCGGGCCACCAGCTGGAAGGGGAATCCCTAATGGTAAGAAGCTCCGGCTTGCTGTAACGCTTTTAAGAGTGGGCGAAGCACCCACCGCTGAGCCAGGGTAGAAGGCGCTAAGTCCTGGAAGAGGGATATAGGTGAGCTCTGCCATTCCAGATTCTCTCTGCTGCGGGCAGCCATCATTATCTCCTCTTTCTCTCTATAGGCAGCAAATTATGTCTCTCGGTGGATCTTGATCCGAAGGCACAGCCCGTAGGGCTCTATGCGCACAATCAAATTTGATCCTCTGATCATCAGGTCTATTTCACACCCCATTGAAGATTTTGCATAGCGTGGGGATAATCTCCTCTGCCTGTACCGATTCCGGGACCCCACGGATTCTGATATTATTCCGTCGTCCCCTATTCTGGAGGTCCTCGAGCTGCCAACGGAAGGTCTGTGAGCTGGTCAGTTGTTTTTCACCTGCTGCACGCAGAGATGCTACTTCAGCTCGTAGCGCGACTATGTCCGTCTCTGCTGTGGAGACCCTCTCAGACAGACCTGTTATGTCCGTGTGTATTGCTGCAATCTCGGTTCTGGTGGAGGCCACAATCCTCTCTGTCTGTTCGTCTAGGTCTTGCTTAGTCGGCAGGCTGCGGAGGTAATGCCAAATGTCCTCTAGGTTACAGAGTGCGGACGGGCCTGACCTCATGGAGGTCGATGTTGCGGCCTGATCAGTCTGGTCTATTGGATCCGCCATCTTAGGAGTAGCTGTGCTGTTACTCAGCGTTTGAAAATACCGTGTTATCGGCCTCTGTGTCGAGGGTTTCTGGCATCGATCCGAAGCAGATTGCTTCCCAGCTCTCCTCATACCCCTGGGGATGATTTTAGTCCACTATTAGCTTGATAAAGAGCGGGATAAGGCACACAGGAACGGGAGTTTAGCAGCTACATGACCTCACTCCTCCATAGCCGGCTCCGCCCCTCCCATTATAGTTTTTAAATAATGCATGCTACTATAATTAAAATCCATGTAACTTATATGCCCATTTGTCCCAGTTATTACACCGTTTAAATTATGTCCCTACCACAATGTTTGGCGCCAATATTTTATTTGCAAATAAAGGTGCATTTTTTTCAGTTTTGCGTCTATCCCTAATTACAAGCCCATAATTTATAAAGTAACAGTGTTATACCCTCTTGATATAAATATTTAACCACTTAACATCTCAGTCGTTTTCAGCTTATGCATCCGAGCAATGTTCACCTCCCATTCATTAGCCTATAACTTTATCACTACTTATCACAATGAACTGATCTATATCTTGTTTTTTCCGCCACCAATTTGGCTTTCTTTGGGGGGTACATTTTGCTAAGAGCCACTTTACTGTAAATGCATTTTAACAGGAAGAATAAGAAAAAAAATGAAAAAATTCATTATTTGTCAGTTTTCGGCCATTATAGTTTTAAAATAATACATGCCTCCATAATTAAAACCCACGTATTGTTATTGCCCATTTGTCACGGTTATTTCACCATTTAAATTATGTCCCTATCACAATGTATCGCGACAATATTTTATTTGGAAATAAAAGAGCATTTTTTCCATTTTGCATACATCACTATTTACAAGCTTATAAAAAAAAATAGAGAGAAATATTTCATCTTTACATAGATATTTAAAAAGTTTAGACCCTTAGGTAAATATTTATGTTTTTTTTTTTTTTATAGTAATGTTTTTTTTTGTTTTTTTTTATTAAACATTTTATGTGGGCATTTTTGGGAGGGTGGGATATAAAAGTGTTTAATTTGGGGAAATATTGGTGTATTGTAATGTTTTTGAGGATTTTCTTGTAGTTTTACTTTTTGGCCACAAGATGGCAATCTCGATTTTTTTTACATGACGTCACTCTAAGCGTACAATGTACGCTTAGAGAGACACAGCTTCAGAAAGAGCGAAGCTTCCGAGAGAAGCTGTCGCTTTTTCAGCGGGGGAGAGGAATCAATGATCGGGCTCCATAGCCCGATAAATTGATTCCGTGGCTACCGACTCCGCGGCCGGGAGTGCGCGTGCACGCGCGCGATCGGCCGCGGGAGCGCGCGGGAGCGCGCCTGTCCTCCTTGACGTTTTTATACGTCAAGGAGGACAAAGTGGTTAAAGATTTCAGTCCCTAAGGTAACTATTTAAGTTTTTTTTTATTGTAATTTTTTTAAATTTATTTTAATATTACAAAAAAAATAATATTGGTAACAATTGGGGAGTGTGGGAGTTAATGAGTTAAAATTAATAGTGAAAACAATGTATGTGTATGTGAAAAATGTTTTTGGGTGTAGTATTACTTTTTTTTACATTTTTTTTTCAGGCGTCCTACAAGCGTCGGAAGGACGCTTGCAGGAAGGGAGGCTGGGAAACGGAGTTTTTTCACAATGGTCGCGCTGCTTCTCATAGAAGCATGCCGATCATTGCGGGGGCAGTGATCAACGAACGGGAATGGATTTTCCCGTTCATTAATCTCCGGGCGAGCCGGCGGCGGCGTGCACGATCGTGGGAGTGCGCGCACGTGCGAGTGGGAGCGCGGACAGCAGGGGAGGACTGGGACCTTTTGGCCTGGGGGGGGACACACAAACTAGAGGCTCATGTTCATGGCAGCCTCAGCCCAAATGGTCCCCCCACACACACTTACTGTATATCCAAAGAGGTGACTGTCCCTTCAAAAGAGGGAAAGTTGGGAGCTATGATGGTAAGAGAGCAGACAGAGTTTTTTTCCCACAAACCCTCCAGGCAAGCCTCTGCTCTGCATCATGTTGTGTATATTTACTTACCCGCCCTCTAATTGCTAATTGGGCTTTTATTTCCCTCAGCGAACCTAATGGTTCATATTGCCTTATACAATAACCTGAATGCAGCAGGCCAACACCAGGCCTAAATCATTAAATGAGAGGCAGCCTGGGGGGAAATCTCCCCCCTTCCCCCCTGGCCAGTCCTCCCCTGGCGGACAGCGGCGGTAGCGGCGGGGGGTGCGTATATCTACGCTCCGGGCGGGGAACTGAAGTCCAAAGGAGCGTAGATATACTGTACCCGGGCGGCCAAGTGGTTAAGTACTATTAAGTACAATCCTGCAGCATCAGGTAGAAGAACCGTTGGCTCAGTTATGATGATGTGATGCGTGTGAATGTTCTTTGCTTGTACATCAAGAGGTTGCTTACTTATCAAATCAAAATTTCACAAAAATTTTTGCTTGTCTTGCTCAGTGCTCTTAAAAGAGTCATTAAGCAAATAATCACTTTACACCTCTACTTACCTGCGGCTTCATCCAGTCACTTGTAGCTGACATGTCCCAAGCCGCAGCTCCGCTCTCAGCCGTCGGCCCAGGGTCCCCGGGTGTCTCACCAGGCTGTTCTCTATTGCACCTGTGCACCTGTGCGAGCGCCGCTGTCAATCAAGTCCACGTTGTTCGGACTATACTGCGTAGGCACAGTAGTACTGCGCCTGCGCAGTACAGTCCTGGACAATGTGGATTTAACTGACAGCGGCACTCGCACAGGCGCAGTAGATGACCTTGAGATCGAGACACTGACCTTGAGGTCGATCTCTGCACCGGTAGGGACCCTGGCCCAGCAGCTGAGAGCAGAGGTGTGGCGGGGGACATGTCAGCTTCAAGGGGTTGGAGGAAGCCCCACGTAAGTAGAGGGGGAAAGTGTTAATGACTCTTCAACCTCCCTGGCGTTCTGGACGAGCTAGGCTCGTCCAGAGATGCCAGAGGTCGCCGCTCAGGCCCTGCTTGGCCGATTTGAATAATTGTTTTTTTAAAACACGCAGCAAGCACTTTGCTTGCTGCGTGTTGCGCCTGATTGCCCACCGCCGCTACCCGCCGCGATGCAGCCTCCCCCCCTCCCCAGACCCCGTGCGCTGCCTGGCCAATCAGTGCCAGGCAGCGCTGAGGGTGGATCGGGACTCACTGTGACGTCATGACGTCCATGACGTCACGACGGTCGTCACCATGGCGACGGGGGAAGCTCTCCTGGAAATCCCGTTCAGAACGGGATTTCCGGGCGGGTGATTGTGACGGCGGTGATCGGACAGGTAGGAGGGACGCCGCAGGGAGGGGGGAATCATGCAGCTAGCGCTAGGTTAGCTACATGATACATTTAAATTTTTTTTTGCAAAAAACGTTCCCCTGGCCACAGGGCCGCGGGAATCAGAACGCCAGGCAGGTTAAACCAAGTTACTTGCAATCCAGAGCTTTAGTGTATCTGCATTAAAGAGGGCTTGGATGCTTTCCAAGCACTGAAGGGCATCCCAGAGCTGGGACAAGGTCCTCCAGCACCCAAGGCTGAGACACAAAAGTGTGCCCCTCCATCCCTGCCACCCCAGCATTCACACACTGATTGCTATTAGACTAAGAAGCGCCACAGGGCCCACAACCTCCCCAACACCTTAACCACTTCCCGACCGCCCACTACACAGGGGCGGCGGGGAAGTGGAGCCCTGCAGGACGGCCTCACCCACAGAGGCGGCGGTCCATTTAAGGGCATGGGCGGAGCGATCGCGTCATCCGTGACGCGATCCTCCGCCGGCGCCTGTCACCGCTCGCTCGCCGCAACATCCCGCCGGCTATACGGAAGCGCCGGCGGGATGTTAACCCCGCGATCGCCGCATACAAAGTGTATAATACACTTTGTAATGTTTACAAAGTGTATTATACAGGCTGCCTCCTGCCCTGGTGGTCCCAGTGTCCGAGGGACCACCAGGGCAGGCTGCAGCCACCCTAGTCTGCACCCAAGCACACTGATTTCTCCCTCCCCTGCCCCAGATCGCCCACAGCACCCATCAGACCCCCCCCTGCCCACCCCCCAGACCCCTGTTTGCACCCAATCACCCCCCTAATCACCCATCAATCACTCCCTGTCACTATCTGTCAACGCTATTTTTTTTTTATCCCCCCCCTGCTCCCTGCCCCCTCCTGATCACCCCCCACCCCTCAGATTCTCCCCAGACCCCCCCCCCCTGTTTACTGTATGCATCTATCCCCCTGATCACCTGTCAATCACCTGTCAATCACCCGTCAATCACCCGTCAATCACCCGTCAATCACCCCCTGTCACTGCCACCCATCAATCAGCCCCTAACCTGCCCCTTGCGGGCAATCTGATCACCCCCCCACACCAATAGATCGCCCACAGATCCGACATCAGATCACCTCCCAAATCCATTGTTTACATCTATTCTCTCCTCTAAACACCCACTAATTACCCATCAATCACCCATCAATCACCCCCTATCACCACCTGTCACTGTTACCTATCAGATCAGACCCTAATCTGCCCCTTGCGGGCACCCAATCACCTGCCTACACGCTCAGATTGCCCTCAGACCCCCCCTTATTAATTCGCCAGTGCATTAATTACATCTGTTCTTCCCTGTAATAACCCACTGATCACTTGTCAATCACCTGCCAATCACCTATCACCCATCAATCACCCCCTGTCACTGCCACCCATCAATCAGCCCCTAACCTGCCCCTTGCGGGCAATCTGATCACCCACCCACACCATTAGATCGCCCGCAAACCCGCCGTCAGATTACCTCCCAAATGTATCGTTTACATCTGTTATCTTCTCTAAACACCCACTAATTACCCATCAATCACCCATCAATCACCCCCTATCACCACCTGTCACTTTTACCTATCAGATCAGACCCTAATCTGTCCCTTGCGGGCACCCAATCACCCGCCCACACGCTCAGATTGCCCTCTGACACCCCCCCCCCCCTTATCAATTCGCCAGTGCATTAATTACATCTGTCCTTCCCTGTAATAACCCACTGATCACCTGTCAATCACCTGCCAATCACCTATCACCCATCAATCACCCCCTGTCACTGCCACCCAACAATCAGCCCCTAACCTGCTCCTTGCGGGCAAACTGATCACCCACCCACACCAATAGATCGCCCGCAGATCCGACATCAGATCACCACCCAAGCGCAGTGTTTCCATCTATTCTCTCCTCTAAACACCCACTAATTACCCATCAATCACCCATCAATCACCCCCTATCACCACCTGTCACTGTTACCCATCAGATCAGACCCTAATCTGCCCCTTGCGGGCACCCAATCGCCCGCCTACAATCTCAGATTGCCCTCAGACCCCCCCTTATCAATTCGCCAGTGCAATATTTACATCTGTTCTCCCCTGTAATAACCCACTGATTACCTGTCAATCACCTATCAATCACCCATCAATCACCCCCTGTCACTGACACCCATCAATCACCCGCTGTCACTGACACCCATCAATCAGCCCCTAACCTGCCCCTTGTGGGCAAACTGATCACCCACCCACACCAATAGATCGCCCGCAGATCCGACAACAGATCACCACCCAAGCGCAGTGTTTCCATCTATTCTCTACCCTAAACACCCACTAATTACCCATCAATCACCACCTGTCACTGCTACCTATCAGATTAGACCCCTATCTGCCCCTAGGGCACTCAATCACCCGCCCACACCCTCAGAATGCCCTCAGACCCCAGCCCTGATCACCTCGCCAGTGCATTGCTTGCATCTATTCTCCCCTCTAATCACACCTTGAGACACCCATCAATCACCTCCTGTCACCCCCTAGCACACCTACCCATCAGATCAGGCCCCAATTTGCCCTGTGTGGGCTCCTGATCACTCGGCCAAACCCTCAGACCCCCTTCCGATCACCTCCCCAGTGCATTGATTGCATCTATTTTCCCCTCTAACCACCCCCTGAGACACCCATCAATCACCTCCTGTCACCCCCCTAGCACTCCTATCCATCAGATCAGGCCCAATACAACCTGTCATCTAAAAGGCCACCCTGCTTATGACCGGTTCCACAAAATTCACCCCCTCATAGACCACCTGCCATCAAAATTTGCAGATGCTTATACCCCTGAACAGTCATTTTGAGACATTTGGTTTCCAGACTACTCACGGTTTTGGGCCTGTAAAATGCCAGGGCGGTATAGGAACCCCACAAGTGATCCCATTTTAGAAAAAAAAAGACACCCCAAGGTATTATGTTAGGTGTATGACGAGTTCATAGAAGATTTTATTTTTTGTCAAAAGTTAGCGGAAAATAATTTTTATTGTTTTTTTTTCACAAAGTGTCATTTTTCACTAACTTGTGACAAAAAATAAAATCTTCTATGAACTTGCCATACACCTAACGGAATACCTTGGGGTGTCTTCTTTCTAAAATGGGGTCACTTGTGGGGTTCCTATACTGCCCTGGCATTTTAGGGGCCCTAAACCGCGAGGAGTAGTCTAGAAAACAAATGCTTCAAAATGACCTGTGAATAGGACGTTGGGCCCCTTAGCGCACCTAGGCTGCAAAAAAGTGTCACACATGTGGTACCGCCGTACTCAGGAAAAGTAGTATAATGTGTTTTGGGGTGTATTTTTACACATACCCATGCTGGGTGGGAGAAATTTCTATGTAAATGGACAATTGTGTGTAAAAAAATCAAACAATTGTCATTTACAGAGATATTTCTCCCACTTAGCATGGGTATGTGTAAAAATACACCCCAAAACGCATTATACTACTTCTCCTGAGTACAGCGGTACCACATGTGTGGCACTTTTTTACACCCTAAGTACGCTAAGGGGCCCAAAGTCCAATGAGTACCTTTAGGATTTCACAGGTCATTTTGCGACATTTGGTTTCAAGACTACTCCTCACGGTTTAGGGCCCCTAAAATGCCAGGGCAGTATAGGAACCCCACAAATGACCCCATTCTAGAAAGAAGACACCCAAAGGTATTCCGTACGGAGTATGGTGAGTTCATAGAAGATTTTATTTTTTGTCACAAGTTAGCGGAAAATTACACTTTGTGAAAAAAAACTATTAAAATCAATTTCCGCTAACTTGTGACAAAAAAATAAAAACTTCTATGAACTCACCATACTCCTAACGGAATACCTTGGGGTGTCTTCTTTCTAAAATGGGGTCATTAGTGGGGTTCCTATACTGCCCTGGCATTTTAGGGGCCCTAAACCGTGAGGAGTAGTCTTGAAACAAAAATGACCTGTGAAATCCTAAAGGTACTCATTGGACTTTATGCCCCTTAGTGCAGTTAGGGTGCAAAAAAGTGCCACACATGTGGTATCGCCGTACTCGGGAGAAGTAGTACAATGTGTTTTGAGGTGTATTTTTACACATACCCATGCTGGGTGGGAGAAATACCTCTGTAAATGACAATCTTTTGATTTTTTTACACACAATTGTCCATTTACAGAGGTATTTCTCCCACCCAGCATGGGTATGTGTAAAAATACACCTCAAAACACATTGTACTGCTTCTCCCGAGTATGGCGATACCACATGTGTGGCACTTTTTTGCACCCTAACTGCGCTAAAGGGCCCAAAGTCCAATGAGTACCTTTAGGATTTCACAGGTCATTTTGAGAAATTTCGTTTCAAGACTACTCCTCACGGTTTAGGGCCCCTAAAATGCCAGGGCAGTATAGGAACCCCACAAATGACCCCATTTTAGAAAGAAGACACCCCAAGGTATTCCGTTAGGAGTATGGTGAGTTCATAGAAGTTTTTATTTTTTGTCAAAAGTTAGCGGAAATTGATTTTAATTGTGTTTTTTCACAAAGTGTCATTTTCCGCTAACTTGTGACAAAAAATAAAATCTTCTATGAACTCGCCATACTACTAATGGAATACCTTGGGGTGTCTTCTTTCTAAAATGGGGTCATTTGTGGGGTTCCTATACTGCCCTGGCATTTTAGGGGCCCTAAACCGTGAGGAGTAGTCTTGAAACGAAATTTCTCAAAATGACCTGTGAAATCTTAAAGGTACTCATTGGACTTTGGGCCCTTTAGCGCAGTTAGGGTGCAAAAAAGTGCCACACATGTGGTATCGCCGTACTCAGGAGAAGTAGTATAATGTGTTTTGTGGTGTATTTTTACACATACCCATGCTGAGTGGGAGAAATATCTCTGTAAATGGACAATTGTGTGTAAAAAAATTAACAAATTGTCATTTACAGAGATATTTCTCCCACCCAGCATGGGTATGTGTAAAAATACACCCCAAAACACATTATACTACTTCTCCTGAGTATGGCAATACCACATGTGTGGCACTTTTTTGCAGCCTAACTGCGCTAAGGGGTCCAAAGTCCAATGAGCACCTTTAGGCTTTACAGGGGTGCTTACAATTTAGCACCCCCCAAAATGTCAGGACAGTAAACACACCCCACAAATGATCCCATTTTGGAAAGTAGACCCTTCAAGGTATTCAGAGAGGGGCATGGTGAGTCCGTGGCAGATTTCATTTTTTTTTGTCGCAAGTTAGAAGAAATGGAAACTTTTTTTTTTTTTTTTTTTCTCACAAAGTGTCATTTTCCGCTTACTTGTGACAAAAAATAATATCTTCTATGAACTCACTATGCCTCTCAGTGAATACTTTGGGATGTCTTCTTTCCAAAATGGGGTCATTTGGGGGGTATTTATACTATCCTGGAATTCTAGCCCCTCATGAAACATGACAGGGGGTCAGAAAAGTCAGAGATGCTTGAAAATGGGAAAATTCACTTTTTGCACCATAGTTTGTAAACGCTATAACTTTTACCCAAACCAATAAATATACACTGAATGGGTTTTTTTTTATCAAAAACATGTTTGTCCACATTTTTCGCGCTGCATGTATACAGAAATTTTACTTTATTTGAAAAATGTCAGCACAGAAAGTTAAAAAAATCATTTTTTTGCCAAAATTCATGTCTTTTTTGATGAATATAATAAAAAGTAAAAATCGCAGGAGCAATCAAATAGCCCCAAAAGAAAGCTGTATTAGTGACAAGAAAAGGAGCCAAAATTCATTTAGGTGGTAGGTTGTATGAGCGAGCAATAAACCGTGAAAGCTGCAGTGGTCTGAATGGAAAAAAAGTGGCCGGTCCTTAAGGGGTAGAAAGCCCTAGGTCCTCAAGTGGTTAATATCTAGTTATCTGGTTTGCAGTCACTGCCATGTATCCCCTTTTCTTATTTCTTTCTGCTTCAAACACAATTAGGAATGAAAGCTGAATGAATTGTGAGCCCCCTCCTACATTGCGCCCTGAGGCTGGAGCCTCTCCAGCCTATGCTTCGGCCCGGCCCTGGGGCATCCACAGCTATAATTACTAGGTAATTCCTGGGAGAGTTGATCCAGGGATTTATCTGACTACCATCTGGAGTCGGGAAGGAGTTTTTCCTTTTTAAGTCTAATTTGCCCAGGCCTTGTTAGGTTTTTGCCAAAGTGATTTTCACATGCAATTTTCGATTTCGAGAAAATATTCATGAATATACAGTGCATTGTATTTTCTCAATATGGAGAAAATACCCCAAAACTGTATTTTTACAGCAAAAAGTATTGAAAAGCGCAAAGTCGTTTATTTTCAGTGCGGAAGTTCACGAAAAATGCAAAAAGTTATTACATAATAATTTTCAATAACATTTTTGCTTGAAAGTCGAATTTAACATTATTTTCACGAAAATTAATGAGAAAAGAATATTGGCATTTTTGCTGGTGATCACCTACTGTATATAGTGCCTCTTTTCCTTCCACCTTATTTGTTACTTGTGCTTAAAGGGAACCCAAGGTGAAATAAAAGTGTCCAGTTTAACTTACCCGGGGCTTCTTCCAGACCCCTGTAGTCATCCTGGTCCCTCGCCATCATTCTGCTCTATTCTATTCAGCCAATGTGCCCTTCTGAAAGCTGGCTGACTGGGCCAGTCACGGGCTACGGCCCAAGCATGTGGCCCGGCGTTGCGCCTCCTCGATCGGAGTAACTGTCACATGCCCAATAGTCTTTTCTTTTTCATGAACTGCGCTAGCGCAGAACACACCTCTGTATGGTAGCTCAATCCTGGATGTGTGGCAGTTCCTGTCAAATCCATGGCAGCATACTATGGGTTAACCCCGCCCCTCAACCAATCAGGACTGGCATCTATAAATCTTTCCACCCCAACATGGCTCCCTGCTTTTTTTCCTTTGTCCGAGCTGTCAGGACTGGTCGTACATTTCAAAGTACAAGGTTTTTATTTTTTGGCCTTACCTGACTGTATTTATGCAGTCTCCGTGCAGGGTGCCTCCCCTCGCGCGAAGCTCCCTCTGAGAACCTCTAAACGAGAGTGTGAGTGGAGACCCCCCTGTCTGCTGATGAGGATGGCTACTTCCTGGGAGGGCGTGTACTCCTCACTCTGTGCGCTTCACGGACTGAAGGCAGAGTGTCAGAGAAGTCACATGACTGGGGCTTCCAGGAAGTGGGTGGAGCTATGACGTCACCCGCTCAGGAAGCATAAAGACACTATGGCTGTGCATAGTAGATGCTGCTGGCTGGGAGGAGAGCGTGCTTCGTCTGCTGGGAAATGTAAGTGCTATGGATTCTACTACTCCTGTTTGGCTATAAACTGTGCTACTGTCTTTGGAGCAATATGTGGAGAATGGTTAGCGCTGCAGGCTCACAGTAATGTTCTTTTCTTATTGTTGTTTTTTGCAGTATCCTCCTTGTGCTCCGTCGCAGGGAAAGTCAGGTACTTTATGTTTTGCATGACACATTTTTTATTAAGGCATGGCATGTATCAATTGCGGATTTTGATTATGCTGGGCTTTGCTTTTGTTTGTTACAGCACGCCGGTTTCTGAGGCACGTTAGATGTATATTACCTCATCTGTGTAGCTGTGGTTTTCAGGTACATTTGTCTATTCAGTTTGTCAGCATCATAAAGTTATGTGTCAGGGATGTGTATATACATATATATATTTTTTCCTCCAGCTCATGGTGCACCATTATTTTGTTTGTAGCTTTACGGAGAAAATAATGGAAGGTTCTACTGGTGACAGAGATCAGCACATTGATAATAGGTAAGGCCGTAGACAGGTAGGTATTTAGGTAGGAATAATAGAGGTGAGGGGTTTGACTGTGGGACTCATACACGAATGTGTATTTTGTCTTCCCAGCCCTCAAGATAGAGCATCCACTTCCTCATCTTCTGGTCATAAAGCAACAGCAAAATCCAGTAGAGCTCCGCAGAAAAACCCGCAAAGCCTTACTAATATGCCAGATAAGAAGTACTGCTGGGCATGCGGGGAGAAAACAATGCCGGGAAAACTTGTGTGTATAGACGGTTTCTATTGTTTCCCCATCGAGCAGGAAAATCAGCAGCAGGACTTGCCAACACTAATTAAAGAGATAGTCCAGCAATCTTTAGAAGAACGCACTGCAGCGTCTTCGCCGGACAATCGGCCCATAAGTGGAGGCGCAAGTATTACTGATACGCTGCCCTCAATGGAAGAGGTGGAAGTGGAGGAGCAGTTTTCGATAGGTTTTGATTTTGCACTTGTTGACCCTTTCATAAGATCAGTCAGGGAAGCCATACAGTGGGAAGAACCCCAGGAACCCCAAGCAAAGAAAATGAAATACTATCCGCATTTAAAAAGGAAGGTGGTGTCTTTTCCTATCATGGAAGAGGTTTCAGAGTTAGTAAAAGATGAGTGGTCCAGAATAGAGAAGAAACCTGCTATGGGCAATCGTTTATCCAAGTTGTATCCTATTCAAGGTGAACTAGCGGCACAGTTAGAGGGACCACCCCTAGTCGATGCATCTGTAATGAGACTAGCCCGACATGTCACCCTACCAATAGATTCGGTGGCGTTTAAAGACTCGCTGGACAGAAGGATGGATCAAGATTTGAAAAAAGCATATTTAAGTACGGGTGGAGCCTGTAAACCCGCGATAGCATTGACCTCGATAGCAAAAGCTATTAAAGTATGGGCAGATAACCTTGAGGGGGCAATCCAGGCTAACGCAGACAAACAAACGTTAATCGCAGGGTTAGAAGAATTTCGTATCGTGTCAGATTTCATAGGTGAAGCGTCGTTTGATATCCTGAGATGCGCCACGAGAGGTATGTTATATGATGTGACAGCAAAACGTGCAATGTGGTTGAAACCATGGTCGGCAGACTCGAATTCCAAGGAGGCGTGGTGTAGAATACCTTTTGACGGTAAGAATCTATTTGGTAGCAAGATGGATACGGCAATTGCTAGAGTTACGGGCGGTAGGTCTGGATTGCTCCCTCAAGACAGGCGACCTAACAGAAGACAAACAGATAAGAGACCGTTTCAGTCAAGAAGCAAAAATGACAGGCCTCAAAGAAGCAATCAGGGGTTTCGCAGGCAGTGGCAGGGAGCACAGTCAAATTTATCAAAGTATAACAAACAGCGAAACTCTACCTCTACGCAGAACGCCAAGTCATTCTGAGATAGTGCCCGCCCGTCTGGAGGCGGTTGGAGGACGACTACGCAACTATCTTCGGACTTGGGCGGACAAAATACAGGACTCTTGGGTCTTAAATACAATAGAATGGGGTCATTCATGGCACTTCAAAGATCTTCCCCCATTGGATCACTTTGTGCCAACACGAATACCACACAAGAAAGAGAAGGTATTAATACTCCAGCAATACATAAACGATTTAATACAGAAAAACGCTATCAGAGAAGTCCCATAGCAAGAGAGGAACAGGGGGTGTTACTCACCGCTATTCTTCGTCACCAAAAAATCAGGAGATTTGCGACCAGTATTAGATCTAAGGCTCTTAAACATACAGATTCAGCAAGAAAAATTCAAAATGGAATCCCTACAGACCATCATTCCATCCATCCAGGTAGGAGATTGGCTATTGTCAGCGGATCTGGAAGATGCGTATCTCCACGTCCCCATACATGCGCACTTTCAGAAATACTTAAGATTTGCAGTAGGAGAAAGACATTTTCAGTTCCAGGTATTACCATTTGGCATATGTACGGCACCAAGAACGTTTACGAAGATATTGGTGACCGTAATAGCATTTCTAAGGGAGCAGAATCTGCGAGTACATCACTACCTGGACGACGTGTTATTAATAGCGGAGTCAGAGCACAAACTAATGAGGCACAGGGACGTCCTCATAAACACATTACAACAGTTTGGCTGGATAATAAATCTGAAAAAGAGCCAGTTAGAGCTGAATCAAACATTGATTTTTCTAGGGGCATTGATCAATACGAAGAACAACACGGTATCCCTGCCGGAAGACAAGAAAGCACAGGTCAAACAGAGTATATTGGAGGTGATAAAACATCAACATTTACAGGCCAGGCAATTTATGAGAATTCTGGGCACTGTTTCGGCGACAATTCCCATGGTAATGTGGGCAGCATGGAACATGAGAATATGCCAGAACAACTTCTTGAGGCAATGGAATAGGAAGGACCTATCCCAGAGGATCCATTTTCAATACAACATGAAGTCAGAACTAACATGGTGGCTACTGGATCACAACCTCAGCAGAAGTCACAGTATACAGATCACCGAACATTACTACATAACAACCGATGCGAGTCTCTGGGGCTGGGGAGCCCACACAGACACGAAGTATGTACAAGGTATGTGGAAAGAGCCTGTCAGTGGAGTCCCCGCGAATGTGTTAGAGATTCGAGCAGCACACAACGCACTTCTCAGTTTCAAGGGGTGACCCGGAACAGAGCAGTGGTGCTCAGAATGGACAACTCCACAGCTGTCTCATATATAAACAACCAGGGGGGAACGCGGAGTCGGTCGCTACTAAAGGAAGTCTGCCCGATCATGGAATTGGCGCAACAGACACTGACCTCACTTCGGGCAGTACACATACCAGGAACGAAGAACACATTAGCAGACACTCTAAGCAGAAAATGGTTCGACAACAACGAGTGGGAATTGAACCAGGAAGTGTTCGATCAAATCTGCCAGAGATGGGGTCATCCGGAAGTGGACCTCATGGCAACCCCGAACAACACCAAATGTCGGAGATTCCTTTCCAGGTACAAGTTTTCACAGGCCTCAGGCTGGGATGCACTAACGGCAAAGTGGGATTTTCAACTACCCTATGCCTTCCCTCCAGTCCCCCTCATCTATCGCCTGCTCAAGCGAATAATGATGGAGAAAACAACGTTGATTGTGGTAATACCATACTGGCCGAGAAGACCTTGGTTTCCGATGTTGAAGAAGCTAGCGGTGGAACCTCCATGGACACTACCATGTCCCAGGAATTTACTGATGCAGAGGGGCATACTTCATCCGGACCCCAAGGTGTTAGCTTTAACGGCTTGGAAGCTGAGAGGTCTAAATTAACAGCGTTAGGATGCTCGGAGGCAGTTACAGACACGTTATTAAAAGCAAGGAAGCACTCCACTAATAAAACTTATCACCGTGTGTGGAACAAATTTATACAGTTTACTAAAGACAGGGCTTTGGACTCAAATGACCCTGAAATACCCACTATACTTGAGTTCCTGCAAAGGGGAGTAGACATGGGATTAGGAAGCCGGACTATAAAGGTCCAGATTTCGGCTTTGTCAGCACTGCTAGATCGTCGCCTAGCCACCCATCCACTGGTTTTACAGTTTACGAGGGCAGTAAGCAAATTGAGACCAGCAGTACATAATTTATACCCGCAGTGGGACCTACCCACAGTGCTAAGAGGTTTAGCAAAACCTCCGTTTGTACCATTAGAGCAGTGTAACCTGACTAATTTGACACTGAAGACAGTATTCTTAGTAGCCATAGCTTCGGCAAGACGGGTGTCGGAGATTCAAGCTCTAAGTTGGCTACCCCCTTACCTGCATTTCTTTCCGGACAGAGTAACACTGAGACCGGTGCCGCAATTCATACCAAAGGTGGCCACAAACTTTCATTTCGCACAAGAATGGAACTTACCTGTATTAATTGATAGGGAATCGGAAACACCATCAGCATGGAACATTCCAGAAATATTAAAACAGTATGTGGAGATTACAAAACCATTCCACAAGTCAGACAGACTTTTTATAATCCCGGAAGGATATCGCAGGGGGCAGACGGACCATAGCCACTTGCCTGGTTAGGGTTATACGGTCAGCCTACAGTATCATGGACGGTACTGCCCCAACAAGAGTAACAGCGCATTCGACGAGGGCAATCTCATCGTCATGGGCAGCGCAAGCAGGAGTTTCAGCAGAGATCATATGCAGGGCGGCTAACTGGGCATCGGCCAATACATTTGTTAAGCACTAAAAGGTAGACCCGGCTGCCTCTTCTACAGTTCATTTTGGCAAAAGTATATTTACAGCAGCCACAATGTCAGATACAGTATGAGAATGATGAGAATTTTCATGATCTGTTCAGTGTATATCAAATCATTGTTATGAATTAGATATTAAAGGTGTGTAAGCAGCATATTGTGCCCTCCCGAGTCTTATTATTAGATGGATAGTTAGATCCCAAAGTATGCTGCCATGGATTTGACAGGAAAACGAAAATTGTATACTTTACCTTCGGTAATTTTCCTTTCCTGTCGAATAACCATGGCAGCATACGGGACACCCACCCTAGTAAGATGCAGTCTTAGATGGACATAGTTACAAAAGCAGGGAGCCATGTTGGGGTGGAAAGATTTATAGATACCAGTCCTGAATGGTTGAGGGGCGGGGTTAACCCATAGTATGCTGCCATGGTTATTCGACAGGAAAGGAAAATTACCGAAGGTAAGTATACAATTTTCGTTTTTTCAGAGGGACACAGCTGATGAATGGAAGAGTGTGGAAAGAAGGAGAGGGACCAGGGGGACTACAGGGTAGGTTAAACTGGCCATGTTTATTTCACTTTAGGTTTTCTTTAAAGGGAACCAGAGAGGAACGAATCAAAAAAAAAGAAAAAGCTTTTATACATACCTGGGGCTTCTTCCAGCCCCATAAGCCTGGATCGCTCCCACGCGGCCATTCTCCGCTTCCTGGATCGGCGGTACCGGGTCCCGTCACTTCCGGCGGACCCGGCCAATTGTCCGCATCACAGGGGCTCTCTCCATACCCGTACGCATGCGGCTGCGCAGTAAGCAGCCTCACACGTACGTATATGGAGGGAGCCCCGTGGGATGCGGACAATTGGCCGCGTCTGCTGGCCGACTGGCGGCCATGACGGGACCCGGTACCAGTGGATCCAGGCAGCAAAGGACGGCGGCGTGGGAGCGATCCGTGCGTATGGGGCTTGAGGAAGCCCCAGGTATGTATAGAATCTTTTTCCTGGGGCCTCTGGTTCCCTTTAACAAAACCGATTACAAAGATAAAATCTCTCCTCCCTCCCCCCTCCTCCCCCCTCCCCCCTCTGACCAAACGGAATGGAATGACCAATTTCCACCTGGAATCGCGGAAAATACAATTCCGCGGAAAGCGGTGACAATCCCTACTAGAGAGAGAGAGAGAGAGTTAGATGAATCTACGTGGTTATCTGGGGTTCTCTTTGAACAACTGTTGAACACAAAAGGCAAGGCCGTCCCTGGGTGGGCTTGAACCACCAACCTTTCGGTTAACAGCCAAATGCGCTAACCAATTGCGCCACAGAGACTGTGCACTCAGTTTCTACTAAATGATTTTATGGGGATGTATGTGTGTCTTTTGGAGGGAGGAAGTAAGTCTGCTCCAAGAAGTTTAACACCACTTTTTCTTACAGCAAAGCATTCACTGTGTGGCAGTATAGTGGTGAGCATAGCTGACTTCCAAGCTGGGTGGGTTCGATTTCTGGCCAATGTATGTGAGCTTGCTTTTGACATCCTACAAATTCCTGGAAGACAAGATCCATGAATAGGAGGGAGGAGGGTGGAGGAGGTGTTTTTCACCTTCCAAAACGTTTTGAAAGCATTTTAAAGGGCACTTCTGTTTTTTCTATGCAGATATCCGAATAGGTCGGATATCTGCGGATAATGCTTCTGGATATCTGCATTTACACACGAATATCTAAAAGGTCTGATTTGGGTATCCGAACCGGATCTGGATTTCCGGATCCAGATCAATTCAGATTTTAAAAAGTACTATCCGAGCACCCCTGATGTTAAGGCAACAGGGAAAATCTGTGCTGGTGGTGGTCTGTCAGTGGTCCAGATAGTATGTTGCTTCACTCAGTAGCCACACAATTGTCCCAAGGAGTCAAACTACTGAGGTCCAGATTCCTAATGGACCATTTAAGAGCCACAATGGGAGAAAGGACCAAGACTTCACCTGGATGAGTTCTAAACTTTGCTTTACTTTATATTACAGTAACAGTAAGCATGATGTTTTGGTCATCAAGTGCTTAAATGTAGTGCACTTGTAAGGTTTGATAGAACTTGATGGAGGTCATGAAAACTGAAATGTTGTGCTTGCTGTAACTGTGATATCAAGTATAAAGTCAAGCAAAGTTTGCAACTTATCCAGATGGTGTCCCTGTTCTTTCTTCCATGGTGGTCTGTCAGTGGTCACTGCATATGCGTGACCAATGCCATTTTCTAAACAATCCAAACAGTCACTCCCCTTCCTGTAATTTATCAGTGACCACTATAACTTCCTAAAGTTAGAGAAACCGAGAGCCCAATATAATGTAGTAGGTTCAGCATAAATATAGTAAAGATAATTAGTGAGAAGAGTATACTCACAAACGTGGGTTACCACAAAGGCAACCACTGTATAGGCAGGTGAGGAGATTAGACCTGTCCTCACTCAGGATTAAGAAGTCGCTCACTGTAGATCAGAAGAGGGGTAGATTACCCTTCCACCAGGGGTGGACACGGTACAGCAAAAGGAGAACAGAGGCGCTAGCAGGGTAAAAGTGGATAAAACCTTTAAAATTTGCTTGGAGGGAGCGGTGGACTTACCTCCATAAAACAGACACGAAAGACTGTCTGTATAATAGTAATCACATTTATTATATAGTACCCCAAAAATGCAAAAGCGTTTCACAGGCCACGCCAGCTTCATCAGGCAATAAACGTGGGAACAAACAGAATTTCAGCAGTAGCAGGAGTAGCGCCTCAGTGGTCCCTGAGGCGCTACTCCTGCTACTGCTGAAATTCTGTTTGTCCCCACGTTTATTGCCTGATGAAGGGGGCGTGGGCTGTGAAACGCGTTTCATTTTTGGGGTACTATATATTAAATGTGATTACTATTATACAGACAGTCTTTTGTGTCTGCTTTATGGAGGTAAGTCCACCGCTTCCTCCAAGCAAATTTTAAAGGTTTTATCCACTTTTACCCTGCTGGCGCCTCTGTTCTCCTTTTGCTGCACTATAACTTCCTGTACCTTGTCAGTGATCACTGTATCATAGTGTAAAATTTCAGTGGTTACTCCACCTTCTTGTAACAAGTTTGCAAATAACCTTACTGTAACATGTCAGTAGTCACTGCACTTTCATGTAACATCTTCCAGCAATGGGACCTTTCCTGTAATATTTCATTGATCATTGTCACTATAGATTGCCAGTGGTCACTGCATCTTCCACTCTGGTGATCACTGTAACATTTCAGCGATCACTGCTCCTTCATGTAACAAATCAGCATATATTATCTGCGTATAACTTTAAAGGACCACTATCGCAAAAATCATAAAATTTAAAATGCATTAACACACATACAAATAAAAAGTACATTTCTTTCAGAGTAAAATGAGCCATAAATTACTTTTCTCCGATGTTGCTGTCACTTACAGTGGGTAGTAGAAATCTGACAGAACTGACAGGTTTTGGACTAGCCCATCTCCTCATGGGTGATTCTGATGGTTTTGTTTTGTTTTAAAAGCACTTAGAGAAAGGCAGTTGCTCTGTCCAACTACTCAAAAAAGTGTGCAGCAAGCAGGGAAGCTGGCCAGCATCATTGTATAAATCCTTTTCAGGGAATGTTTTTATAAATAACTAGCTGATTGCCCGGCGTTGCCCGGGAATGTATTTGGCTGGTGTTGACTCTGCCTACTTTTTCTAACCCTAACACACAATTACTCACTGACCAAGTTTGTGAGCTTTGCGGTCTTTGGTATCGATAATCTACATTGAAATGAAACACAACTGATTGGCTGTGTGTGGCTCCACCCCCTTTTCTGAATTTGAACCCCAGTCACCCAATAACCAACTGTACCAGGTTTGAGGCCTTGTACCATTAACAGTTCAAGAATGGTAGCAATTAAATATTCCCCTTGAAAAGCAATAAATGAAGTTTGATTCACTTTTGTAGGCTCCACCCACTTTTCTGAATAATAATCTCAGTCACCCAGTGACCAACTGTGCAAAGTTTAAAAACCCTGCCATTAACAGAATGACTGCAGTTTACATTTTCCCAGTGAAATTTGTATTTGTCTCCACCCACTGATGACCCGGCATTGCCCGAGTATGTATTTGACTGGTGTTGGCTCCGCCCACTTTCTAACCCTAACACACAAACAGTCAATGACCAAGTTTGTGAGCTTTGGGGTCCTTGGCATCAATAATTTGTATATTCCCATAGAAATTAAACAAATCAGATAGGCTGTTTGTGGCTCCACCCCTCTCCAGCATTTGAACCCCAGTCACCCAATGACCAACTGTAGCAGGTTTGAGGCATCTGCTATTAACAGTGTAAAAATGGCAGCAATTTAAATATTCCACTTGAAAATCAACAGGGGAATTTTGATTGGCTATTATGGGCTCTACCCACTTCCCTGAATATTAATCTCAGTCACTCAGTGACCATCTGGGCAAAAATTGGGAACCCTGAAATGAACAGTGTAAGAAGGGCTGCAGTTTACACTTTCCCAGTGAAATGTGTTTTTGGCTCCGCCCACTTTTTGTAACCTGGACACAAAGTCACTACTCAATGCCCAAGTTTGTGAGTTTTGGGGTCCTTGGCATCAATAATTTGTATTTTCCCATGAAATGAAACAAATCTGATTCACTGTTTGTGGCTCTGTCCCCTTTTCTGAATTTGCACCTCAGTTACCCAATGACCAACTGTACCAGGTTTGAGGCTTGTGCCATTAACAGTGCAAGAATGGCAGCAATTTTAATATTCTCCTTGAAAATTGACATGTGATTTTTGATTGGCATTTTTAGGCTCCACCCACTTTTCTGAATATTAATCCCAGTCACCCAGTAACCAGCTATGCTAAGTTTGAGAACTTTGCCATTAACAGTGTAAGAAAAGCAACAGTTTACATTTCCGCATGTAAAAGGTTAGTTGTTTTTGGCTCTGCCCACTATTTCTAATCTTGACATACAGTCACTTAATGACCAAGTTTATGAGCTTTGGGGTCTTTGGCATCAATAAGTTGGATTTTACCATTTAAATTAAACAAATCTGATTGGCTGTTTTTGGCCCACTCCCTTCAGAATTTAAACCAGAGTCTCCCAGTGACTGACTGTAGCAGATGTTAGGCCTCTGCCATTAAGAGTGCATGAATGGCAGCAATGTAAATATTCCCCTTGAAAATCAAAAGGAGAATTTTGATTGACTGCTGTAGGCTCCACCGACTTTTCTGAATATTAGTCCCATTCACCCAGTGGCCAATTGTGTCACGTTTGAGAACCCTACCAATAACAGAATGGCTGAAATCAATCTAAAAAATCTGTTTGGCTGTTTGTGGCTCCACCCCTTTAGTGAATTTGGACCCCAGTCACCCAATGACTGACTGTATCAGGTGTGAGGCCTCTGCCACTAACAGTGTAAGAATGGTAGCAATGTGAATATTCTCCTTGAAAATCAATAAGTACATTTTGATTGGCTGTTGTAGGCTCCACCCACATTTCTGAATATTTAACCCAGTCACCCAGTGGCCAATTGTGTAAAGTTTGGGAACCCTGCAATGTAAAAAATGAAGTTGTTGGCACCGCCCACTTTTTCTAACCTTAACATACAGTCACTCAATTATCAAGTTTATCAGCTTTGGGGTCCTTGGTATCAATACTTTGTATATTCTCATTGAAAAATAAACAAATCTGGCTGTTTGTGGCTCCACCTCCTTCCTGAATTTGGACCCTAGTCACCCAGTGACCAACTGCACCAGGTTTGAGGCATCTGCTTTTACCAGTACAAGAGAATGGTAGCAGATGAAATATTCCCTTTGAAAATCAAAAGGTGAATTTTTATTGGCTGTTGTAGGCTCCACCCACCTTCTAAAATCTTAATCTGTCACCCAATGACCAACTGTGCAAAGTTTGAGAACCCTGGCATTAACGGTGTAAGAATGGCTGTAGTTTATATTTTCCCAGTAAAAGTTGTTTTGGCTCCGCCCACTTTTAGTAACCTTGACACACAGTCACTCAATGGCCAAGTGTGTGAGCTTTCAGGTTCCTGGCATAAAAAATGTGTGAATGGAAGGAGTTTATCCACCAAGGAAATCTGATTGGCTGTATGTGGCCCCGCCCTTTTAGTGAATTTGGACCCCAGTCACCCAATGACCGACTGTAGCAAGTTTGAAGCCAATGCCATTAACAGTGTAAGAATAGCTGCAGTTTAAATATTCCCTTGGAAAATCAATAGGTGAATTTTGATTGGCTGTTGTAGGCTCCACCCATTTTCTTGAATCTTAATCACATTCACCCAGTGACCAAGTGTGGCAATTTTGAGAACCCTGCCATTAACAGTCTAAGAATGGCTGCAGTTTACATTTTCCCATTTAAAATGAACGGCTGAAATTTGATTGGCTGTTTTATGCTCCGCCCACTTTTCCTGGATTTGTAACCTCGGTCACCAAGTAACCAACTGTGCCAAGTGTGGGGACTCTGGCTTGATTACTGTGAGAATGGCAGCCTTTTCCATTTTTTCCATTGATTTTAATGGGTGGAATCTGATTTGCTGTTTGTAGCTCCGCCCAGGTGTACAGGGGGGCCGCGAGACCCCCAGAACATATCATCCCAGGTAGTAAGGGATCTGTATACCAAGTTTCGTTCAAATCGGTCAAGCCGTTTTCGCGTGATCGCGGCACACACACACACACACACACACACACATACACACACACACACATACATCCGATTTTATATATATAGATCAAAGCCTTGCTGAGAATCCCCCATGAAGAGACGGACTAGTTCAAAACCTGTTGGTTCTGTCAGATTTCTACTACCTACTGTTAGTGATAGCAACATAGGAGAAAAGTAATTTATGGCTCATTTTAATCTAGAAGGAATGTATTTCTTATTTGTATATGTTTACATGTATTTTAAATTTTACGATTTTCATGATAGTATTCCTTTTAATTACCAAGAAGTGTTACTTCTTACATCGATTATTACAACAGCCTTATGTGACACTTCAAGGTATCTTCCTATAACATGTTAGTGATCAAAGTCTCAGTATGGCAAATCAGAAGTCACTCTGGTTCCATGTAACACACAATGGCCACTCTAACAAGCAGGGCCGGATTTGTACTTTTCAGCGCCCTAGGCCGGCTGTAACCCCCCCCCATTCTGTCCAACTCTGACTAGTTTGAACAGGCTCCCCTCTGTTTTGCTGCTCTACCCCCATTCAACAAAGAAGCAGTGCATGCTCTTTCCACTCCATGTAATTTTGCACTCCTGCCTGGATGCATAGCAGCCGATAGCGTTTTAGGCATGCATACTTCAGAAATGATGCTCATGTATAAGCAGCACTTGTCAAGTACGCATACCCATAACACTCCTGGACCCCGGCTGCTGTGCACATCCGTACAGGAGCATGAAATTACAAGGAGCCCCAGTGGACAGCACTGCTTCTTTGACCTCTGTGCGACTTGCTGCTGTCAGAGCCACAAATAGGGGACAGTGTAGCGCAATGGAGAGAAGCCCATTCAAAACAGAGAACAGGTTAGTAGAAGGATCCGACATTACACACACTGGCAATGCATAGATGTAGTGTAATGCTAGGTACACATGATGCAATTTTCAGACAGATTTACTGTCAGATCGATTATTTCCCTCATGTCTTATCTGATTCACGATCAATTTTTCGATCAATTTACTGTTCACTTCTATGAAAAATCATTCAGAAAATTGATTGGAAAGCAGATCAGACATGTTGGAAATAGTCGATCTGACAGTAAATCTGTCAGAAAATTGCATCGTGTGTACCTAGCATATGCTCAGGTGTACTTTACACAGTGACAATTTAGCACTTAAAGGTGGCCACACACCATACACTTTTTTAAATATCTGTTCAATTCAAGAATTGCAATATATTTTTCTGACTGATTGTAACATTTAAAAAATCCGACCAATGTACCACACACATATGATACATTTTCCCCCAATTATGATAAAAATGATTGAAAACTTTGAGAAAATTGCTAGGGAGTGTATATTAATAAATTGACAATCTACCACACACCATACAATCTTTAGAAAAATTGAAGAAAAATTTCCAGCATTCCAGATCAATATAAATCGAAAAAAATGAAAAAAAAGCTTTCGATTTTTCATATTTATCGAATTCCCGTAAAATCAGATCATTTTATTGTATTATGTGTGGCCACCATAAGACAGATCTTAAAATCAGTCAGCAGGAAGTTTTGTAACAGAATAACATGTTTTATTGGCTAACCAAAAGAAAAACTGCCTTTGGGCTAATGAGCCATCTTCAGACTTTGTTCCTGTATACAAGATGTTAGGGCACACAGCTATATAGGTACACAGTCAGCATAAGATGTATAAATTGTTTTGTAAATATAAATAAATGTAATACAGTTGTAATTATGTTTGAAAACACCCTGCTTTTACTGACTAAGACAGTACAATGCATTGCTGGCAAAAAAAAGTCAGGAAAGAGTTAAACTGTAGCACAAAGAATGTTGCTGTCATTCCCTAGGAAGAAAAAACAAACCATAAATTTAACAGATCTGAGGTCTTTAACAGCACTGACCTACTAGTAATAAACTAATACCTGTCAGGGAGAGGGGAGAGTTGATAATTCCTGCCCATTAATGCGTGCTGCAAGAAAAAACTAATCCGAACTCAAGAGTTCTGCTACTTGAGCCCATATATTTTTCTTCTCACAGCAGATTGTTTGTCCCCTTTCATCATACAGAGGACAGGATCATCAGGTGACAGCAGATGCTGACTGTCATAACACACACTTTGCACAAGTGAGAGAGATGCAGGGATCTCTGGAATTCAGGCAGACCAGAGCAAAGCAGGAGAGGTGATTTACCGTACTTTGACATGTGACCTCTTATCTCTCCAAGTCCTGCGCCCTGCTGATTTTTATCGCCCTAGGCCATGGCCTGTAACGATTGGTGTCAGTAAGCACAGATATTCTGATTATTGGTGATCTGCAGTATCACCTATAATACAGATGCTATACCTGATTATATGGTGTTTTGCAGAATCGCCAATAATGCAAGTATAGCGTGACACGATTCAATCGTATGCAAGAGGGTGCTTGGTACACTAGAGTATCTCTATAGGGCACAGAGATACAACCTCCAGCAAGCTGGAACAGCAGACAACAATAATAAAATACAGCGTAAATTCAAGTCTGTGGAAATATCCACCACACCGTAATTCCTCAGAGGTGTGGTTACCTCTGAATGGGAACCCCGTGTGTGAGATCCTCCAAAGGATGGAGTGGAGGAGTCTCGGCCTCTAGCAGCAAGGGTTTGCTAGTAGTCGTCGTCTCCAAGAGGCAAGCCTCTGATAGAACCCTACAGTGGGAGACGTTCCACTGAAGGGAGAAAGGTCAGACAAAATGAGGTTCGGCAACAGATCAGGCGGCAGCAGTACAGAAACGTGAGACAAGAGAATAGTCGGAAACCAAGCCAATAGTCGATAACGGTACGGGCTGGCGAAGTACAGAATCAGGAAGCAGATGAGTAGTCAAGACAGGCACAGAATCATACACGATAAATCAAACAGTATAATATGTGTATATATTGGCGATAAACCAATATATAACACAATACCAGAGACAAGGCTGACTAGGTCTGAGTGCTGACACAGGGTATCGCAAACACAGACGAAGTGTGACTGAAAAGCACTTCCTTATATACTGCCTGGGAGAGAAGTCTCCACCCCAGGCAGCAACCAATCAGAGCAGGCTAAAATGTCAGCTGACCTCCAGGTCAGCTGACACGCTTTCTAAGAGTATAAAGGCGTGTCTGGCGTGCGCGCACACCCCCTAGAGGCAAGATGGCAGAGCCCTGGTGAGCAGCATGCTGATGAGTTTGGAGCAGAGTGCTCGGACGGGTTTGCGTAGCGGATGCGGACGAATTTCCGCATCCCACAGTGGAAGTTCCACTTGCCGGACTGGATGCGACCATATTTCCGCAATCCATCCGGCGTTGCGGATTTTGCGTTACATGGCCTTTGTGGCCTTCCCAGAAATCCTGCTAACAAGCAAGTATATATGTAGGAAAAGGAAGGTATGGGGACTAGTATGCCCTTTCCTGGCACTGATTCCAGCTTATAGCAATATAAATCTGAAAGCCATGAGGTAGTCAGTGACCCAAACACGTTATATATATATATATATATATATATATATATATATATATATATATACATATATATATATATATATATATATATATATATATATATATATATATATATATATATATACATATATATATATATATATATATATATATATATATATATATATATATATATATATATATATATATATGTATATATATACAGTGCTGCCCATAATTATTCATACCCCAACACATTTTAACTTAAAGTTACTTTTATTCAACCAGCAAGTATTTTTTTTTTTTTGACGGAGAATGACATAGGTGCCTCCCAAAAGATAATAAGATGATGTACAAGAGGCATTATAGTGGGGAAAAAAAACATTTCTCAGCTTTTATTTACATTTAAGCAAAAAGTTACCAGTCCAAAATTATTCATACCTTTCACAAACTGTCACTGTCTGTGGGAAAATCCAAAGTTCTACACCATTCCAAATCGTCACAGCTGTTCTAAACCATCCTAATTACCCTGAATAATTGGGAACAGCTGTTTTAACCAACTTAACAGGTGAAAAACAAAAGCTCTATGCAGTTAGTTTGTGGACAGTCATGGCTAAGACAAAGGAGCTCACTGAGGACCTGTGGCTGCGCATTGTGGCTGCTTACAGGTCAGGAAGGGCTACAGGGCCATTTCTAAATGTTTTCAAGTTCCATTGGCTACAGTGCAAAGTATTATTAAAAGAGAGAGAGAGCTGTTTTCCAATGAGGGCCTGGCAATGTACCTGTGCCACGCATTGGCCTGGCACAGGTACATTGACGACATCTTGCTTTTTTGGACGGGTGGCAAAGAATTATTGCTACAATTCATTACAATTATTAATAAAAACATTTGGAATTTGAGGTTTACTGTGCACATGAGTCATGTTGAGGTTCCATTTCTGGATCTTCTGATCTCGGTCTCGGCTGCGGGCCTTGTCTCTACAAGTTTATATAGGAAAGAAACGGCAACAAATGCACTTCTGAGAGCAGAAAGTTTCCATCCAAAACATACCATTAATGGTATCCCTACTGGACAGTATTTGCGGATTCGACGCAACTGTTCAGAGGATGATGCCTTTCAGAGGGAGGCCTTGCAGCTGAGATCGAGATTCAGACAAAGAGGATATAAGAATAAGACTCTTATCAAAGCTTATAAGAGAGCTAATGCCAGTAATAGATCTGCCCTATTGGATAGAAGTAGATGTCCCGCCAGCGAGAGGTCAGAAGTAATCAGGTTCTGTACCAGATTCTCGGCACAGCATAGAGAGGTTTCGAGGATATTGGATAAGCATTGGCACATCCTCACTAATGATGCCAAATTGAGCACAGTGTTAACACAAACTCCCCTCTATTCATTCCGGAGGGCACCGTCCCTACGGGATCTTTTGGTTAACAGTCATTTTGTCGATCCTCGGGCCAACAAGAAGCACTGTAAGGTGACTGGTACATATACTTGTGGTGGTTGTTCGGTATGCCGTTACATTCAGGTGGGCAGATCGGTCCGCCTCCCGGATGGCCGGGATTGGTGTTTCCCACACTATGTAAATTGTAGTACTACTCTTGTGGTTTACTTGTTGCTCTGCACTTGCGGGGCCTTTTATGTGGGAAAGACCAAGAATGAATTTCGTACACGCATCTCGCAACATATCACAAGTATCAAAAGTCCAAATTATAATAACCTTACTCCCGTGGCGAAACATTTTAAGTCCGCTCACGGTGGCAGGTTTCAACATGTGCGTTTTGTTGGTCTGGACAGAATTCATAACTCTGCAAGAGGTGGTAACATGGATCGCTTGCTTCTACAACGTGAAGCAAGGTGGATATTTGATTTGGAGGCAACTAAGGAACCAGGCCTCAATGAAAACACAAGCTATGTTCCCTTTCTGCCACCTTAGGGAGTTTTGGCGCAGCATCCTACACCTGAAGGGTATGTGTTGCTTTTCTAGTGGGAGGGGCTTTGGGGGCTCCCTGCTGGGGCATCTCACATCTAATTTTCCGCATGATGTTTAGGGAGAAAGAAATTTCTTGATTTGTGTTTATGCCATAATTGGCTTGATCCCCATCTGGACATGACTGCACATCTCTTCCTTTTTTATGGTGGGGGGTAGTCAAAATGTAAGAGTGAGCGGAATTATGTACTGTGATTTAAATTACCTATTTAAATTCGTGGTTTTGTAAAGCCACATATACATATGATAGGCGGTTTCTAATTACGAATAATGATTACTGTATAGTCACTTTGTTCTTGTGATGTTGGTTTGGGATGGGATGTGGAGCGCTTGTGTCTGCTTGTGCTGCCGCCGTCTGATCCGGCTGCTCTGGCGTCTCCCGCCCCTTCCCCGGGGCCTGCGTGCGGGGGGGCGGGGCTCGGCGGACGCGCCGGGTGTGCTATTGGGCGCGCCCGTCGTGTCTGCCCGCTCCGCCCCTCCGCTCGCATTGGCCCTGGTGTGGGGGCGGGAGGCGCCGTACATGCGGTCGGATTGGACGGCGGCTTGCACATAGGCGCAGCGTGGTCCACAGAGAGACACGCCTCCTGAAGAAGCCGGCAGAGTCCGGCGAAATCGATCGAGGACGCCGTCCTCCACCATGAGGTCTTCTCCTCCACGCCTCCATGCTGCCTAAACCAGGTGCTGCATCCCTCTCTCCATACCTCAGAGACTCGGCCAGTCTTTCCAGGCTTTATCACAGCAGACCAACAACAGACCGGTGGATACAGTAAGAGCCCTGAGGGCACCTCAACTGCACATGCACATGCGGCCTGCACAGAGACATTGATAATATTGCCATGCGCCTTGTCTGCTTGCTTTGCATTGTGAATTGGCTAGCACTGGATGTGCCTTGCTGCTGCTTCAATCTGACACATGCTGCTATCTGATGTGCCTGTTTGTTAAAAGTTCCCTAGGAATCATACTGCATGTGCTGTGCTATGCTATATTACAGGACTGTACTCTGCCATATCAATATACTATACTGAGGTGACTTGTTAGCCTGATGGGACGCTGAGCACTCCATTTATTTTTGGAAGATCGTATGCACAATATAGGAGGCTATATGACATGAAAGAATCATTATGTACTGGATGAATGCTCTGGAATCCATTTTTCAAATGAACATCCTATGATATCCATAAGTCTTTACTTGTGAGGGATTCGGCAGCAATTTTTCATAACAAGGTTTTGATCTATTTTTGCAGGGCTGCGCAGCCATTAACACGTGTGCACATATCTCTGTTTAGGAGGGGGAGAGTATAGGGGACGCCTGGGCGGGTATGTGCATGGATGGGGTGGGGGATGGGCTATATGGTGGGATTTTTATCTTGCAGTTTTTAATAATGAGCATATGTTTGAATAAAGTTTTGTACTTTTGAATAAGACTGATTTGTATTCAATCAGGTCTCACTCCTCCTTTACTCTATCTCATAGTTTGTACTATTAAAAAAAAAAAGATGTTCCCTACTGTGGAAAATCTCAGAGGATGTGGCGGAAGCCAAAAGTAACACCTGTACTGGTCAGGAAGATAGTGAGAGAGGTGAAAAAGAATCCAATGATCACCACCACGGCAATCCTGGTGAATCTGGGCTCTGCTGGTGGCAATTTATCAAGGCAGACAATCCAACGGACACTGCACACTGCTGGGTTCCACGGATGCAGACCAAGGAGGATGCCACTTCTCCAGGTAAGGCACACAAAAGCTTGCTTGGCTTTTGCAAATGCTCATCTGGACAAAGGAGAAGACTTCCGGTCTTCTGTGTTATGGTCAGATGAAACAAAAATTGAATTGTTTGGTCACAATGATGTTTCCTTCATTTGGCATAAATAGGAGAAGCCTTCAAACCCAGAAAACACCATGCCCACTGTCAAACATTATGGTGGGAACCTAATGCTTTGGGGGTGTTTCTCAGCCAATGGACAAGGGAACCTAACCACAGTAAACAGCACCATGGAAAAAGGAGCAATACATAAAGATTCTCAATGACAACATCCGGCAGTCTGCAGAGCTACTTGGTCTTGGGCACCAGTGGACATTTCAGCAAGACAATGATGCAAAACACACAGCAAAAGTGGTGACGAAATGGTTAGCAGACAACAACATTAATGTTTTGGAGTGGCCCAGCCAGAGTCCTGACTTGAATCCAATTGAAAATCTGTGGAGGAAGCTAAAGATCAGGGTGATGGCAAGAAGTACCTCCAACCTGAAAGATTTGGAGCTCATTGCTAAAGATGAGTGGGCAAAAATACCTGTGGAGACATGCAAAAAGCTGGTCTGCAACTATAGGAAGCGTTTTAGTGCTGTATTAGCCAATAAATTATTTGAATAATTTTGGACAGGATGCTTTTTGCTCAAATGTAAATAAGCTGAGAAATGTTTTTTTTTTACCCACAATAATGCCTCTTGTACATCATCTTATTATCTTTTGGGAGACACCTATGTCATTTCCCGTCAAAAAATTACTTGCTGGTTAAATGAAAGTAACTTTAAAGAAAACCTGTAAAATCAAAAAGTTCCCCTGGGGGGTACTCACCTCGGGAGGGGGAAGCCTCAGGGTCCCAATGAGGCTTCCCACGCCGTCCTCCGTCCCTTGGGGGACTCGCTGCAGCCCTCCGAACATCGGCGATGTAAATATTTACCTTCCAGGCTCCTGCACAGGCGCTGTGGTGGCTCTCGCCTCCAAAATAGGCGGAAATACCAGATCGCCACCGGGTCTGCTCTACTGCGCAGACGCAAGTCTCCAGCGCCTGCGCAGTAGAGCGACCCGACTTAGATCGGGTATTTCTGTCTACTTCGGAGCCGAAAGCCACAACAGCGCTCCTGCTGAAGCCTGGAAAGGTAAATATTGAACAAGCTGTTGGATCTGTCGGGCTGCTGTTCGGAGGGCTGCAGCGAGACCCCCGTGGGACAGAGGATGGCGTGAGAAGCTTCATTGGGACCCTGAGGCTTCCCCCTTCTGAGGTGAGTACCCCCCCCCCCGGGGAACTTTTTGATGTTACAGTGTCTCTCCACCCACTTTTTGGTTATGGGGATAAAAAGTATCCTATATGTTATTCCAGGTAATGTACTATTTCTGTGCCAAATTTCATTCATATCCGTTCAGCCATTGTTGCTTGATTGAGTAACAAACATCCAAACTTTCGCATTTATAATATTAGTGAGATATATTGCTGTATGTTGGTATGTAGAGATGGCCCGAACCTCCGATTTTAGGTTCGCGAACCTCTGCAAACGTTCGCGAACTTTCGCGAACCGCAACAGACTTCAATGTGGAGGCGAACTTTGAAAACTACAAACATTTATGCTGGCCACAAAAGTGATGGAAAAGATGTTTCAAGGGGTCTAACTTCTGAGTTTTTGCACGGATAAGTGGGATAGACGCCAAAAGTCATGGGGAAAAAAATCTGGATTTGACGCAAAGCAGCGTTTTAAGGGCAGAAATCACATTGAATGCTAAATTGGAGGCCTAAAGTGCTTTAAAACATCTTGCATGTGTATATATCAATCAGGGAGTGTAATTAGAGTCCTGCTTCACACTGACACACCAAACTCACCGTGTAACGCACCGCAAACAGCTGTTTGTGTTGTGACGGCCGTGCTGGACTGGTGCGCACCATGGCGAGAGTGCAAGCATTAGCGGTTTTCAAGCCCATATAGTCGCCAGGCTGAGGTAGCTCAGTGACAGAACAACAGTGATTGTCCAGCTGATCGAATTTGGTCTGTCCACAATAAAGCAATGACCTTATTATCGTTGGTGTGCCACACCCTGAGACACTCATATAGCCAGCGGTCATTGCTTCATTGTGATACGCAAGCCCCTTCGCAAGGTAATGATCACCAAGGGGAATTGACACATGTACATGCCTTTTGTTTTGTTGTTGCAGCCGCAGTGCAGCCAGAAAAATTAGGCAGGCATGTACACGCACCAGAAAAATTATTATAGCGGCCGCTGCTCCTGGTGGACCCTGTTGGTGGTGGCGGAGAAGGCAGTCAAGCGGCCTGCAGGCAGAGATGCTGTGTGGGGACTGACTTAGTCTTGGGGCAGGCCTGAGCGTGCTTTGCAGACCAGGCATCCGTGGTCAGATGGAACCTTGACCCAACGCTGTGTGCCAGAGATGTCACCACTTGCCTTTCAACATCACGGTACAGTTTAGGTATCGCCTTTTTTGAGAAAAAATTGTGGCCTGGTATCTTCCACTGCGGTGTGTGGCTTTGCTTTTGTGTGCTGCTTTTCCTCAGGTGGTCATCCCATTGCAGTTTGTGCTTTGTAATCATGTGGCTTCATAAGGTAGTTGTCCCTACGCGGGTCTTTCCACGGCTCAGTTTTTGGTGGCAGAGAGTACAGATGGAATTGCTCTCATCTGAGGCAGACACACAAAAAATGTCCACACCGCTGAGCCCTGGGGTGATAGCATTTTGGTGGTGGCGGCCGACTGAGTGTTAAGTGGGGTGCCAGAATCAGAGCAGGAGGAGGAAGATATGTCACGCTTCTGTGCGGAAGCTGAGAAAGATGAGGTTTTCTGTGTTAAATAGTCAACTACGTTTTATCTTCAGCTATTTGTTGACTTCTTTGGGGTGTCGGTGAATGATGCCTTGTGCCGCCGACACCCATGTTAATCTTATGTTAAATTTCTGCTGTTGCAGACTCTGGTGTATCTTAAGTATTGCACATATTATTGCAGTTGTATATTTCATATATCTTTTGTACGGATTTGTTCACTTTAATATTGAAAACAATAAAATGATTGTGCTAAAAAAAAAAAAAAAAATTTCTCTCCCTTAATTGTCGCGAAAATCTTAAAATTTAAAACACATACAAATAAGAAGTGCATTTCTTCCTAAAATTAGCCATAAATTACTTATCTCTTATGTTGCTGGCATTTACAGTAAGTAGTAGAAATCTGACATTACCGACAGGGTTTGGGCTAGTCCATCTCTCCATAGGGGATTCTCAGCATGACATTTATCCTTTATAAAGACTCCCCCTGAAAAAGATTTATACAAAGATGCTGCCCAGCTTCCCTGCTCACCATACATTTTTTGGGGCAGTTGGACGGAGCAACTAAGTGCATTTTGAAAATAAAGAAATCTCTGCGAACCCTCCATGAGGAGATGGGCTAGTCCAAAACCTGTCGGTTCTGTCAGATTTCTACAACCTACTGTAACAGTGCAAGTAGTGTAGAAAAGCACAACCCCATAAAGTTAATCAGCGGATGTGCCACGGCAAACTTGGTCACCACCTGAGTACAGCAGAAGAGAAGAAATCCAGCCTGCCCCATCCAATGCTCTTTTAGTTTTATTTAAAAGACCGTCATATACAGTACATAGTACAGAGTGCAACGTTTCGGAGCGATGGACGTGATCCTTTTTTAAGCCATGACAGTCTCAAAATACAATCTATGTAAACCATCTTGTATAGTGCATCATCATTTCAAATGAACCAATCATAGGTCCCAAATACATCAGGGACCAATCACAGTCCGCTATGTCAAGAGCGGACCTGATGGGGAACTAGTATAATACTGAACTAACCAATAGGCATCTATAACTCACCAGCATCACGTTTCCCAGAGCTCCATGCATGGCAAATACAACCCCCTCCTGACGTCAGGACTGAATGGAAACGCCCATCGGTCCGGCGGTTTTAAACATAAAAATGTTAAGTTTGGAAACTTGGAGTGGTTTCCACCGAAAAGGCTGGGCATGGTAGTGGTTGAGTATTGTGTGGCATAACGGTTGGTCTCAGTCACAGTTAAGTCGTAGAGATCCACAGTGCAGAACAGATGAAAAAAGTCTAGGGCCAATCCTAGATTATCTGTCTCCACCTGGACTCCAGACTGGGCGGCGAAAGGGGGCAGTACGGGAGCAGCGGAACCAGGGGATTGCCAATTGGAATTTGCCAGCACCTCTGGGGGACTATGGGTGGTACGGGCCCATTTTGCTGGTGGCTGCGACTCGGGCCTTAATGCACGTGCCACCGAACCAGTTTCTACTACCATGCTGGTGCTCGCCACTTCAAGAGGGGCTACAGTAGTACTGGTGCTAGGTCCAGGAGATGCTACGCTGCTGGTGCATGCCTTACCAAGAAAACTCGGATCAGCGCTAGCACCACTCTGCTGCCCTTGAGTCCGATACTGCGGTCCAGAGACATGGGGTGTGGTACGCCTGGCTCTAACCATGATCTCAATCTCCTCATTGCTATCGGTCAGAGAGCCACTGCTGTTCACCAGTTCGTATTCTGACCCGGATGATTCGTCAAATGAGGCATCCCAATCGCACTCACCCCACTGGGCCAGAATCTCAGCGGCCTTTTCAGCGGGATATCCCTTTTTTGCCATGGTGGACTGCTAAATTTAGAGGGTATTCCTCTGAGACTACCCAGGAAAAAGAGCACCTACCTAGCAAAAGGGAGTACTTGTGAAGTAGAAAGCTGTGGTCACTGAGTTTTGATTAAAAAGAAAAAGTCAAAACTGATCTTTACAGCGCCACAGTTATTGTACAGTATTGTACATTGTTTTTTGTAGTGTTTAGAAAAAATCACTGTCACTGCGGTTGGGCGGTTGAGGGTTTGGCCAGGTGATCAGAAGCCCGCAGGGGGCAGATTAGGGCCTGATCTGATGGGTAGGAGTGCTAGGGGGTGACAGGTGGTGACAGGAGGTGATTGATGTGTGTCTCAGGGGGTTATTAGAGGGGAGAATAGATGAAATCAATGCACTGGGGAGGCAATCAGAAGGGGGCGTGAGGGGGATCTGAGGGTTTGGCCGAGTGATCAGGAGCCTACACGGGGCAAATTAGGGCCTGATCTGATGGGTAGGTGTGCTAGGGGGTGACAGGTGGTGATTGATGGGTGTCTCAGGGTGTGATTAGAGGGGAGAATAGATGCAATCAATGCTCTGGGGAGGTGATCAGGGGGGTCTGAGGGTGATCTGAGGGTGTGGGCGGGTAATTGGGTGCCCGCAAGGGGAAGATTAGGGTCTGATATGATGGGTAGTAGTGACAGGGTGTGATTGAAGGGTGATCAGTGGGTGATTAGAGGGGAGAACAGATGTAAATAATGCACTGGGGAGGTGATAAGGGGGGATCTGAGGGCGATCTGAGGGTCCGGGTGGGTGTTTCGGTGCCCGCAAGGGGCAGATTAGGGTCTGATCTGATGGGTAGCAGTGACAGGTGGTGATGGGGTGATTGATAGGTGATCAGTGGGTGATTAGAGGGGAGAACAGATGTAAACAATGCACTTGGGAGGTGATCTGAGGGCGGGTCTGCGGGCGATCTGAGGGTGTGGGCGGTTGATCAGGTGCCCGCAAGGGGCAGGTTAGGGTCTGATCTGATGGGTGGCAGTGACAGGTGGTGATTGATGGGTGATTGACAGGTGATCAGTGGGTGATTACAGGGGAGAATAGATGTACACAGTACACAGGGGGGGTCAGGGGAGGATCTGAGGGTGGGGGGGGGGTGATCAGGAGCCCCCAGGGGGGCAGTTTAGGGCCTAATCTAAAATAAAGCGTTGACAGATAGTGACAGAGGGTGATTGATAAGTGATTAGGGGGGTGATTGGGTGCAAACAGTGTTCTGAGGGAGTGATCAGTGGGGGGTCTGAGGGGTGCTGTGGGAGATCAGGGGGCAGGGGGGACAGGATCAGTGTGCATGTGTCATTACTACAATGGCTGCCTCCTCCCCTGGTGGTCTTTCGATCACTGGGACCACCAGGGGAGGAGGCAGCCTGTATAATACACTTTGTTAGCTTAACAAAGTGTATTATACACTTAGATCGGCGAGATCGGGGTGTTTACAACCCGTCGGTGCTGATAATTGGCCGGCGGGTTGATGTCGCGGGTGGGCGGAGCCTAATGGCGGCAGATGCGCACGATCCCCGGCTAATCAGTCCCCCAGGTGCCGCCACTGATCGGCGTTTTGCGGTCCTGGGGGAGCCACCTTGCCGACACCCATAGGTAGTGGGTGGTCGGCTAGTGGTTAAGTGACTGAAACACTCAAAATCAGCAAGCAGTTTCCGTCTGCTAAAAAATAGAAAAAGGAACATTTTAGCCAACTTTTCATCAATGGAGATGCTCAGAACTGATGGTAAGGGTAAATGGTTCCTTACATTTCTTATCAGTTCGCCAGATGCATGCATGTAGCTTTCAGCAGGATTAAAACTAAACAGTGTTCACTGTATAAAAGAAATCTCACTCCACTTTTAGAAATGACTTTTTAGTTTGACAATATGATTTGGTATAGGGACTAAAAAAGGGCCACCAATAAGCAGGGTGTTCTTTGTCTCTATGTGAGTGCAAGTTTCTAATAACAGACGGCTGTAATGAACTGGTAAGAGGTTAACCTCACCCCTCAGCTGTTCATAATTGAATCTAAGCAGTCATTCCAATTCCTGGGCTGGAGGGATTGAGGGAATGATAGCAGAGCCATCAATTACCAGCAGAGTGTTAGCTCTAATGACAGTACATGCTTGCATCTTGCAGTCTGTATCACCTTTGATCTGCCATTTGAAAAACAGTTTTTACTCATCTTGATAGGTATGGTGTCACCTGAGTTCATATGGAGTGATCTGTTCAACATCAATTTAAAGGAGTGTTCTGAAAACATCATTTCTGCTATTGAAAACCATGTGCAATTCTAGACTGAGACAAACTCAATATATTACACCATCTGTTGCGTTACAACTGATTAGCTGTTTACTCGGCCATCCTTTTATGTCCTTACAACTCAGGTCTTCTATGCATGCTAGACGGATCTCAGACGAGCATACTGTACTTGTTGTGAGCAATCTCAGCTTAGACTCTACCGTCTGTACAGGCTTAAAACTAGGTTAGATCTTTATGTGACAATGATAGCCAAGCACACTGTTAGCCTTCTTACCCCTGCTACCATTGTGCCTTGCGCCCTCGTCCCTCCACCTCTCCCCACAGCAACAGTACACATCACTTAGCTATAGCCAAGGGACACATCTGTATGAGCTCATGGCCAGAACTGTTGCTCTTGGTATCAAGTCCCAGTCCCTACTCCCTATGAGTGACAGTTATAGTTGCTCATGCACCTTAACACAAATAATCTATCTCTCTGGGGATTTCCAGATGCATACAACTAGGTGAGTTGGCTTAGGCTGCTGGCTAGAGAAAGGGTTTGAAATTTGTACAGCTGAGACCTTGAGACCTATTAAAGGACTAAGAAATGTAAAAGGTATAAACTGTTATTTCTTATGTAAATCTGCAGTCCAATGATGCTCCACAGAGTTCTACTTTAAATAACATCCATCAGGGTAACATGTCCAAAAACAAGCCAGCCCGAAGCCTAATGACCCCACATACACAGTGATATCTGCTCTTATGAGACTGCCCACACTAGAAGGCTATAGAAACAATGAAAGATCCAAAGGATATAGGAGCTGGGCGCAAACACAGATAAGATAACCATCAATGATAAAGCACCTGAAGTACCTTTCTTTGCTGGTTAAGGTGGCCATACACTGGTCGATGTGCCATTAGATCGACCAGCTGACAGATCCCTATCTGATCGAATCTGATCAGATAGGGATCGTATGGCTGCCTTTACTGCAAACAGATTGTGAATCGATTTCAGCCTGAAACCGATCACAATCTGTTCAGCTGCTCCTGCCGCCTGTCCCCCCCCCCCCCGTATACATTACCTGAGGCTGGCTCCCGGGCGTCTTCTCCGCACTGCACCGCACCGCTGTTCTTGCTCCATCCCGGCGCTTCCTGTGTTACTCCGTGACCAGGAAGTTCAAATAGAGCGCCCTCTATTTCAACTTCCTGGTCACCGGAGTGACACAGGAAGTATAAGCGTACACTGGGACATGCGGAAATGCGGTGCAGCGAGGAGAAGAGGACCCCGGAGCCAGCTTCAGGTAATGTATACATGCTCGGATCGGGCCCGAATCGTACGCCGCAAGCGACGCGCTCCTACCGCCGGGCGATCGAGGGTAATTTCCCGCACGGCGCGATCGACGGTCCGATCCGATTTCGGGAGGGAATCGGATCGGCGGGTGCGTTTAGCGCAAGCGATTGGCAGCAGATCCGATCCCAGGATCGGATCTGCTGTCGAAACGGCCGTGAATCGAGCCAGTGTATGGCCTGCTTTAGTCTGTACCTCTCGGTGTTACAAGCCCTACTCCATAGAGCCAAATTAATCCATGCCATGCACTGATGAGGATCAAACAATCCGAAACAGTCTGTATGCATGTTGGATTATTATGGATCTGTACAAATTAACAAGCTGACACATCATTGCATTCCAGCGGTTCTGGAGGTGTGTTTAGCTTCTAAGGGTACAATGGTTAATTTGCATACATTCAGCAGTGATGCACTGGGAGACATCTCAAGCTCACTCCAACCTGAATTATCGCAAATTCTTTCTGTTTTAAGAAAGCAAACTTTTGTTTTTCTTTGAAGATCAAAGCAATGGTTTCACTAGAAATAAGAACAGAATTCACTAGAAATAACTAAGAACAGAAGAGAGTAATGATGCTTAGCAGTTAACATGTACATCAGCTAAACAAATGGTTAAAGTAACCATAAAACATATTGTACAAGTGAGCAGAAACGAGGTCAATGAACTGAACTATGATGTTGAATAAAAGAAGGCAGACATAAGTTGCATAGTTGCATCCATGTCTTTTATACAAAGCAGAAGTATTATTCTAGATGTGCCTCAGCTTTAAGGCCTCGTTCACATCAAATGCGGTGCTGTACGTTTTTCCCCACTGCAGATGTGTGCGTTTTTTTAGTGCAGGGCAAAAACAATGCATTGCTATGCGTCTCGTTCACATCTATGCGTTTCCAACGTACGCGTTTTTGAAACGCATAGATGCATGCATATGTGTGCGGAACGCGAACAAACGCATAGCAATGAAAGTCAATGGAAACGCAGATGGCCGCATGACCATGCGTTTTTTTATGCGTATTTGGCGATGCGTTTGGGGATGGACAACGTGACTCACTTCCTCTTCCTTTCTCTCTCAAGATGGCGACCGACATCTCTCACACTCCTATCACCTTCACACTTCCTACAAAACCCACACAGAAAGGAAGTGACATCAAGAAAAGAAAAAAACAATTTTTTTTTAACACACCTTTATTGAGAAATGTCCAGGTGTCCAAAAACGCATACTAAATAAAGACGCACACAAACGCATTTAAAAACCGCATACAAACGCGTACAAATGTACGCGTTTTGTCCATGCGTTTTCTGATGCGTTTCCCAAGCACACCAAACGCAGAATATATGAACGAGGCCTAAATGTACCCGAGGTGACATTTGACATGGTGAGATAGACTAGTATGTACAGTGCCAAGTATTCAGATTATTAGGCTGTGTTCCTATTCATTTTTTTTTCTCAATGAAAGAGTTAACCATTTAGGTATGCAACTGGCAGTTTCTATCCAGTCAGGATCTAATCAGACTACAGGGTATTTCTCCCAGATAAAGTCTGGAAGTGAACAGCTTCTGAGTACAGGGGATACATAAAAAAACAAAAAACCTCTTGGACACTGAGACCGTGTGAAAGACTGTATCATTTATAATAGAACATTAACCCTATTTTTTTAGCATTTAAAAAGAAAATGAAAAAAAAAAGTTTGTAGGAGTAGGAGGATAGATACAATTGTTTATCTCATCTGTTTATTTTCACCTAGGGTTTCCTTTCTGGAGCCAACAAACAAAGGAAAACAAATGTAAAATATAAATATCTCAGCTTTCAGAAGTGAAAACCAGAAAACTGATGATGGCAAGCCAGGAGATAATATGGCTAGGACAGGTGTTAGCAGTGCAGTTTCTAGGCTAAAATGCACCCAGGGCAAGGGTGTAAAAAGCCAGTAAAGTTGACCCCCGTATAGGTTAGCCAGGTAGTTGCCTCCAGTATAGGTAGCCAGTATAGTTGCCCCCAGTATATGTTAGATAGGCAGGCACCCCTCCCCCCCCCCCCCCGTATAAGTTAGATAAGTAGGTGCCCCCAGTACAGGTTAGCTAGGTAGGTGCCTCCAATTTAGGTAGCCAGTATAGTTGCCCCCAGCATAGGTTAGATAGGTAGGTACCCCCAGTATAGGTTAGTTAGGTAGGTGCCCCCAGTATAGGTAGCCAGTATAGTTGCCACCTGTATAGGCTAGCTAGGTAGGTAGGTGCCCCCAATACAGGTTAGATAAGTGCACCCAGCTTAGATAGGTAGCTGCCCCCCAGTATAGGTTAGATTAGGTAGCTGCCCCTCAGTATAGGTTAGATAGGTAGGTGCCCCTAGTATAGGTTAGATTAGGTATGTGCCCCCAGTATAGATTAGATAGGTAGCTGCCCCCAAGCATAGGTTAGACAGGTAGCTGCCCCCCAGCATAGGTTAAATAGGTAGCTGCCCCCCAGCATAGGTTAGATAGGTAGCTGCCCCCCAGTATAGGTTAAATAGGTAGCTGCCCCCAGTATAGGTTAGATAGGTAGCTGCCCCCAGTATAGGTTAGATAGGTAGCTGCCCCCCAGTACAGGTTAGATTAGGTAGGTGCCCCCCAGTATAGGATAGATAGGTAGCTGCCCCCAGTACAGGTTAGATTAGGTAGGTGCCCCCCAGTATAGGTTAGATAGGTAGCTGCCCCCCAGTACAGGTTAGATTAGGTAGGTGCCCCCCAGTATAGGATAGATGGGTAGCTGCCCCCAGTACAGGTTAGATATGTGCCCCCCAGTATAGGATAGATAGGTAGCTGCCCCCGAGTACAGGTTAGATTAGGTAGGTGCCCCCCAGTATAGGATAGATAGGTAGCTTGCCCAGTATAGGTTAAGTAGGTAGGTGCCCCCTCAATAGCGGGGGGAGCCAGAGCCGCGGGGAGGGCAGCCCGACCTCTTCCTCCCTCTCCTGTAGCCTGATACACATGCTGCTTCCTGTTTACATAGGAAGCAGCGTGACGTGTGTATCAGGCTACATTGCAGAGAGAAGACCAGCAGGGCGTGAGTGGCGATCGGATCCAGGGAGGTGAGTAACTGTGTATAGCAGCGCTTCCCTGCGCGCTAACTCTGCTGCAGTCCGAGGCAGGAGCACGGAGGGCGGCCGGGAGAGGAGAGGGAGGAAGAGGTCGGGCTGCCCTCCCCGTGGCTCCGGCTCCCCCCGCTATCACAGCGCCCCCCCTTCCTCTGCGCCCAGGGCAGCGGCACGGGCCGCACGGCCGTAGAAACGGCCGTGGGTGTTAGCACACTTCATTCACAAACAGCTAGGGTCCACACAGAACATGATAACCAAAGGACCTCAGCATATTAGAAAGTAACATTTCCTGAAAGGTGCCAACTGAGGATACAATTTCAACCATACAATCTTACCACATCTATATTATTATTTATTTATAAAGAACGAACATACCGTATTCGATGACGCTGTACATAGTAAGAAAACTATATGACGGCCATAATAATACAAACAATGGTTTACACAAAATATAGACACTGGTACATAATATAAAACGGGTATACATAGTAATTACAGTAACATATGTAGCATGATGAACAAAGTGTATTGCAAATTTCAAGACACAAACGGGTGAGAGAGCCCTGTCCATGCGAGCTTACAATCTAAAGGAATAGGGAGGAAACAAAAGGTGTACAGTATTTAGTATACAATATGTATACCTAGAGATGGTGTGTTTTTGGAATTTATTTAGCAAGGAGTAATACTTGGACAGAGAGTGAAGGAGAATATGTAATATGAGGTACTTGCTATAGTATTCGTTCAAGATATATATTCACTTGGTTTACTCGTACTATATGGATCTGGAAAGATGGTACAGTCAAGATTGTATGATTGACGACAACCTTTACCTATTGTTAAGGAGTGTTATGTGTACAGTATATGCTGGTGGCACCATAATAAATGAGCTGTGGAAGGCATATTTTGCACGATTATTGCTGTTACTGGTTATCGTTATTCTACAATTTCTGATGCTGTTTCAGAATTGTATTGTACTGGTACCTGTACCTCTCCTTGATTTTTTGTCCTAGTTAGTTAAAGTGTAAGAATATTTAACAATCCTTAATAAGACACTGTAACGATTGTGGAACTTTCTCCGTGATCAGCGTACAACGCGTGCGCTGACACGGCGGAAATCCTCCACAAGCGTGTAATTGCAGGCGCCCAGCAAAAGGTGCTACGCACCTGTAGAGGGAAATTCCTGTCGGCAGATGGCGCTGGGGAGTGCAGAGAAACCAATCCTCTGTACCTCCACAAATGCCAGACAGGAATTGTACAAAGCGCAGAACGCAATCGCAAGAGAGGTGATTGCAAATAAAAATTAGCAAAGGGACAGGTTGTATGTGTGTGCGCCAATCCAGTCGCCACCCCGCGACCGCGCACACACAACAGCAGATATGAAATAGGAACGCGATCGCGAGAGGTGCGATCGCCAGACGTGACACAAGGCAGATCAGAATAGAATACAAGGGTAGCAAAGGCACAGCAAATAAAACAATGAGGAGATACGGAAAATAACAAACGCTAGCTAACCGCGAACACCGCACTCATTCGCAACAGTGCACGCGGTTATGCGCGGTCTCCGCGTGATAAGCACAACAGAGACAAGCACGCCCAACTAACCATTAACAGACAAACATGAAACAGAGGACGCGAGCGCTTGCTTAACGGTTACCTCACCGAGCCTCCAGCAAGTGTAGCAGACAAGACAGACACACGAAAACAGGGACAAGCGAGAGATAGGATCCACAGCACTAGCGAAAAGTGGCTAGCGCGATCCAGGTACAGAGTAGCAGAACAGAAGGATCCCCAGCGCTAGCGAAAAGTGGCCAGCGTGATCCCAGAAGACAGAACAGAAGGATCCCCAGCGCTAGCGAAAAGTAGCTAGCGCGATCCCAGGAGACAGAACAGAAGGATCCCCAGCGCAAGCGAAAAGTAGCTAGCGCGATCCCAGGAGACAGAACAGAAGAGATAGCTGGTAGCAACCGCTGCACCAGCTATACTCCAAGAACAGAGATCAGAACCATTTCCTGTCGACCACCGTAGGGACAGGACAATGGCAACAGGCAAGACAAGACAGAACAGGCAATACAGATAACACAATCCCAACTGCACTAGGGAAATCTGCCTAGCGCAGATTCAGGAATCACTCTAAGCTGATGTTCAAACAGAGAGCAAGGCTGACACCCCACCAGGAGTGTTACATAGGACGTAATCCTTATGACCAGCGAAGCATTTTGGGAAAGACATAGTACTTATAGTACACGCCTCCAATGAATGTGGCCAGGCAATTTGCATGACAACGTATGCACATTCCTCTGCAAGCACAAGCTGCAAAACTGACAGAAGCTCTTCTTTCCAGAGTCCTGCAGCATGCAACCCTACACAATGGTCAAAGGGCTGCCTGCCTGCACAGGCAGCTGAGCAAATCATCACAGTACCCCCCCCTCCAGGGTCGAATTCCAGACGACCCTCAAAACTGCTATTAGCAACAGACTCAAACTGAAGACTCATGAAGGTCGGGGCAGCCCGACAAGGTCCAATTCCAGAGTCAGTCCACCCGAAACCGACCTCATCGGAAACAGAAGCCACCGAAACACGCCCATCAGTACTACCAGTCTCAGTATAACACCCATCAGGACTGTGAACGCCAGAGAAGAAGCCATCGACACCCTCCAGACAATACCCACCACCTTCCAAGGAGCGTCCGAAAATACCAAACCTGCCACAATACCTGTTCGAAGTGTCCCTTACAACACAAAAGCCACCGTTGATCTTATCCAGTGTACCAAGCAAAATTTCTCCCGGAATCTCCCAGAACCTTTTGAAGCTCCACAGAGATCCCAAGAGGGCAGAACAATCACCAGGCTCACATGGAGAATTACCAAGAACCCCCATGGAACCAATGACAATTCCGGATTCAGAATTACGAGGACACCCATCAAGATCAAGACTTTCAGGGACCACTTCTGGGCATGCAAGCAGGCAGGCCATATCAGAGCATGTCTCCACCGAGGAAGCATCTGAGTACGCTGGTAACCGAGGCACACTTGGGCTTTCTGGGTCACAGAGCACACTGGGGTACACCAGCACAGGAGAAACCTCAGGACATGTCGGGGAACTGCCAACCTCAGAGTCCGGCACGACAAGACCAAAACCAGTACCGGACAGAGAATCATCATGAGTGGAGGTCACAGGCACTGGACTTTCAAAAGAAGACTCGGATACAAATTCAGAAATTTCTGTGACAATAATATCATCATTGACTACATATGAGTGAAGCTCCATCAGAGCTGAAAAGGTAGCCAGCAAGGCAGCAATGCCTACGGAAGAGGGTAACACCTCAGAAGGACTTGGGGGGCAGGAGACATCTCCTACAAGTTCTGCACCCTTTGGGAGGAACTCGGAGACCTCCAGAACATCAAACAAGACCTCAGGAACATCATTTTTCAAGTTTTCTAAAAAGGATTCTGTACTATCCATGTTACAGTGCAAAACTGGAACTTTATTTTGAGAACAGGGCAGATGTCCCAGGGAAGGTTCCACCATAAACTGAGACTGAATTTCATCATCATGAGTGGAACATACAGGAATATTCACTGAACCACACACTGACTCCCTAACTTTAATCTCGCTGCACCCAGAATTCTGAGTAGCAGTCAAACTAGCTTGCAACTCCAAAACTGCAGAAAGACAGGTAAAAATAGCAGCAATACCTAGACGAGCCTCTAGGGGCAGGGCAGGAGATATTGTACAAGGCAATATTGACTCATCCAGAGTACAGGGTGGAGAGTCAGAACTTTCTTCAAAGCAAGAAAGGGACTCCCAAATGTCAGTGTGATTGGACATCATTTTGGTATTCATGGTACAGGGCAGGCTCAGAGAAACCCTCTCTGGACCCAGCAAAGGCGCTTCAGAGTCAGATTCGCAAAACCAAAGTGCTGTCTTACTCTTAGGCTCGGCTAACGATGTCGAATCCGAGGAGACAGAGCGCAAAATTTGCGAATCCAAGATCGCTTTAGGTTGTGAAACTGACACTTCCCTAGCGCAAATCTCCGTGATCTGCGGAGCAGACTGCAAAGCGTTTAGGACAGAAACACTGGAGCAACTGTCATCAGGCCACAGGCCCTCACAGGTGTGAACAGGGTGAGACAAAGGCGCATTTGCAGTAGAAATAGCGACAACATCAGGAAAAACTTTATTAGACATATTAATTTTACTTTTGATGCTGCATAATTTAGGAATTTTCCCCATAGCAGGATCACAGATGGAAGATCTTAACCACTTGAGGACCCACCCTTTACCCCCCCTTAAGGACCAGCGCTGTTTTATCTGATCTGTGCTGGGTGGGCTCTGCAGCCCCCAGCACAGATCAGGGTGCACGCAGAGCGATCAGATCGCCCCCCTTTTTCCCCCCTATGGGGATGATGTGCAGGGGGGGTCTGATCGCTACTGCCTGCAGGCATGTTGCGGGGGGGGCACCTCAAAGCCCCCCTCCGCGGCGAAATTCCCCCCCTCCCTCTCCTACCTTTCCCCCCTGGTGATCCGGGCTGCACAGGACGCTATCCGTCCTGTGCAGCCAGTGACAGGACGTCCCCTGTCCCCGATCTGCCTTACGGCGCTGCTGCGCAGCAGCGCCGTACAATGTAAACAAAGCGGATTATTTCCGCTTGTGTTTACATTTAGCCTGCGAGCCGCCATCGGCGACCCGCTGGCTATTCACGGAGCCCCCCGCCGTGAATTGACAGGAAGCAGCCGCTCGCGCGAGCGGCTGCTTCCTGATTAATCAGCCTGCAGCTGGCGACGCAGAACTGCGTCGCTGGTCCTGCAGCTGCCACTTTGCCGACGCACGGTATAAGCGTGCGGTCGGCAAGTGGTTAAAGGTCTGCTTCTAAATGACAAGGGGTCCCACACATCCTTGAGAAAACTGGTACATTCATGCTGATCGCAATCTGCAGGAACATCCGAGAAACAGGCATCAGATTGCACAGATTCAAACTGCACACAGTCAGGAGAGAATCCCTCAGGATCCACACAAGAATCAACCACAGTGGTACACCCATTCGTTTCAGAACGCACAAAGTCAAGACTCACATGCTTTACCCCAGAAAGGCATGAACAATCATCCGACAACGATGTCTCTTTATTGGAATCAATTGATTGGTGTGTGTGCAACTCATCCAAAATCGTCTGCCACACATACAAAACCGGATCCACAAAACACCTGTCACACTCATCAGAATCTATCAAAGTGTACACGGAGTTGAGACAATCATTCAAGACATCTTGGCTTTTTGCGATGTAAAAATCGCAAAAGGCTTTCCAATCAAAATCAAATTCCTCAATCAAGGCCCCCATGTCCCATGAGGCAAATGGAGGTTCAAACAGGCCAGTATCCAGATAATCTCCATATGGATGGAGTTCAGGAACCAAAACAGATTTTTTAACTGCTTTAATATAGTGTGCGATCCTACCTATAATAGGATCCACATAAGCTTTGGATTGGGGCAAAAAACCTGGAGACTGAGCAAAATCATTGCACACATCTTTAGAGAGTATTTTATTCAGATGCTTGCGCCTTTAAATTTTTCCCTTTTTGGCCACTTTGCATGTCTGTTTAAATGCAAGATACGTGTCCAGGCAGTTCTCCTGCATCTGTTTAGAAGCAAAAGTGGCACGAGAAACTTTGAACTGATCATCATACTGAATGGTTTTGCACATTTCAGACTTGACAGAAACAACCTCTTTATTTGTGGTTGCCATGGGCAACGAATCTTTTGACTGACAAGCCAAATCAGCAGATTGGCCTGCAAGCACCAACTCATTAACATATGATAATGACACAGAACTGTTGTCTAAGCTAATCTGATCCGCTTCATGCTCTGCAGGAAAAAACTCATAGAACTGACCTGGCAGGGGAATTCTAAGCTTACGAGAAAATACATGACTCAAAAATCTGCGAGGGTTATGTCTCAGATTCACATGTTTGGCACACTCATCCGCCCATACAAACAAATCATCCTGGAAAAGATTGCAAGCAATCTGACCACTCCAAGTGGAAATATTGGTGGCCTGAAATTCAGGATTAGCCAAGAATCTGAAACTTTCCGATATAAACTCATCTCTGGTTTCAGAGTCCAGTATCTTAAACCTCTTAAAGGCACAGAAGTCATATTTGACAAAATCGTACAAATCAGAAATTCCCTCTACACTGGGAATTTTGGTTGGGCTGGTCATACTGTAACGATTGTGGAACTTTCTCCGTGATCAGCGCACAACGCGTGCGCTGACACGGCGGAAATCCTCCACAAGCGTGTAATTGCAGGCACACAGCAAAAGGTGCTACGCACCTGTAGAGGGAAATTCCTGTCAGCAGATGGCGCTGGGGAGTGCAGAGGAACCAATCCTCTGTACCTCCACAAATGCCAGACAGGAATTGTACGAAGCGCAGAAGGCAATCGCAAGAGAGGCGATTGCAAATAAAAATGAGCAAAGGGACAGGTTGTATGTGTGTGCGCCAATCCAGTCGCCACCCCGCGACCACGCACACACAACAGCAGATATGAAATAGGAATGCGATCGCGAGAGGTGCGATCGCCAGACGTGACACAAGGCAGATCAGAATAGAATACGAGGGTAGCAAAGGCACAGCAAATAAAACAATGAGGAGATACGGAAAATAACAAACGCTAGCTAACCGCGAACACCGCACTCATTCGCAACAGTGCACGCGGTTATGCGCGGTCTCCACGTGATAAGCACAACAGAGACAAGCACGCCCAACTAACCATTGCTGTTTCAGAATTGTATTGTACTGGTACCTGTACCTCTCCTTGATTTTTATGTCCTAGTTAGTTAAAGTGTAAGAATATTTACCAATCCTTAATAAGACACTGTAACGATTGTGGAACTTTCTCCGAGATCAGCGTACAACGTGTGCGCTGACACGGCGGAAATCCTCCACAAGCGTGTAATTGCAGGCACACAGCAAAAGGTGCTACGCACCTGTAGAGGGAAATTCCTGTCGGCAGATGGCGCTGGGGAGTGCAGAGGAACCAATCCTCTGTACCTCCACAAATGCCAGACAGGAATTGTACGAAGCGCAGAAGGCAATCGCAAGAGAGGCGATTGCAAATAAAAATGAGCAAAGGGACAGGTTGTATGTGTGTGCGCCAATCCAGTCGCCACCCCGCGACCGCGCACACACAACAGCAGATATGAAATAGGAATGCGATCGCGAGAGGTGCGATCGCCAGACGTGACACAAGGCAGATCAGAATAGAATACGAGGGTAGCAAAGGCACAGCAAATAAAACAATGAGGAGATACGGAAAATAACAAACGCTAGCTAACCGCGAACACCGCACTCATTCGCAACAGTGCACGCGGTTATGCGCGGTCTCCACGTGATAAGCACAACAGAGACAAGCACGCCCAACTAACCATTGCTGTTTCAGAATTGTATTGTACTGGTACCTGTACCTCTCCTTGATTTTTATGTCCTAGTTAGTTAAAGTGTAAGAATATTTAACAATCCTTAATAAGACACTGTAACGATTGTGGAACTTTCTCCGTGATCAGCGTACAACGCGTGCGCTGACACGGCGGAAATCCTCCACAAGCGTGTAATTGCAGGCACACAGCAAAAGGTGCTACGCACCTGTAGAGGGAAATTCCTGTCGGCAGATGGTGCTGGGGAGTGCAGAGGAACCAATCCTCTGTACCTCCACAAATGCCAGACAGGAATTGTACGAAGCGCAGAACGCAATCGCAAGAGAGGCGATTGCAAATAAAAATGAGCAAAGGGACAGGTTGTATGTGTGTGCGCCAATCCAGTCGCCACCCCGCGACCGCGCACACACAACAGCAGATATGAAATAGGAACGCGATCGCCAGACGTGACACAAGGCAGATCAGAATAGAATACGAGGGTAGCAAAGGCACAGCAAATAAAACAATGCACGCGGTTATGCACGGTCTCTACGTGATAAGCACAACAGAGAAAAGCACGCCCAACTAACCATTAACAGACAAACATAAAACAGAGGACGCGAGCGCTTGCTTAACGGTTACCTCACCGAGCCTCCAGCAAGCGTAGCAGACAAGACAGACACACGAAAACAGGGACAAGCGAGAGATAGGATCCACAGCACTAGCGAAAAGTGGCTAGCGCGATCCAGGTACAGAGTAGCAGAACAGAAGGATCCCCAGCGCTAGCGAAAAGTGGCCAGCGCGATCCCAGAAGACAGAACAGAAGGATCCCCAGCGCTAGCGAAAAGTAGCCAGCGCGATCCCAGGAGACAGAACAGAAGAGATAGCTGGTAGCAACCGCTGCACCAGCTATACTCCAAGAACAGAGATCAGAACCATTTCCTGTCGACCACCGCTGGGACAGGACAATGGCAACAGGCAAGACAAGACAGAACAGGCAATACAGATAACACAATCCCAACTGCACTAGGGAAATCTGCCTTGCGCAGATTCAGGAATCACTCTAAGCTGATGTTCAAACAGAGAGCAAGGCTGACACCCCACCAGGGGTGTTACATAGGACGTAATCCTTATGACCAGCGAAGCATTGTGGGAAAGACATAGTACTTATAGTACACGCCTCCAATGAATGTGGCCAGGCAATTTGCATGACAACGTATGCAAATTCCTCTGCAAGCACAAGCTGCAAAACTGACAGAAGCTCTTCTTTCCAGAGTCCTGCAGCATGCAAACCTACACAATGGTCAAAGGGCTGCCTGCCTGCACAGGCAGCTGAGCAAATCATCACAGACACAAGTGCCCATATGCAATTAACTTTTTCTCTTGAGTTTTCTCCTTTGTGATATTTTTAAACTTGTCAATAAAATACATTTTAAGTCATCAGAAAGCATGAAAATTCTCAAAATAATTTTGATAGTACTTTTTCATTTACTTTTTGGTACTTTTTTAGTTGAAACGTGCTGGAAAGTTATTTTTATTTGAAGATGGAAAATTATCTCCTAAGAGAAAACTCAGGTGAAAAAATGAATTGCATATGGCCCAAAATGTTCCCTGATCAATCATGCATATATTAATAAATGTGTAGTACTACAAACTCATCTAAAACGTCTTTAAATGTATACTTGCTGGAAACCAGGGCATTGCAGAGGCCAAAAGCATTGATTTATAATTATAGCAGCCACAGTGAGTGTGGAAGACCATTTTCTATTTGTCATCTTCCCTTAAATCCAAACCAAATTGTAAGGCCCATGAAATTATAACTTGGTAAAAAGCTGTGCAGATCATAGCCACTGAAGAAGATCAGGGACCAATGGGAATGAACAGGAGTTCTTTAGGCTGAGCTTGCTGTGTGATTTTTTGTTTCTTGCTGGTGATGTTAAGTGGTGGAAGAAACCCTTTTTTCAGATTTTCTACAATATATTCTTTAACAACTACTTTCTTAGGTTCAGACAGAGGAAATATAGAAAAGAAAAGGACCTCAGCACCAGAAATTAGTTTGATTGGGCAACCCGTTTATAAATTCAATATGCAGGGGTGTGTTTTGAGCTATGTCTATAGAATAACTTCATGGAATCCTCTGTATGCATCTACAAAAAGATTTTCTGGACTGGTGCCCAGATATTGGATGCAGTGTTCTCCCCAGAATTTTTTTCCAACCAGGTGGCATGAAAAAGTAGCCGGGTGGCATGAAAGAGTAGCCGGGTGGGGCAAGATGAGAGAATGCAGGGCCATCGCTTTTCTGCTCAACTCTGCTTACAGCAGAGCAGAAGGTGAGTCGATGACAGCCCAAGCCTGGGGTTGCTGTGGAGGAATGATATGATGACTCTTGCTTTACTCTTTTGTTGGCAAACATCTAATGAATGAAGGGATAAGAATAACTAACAGGGCCCTGGAAAAAAAAGCAAAACTTACTGAGATCACTGGAGAAACAATCAGGCTGGAGCAGGTGAGCCCATTGTGTAGATCGCGATCTGTAGATCACAAAGGACTTTATGGTAGATTCCAACTGCACTTCATTTTCCATTCTGTATATACAGTTGTGCTCCTAAAATTGAACTTAGGTAGATCATTTTACTTGCTAATGTTTAAAGTAGCCCACAAGCCGAAAAAAATGTGCTAGGACTAGGGTATCTTGGGCTTTCAGGCTGCCAGAGATGCTGCTGGGACCAGCTGATTGAGGTCACAGGTGGTTCAACAAACATCTGAAGACGTTCTTCCACCTTCTTAATTCTACCCTAGGTTTTCACCTTGGTGCCAGGATCCATGACAAAGAAGTTAGACTGATTCAGCACTCTCCCTCTGGTGTATTAGTCATCTCATGAGCCATCCTACGGACAGACAGTAGTGCTTTTACACAGTATCCTGTCCGAAAGAACAAACACATAAACAAATACAGAACATTTATATTGCGCTTTTCTCCTGGTGGACTCAAATCGCCAGAGCTGCAGCCACTAGGACGCGCTCTATAGGCAGTAGCAGTGTTGGGGAGACTTGCCCAAGGTCTCCTACTGAATAGGTACTGGCTTACTGAACAGGCAGAGCCGAGATTCGAACCCAGGTCTCCTGTGTTAGAGGCAGAGCCCTTAACCAATACACTATCCAGCCACAGAACCTTCAATGCCACTGGCGGAGTGGTCAAGGACAACCGATGTCGACTGCTGCTTGAAAATGTGAATTGCCTCATGTTTTTGAAAATGAACAAGAGGTGGGTTACTAGCAGCTATGATCCTCCACTGCAGATGTCTCTGATTGACTGGCCAACCAATATAGCTCTGTGCACCCACACTGCTCCTGTTCTGAGTCAGTGGCTTTCACCAACTCAATGTCAGCTGTGGCTGCCTCTGTTTAATTTTGCTGCTAATTATTGCAACATAGACTAATAGTGTTCATTGTCAATATCATGCATGCCATGCTGCCAACTAGCAATCTACTTTACATTTCTGCTGGTTCTGGGAGGGCAAATCAATTGCAAATGAAAACCCCTAGAACCACCACAATAATAGGTACCATTGCCTTTGCCAATTTTTATGCTAGATATTTTAAGATTGATGGGTGATATGACCTGTTGCAGTGGACACGTACCAAAAATGCCTGCTTGGCTATGCAGCCATATGAACAGGCAACCAAGCTGGTGAGCCAGAAACTGTCAAGGCTAAAGTAACATACCACTCCTAACCATTGTGCTAGAGCAGACTTTGGAAGATGTGGAGAGGAGGGCACAGCAGACCTTGCTTGAGGGGTGGGGAATTAATAGGTAAGTGGAGAAGTACCCTAAAGGAAACATTTCATTAAACACCTAATTGATCCAAATTCTGTAGGATGAAGAAATGGTGAAGAATGGAAAGGTGTAGGTGGTGAAGAAATGTGACAATTAGATAGGGCCAGGGGCGTCTCTAGCCATTTTGTCACTCCAGGCGAGAAATCCTGTGGCACCCCCCCCCCCCGTGATTGCCCCCAGTCCCATACCCCGCACCCCTCATGGTGAACCCCACCCCCAAGACCCCCGAAAATCATAATGCAGCAGCGTTTCACCAGAAAATGTACTTATTGCGGCATGGGTTCACCAGAAAATAGTTGTTATGCAGCAGAGCGTTTCTCCATAAAATATACTTATTGCGGCATGCACTCACACACACCACACACAGTACACACACACACACTATACACACACACAGTGTACACACACACACACACAGTACACACACAGTACACAACATACACACTATACACAGTACACACACACACACACACACACTTTAGACACGCACAGCACAGTACACACACTATACACACACACACACACACACACACACACACACACACACACACACACACACACACACACATACACACACACACACACACACACACACACACACACACACACACACACACACACACACACACACACACACACCACACAGTAGACATACACTATACACATACAGAGATAGGAGGAGTGGAGTGAGACTGAGAATAGCCTGAGATGGAGCAGTTTATCTGTATTGCAGTCCCACATCACACAGAGACTAGTTGCTGGTAATAGGACTCCTGTCCCTGCCAGTCTCTTACACAAGTCAGCAAGCAGCCCTCCTGGAGTTTAGGGACTGTCAAAACTTTTCAACCTGTTTAAGACCTTATCTGCACTTGCAGTCATTATAACAATGGGGAGAGACCAGGCAGATTTTTTCCCACTGACCCTCCAGACGAGTTCTACATCATGCTGTGTATATTTACCAGCTTGCCTGCCCTCTAATTGCACTTTTATCAGCTAGCCTAGTGTTTTACATTGCCTTACATCAACAAACCTGAATACAGCAGACACAGGACCAACCCTAAATCATTGAATGAAAGGCGGCCTGGGGGGAAGTCAATGCCTGGCTGCTACACAGTCTCTACATCCACGCAGTTAGCAGTAGCAGAGAGAGAGGGACTGAATTCTCAGGAGTCGGACTCAGGAGCTGATGATGCTGTACTCCTCGGATCCCTGACTAGGATGAGTGCCTTCTCTCACTGACTCATTCATTACTGTGGTTCTTTGAATCATTGAGCTGAAGTCCAGTCAGCCCCCGCTGCTGCTGTGTAAACTGACACCTGAGTCAGCTGAGAGGCATTTCTTCTCTCACTACTCAGTGCAGAAGCGCCCTTGCCTCTTCCTGTCGCCTTAGGCGAAAATTTATAGCTGCCTAATGGCTCGGACGCCTCTGAGATAGGCCTTCACAAACAGGCATTGTGCAGGGCCGAGCTGAGGAGGGGAATATGTCCATTGCCTTTCCAAGATTAGTGTGAGGGACTACTTTTTATAAGAGGCATAAGCTTAGTTGTGGGACTCTGAGCTTACACAGTCTGTGGCTTGCTCTAGTCTAAGTGGCTTGAAATTGTTGGAAAAAAGGTATCAAAAACAGGTTCAGTGGACATAACTTCAATAGGTGTGGTACGCTTTTGACTAGTGTTTTGCGGGCACATTTTAATTGCATCATATTAAAATTATTATTATTATTGATTGTATTTATAGAGCACAGGCATATTATGCAGCACTGTACCATAGATAAGAGGGGTGGACATACAGTACAAAAAAAACAAGAAACAATCATGTGATGGGGGTAAGTGTCTTTGATGACAATAGTTTAAGTCTGTTGAAGTCCGCGAGCGGGGGTTCTCAAAGTTGAAGGTGCATGATCAAGCTGGGAACATCGTATTAAAATAATCTCAATTAGATCACATTGTAGTCTTCATGCTAATCAATGAAATTTGGTGTTCACCTTGTGTAATGTATGAATGTTTGGAGCAGTGGTTTGAAGATGTGTTCTGCTTCCCTGGATGTGTGCATGCTGATCAGTAAGAAGCCATAGTTAAAGAGTTAACTGACTAGCTTGCAATATACAGTATATAGATCTATAGACAATTTGAAAAACAGTTGGTTATGATCAAGCAAGTACTGGCTGGGATCAGCGAAGAAGGTGGTGAAGTACAGCTGTAGGAGGACAGAGAGGTTGCTAGTTGGATCACAGTTAGAATACGAGGTAGGGAAGAAATTATTAAGGAAGTCAGTCCTGAAAAATAAGTTCAAGGAATTAGGAGATAAACCCAAATCAAGTACCTCCAAAGTAGATACGTAGCCAGTTGGGTTAACAAAAAACATCTGCCCATTGAGTTCAGCCAAAAAATATAGTAAACTAGCCTGCAAAATATAGTACACTAGCCTGCACCCTTACATAACCAATTGATCCAGAGGAAGGCACAAAAACCTTACAAGGCTTAGCCCAATTAGGTCTAAAAGGGGAAAAAAATCTTCCCAACACTTCCCAATCCGATCCCTAGTTCAACATCACCAGGAATTACCTAGTAATTATAACCATGGATGCCCTTCAATGCAAGTAAAGTATGCAAGCTCCCTTTAAATGGAGACATAGAATTTTTCATAACTTCTTCCTGTGGTAAGTTCTTCTACATTTGAACCACTCTTATTGTAAAGAACCCCTTCCTACAGGGGCGTAGCAATAGAGGGTGCAGAGGTTGCGACCGCATCGGGGCCCTTGGGCCAGAGGGGCCCCGAGGGGCCCTCCCTCAATCACAGTATTAACTCTCTGTTGGTCCTGTGCTTATAATAATAACTTCTGTAGATACTTTGAATAGTGGTAATCATTAACACACTGCTTCCCATCCCCTTCATGCACCTCTGACAATGTAGTTGCCATTGGCAGGGTTTTATGCGCCGTATCAATTGTTATGTATAGAGTGCTTGGGGGGGGCACTGTATTTCTTGCATCGGGGCCCACAGCTCCTTAGCTACGCCACTGCCTTCCTAAATAGATGGCAAACACTTTCCTCCAGATTTTGTCCCCTAGTCCTTTGCACAAGCCTAGGAACAAAAGCGAATCTGCCAAGCTGTAATCTTAAATAGGCCAGATATTGTATCATATATGCATTTTGGGAACACTTGGGGAATAGCAATCACAATATTGTAAGATTTGGTTTGGTTTAGTAAAGGTTTGAGTAAAGCAACAATTAAAACGATGAATTTTAGTAAAGCCAAATTTAAACAGCTTACGGCTCACTAAATCTTGTAGACTGAGATATCAATACTTGTTCAGTCAGAAATAAATATGAGGAGTAGCAGTAGAGTAGTGTACCGTGTTAGCCATATGTAAAAGCAAGAAGTTTTGAATCAGGATGATACCATTTATTGGCTAACTTAAAAGAATGAGAGTAAGCTTTCAGCTGGGCAACCTTTGTCAACTTCTTATTCTGTGATCCAACTAGCAACCTCTCTATCCTCCTCCAGCTGTACTTCACCACCTTCTTCACTGATCCCAGCCAGTACTTGCTTGATGAAGGCTGCCCAGCCAAAAGCTTACTCTCATTCTTTTAAAGTGAATGTGTACCACTTTAAAAATAAAAAAAGTCAGATACTCACCTAAGGAGAGGGAAGGCTCGGTCCTAATGAGCCTTCCCTCTCCTCTCCCGGTTCCGCGCAGGATCCCCCGTAGCAGTATTCAGCCAGTTCGGTCAAATACTGCCACTTCCGCCGGCGAAAAGATGTTTACAGAAGCCTTTGGGAACACTCGGGCTCCCGAAGACGGGCCGCTCCATACTACGCATGCGCGAGCGCCCTCTATGACGCATTCGCGCGTGCATAGTATGGAGCGGCCCGTCTTCGGAGGCCCGAGTGCTCCCGAAGACCTCCGAAGTCCCTGCAGCGGCGGACGCAAATGGGGGAGCCAGCGCAGCACTGAGGGCACCGGGAGAGGAGAGGGAAGGCTCATTAGGACCGAGCCTTCCCTCTCCTTAGGTGACTATCTGACTTTTTTATTTTTAAAGTGGTACCCATTGGCTTTAAGCTAGCCAATAAATGGTATCATCCTGATTCAAATATGAAAAGGCAATATACTGGCATATAAATTCACATTTATCATATGGCAACACACAACATGTTTCGGGATCTTCCTCTGCTTCAGCTGTTTAATCAAACAGATGTGAGCATCACAGCTAAATACCATCACCATCCAGTGTCACGCCCATGATTCCTGATGCTGAAAAATGCACCCACTATTCCCTTTCCCATATACAGTGGTTTGCAAAAGTATTCAGCCCCCTTGAAGTTTTCCACATTTTGTCATATTACTGCCACAAACATGAATCAATTTTATTGGAATTCCATGTGAAATACCAATACAAAGTGGTGTATACGTGAGAAGTGGAACAAAAATCATACATGATTCCAAACATTTAAAAAAACAAAACTGCAAAGTGGGGTGTGCATAATTATTCAGCCCCCTGAGTCAGTACTTTGTAAAACCACCTTTTGCTGCAATTGCAGCTGCCAGTCTTTTAGGGTATGTCTCTACCATCTTTGCACATCTAGAGACTAAAATCCTTGCCCATTCTTCTTTGCAAAACAGCTCCAGCTCAGTCAGATTAGATGGATAGCGTTTGTGAACAGCAGTTTTCAGATCTTGCCACACATTCGATTGGATTTAGATCTGGACTTTGACTGGGACATTCTAACAGTGATGTGCAGTGTTAGTTTTCCGCCACACATATCGGCCAAAAAGTTCCATTTGGTCTCATCTGACCAGAGCACCTTCTTCCACATGTTTGCTGTGTCCCCCACATAGCTTGTGGCAAACTGCAAATGGAACTTCTTATGCTTTTCTGTTAACAATGGCTTTCTTCTTGCCACTCTTCCATAAAGGCCAACTTTGTGCAGTGCACGACTAATAGTTGTCCTATGGACAGATTCCCCCACCTCAGCTGTAGATCTCTGCAGCTCATCCAGAGTCACCATGGGCCTTGTCTTGGTAGGTTTACAGTTGTGCCATACTCCTTCCATTTCTAAATGATTGCTTGAACAGTGCTCCGTGGGATGTTCAAGGCTTTGGAAATCTTTTTGTAGCCTAAGCCTGCTTTAAATTTCTCAATAACTTTATCCCTGACCTGTCTGGTGTGTTCTGTTTGGTGTGTTGTTGCTCCCAATGTTCTCTTAGACAACCTCTGAGGCCGTCACAGAGCAGCTGTATTTGTACTGACATTAGATTACACACAGGTGTACTCTATTTAGTCATTAGCACTCATCAGGCAGTGTCTATGGGCAACTGACTGCACACCCAACTTTGCAATTATTTATTTGAACTTCGGAATTATGTATGATTTTCGTTCCACTTCTCACGTGTATACCACTTTGTATTGGTCTTTCACGTGGAATTTCAATAAAATTGATTCATGTTTGTGGCAGTAATATGACAAAATGTGGAAAACTTCAAAGGGGAAAATACTTTTGCAAACCACTATAATTATCCAATTTGAATACTTCCAAGGGAAGTACACCATAAAGTGTCTACCCAAAATGAACATCCAGGTACATATTACGCATTACAATATAAAGTTACATCTCAGTTAAAAGGGTCAATGTAAACTGGATGAACAATCCTTCTGTATTGTTTAAACATAAAAATTCTTATAATGAATTTTGATAAATTATCCTATTTTACGCATCTTAGGTAAATCTAAACAATAATGCATACATTAAAAACATCCTACATTCCCCGAAAAACAAACAAAAAAAATCAAAAACATGCTAACTGGCTTCCCCGAAAAATGGTCACAAACTATGATGGGCGTATGATTATGGTAGAGATTAGATTGTGACCTCTGAGGAACATTTATTGATATGATTATACAGTATATTCTGCAAAGTAGTGTGAAAGATGACAGCATCATATAAATACAAAATAAATAAATGAAATGAAATAAATGGATGGTGAAAAACAGATAAATAGTATCAAGTAAAATAAAAAAGTTATCTCAATATATAAATCCCCCAAAAAGTAGGCTAACAATGTAGGTCTCCTAAAAATATGAGCAAGAAACTCAGTTGTAGAAGACTGAATGAAAGCTGAGATATTAAAGACATGCTTTGCTCCTGTCTTTTAACCCTCTGGGCGATACAATTATATCGCCCAGGAGGTGGCGCAGCAATGTTTTTAAATTTTTTTTATTTTTTAAATCATGTAGCGAGCCCAGGGCTCGCTACATGATAGCCGCAGCACAGCGGCATCCCCCCACCCACTCCGATCGCCTTCGGCGATCAGAGTAAGCAGGAAATCCCGTTCAGAACGGGATTTCCTGCTGGGCTTCCCCGGTCGCCATGGCGACGGGGCGGGATGACGTCACCGACGTCTTGGACGTCGTGACGTCAGAGGGAGTCCCGATCCACCCCTCAGCGCTGCCTGGCAATGATTGGCCAGGCTGCGCAAAGGGTCGGGGAGGGGGGCTGCGCAGCACGGCGAGTGGCGGCGGATCGGCGGTGAGCGGCGGCGATCGGAAGTTACACGCAGCTAGCAAAGTGCTAGCTGCGTGTAACAAAAAAAAAATTATGCAAATCGGCCCACCAGGGCCTGAGAAATCCTCCTGCGCGATATACCCCGAGCTCAGCTCGGGATTATCGCTCAGGAGGTTAAAGGAGGAGATGCCTTTGTATCAAATATATATACTATAATATAGTTATGAGTTGATCCCGGTCTACCCTTCTCAACATTTATTTCCTTATGCAGGAAGGAGTACACACGTCTAAATAAAATCAAGATAGATATGGGACCTGGCCCGGATGGCATCCATTTCCAGGTATTGTAGGAGTTGAGCTCAGTTATCAGTAGACCACTTTGGCCCATATCCTATTAAGTTTTCTAGAAAACTAGGAGAAAATGTTAATTGCATAAGGGCCTTGTAATGAATAGTGACATGTCAGCTGCGGTGGATAGCAGTACCACCGCAGCTGCTTCTGGTTCTCTGCCTGTCAGTCTCCCTGCACCTCGGGCGACTAGCACGCCGAGGACGGGTGTGGGGAGTAATCGCATGTTGGCTGCGGTGGACGGTGGGTCCACCGTGGTCATTGCTGGGTCCCTGCCTGCTGATTTTTCCGCGTCCCAGGCGCCTAGTACGCCGAGGACGCGTGTCTCTGCTGTGCTCAGGGGTTCATTAGCGCGTGCGCGCGCTCACTGTCAGGATCTTTATGCCAGGAGGAGGCGCGTCAGCTGACCGGCTAGTCGGCTGACGTCAGAGGGCACACTCGCCGCTCCTGATTGGCCGAGGCTGGTGGGCGTGCCTTGGGGGTCTCCTCCGCTTCTTAAGCCTCTCGGCTTCACTTGCAAGTTGTCTGCTGTCGTGAATACTTTGTGTTAGCGCTCAGACCTTAGTCAGTTCCCTAGTGTGTTAGAACCAGCAGGAGCTGGGAATTCACACTAAAGTTAGAATCGACTTGATAGCTTAAAATTGTTACTGTTATTATCTGTGTATGACTCTGGCTAGTTCTGACCAATCTCACTCTCAGTGATTCTGTACCTTTGCCTATCTGATCCTGTTGTCAAACCTAGCCTGATTACCGTTCTGCCTCTGTTTCCTGATTTTGTACCTCTGCCCATCTGACCTTGTTGCCAACTTTGCCTGATACTCGTTCTGTCTCTGTCTGTCGATTCTGTACCTGACCTGTCTGTCTGTTGCCGATCCGATCTGTCTGACCATTCTACTCTCACCAGGGACCCCCTGTCTCTGGTGAGAGGTACAGTAAGGGTAGTGCCCACCAGCTCCTCTGGTGAGGTAGTGCAAATACTGCCAGTACTACTGTTTGATGTGATTAGGTTATGTCACTTATTAGTGGTATATTAGCATTGCTTAGCTAATACATCAGTATCTATATATCTGTATTATTGGTGATTCTGCAGATCATCATATAATCAGGTATATATCTGTATTATGGGTGATACTGCAGATCACCTCATAATCAGAAAGTTTGTTCTTGCTAACACCAATCGTTACAGGCCTTTATCATAATTTCTGTGACTTTCTTTCAAGTAGTTCAGTTCCATATCAGTGGCATACAGCTGATGTTTTCCATTATACAGGAAGTGAAAGAAAATCAGAATCAGGAAATTATGGACCTGTAAGAGTACCATCAGTTGTGTGTTAAAGTGGATCCGAGGTGAACTTTTACACATTGCATAATTGTGCTCCTTTCCTATTGTTTATAGGGCTTTATACTTTTTTGTTTTTGTTTTAATACTCTAATTCCCTATAAACTAAGAAAGCCACGCCCATAGGTTTTCAGAGAGCCTTGGCAGTATCAAGGGCTCATGGGAGCTCAGTCTGGGCAGGAGGAGGGGGAGGTGTTACTAGCCATTGATTTCAGAGGCAGAGGGGAGTAGGGAGGAGGAGGGGGATTAGGCTGATGGCTCAAGATACAGATAAGCCTGCCTCTGTGTAATGTTTACAAACAACATGGCCGCTGTCATTGTATCACAGGAATAAATAATCATATTCTATTAAAACTGTTTGCAGCTAGATTAACTGTGTAAACCATCTAAACTTTACATAAGATATATAGACAAGTTACTTGTTATAGTTAGTTTTTCATCTCGGATCCGCTTTAACTGTTTTACGGTATCCTAGGGATTCTATACAAAACTGTGTAGCACAGGATCATCTCATTTTGCATAGTCAATGTGAGTTTATTAAACATAATTCATGCCTAAGCTAACATACTTTTTGAAGTGGTGAAAGCTTTTCTAGATATTGGGGAAGCAGTAGACATATTACACCTAGACTTTGCAAAAGCATTTCACACTGTTCTTGATACTGTTCTTTGTAACAGCCTGGTACTGAAGCTGAGAATGCAGGGAGTATAGGAAAAATATGTGTTATTTTATAGAGAACAAGTCAAGGGACAGAAGGCAAATAGTAAGAAATAAATGTGTGATTCTGAAAGTAAAAAACTGTTAGCAGTTGTGTCCCTCAATGGTCAGTACTAGGTCAAGTTGTTTTCAATTTTGTTTATTAATCTAGTAACTGGAATATAAAGTAATATACTGATATCTTCACAGCCTGTACAACATTTCATATAAATATCAATACAAGTACAGATGGATCTTGTAAGAATGGGATATATGGGATACAGATTTTGGCACCTCACTATAGAAAGGACATCTAAGTTTTGGAGCAAGTGCTAAAAGGCTTTTCTTTCTTCTGTTCTTGATGGATATGCCTTTTTTTCAGTAGCAGGTAGGTGTCAGAAGTCAAGCAACCTGGAGTCATTTTATTCACAGTAGTTCTGTTAAATAACCTTGTATCTATGTATTCAAGTTTCTCATGAATTTGTATTAAGACCTTAACATATACCACTAACCCTAAGGGCTCAGTGCTCCTTAAAGAGACACTGAAGCGAAAAATATATATATATGATATAATGAATTAGTTGTGTACTATGAATAATTACTAGAAGATTAGCAGCAAAGAAAATATTCTCATATTTTTATTTTCAGGTATATAGTGTTTTTTCTAACATTGCATCATTTTCTAATATGTGCAGATTACACAACACTCTGCATTCAAAATGATTCTTTCAGAGCACTCTGTGAACCAATGACCTCTCCTCTAGCAGATGAAAATAAAACTGTTCACTTACAGTTGAGATAATAAAAGTCAGAAGACAGCCCTCTCCACGACTTTGAAAGTCGTAGAGATTAATGGCTTTTTGCATAGAGATAACAACTGGAGTTTCTTAACTCTTCCTGTACTGGAAACAATTACACTGATGTATCTGATCTTAATGCTTTATTTCTTAGCTGTGCTACACATACAAATCATAATATCATAATTTTTTTTTCGCTTCAGTGTCTCTTTAACCTCTTGACGACCAGCTAACGCTGATTGGCGTAAACTGGTCGTCTGCGGGTTACCATGGAAACGGCCGCTTGATCGAGCGGCCTTTCCATGTCAGTTCATGGAGGGTGTCTCCGTGAACAGCCGGAGAGCCGCCGATCGCGGCTCGCCGGCAAAATGTAAACAGGCGGGGAAGAAATCCCCGCTGTTTACATCATACGGCGCTGCTGCGCAGCAGCGCCGTACGGCAGATCGGCGATCCCCGGCCTCTGATTGGCCGGGGATCGCCGGCATATGATAGGCTGAAGCCTATCCTTCAATGCGCAGGATGGAAATCCGTCCTGCGCAGCTCACAGGGGGAGGGAGAGGGAGGGAGCGGCGAGACGGCGGAGAACGCTGCGGAGGGGGCTTTCAAGAGCCCCCCGCTAAGCAAATGCAGCCGGCGGCGATCAGACCCCCCCCCCCAGCAGGACATCCCCCTAGTGGGGAAAAAAGGGGGGTAGTCTGATCGCCCTGCTGCACTCCTGATCGATGCTGCGGGCTGTAGAGCCCACGCAGCACCGATCATTGAAAAATCCCCTGGTCGGCAAGTGGTTAATAAAAAGTCAAAAGTTATGGACAAAGTCCACTTGATCCAGGGAACCTGGAACTAGAGGAGCTTAGAGGGATACAAGTCAGTCTAGAAACCTTTACAGAATACAATAAAAATAAAAAAATCTTTAGTTAAAGGATCTAACCACATGATTCATGGGTCCAGCGAACTTCCTCAGGCATCAGTGCCCAAAAATGCAATACAAAATAACACACATGCCCTAAGTAAAAACATAAACATAGCACAAGTAGTTTTTAGGACCACATGTTATCCAAATTCATAACACATATATGCGCAAATGTTACTAATCCTTACTCTTGTATGAATTCCCTAAGGATCTGAAAACAGCAAAGTCATTGAATATAATAGTATAATAAAACAAATAAGTTATTCAATCAAAACATTCTTAAATGGTTACTAATTGATATTGATTTAATTCATATATTCAGACTAATACTTTATACTGATTTTTATATTGTGGTTCAATCCTTAAAGGATTTATATATAGCTTTGAAACACATCATATAAATTAAAATACCTACATCTCAGTAGACCAACCTTAATGAGGTCAAGTGTTAGTCTTTTAATTTATGAGATCACATGTAGTTTTTTAGACCATATATGATCCAGGCAACTAGTAAAACATTATAAATGTGAATAATTGTTAATCATTGGAGAATGCATGTATTATGTATTTCATTTTTTTATTGTAATAAATTAATTTTTTCCAGATCCCTAGGGAATTCATAAAAGGTAAGGAATAAAAAAAAGTATATGTTTAAACATATAGATAAGCTATGGCCATAACAATTATTTCCTCTATGTTTGTACTTATTTTGTACTTCCAATAAAGTTTTTCAAATAGATTGGTTTCTGTTGTTTTTGTAAGGGGGTAAGTGCTTACAGATTGAAGTCCCCCACTTATATCACCCTTTTCCAGTGGTCATCTCCTATGGATTATTCTTAAAGCAAACTACTGTATTTCTAGATTCATATTTAGATGTTATTTCTTGTCTAAAAATGTATCTTCACTACTAAATCATCAGGACCACCTTACTTATAATAAAACTGTGAATAGGATTATTAATTAATTATGTGTAGAATTGGAGAGAGTTCAGGAACACTGATTCATACAGTGTTTAGTGAAGTTTTTCTGAGATCATTACAAGAGTGATATTGAGCCATAGAAAAGGAAATATAGATTTTTTTTCTCATATATATTCTACAGAAATAACCGTGAAGCTGACCTGAACACTGTCAGAGTCTCTTAACAATCAAAGTTTATCTAATGCCCCCTTACCTTATTATATGCTGATGAATTCAATACTGACTGGCAGAAGTACTCTACGAACCTACCATAATATTGACCTACATAGTATTACCATAGTATTCTTGTACCACTGCGAAATGTTAGGCAGGGTCCTGCTATTGCCTGAAATGGTACATCAACTTTCAGAACAGAAAGATAGAGGTTATTCTCGGGTGCTCTCTGGGTGTGGGATGCCTGCGCATAGCAACCACCCCTCAGTATTACTGCTAAAAATGGACTTGATGCTATCTCAGCACACCCCTGTCCACTACAAGCGCTCAGCTGCGATATATGTTTACCATAATGCTGCCTGTCAAAAGCAAACACCTTTTATAAGAAAACTACTGTCTCAGCAACGTTCTCCTACGGAATCAGGGAAAATAAAACTATAACAAACAAAAGAGTAAGCACAAAATCATGTGACACAAATGCTACTTGATCAACATAACCCTAAGGATGGGATGTAGAAAGGATTTTATATGCAAATAAATGAACAAAGAAGATCCCTGCACTTACCTGGTGTTTTAGCTGCGTAGTCAACATCTAATGAAGGAAATCTGAATACAGACCAGCTTTATATAGCCACTGCCTGCCTCGGCTTTATCTCCTTCCAGCTGCATTAAAAATATTACTTTCTTATCAGTAAGCTATCTCTTGAAAATTCATAACTGAATGGGAGAAGACTACATGAGCAATTATAGAGTCACGCACATCCAAAGTTAAACAATCTCAGTAAGTAAAAGAAAATTACACTATTTAGATTAATTTAAGATAAACATGCTTTGCTATCGGAGCGGCACCTCCTGTGGTTATTTTAAAATTACAGATATCCATTTGCTGCTGCATACAATACATTTCTGAACCTTCATCAGGCTAGAAGCAGTCTTATGAGCATCTGCTAAATCATTTCCAGATCCTTTATGTAGATACATAAGCATTTATCATGCTTAAATTCCATGTGTTAACCTGCATCCTGTTCAAAATGAAATCATGTTTACAGTGTCAGTGTGTTCATTTGAAATGAACCTGAATGGACATTGTAGGGCTGCCTTTGGTTTTAGTTTTATAACGTAATACAGTTAATAAAGTTTATATCTTCATAAAGCTCACAGTTTATTACTACTAAAGTAATTACAAAACATGTATTAGATTTTTTTTTTTCACAAGACCAACATATTGGGCAAAATTGTACAATAAACTAGAAAGGGTTTGAGATACCAAACATAAGACAAAAACATGAAAAAGGAGGGTATAATGACCATGTCCTTTTCATCCTTACAACCTACAGTTGGGGAATTACAAGATGCAGTAAAGATGTAGCAACATTTGCAAGTGTTAAATGGTAGTCTTTAGTGAATGGTTAGGGTTAAGGGATGGATGGGTAATACATTTTGAAGAAATTCGTTTTCAGGATTCATTAAAAAATATTAAAGGTGGTGAACAAGGAAATGTATATACACTGAATGGGGGCAGGCCAAGAGAAGTCTTGCAGTCATATGAAGGGAATGCTAGGTAAGACAACAGTAGATCAGTGGAGGAGAGCAACAGACAACACACAGAATATTTATATTGCGCTTTTCTACTGACGGACTCAAAGTGCATGCTCCATGGGTGACCAGGATTATTAGGGAGCCTTGCATTAAAGCTCCTTATTATTTTATATACTGACTTGAAGCCGGATTCGGACCCTAGTCAAAGGGCCTTAAATCCCACATCAAAGTCAACGGCCTTACCAGTATGCTATTCAGCTGCTTTGGAATCTATTTTTGAATGTGAACTGAGATATAAGCTGAACTGGAGTCACAAAATGACTTGAAGGCAAAGCATTGCGGGTTTTTTTCTCCTTTAGGGAACTGGAAGTAAATAAAAGTATTACTAATGTAGGAAGGAACACAGTTCACCACACCACCACCCCAGCCAGGAGCAGGACTGAGCACAGCCAGGCCAAACAGTCACAGAGGAAGGGAATGTCTGCTCAACTGGATGATAAATGTCTGATCTTTATTCAAAAGACATCAATACTGGACAAAAGGCATACATAAAAGTATTGATAAAGAGGTGCAACAGATGAACAGATGGGGAGAAGTGCAAGTAATAATGAGGACATGCAGTGATAGTTTTGGGACTTCTTGGCTTAGATAGATATGCAGTTTTGAGATGTTGCATGTAAGGAAGCGCGGAAAAACTGCCGCGTGTACTGACAGGCAGCAAGGAGGCTGATTCCGCGTCCAGTGCGGCGGTTTGTACGCAGTAGCGTGCGTCTGGTGTGGCTGGGTCTGTTAGTTCACACAGATTCAGGAATACGAGAGGCAGAGCATTTGTGACAGCCAAGGAGGGATCAGCAGACCAAGTGGGTCAGCTGACCTCAGAGCAAGTGACTATTGGTCAATCACTGATGGGTGGCGCCGGAGAGCGCTGCTCTATATATAGTTACTGCTGCTCAGTCTCAATTTTTCTGCCGTTGCGAACACTACGTGGAAGCACTCAGACCTTAGTCAGATCCTACAGTGTGTTTGAACCAGGAGGACCTGGGAATTCACACTGAGCCAGATTAATTCTGTTTATCATTGTGCTATTATTCAGACTAGTTCCAGGGTGTCGAGACCACGGACCTCACACCCAGGATTAGGGAACTTGTGTTATCATTGTGTTATTATTCAGACTAGTTCCAGGGTGTCGAGATCATGGACCTCACACCCAAGATTAGGGAACTTGTGTTATCATTGTGCTATTATACAGACTAGTTCCAGGGTGTCGAGACCACGGACCTCACACCCAAGACTAGGGATATTGTGTACCATCTTAGTATACCCCAGACTAGTTCCAGGGTGTAGAGACCACGGACCTCACACCCAAGACTAGGCATTGTTGGATATCTGTTATGACCTACTGCTTTCCTGACTATCCCTCTGCTCTCTGATTCGGTACCTACGCATATCTGATTATCTGTTGCCAACCCTGCCTGCCTTGGATACCGAATCAGCTTACTGTCTCAGTACCTTATCTGTCTGTGTGTTGCCGACCTGGCTTGCCCGACCTCGAGAGCTATCTCTCTCCTTTTAGAGATAGTCTCCAGACCTGTTAGTGACATCCACCTTCAAGTGTCACTCACTCACAGGTCCCTCCTATCTTCAGTCTGGGACTCCACCCCTTTGGAGGTCTCAGGCTGCTGGAAGGCTCTTGTACTTCTCAAAAAGGCAGTATCGCCCATACTGCCAAAAACCACCTGCTCCTCGGGTGGTTTTACTCAAAGTCATTACTGTTGCACCAAACACTCACACTATCTAGGTGTCCAGAGGTTTGTTATACTTGGATTATCGGTGATTCTCCAGATCATCAATAATCAGGTATATATCTGCATTCTTGTGATACTGCAGATCACCAATAATCAGATTCTCTCTGTGTGCTGACACCGATCGTTACATTGCATAGGCTGAACAACAGGATCTGGAGATGTGCTAGATATGGTGAATAAAGAGTTCTGCGTTAAATAAAATCCCAAGACAACAAACAAAGAAATGTCAGGAAGAGGAATAGAGGGGGAAAATATAAGATAATAAGATTAGTTTCAGTCAGTTATAAGTTTAGCTACGACGTAGAAATCTATGAAGACATTTCCGACATGCAGATCAAAATAACAGCATGGACAGAAGGAGACATGCCATACAAGTGGTTTAGGAAGCCAGAAGAGGAAATGCATTTACCAAGAGAAGCAGCATATACAGAGAAAAGAACAGAACCCAAAACAGAGCCTTGCGAAACCATGACTGGAGGAGGTGAGGAAGAGCATGGACACCATTGATCACAACTTTGAAAGACTATTCACACAAAATATACCTGCCAGTATCACGAAGGTCACCTCTTGAATAAAGATGTCATCTTGAATTAGTTTAGGAAGGTGGGCAATGTGTTTTGTTTTACTGCAATATTTGTATAATTGTTTACCAGTAATTTGGTGTTATCGCTGTTTTTGAGTTTATGTTTGGTCTACTTTGATTGTTATATCTTACCGTGGTGAAAATGGACTCGGGACTATTTTATAATTATATTTACTTCATGTTCTGTGTACCCTGTTACCTCTGTTTTTACCTTTTCTGCAATAAAGACCTAGTTACAGAAAATGTACCTGCCAGTACAGTGCGGGTTGGCAGTAGCAGAGGATGATGACCACCAGCATCAACTGTTGAAGACAGATTAAGGAGTGTAACGAGTGTGGAATTCTCTCCGTGATCAGCGCACAAGGCGTGCGCTGACACGGCGGAAATCCACCACAAGCGTATAATTTGCGGGAACCCAGCAAAAGGTGCAACGCACCTGTAGAGGGAAATTCCTGTCGGCAGGTGGAGCTGTGGAGTGCAGAGGAACAGCTCCTCTGCCCTGCCACAGACGCCAGACAGGAATTGCACGAAGGGAAGAAACGCAGGGCAAGATAGCCCTGAAAGAGAGAGATCAAAGCGACAGAGGATATGTGTGTCCACCAATCTAGTCGCCACCCTGCGACGATGAACGCACAACCAGGAAGATAAAGTGAGAAGGCAATCGCCAGAGATGGCGGTTGCTAACAGCGACACAAGACCGAATAAGCACAGATGAGGAATGTATGTATGTCCACCAATCTAGCCGCCAACCTGCGACGGCGGACACACAACAGAGGAAACCGAGTGAGAACGCAATCGCAAGAGAAGCAATTGCTAAAGAGAATGAGCACAGGGATAGAATGTATGTATGTGCCCCAATCTAGTCGCCAACCCGCGACGGTGCACACACAACAGCAGATATGAAGTAGGAATGCAATCGCGAGAGAGGCGATTGCCAGAGGTGACACAAGGCTACAGCAAGGCAGAGCACGAGAGTAGCAAAGGCACAGCAAATCATACAATGAGAAGATAAGCAAAATAACAAACGCTAACTAAACGCGGACACCGCACTCATTCGCAACAGCGAACGCGTTTTCCGCGCGGTCTCCGCGTGATAAGCACAACAGAGACAAGCACGCCTAACTAACCACCGACAGACAAACATGAAACAGAGGACGCGAGCGCTTGCTTAACGGTTACCTCACCGAGCCTCTAGCAAGCGTTCGTAGCAGACAAGACAGATACACGAAAACAGGAATAAGTGAGAGATACGATCCACTGCTCTTTCTGCCAAAGCGAGTGCGATCCAAGTATAGAAACAGAGCGAGCTGGATCCACTGCTCTTTCCGCCAGAGCAAGTGCGATCCAAGTATAGAAAGAGAGATGGAGATCAGACGGATCCACAGCACTAGCGCAAGGCGAGTGCGATCCAGGCAAGACAGATCAGATGAGATAGCTGGTAGCAACCGCTGCTCCAGCTATGCTCCAGGAACAAAGATCAGAACGACTTCCTGTCGACCACCGCTGGGACAGGACAATCGCAACAGACAAACAAAACAGATATGCAATCCTAACTGCACTAGGGAACCTGCCTAGTGCAGTCCCAAGAATTACTCTAGGCTAATCTTCAAACAATGAGCAAGGCTGACACTCCAGGAGTGTTTCACAGGACAAACCCTTATGACCAGCGACGTACTGTGGAATCACATGGTATTTATAGTACAAACCTCCAGAGGATGTGGCTAGGAAATTTGCATGACCACGCATGCAAATTCCTCAGCAGCAGCAAGCTGCAAAACTGACAAAAGGTCTCTCTTCCAGAGACCTGCAGAATGCAGACTTGAACAGTGGTCAAAAAGCTGCCTGCCTGCGCAGGCAGCCGAGCGGATCCTCACAAGGAGGGAAAATTACTGAAGAACAAATGTAATTGTGAACATGTTGCCATGTATTTCTTAATATTTTTTGATGGCAAAAATATGCAACAATTGACAAACTGGACAATGGTAATGGTTGCAGAAAGGTTAACATTAACGCTATGATTGTCAATGTGTGATAGTGCCAGTACCAGACTAGGGTGCTGGAGATAATGCTTCATTTCTGAAGGACATTGCATTATGTAAGTACCATGACAGCACTCATGCACTGGATTATATTCCCTTACTCCAAATGGATCAGGCTATATTGAGCTAGCACACAGGCATTGCCCCAATGCCTGTCATGACTTATGTTGTACCTGATTATGGCAAGAGTAGACAATCAAAGACTGCCCTTTTACCTTAAAGGACAACTGTAACAAGAGGGATATGGAGGCTGACATATTTATGTCCTTTTAACCACTTGCCGACCGCCCACAGCCGATGGGCGGCGGTAAAGTGGACGCTGAAAGGACCGCAATACGCCCAACGGCGTTGCATCCTTTCGGCATGCCGGGGGAGCGATCGCGTCACGGGTGACGTGCGCTTCCCCTGGCAACTGGCTCCGCCCACCCATGACGACAACCCGCCGGCCATTCGGAATCGCCGGCGGGTTGTTAACCCCTCGATCGCAGCATACAAAGTGTATAATACACTTTGTAATGTATACAAAGTGTATTATACAGGCTGCCTCCTGCCCTGGTGGTCCCAGTGTCCAAGGGACCACCAGGGCAGGCTGCAGCCACCCTAGTCTGTACCCAAGCACACTGATCTCTCCCTCCTTCCCTCTGATCGCCCACAGCACCCCTCAGACCCCCCCCTGCCCATCCCCCAGACCACTGTTTGCAGCCAATCACTCCCCTAATCACCAATCAATCACTCCCTGTCACTATCTGTCAACGCTATTTTTTTTTATTCCCTAAACTGCCCCCTGCTCCCTCCTGATCACCCCCACCCCTCAGATTCCCCCCAGACACCCCCCCCCCCTGTGTACTGTATGCATCTATCCCCCCTGATCACCTGTCAATCACCCATCAATCACCCCCTGTCACTGCCACCCATCAATCAGCCCCTAACCTGCCCCTTGTGGGCAATCTGATCACCCACCCACACCATCAGATCGCCCGCAAACCCGCCGTCAGATCACTTCCCAAGTGCATTGTTTACATCTGTTCTCTACTCTAAACACCCACTAATTACCCATCAATCACCCCCTATCACCACCTGTCACTGTTACCCATCAGATTAGACCCTAATCTGCCGCTTGCGGGCACCCAATCAACCGCCCACACGCTCAGATTGCCCTCAGACCCCCCCTTATCAATTCACCAGTGCATTATTTACATCTGTTCTTCCCTGTAATAACCCATTGATCACCTGTCAATCACCTGTCAATCACTCCCTGTCACTGCCACCCATCAATCAGCCCCTAACCTGCCCCTTGCGGGCAATCTGATCACCCACCGACACCATCAGATCGCCCGCAAACCCGCACTCCTATCCATCAGATCAGGCCCAATACCACCTGTCATCTAAGAGGCCACCCTGCTTATTACCGGTTCCACAAGCTTTACAGGCTTTACAGGGGTGCTTACAATTTAGCACCCCCAAAATGCCAGGACAGTAAACACACCCCACAAATGACCCCATTTTGGAAAGTAGACACTTCAAGGTATTCAGAGAGGGGCATGGTGAGTCCGTGGCAGATTTCATTTTTTTTTGTCACAAGTTAGAAGAAATGGAAACTTTTTTTTGTTTTTGTTTTGGTTTGTCTCAAAGTGTCATTTTCCGCTAACTTGTGACAAAATAAAATCTTCTATGAACTCACCATGCCTCTCAGTGAATACTTTGGGATGTCTTCTTTCCAAAACGGGGTCATTTGGGGGGTATTTATACTATCCTGGAATTTTAGCACCTCATGAAACATGACAGGTGCTCAGAAAAGTCGGAGATGCTTCAAAATGGGAAAATTCACTTTTTGCACCATAGTTTGTAAACGCTATAACTTTTACCCAAACCAATAAATATACACTGAATGTTTTTTTTTTTAATCAAAGACATGTAGCACAATAAATTTGGACAAAAATGTATACAGAAATTTTACTTTATTTGACAAATTTTATCACAGAAAGTAAAAAAAAATCATTTTTTTGCCAAAATTCATGTCTTTTTTGATGAATATAATAAAAAGTAAAACTCACAGCAGCAATCAAATAGCACCAAAAGAAAGCTGTATTAGTGACAAGAAAAGGAGGGAAAATTCATTTAGGTGGTAGGTTGTATAACCGAGCAATAAACCGTGAAACCTGCAGTGGTCTGAATGGAAAAAAGGCTCTGGTCCTTAAGGGGTAGAAAGACTGTGGTCCTCAAGTGGTTAAGGAATACCTGATGCCTGGCTATCCTGCTGATCATCTACCTCTAATACCTTTAGCCCTAGCTCCTGAACAAGCATGCAGCAGATCAGGTGTTTTTGACATTATACAAGATTAGCTGCATGCTTGTTTCTAGTGTTATTCAGACACTACTGCAGCCAAATAGACCAGCAGGGCTGCCAGGATACTGGTATTGTTGAAAAGAAAATACATATGGCAGCCTCCATATTCTTCTCACTGTAGTTGTCCTTTAAAGAAACCAGTTGTTACTTAAAGAGAACCCGAGGTGGGTTTGAAGAATATTATCTGCATACAGAGGCTGGATCTGCCTATACAGCCCAGCCTCTGTTGCTATCCCAAACCCCCCTAAGGTCCCCCTGCACTCTGCAATCCCTCATAAATCACAGCCACGCTGCTGACAAACAGCTTGTCAGAGCTGGCTGTGTTTACCTCTATAGTGTCAGTCTGCTGCTCTCCCCTCCTCCTGCAGAACTCCAGTCCCCACCTGCATCCCTTCCCTCCCTGCTAATTGGAGGGAAGGGACGGGGGCAGGGACCGGAGCTATGCAGGAGGCGGGGGAGCAGCTGAGACTGACACTACAAATGTAAACACAGCCTCACCGCACGGCTGTGATTTATGAGGGATTGCAGAGTGCAGGGGGACCTTAAGGGGGTTTGGGATAGCAACAGAGGCTGGGCTGTATAGGCAGATCCAGCCTCTGTATGCAGATAACATTCTTTAAACACACCTCGGGTTCTCTTTAAGATTAATCGAGTGGCAAGCTTGCTTTGCAATACTTGTACTCTGTATGCAGAGAAAAAACAGCAATCAACTAAAAACGTAAAAACTAGGCTACTTTTTCCTTTGTTAAGAAAACAAACAAAAAAACCCAGAAATGTAATGTTACAAGAGGTTAAAATTAAGAATTCTCCTTTAGTGCATTAGCTCCACTGAGTTAGGTGTTGATGGCTGGGTAGAGAGGAAAGTAGTTAACTGAAGCATTACCATTGAAACAGGGAAGAAATTAAAGTACAAACAAACACAACCTACCAAACCAGTATTTGCCGCACACTGCCAGTATGAATGAAGTACACTGCAATATATGGTATTGTCAAAAATATAAAATGTTTTATTGTAAATATATTAGTATAAAGCCAATTTTGCTCCTATCAGTGATTGCTAGGCTCGACCAAAGGTTCACCTATATCTCCCACCCCCCATGTGTATAACCACATCCATATATATATCAGACCATACTGGTACCTCTCAAAAGCTCCAATGCAATCGGCGTGAGGTAACCTGAGCCACAACCATATAATGTAGCCAGGTAATCAAAATTGTATACACTCACAGAGGTAGAAAGGTCTAGGGACCAATATGATTGAAAATATACACCATGCCAAATAGAAGCCCAACCATTGGTCGGCTGGTTCCACACCACCACTACAATATTTATTTGGCATGGTGTATATTTTCAATCATATTGGTCCCTAGACCTTTCTACCTCTGTGAGTGTAAACAATTTTGATTACCTGGCTACATTATATGGTTGTGGCTCAGGTTACCTCACGCCGATTGCATTGGAGCTTTTGAGAGGTACCAGTATGGTCTGATATATATATGGATGTGGTTATACACATGGGGGGTGGGAGATATAGGTGAACCTTTGGTCGAGCCTAGCAATCACTGATAGGAGCAAAATTGGCTTTATACTAATATATTTACAATAAAACATTTTATATTTTTGACAATACCATATATTGCAGTGTACTTCATTCATACTGGCAGTGTGCGGCAAATACTGGTTTGGTAGGTTGTGTTTGTTTGTACTTTAATTTCTTCCCTGTTTCAATGGTAATGCTTCAGTTAACTACTTTCCTCTCTACCCAGCCATCAACACCTAACTCAGTGGAGCTAATGCACTAAAGGATAATTCTTAATTTTAACCTCTTGTAACATTACATTTCTGGGTTTTTTTGTTTGTTTTCTTAACAAAGGAAAAAGTAGCCTAGTTTTTACGTTTTTAGTTGATTGCTGTTTTTTCTCTGCATACAGAGTACAAGTATTGCAAAGCAAGCTTGCCACTCGATTAATCTTAAAGAGAACCCGAGGTGTGTTTAAAGAATGTTATCTGCATACAGAGGCTGGATCTGCCTATACAGCCCAGCCTCTGTTGCTATCCCAAACCCCCTTAAGGTCCCCCTGCACTCTGCAATCCCTCATAAATCACAGCCGTGCGGTGAGGCTGTGTTTACATTTGTAGTGTCAGTCTCAGCTGCTCCCCCGCCTCCTGCATAGCTCCGGTCCCTGCCCCCGTCCCTTCCCTCCAATTAGCAGGGAGGGAAGGGATGCAGGTGGGGACTGGAGTTCTGCAGGAGGAGGGGAGAGCAGCAGACTGACACTATAGAGGTAAACACAGCCAGCTCTGACAAGCTGTTTGTCAGCAGCGTGGCTGTGATTTATGGGGGATTGCAGAGTGCAGGGGGACCTTAGGGGGGTTTGGGATAGCAACAGAGGCTGGGCTGTATAGGCAGATCCAGCCTCTGTATGCAGATAATATTCTTCAAACCCACCTCACGCCGATTGCATTGGAGGTTTTGAGAGGTACCAGTATGGTCTGATATATATATGGATGTGGTTATACACATGGGGGGTGGGAGATATAGGTGAACCTTTGGTCGAGCCTAGCAATCACTGATAGGAGCAAAATTGGCTTTATACTAATATATTTACAATAAAACATTTTATATTTTTGACAATACCATATATTGCAGTGTACTTCATTCCTACTGGCAGTGTGCGGCAAATACTGGTTTGGTAGGTTGTGTTTGTTTGTCAATTGATGGTTTACCAGGGCCTGCACCTGATGTTGATTAAGCTGCATGTATCGAATTATTCCTTATGAAAACAAATTATATTCTTTTTTCCAAGAAATTAAAGTACACTTGAACTGAGAGGGATATGGAGACTACCATGTTTATTTCCCTTTAAACAAAACCAGTTGCCTGGCAGTCCTGCTGATCTATTTGGCTGCAGGAGTATCTGAATCACACACCTGAAACAAACATGCAGCTAATCCAGTCAGACTTCCGTCAGAAATGCCTGATGTCTATTCAGAGTCCATGGCTAAACATATTAGAGGTAGAGGCTCAGTAGGACAAATAGGTAATTTTCATTGTTTAAAAGGAAATAAATGTCAGACTCCATATCCCTTTCAGTTCAGATGTGCTATAAGAGCAGGGTAGTTGGAAGGGCAGGGTAGGGTTAATATCTGGGTGAATGTGCAAGTATAAAGGTTATACAGGCAGAGAAAAAAATGAATAATTAGGTGGTTGAGTAGACACATAGGGTTCAAAGGGGCACTATAAAGACAAACTGCTAAATAGAAAATACATATATACACATTCATCTTAGATGTATATTTGACTGTAAAATGTACTATAAATGATTTTAATGTCTATGTCGCAATCTCTTACAGTGGATGTTATTATTCCCGACTGCTTTAGGCTTCTTGCCAACTGCTTTTGGTCTAGTCTATATCCTCATAGGGGATTCTCAAGTTTCTGTATTTTCAGAAGCCATTACAGATACACAGTCAAACTACTAGAACAGTGTCCTGTGAGTAGATATGCCAGCCAGGATTTCTGTATAGATGCTTTTCAGGTAGGCCTTTCAAAATAAATAAAACCTTGAGGCATTCCAGTGATGAGATGGACAAGTCTAAACCATGTCAGTAAGAATTCTGGTTCACCATGAGCTTGCTGGGCAATCTGTAACTTCATGTCAGTAAAGGCACATACCCACAATGCGAGTATTCACATGAATTTTCCAGCTACTGCCTTTTGTTGCACGACAAGCAATCGTTCTTGTGATTTTGAGACGTGGGTATGCGTGCACAATTAAAACAAACAATGTTTTGTGGCGAGCAGATTTTTAAGATCCCCAACGCCTCCCACGCAAAGTGTCGCAATCATTTTGGTTCTTGTTTGCAACCATCATGTGCCATTGCATGTTCCCGCGGTAGGAAGATGGATCGGGGAATCGGGTTGGGTCGCTGTGGGTTCCCCGATCCAACTTCCAGTTAGTATGTACCTTCAAGCTACATACACACGTTCAACAAGCACACAATGTGCAAATGACCACCCGCACAAAATGACGAAATGAACGACCTGATGTACCGCACAACTTGTATTTCCACACGTCCGGACGGATAAACGACCAACTCATCTACATACTGCGCATGATAGCGGAACGATGGACTACACATTGAAAACAAGTACAAGTCGTTTAACAGTCGTTCGTTGGTACCAAACCCTTTGGAGTATACCATTAAAAATTATCTATGTTGAAATTGCACAGCTTCCCTGTGTCTGCTTGAGGGAGGTAAGTCCACCACTGCCTCCTAAGCAATTTTTTAAACGTTTTAAACATTGTTTTTATCCTTTTGGTGCCTCTGTTCAGTCTATAACGTTCAAATGACTTGTACACATGGACCACCTGCACAATATCAGACGACTGTTAGCCCACATACTGTAGATCCAACTGTTGGATCGAACGCAACGCCTGTTATCAGTGGCTCGTCAAGTCGTTTGTACGCATACACATGCCTTATTGTAGTCCAAACCTCCACTCTTGTCATATCGGCAACCACACAATCTAAAACAGATGATTGTCAGGAGCTCTTTGAATAGGCCTCAACAAAACGGAACATCACCCTGCCGACAAAAAATATGTGGGACCTGCAGACACATTTACTCCACTGACAGGGTAACGATACCAGGTTCACAACAGGAGTACAGAGTACAAGGTAAATTTTCTTGTGGGTCCACCAATCTGGTATATCTGATCATGTGTGCTAAATGCCCCAATGTTATGTACGTGGGAGAAACTGGACAAACTCTGCGCAAACGTATGAATGGACACAGGCACACTATTAATGATACCAAATCTGGACTCCCAGTTGCTACACACTTTCGGTCCAACGGACACAGCATGGATGATCTTCGTGTCACTGCCCTGAAGGGCGGCTTCAAAACGTCAAATGACCGATTAATAGCAGAAACAAAATTTATAAATCGTTTCAAAGCTGTGCAGAAGGGTTTGAATAAGGACAACAACTTTCTATATTGGTATGAGATTGATGATATATGAACTGTCTCAGCCACCCTAGCTGAACTTGTGAACTAAGAATTTACGATACCCCTGGGTCAATCCTAATACCAGGTCTGTGAGCAATAAAGTAAACAAGGATCCTTATCTTACCCCATTTAGATGGTCTGTTTGTATTAAGGCATCTTCATGATGTATTTATGCTTAAAAAAATATCTGTTTTCCCTTTTGATGTTGCATGTATATAAGCTGTCTGTACCACCAGCTTGCAAACTAACAGGATGTAAACCTGACGAAGGCTGCAAGGCCGAAAGCTTGTTCATTCTTATTCATTTGTAGTTAGCCAATAAATGGTATCATCCTGATTTAAAACTTCTTGCTTTTATTGTAGTCCAACAGTCTAAAACAGACTAAATTCGGACGACAACCAGGTAGTTTTGTTGAGCGTGTGTAGGGGCCTTTATAGGTCTAGAGATGTCGGACTAATAATGCCTACTGTGACAAAACCAGGAAGGTGATTAGATGCTGGGTGATGAGGCTGGAAGAGACCCCTTTGGTTGTTCATTAATCTAAACTGAGGGCAAAAGCAAAATATTTTAACACCTACAGCTGGAATTACAAGTTAGATCTGTGGACAGTCATTGAAGGTAAAGTGTCAGAAGTAGCAATAGATTGATTAATATTAGGCAGCACTTTTGGAAGTTTGGACAATTAAAGGCCTTTTTAAAATAGTAAATTAGGCCTGAAATGAATTAGTGCCCTTTAGTTGCAGGGATAAATAACAATCTTCTTCAAATTTATGCAGCTACATATAAGTTCAATAGAACACTATTTTCATAGCGCCTGTATAAAAGTACCATATTGTGCTAATTTAGGCCTTTGTCACATTGATGTCAACACTCAACCAGGGGTGTTTTGCTGGGTATCACTGGAGGGCGACCACAAGAACAAGGCAGAGTGAGGCGGCAGCAAGGTGTGAATTTATGTTCCAGATTTCTCTCATCTGCACTGCCATTTGAATCCACTCTAAGATTTTGGCTCCTCCTGGAGACAGGTACTTAGATGAAGAGTAAGTTAACCCCCAGTGCTGTGTAAAATGTTGGCACTTTTTAAATAAAAGAAATAATAACCATAAGATAATAAAGAAAGGAGCTACACACAAGGTTTTTGCTGTTCTTCGTGGGAGGAGGGCACAGGTGGGATATAAGAGGCTAATTAGCCCAGCCTGATTTATCCTGTTCTGCTAGGCTAAAGAAAATATTGTAAATTTGTGCTGTTGTATACAAGCATTAGGCTTGTACTGTGTAGAGAGGATGTCTCAGTGTTCAAGTTTAGTTAGTTAGGAACACCCTAACAGTGATAGGGAGGGCAGACAACACCATATGTAGAGGTAGATTCTAGACACAATTGGCAAGGTTTTGGTTTATGTTTCGGGAACTTTTCTCTGAAAATAGTGTAAATACCTGTAGTTTGTACAGCATAAATACAGTAAAGCTCTCTGTGTTTCCTGAAGGCAAAAGCATCTCAGTTATCCATCAACTATGGGGATCGGTATATGCTACGTAAATGTAGTTTCTGATTGTTGGTGTTCGGAATCTGGAACACCCTAATACTGCTAAACACCTCACTTCAGCACCGTTTCAGTACCGAACATCTGGACAGGGTCAGGGGGAGTTACTTGCATTTCACAGCGTATTTCACGTGACTCTGATACTTCCTTCTCCCAAAGCCAGAAGGAGGAAGCATTAGACTCACATGAAACCCACTGTGAACACCCCCTGACCCTGTCGTCTTGTTTGGTACTGAAATTATGCTGAAGAGTGTTGTTCGGCAGTATTTGGATGTTTCAAATTTCATATGCTGAATTCAAACAGCAACACTATGTAAGACACACACTAAATTATGCAAAATACAAGTCACTTTTAACCACGTAACGACCGCCTAACGCCGATAGGCGGCGGCAGGTCGTAAGTGGTTTTGCATGGAAACTTTCCATGTCAGTTCACGGAGGGTGTCTCCATGAACAGCCTGCGAGCTCCGATTGCGGCTCACAGGCGAAATATAAACACGTGGGGAAGAAATCCTCTGTGTTTACATCATACGGCGCTGCTGCGCAGCAGCGCCGTAAAGAATATCGGCGATCCCCGGCCTCTGATTGGACGGGGATCGCCGGCATCTGATAGACTGAAGCCTATCAGAGGCGGTGCAGGACGGATCACCATCCTGTGCTGCCCAGGGGAAGGAGGGAAAGGGAGCGAGGTGGAAAATCGGTGCAGAGGGGGGCTTTGAGGAGCCCCCCCCCCCCCGCTCGGCCACACAGAGCGGCGGCGATCAGACCCCCCCAGCAGGTCATCCCCCTAGTGGGGAAAAAAGGGGGAAATCTGATCGCCCTGCGTGCCTCCTGATCTGTGCTGTGGGCTAAAGAGCCCACGCAGCACAGATCAGCCGAAAATGCGCTGGTCCTTAAAGGGAACCTTAACTGGCGAGCAAAAAAAAATTCACTTACCTGGGAGCTTTCCCAAGCCTCCCGCAGCCGTCCGGTGCCCGCGCCGGTCCTTCGGTGCCCTCCGGTCTCCCTCCGCCGCTAAGTTTCGTTTACGGACGACTGCCAGTCGTCCTCGGGCCTCTTCCGCACTCCTCGTCGTAAACTGCAGTAAAGCGCGTCCGCATGACGCGTTTGGCGTCATGCACATGACGCGTTCGGCGTCATGCACATGACGCGTTCGGCGTCATGCGGACGCGCTTTACTGCAGTTTACGACGAGGAGTGCGGAAGAGGCCCGAGGACGACTGGCAGTCGTCCGAAAACGAAACTTAGCGGCGGAGGGAGACCGGAGGGCACCGAAGGACCGGCGCGGGCACCGGACGGCTGCGGGAGGCTTGGGAAAGCCCCCAGGTAAGTGAATTTTTTTTTGCTCGCCAGTTAAGGTTCCCTTTAATAGCATTTTTCATTTTCTAGAATTTTACTTTATTATATTCTAATGCATCCTCAGAGCATCTAGTAGCTGATCACTAAGCATGTAGTCATTTTACAGTAGATGTTTTGGATTGAAGCTGTTAATGTGTGATATTTGCCTTGGGTATAATAACCCAGTGCAGTAATCCTCAGGCTACGTCATGTAGCTATTTAATCAGTATCTTGATTTCAGTAATGGTGAGCAGGTATAAAATGACAACACAGAGACGCCAGAAGTAGTTTACGTTTACCATGGATTTGGTTTCTCTCTGTTGCTTCAATTTTGAGGCAGTGATTGTGTCTTGGAATAAAACTGCAACAAGTTAGCCAATTTTTCTTCAGTTTCCATTTTGTTAAACAGCGGACCACAACATGGGGTTTAAACTCCTGAAGCCTGATGCAATCCTAGCATTAAAATCTGGTGATTGTTTAACTCAGATTTAAAAAAAAAATCACATGATATACTGTAATTCACACTGCACCAACGGGCAAATATTAGCTTGCCCATCAGTGCAGGAAATAACTTGTTTTGGACTTTTTTCCTTCTATCCTATGTTCTTAAAGTTAACAGTAAGAAGAAAAAAAAACAGATACTTACCTAAGCAAAGGGAAGGCTCTTGGTCCTATAGAGCAGTGTCCTCCAACCCTGTCCTCAAGGCCCACCAACAGTGCATGTTTTGTGGAAATCCACACAGGTAGTGAATCAGCTCTACTGAGACACTTATTTCCTCACCTGTGAATGTTTGTGGTTTCCTGCAAAACGTTTACTGTTGGTGGGCCTTGAGGACAGAGTTGGGGAGCTCTGCATAGAGCCATCCCATTCCTCTCACAGTTCCCGCATTTCAGCGCTGACTCCTCCACTTGAATCCCCCACCGTGGGAGGCTTTGGAAGTCTTCGGGAGCCCAAGTGCTTCTGAAGATGGGTGGTGCTATACTGCATGTGCATGCAAGTGAGAGTGCTAGCGCAGGTGCAGTACGAGTCCACCCTTCTTCGGGAGCACGCCACTCGGGCTCCCAAAGTCTTCCAAAGCCCCCTTCAGCAGCAGAAAGCAGTATTTGACGACTGGTCGAATACTGCTACGGGGGCAGCCAGCACTGGAACACAGACCATGAGGGGAGCGGGAAGGTTCTATAGGACCTTGAGCCTTCCCTCTCCTTAGGTAAGCATCTGTTTTTTTGGGTTTTTTTGGCTTCCCATTCACTTTAATGTTGGCAATGAGGGCAAATGATTGCAAAACTTATTACCTAGTGTACCCAGGAGATTAGTTATTTTTCTCAACTCAGAATGGTTCTTCTTGCTGCTTTTTTTATATATGGATTTCATTTTTTTTTAACTCAGCATATTCCCTCCATGGGTGAAATGCCTGCTAACTTTGTTATTCAGGGATATCGTTTTTATTTGGAGGATATAGTGTTCCCGAGCAAAACAGGTGAATGCCGTTGCGCCAAAAGTGGGCACTGCTATAGCAGTAATGCTATAGTGCTTTGGGCGCGTAAGGGTAATTCAGAGTTCCGACGATATGGGAATAGTATTTAATAATGCCAGGAATTTGAGCAGCAGCAGGGAGAACCTTCATTCGGCTCACCCTGCGCCGAGCTCACTGGTGGAGTACTAATACGTTTGCTTCCCGAGATGCTTTTTGGGGGACATGTATATACTATTTATGACCTGTTGCTATTCCACCTACAGCCCATGTCTCACTCATGACCACTTGAAGTGGACTAAGTTTTAGAAACTACCCAAAAAACGATTTTCTCTCGATATGCTACTGAATGTAGACTGTATAGAGTAGGGGTATCAAACTAATATAGACAGTGGACCAAGTTGAGTGCCAACATTTGATCAAAAAAAGGTTCAAATTTAGGATTTTTTTAACTTTAATTTTTGTGTAATCATTAAACAAGAAACAAGCAAGGTTTAAGTTCTTTATAGTAATGTTCTGAGAAACTTTTGTTTCACTGTCTTACAACAACAATAATAATGGTATTCAACAAAAACCCAACAATGCCAGTCTATGCCTTGGAATAGCAAAGAATCCTCTATAATATGTGTCTGCGTCCCATGTCCCTGTGTGTGTGTTTTGTAGCACTGCGCATGTGCAGGGAGGGCCGCAGAGACACTGAAGGGGAGGAAGGGGAGGCCATGTGTGCGAGTGCGTGCGCCCACGGCGGACGTGTGCAGCGGGTGCACGCGCGGCAGATGTGCGCGACGGGCGGGTGCGCGCATGTATGCGGCAGGCTCGCGGAGACCTAAGGTGCAATAAAGTAGTGCAATAAATAGTAAACATTGAAGCATAGTTTGCAATAGTCTGTTTTAGTCTGATGCACACTGGTCCTAGCCACAAAACTGGCATCTCTTCTTTGATGCTAGTAGTTCATCATTGTTTTTGTTCATCAATGAGAGGACTCGCTTCAAGGGGCACTATGTTGAAATACAGAAATTCAAAATACATATCTGCACATACATACATTTGTCCCAAACTGCACTATAGTTTTCTTACTTCCAATGTTGCTGCTACTTATAGGAGGCATTATAATTGTAAGGTTTTGAACCTCTCGCTGACAGGTTTGGATCAGTAGTTCATCTTTTTATGGGGGATTCTCAAGGTTTCCTTTATTTCAAAAGCAGTCCCTGAAAGGCAGTACCACAATCAAACTGCCATGATAGTTGTAACCAAGTAGGCAGGCCAGCAAACATTAATTCCTTGCCAAAGAGTGCTTTTGAAAAGCATATCAGAAACCTTGAAAATCCTCCATGAGGAGTTGGACTACTAATCCAAAACTTGTTGGTAAGAGGTCAGAGCCATCATATAAAAACACCTCCTGTAAGTCACAGCTACATAGGAAGAAGAACATAAATAAAGTGCATTTACTCATTGCTATGCGTAAAAGCCGCACCTTTCATTAGTAGGGTGATGTCTGTGATTTGTCCCCTGTTTTTGCACTATCAGTATCAGAATCAGATTTATTTCGCCAAGCACGACTGGGTCGTGCCCGGAATTGGATTTGGAACATGAAAGTAATAAAGCAAAGGAAGTAGGAACAGCACAGATATACAGAAGCAACATGCTATAAAAAGGTAAATAGTAATAGTAGTACAACCTACAGCAAGACAGAGGACAGTGAACAGTGAAACAACAAGCGTATTCAGATGGCAGTCATGCAGGCCTAAGAGGAAGGGACCACAGGAAAGGGGGCATGGGCAGAGTTCAAGAGTTTAACGGCTGCGGGGAAAAAAAGGGTTCATACGCCTTGTGGTCCTGGCAGGGATGGCAATTTGAAGAGGCTATGGTAGTTGTCACCAGCAGTTTTCATTGCTCTGGTGCGCAGTCTGGTGTTGTAGATTAGGTCTAAAGAAGGAAGGGGTTTCCTGATAATTCTCTCTGCTGTGCTGATAACTCCCTGGGCCATATGCAATTCACTTTTTCACCAAGGAGATCATTTTTCATCTTCAATTTAGATTAACTTTTCAGCACTTTGCCATGGAAAAAGTACCAAAAAGAAGGTGAAAAAGTAGTATCAAAATTTTTTATTTTTGCTGGCTGGTAATTTAGAAGGCAAATTAAGTTTGCAAATATCACCTAGGAGAAAATTCAAGTGAAACGGTGAATTGCCTACGGCCCTCTGGATTTTGTATCTGTCACTGGCGGAAGAGCCATCCTACCAGACCAGAATGGATGAGCAGAGGACCGACTCAATGGTGGCTAAGTAGAAGGACCTCAGACATTCCTGAGCCATACCAAACTTCTTTAGTTGGCGAAGGAAGAAGAGTCTTTGTTGAGCCTTCTTTTGAGTTGAAATGGTGTTGGCCCTCCAGGTCAGGGCATCAGAGATGGTTGTGCCCAGGAGGTGGACACTGCATACTCTTGCGACTTCAGAGCCATCAATATAAATTGGGGGTAGGTTAGTGGCTTGCTTCCTGAAGTCAATGACCATTCTAACTGTTTTGGTTTTGTTAAGGACTAGCCTGTTCTCTTGACACCAATTGCAGACTCTGTCTACCTCCTGGCGGTAAGCCTGCTTATCGCTCTTACTAACAAGGCCAACAATTGTGGTGTCATCTGCAAATTTGATGCTTTTGACAGAGCTTGCTGTGGATGTGCAGTTATTTGTGTATGGAGAGAACTGGAACGGTGACAGGACGCAGCCCTGCAGAGCACCATTGTTGGTAACTCTAGGTCTGGAGGTGATGTCACCCAGCTTAACAACCTGAGACCTGTTCAAGAGAAAGTCTGTGATCCAAAAACAGAGAGTTGGATGGACATTGAGCTCCATAAGATTGTCATGCAGAATGCAGGGACAAATAGTATTAAATTCTGAACTGAAGTCCAGGAGAAGGATTCTGACATACGAGACCAGCCTATCCAGGTGATCGGTGACAAACTCCAGGCAGATATTAATGGCATTGTCAGTCGACCTGTTGGCTCTGTAAGCGAACTGGAGTGAGTCCAGTCAGTCCAGAGTGGTTTGGTGTGCTTGAGGAGGGACAGGAGCACTCACTCGAAGTTCTTCATGGACACAGATGTTAGGGCCATGGACCTGAAGTTGTTCAAGTCTGTTACCCATTGTTATTTTTCGGTACCGGAATCATGGTCGACTCCTTGAAGCACTTTGGGACCTTTCCTTCACTAAGGGACTTGGGAAAGACAGATGTGAGGATGGGCCAGCTGACGTGAGCAGGACTTCAAACATGCTGGTGACACACCATCGGGGGCCAGAGGCTTTCCTCCCATCTAGGGTAGACAGGAAGCGCAGGACATCAGCCTCAGTTACTGCCCCGGGGCATGTGCTCAGGCTAAGTTCAACACTAACAGGGGCAGAGGGGGCAGGGGGTGTAACACATTGTTGAGTTCCCCCCCACCCGAGGCTGCCAGGTCCTCAAGTCTGAAACATGTTGGGGAGGAGGCTTGTAGTTGGTTGGAGCTTTAAGTCCCTTCCACACAGCACGTGGATCATTTGAGCTGAGGTTGTGTATTAGGAGGATTAGTATTTTTCCATCTAAGTGTGATCTGTCTTCTGGCGTAAAATAAGAGTAGTCTGGTTAGAAACAATTTACGTTTAGAGAGAGATTCTGTACCAAAGATACTAAGTAATAAACTCTTTGGGGTGGAGGGGACAGAGGGCCTACAAGATCAGTAAGTAATGCATGTACATCTTCCCAATAAGGTTGAGCCAGGATATATGGATAAAGGGGGCACCCGAGTTGCCACATCTCCAGCACTTATCTTGATGGCTAGGGCTAATTTTGGAACGCTTATATGGAGTGAGATAGGCTTGATACAAGCTTATGACTGGCTGCTATTGGAGTAGAAATGAGAAAGGGGACGGCCTCTGCCCACTCCACCTCAGAAAGATCATCCAAGTCTTTTATCCACAGCAGGTAAGACTTTTGCTTAATGGGAGTGTTTGCAGCGATGAGAAACATTGTGTTTTGCTGCTTTGAAAAAAAAATTTGTGTTTTGCTGCTTTGATATCTGGTGGGCTTGTGCATTGCAGTTCATCAGATATCTAGCCGCAAGTGTTAGTTTTAAAAGTTTTTAAAAGTACATTTTTTTTTCCTCTAGTGTGCTTGCAACAGGCAGGTAATTAGCTAGGGGGAGGGATTAGCTGTAACACAGGTGATATATTAAACAGGAAGTGTAGGCCAAAGCCTTAATCTTGGTGGTGGGCTGTTTCACTTCACTGCTGGGAATTGTGAGCTCTGATTATATTATATTGCTGTTGTTTGTAAATTTGTGTTTTGCTGCTTTGATATCTGGTGGGCTTGTGCATTGCAGTTCATCAGATATCTAGCCGCAAGTGTTAGTTTTAAAAGTTTTTAAAAGTACATTTTTTTTTCCTCTAGTGTGCTTGCAACAGGCAGGTAATTAGCTAGGGGGAGGGATTAGCTGTAACAGGAGGTATTTGGTCAGCTTCAGGACTCAGTACTGAGCTTGCTCAGTCTGTGGCTTGCTCACTAAGTGGCTTCGACACAAGTGGCATAGGCGTTAAAAACAGGCGTTACAACACAGGCACAAACAGAGAGGTGAGAGGAAGCAGGTAAAAAAAAAAAAAATAAAAAAAAATTTAAACAATATTGCGGTTCTTTGCATTGGTTAGGATGTGCTAACACGTTGTGGTGTAGTCTTTAAGTTTTGAGGACTCCGCCCCAGCTTCACTCACTCCCCCTCCTCCACCCCAACTTTACTCACTCCCCCTCCTCCACTCCCCCTCCTCCACCCCAACCTTACTCACTCCCCCTCCTCCACTCCAACTTCACTCACTCCCCCTCCACCCCTCCCCCTCTTCCACCCCAGCTGCACTCACTCCCGAACTTCACTCCCTCTCCCGTTTCAACTTTTACCGCCACAGTTTACTTTAAATAAAATTTCCCCACACAATAGTCATCATGTTGGACTATGCTGTACAGTGTACATCCTGTGACATGTATGCATGCCTTGATCAGCGGATTGAGGGTGTTTACTGTTGCCCTGGGTGTGTGCGTGTTGCTCAGTTAGAGGCGGAAGTCGCAGAGCTAAATAAGCATCTCGCAACACTGAGACGCATACACAACATGGAGATGAGCTTGGATCTCACGATCCAGACACTGGATGGAATCGGTGAAGATGAGGTGGGTGGAGTAAAGCCGGAGCAAGAAGCAGAGGTAGCCGCTAGTTGGGTCACAGTTAGAAGGGGTAGGGGAAAAAGTGACAGGGAGGCTAGTCCCGAGTTGTCCCTCACTAATAAGTATGCTTGTTTGCGTAATATTGGGGAGGATGATTCTGGAGTAGCAATGCTGCAGCAGGATGTGCTCCTTAGCAACCAAGGGGCAGACTGCTGTAACGAGAAAGGGAATAGGAGTGCAGCTAAGGCTAGACAGGTACTGGTGGTAGGGGATTCAATTATTAGGCGCACAGATAGGGTAATCTGTCGAAGAAACCGTGAATGCCGTACAGTCTGTTGCCTCCCGGGTGCTCGGGTTCGGCAAAGAATTGACAGATTATTGGGTGGGGCTGGGGAAGACCCAGCTGTCATGGTACACATTGGCACCAATGACAAAGTTAGTGGGAGATGGAAGGTCCTCAAAAATGATTTTCAGGTACTTGGAGATAAACTTAAAGCAAGGACCTCCAAGGTGGTGTTCTCTGAAATACTGCCAGTGCCACGCGCTACATCTGAGAGACAGAGGGAGCTTAGGGAGTTAAATAAGTGGCTGAGAAATTGGTGTAGGAAGGAAGGGTTTGGGTTCCTGGAGAACTGGGCAGACTTTGCAGTCGGCTACAGGTTCTACAGCAGGGATGGGCTGCACCTTAATGGGGAGGGTGCAGCTGCATTGGGGGAGAAGATGGCTAAACGGTTGGAGGAGATTTTAAACTAGGATCTGGGGGGAGGCGGGAGGATAAAGTCTCAATATGTAGACAAGATAAGGTAAAAAGACAGTGGGAGCCTAACATTATGGGGGGTGGAGAGGGGGGTGGAGACAGTGTAAAGATTAAGGAGGTTGGTAAAACTTCAAGTAGCCCATTTCGTGTAAACAAAATTGGTAAATGTGTTGGTAAAAATATAAAGTGCATGGTAACCAATGCTCGGAGCCTTGCAAATAAAATAGACGAACTAGAGTACATTCTGAATGACAAAGGCTATGACATTGTGGGAATAACCGAGACATGGATGGATGAAAGCCATGACTGGATAGCTAATTTAAAAGGATACAATGTGTTTAGGAGGGATAGAACAGGGAAAAAAGGTGGAGGGGTTTGTCTCTTTGTTAAGAATTCTTTTACAGCTGTCCTCAACGATGAGATGGAGGAAGATTGCGAAGATGTGGAGTCCGTTTGGGTAAATATTCATGGTGGAAATAAAAGTTGCCAATTGCTTATTGGGGTATGCTACAGACCACCTCTTATTAATGAAGCTGCAGAACTGCGATTACTACAGCAGATTGAAAAAGCTGCAAGTAAAAACGAGGTCATAATTATGGGCGACTTCAACTTTCCAGACATTGACTGGGGTATTAAGGCTACCCATTCTGGTAAAAGCAGCAGATTTCTGGCAGCACTACAGGACAATTACTTGACTCAAATGGTAACGGAACCAACTAGGGGGAATGCGTTACTGGATCTGATCATTTCTAATAGACCAGATAATGTATCAAATGTGCAGGTTCAAGAACATTTGGGAAATAGTGATCACAACATGATAACGTTTGATCTGGTGACTGATAGGCCACGGGGCAGCGGGACCACTAAAACTATGAATTTTAGAAAAGCAAAGTTCAATCAAATTAGGCAGGCACTAAGTTTGGTGAACTGGGATAATGTACTACAAGGGGACGACACTGAAGGGAAATGGCAAGCTTTTAAACGTATTCTCAATCAATATTGTAGTATGTATATCCCATATGGAAACAAAATGTCTAGGAATAAAAAAAGGCCTCTATGGATGAATAGAAAGGTTAGGGATAAAATGAAGAGGAAAAAGAATGCCTATAAGGTCCTAAAACAGGAGGGGACTGAGGCTGCACTAAGCAATTATAAGGAGTGCAATAAAAATTGTAAAAAAGAAATGAGGCTGGCAAAGATCGAAGCTGAAAATCAAATCGCTAGGGATATCAAATCTAACCCAAAAAAGTTTTACAAGTACATCAACTCTAAAAAAAGAAAGGTTGACTGTATAGGAATCCTAAAGGATGAGGGTGGGAACTCGATGGTGGACGACCAAGGTAAGGCAGAGTTATTAAATGCTTTCTTTGCTTCTGTCTTCACAAAGGAAACAGCACTGTTGCAAATTACAGAGGCAGAAGAGTCTCAATCTTCTAACTGTAATATTAAATACTTAACGCAGGAAGAAGTAAAGGCAAGACTAAATAAATTAAAAATAGACAAGGCACCTGGCCCGGATGGCATGCATCCTCGGGTTCTAAGAGAATTAAGTTCAGTTATAGCTAAGCACCTTTATCTTATCTTTTGTGACTCTCTTGCAACTAGCAGAGTCCCAGTGGATTGGCGTACAGCCCACGTTTTCCCATTATTTAAGAAGGGCAAAAAATCTGATCCAGGAAATTATAGACCTGTAAGCTTAACATCAGTTGTATGCAAACTATTTGAGGGGTTACTAAGAGATACTATACATGACTTCATAGTAGAAAATAATCTTATTTCTCAGCATCAACATGGGTTTACTAAAGACAGGTCCTGTTTGACTAACATGCTCAGCTTTTATGAGGTAGTGAATGCTAATATGGATATTGGGAATGCTGTAGATGTGATATACTTGGACTTTGCAAAGGCCTTCGACACTGTTCCCCACAGAAGTCTGGTGCAAAAGTTGAGGATGCAAGGACTGGGGAAGAGTTTGTGTGCATGGATAGGGAACTGGCTAATGGACAGAAAACAAAGAGTTGTGGTCAATGGATCGTACTCAAAATGGGAGACTGTTAGCAGTGGGGTCCCACAGGGGTCTGTACTGGGTCCAGTGCTCTTCAATTTATTTATTAATGACCTAGTAGATGCAGTAGTGAGCAATGTTGCTATTTTTGCAGATGATACAAAATTGTGCAAAATCATCAACTCTCAGGAAGATAGTGTCATATTGCAACAGGATCTGGATAGGATGGCTATATGGGCACATACATGGCAGATGAAATTCAATGTTGACAAATGTAAAGTCATGCATTTTGGTCGTACCAATGGTCTAGCACCATACAAAATAAATGGGATACAGTTGGGAACATCAAACTTGGAGAAGGACTTAGGAGTACTCATCGACAACAAGTTAAATAATCGTACTCAATGCCAAGCCGCTGCAGCTAAAGCGAACAAAATTTTGGGATGCATTAAAAGGGAAATAAAAACTCGAGATGCTAGCATAATATTGCCCCTGTTTAACTCTCTAGTAAGGCCACATCTGGAATATGGAATTCAGTTCTGGGCACCACATTACAAAAAAGATATTGCAGTTTTAGAGCAGGTGCAGAGACGAGCTACAAAATTGATACGTGGGATGGAAGGTCTCGCTTACCAAGAAAGGTTAGATAAACTGGGTTTATTTAGTCTAGAGAAAAGACGCCTTAGAGGAGATCTAATTAACATGTATAAATACATTAGAGGGCAATATAATAGCTTGGCGGATGAGCTTTTTGTCCCTAGGCCTTCTCAAAGGACTAGAGGACATGAGCTGCGCATGGAGGAAAAACGTTTTAGCCATTTATTTAGGAAAGGGTTCTTTACAGTAAGAGTGGTTAAGATGTGGAATGCATTGCCACAGGAAGTCGTTATGGCAAACTCTATACCTGCATTTAAAGGGGGCTTAGATGCTTTCCTTGCGTTGAAAGACATCCATGGCTACAATTACTAGGTAATGCCTAATGATGTTGATCCAGGGATTTTATCTGATTGCCATCTGGAGTCAGGAAGGAATTTTTCCCATTTGGGGCTAATTGTACCATGCCTGGTGGGTTTTTTTTCGCCTTCCTCTGGATCAACAGGGGTATGTGGGGGACGGGCTGGAGTTGTACTTTGTACTGGTTGAACTCGATGGACGTATGTCTTTTTTCAGCCAAAATAACTATGTAACTATGTATACCAAAGTGACTTAAGATATCTTCGATTGGCACAATCAATCTCTGAAATCCAAATTGTATTTGAAAATCATGGCGTACTTGGAGGTATCAGAAATACATTGCATTTGGTAGTGAAAATTGGCTTTTAAGAGTGTTAAACGGCTTGATTTAATTTCCCTCGGTCAGGTCTCTCAGCTTCACTATGCCTTTTTCAACCCAGATTGACAGATCGGGGATGGTAAGAAATTCTTTACGTATTGCGTTATTCCAGAGAGGGGTAAAAGGGGACCATTGCTCATTATTGGAGAGGTAGCTACCTGCCTCATCCTATACCTGGACAGTAGTAGTCATGGGGAGAGTGATGGATGAGCAAGCCCTGGGTCCCCGAATAGGTAAACTAGCTAGGGCTAGTGGGGACCCAATGATTGCTGCTTCCAGGGCAGATGCTGGGTTATAGGGAGATTGCTCAAACCACCAATATATCATAGAGAGGACAGCTGCCCAATAATAGAATTTTAGTTTGGGAAGGGCAATTCCTCCCTGATCACCTGGGAGCTGCAAGCTGGATAAAGTAATCCGCGGGGCTGAGTTGTTCCCAATAAAGGAGAACATTGCATCAAGTGTAGTAAATAATTTGGCAGACAGTTTAACAGGAGTGTGTCTGAAGACATAAACAAACTTTTTCCACTAGCCTGCGATTTGCGATTTGCTTCTGATCGCAAATCGCAAGGTACATTAAACTCATGGAAACTGCAGCAGCAATTTCCATTAGTGTGATCCGATTGCGATGCGATTTTGGTCAAAGCGCAATCGTCGTCCTGCCGCGTTTTGTATGCGATTGAGCTGGACTATAATGAGTATAGTAGCTCAATCGCAATCGCATGGTGGAAATTGAAACGCGATTGCGATCGCGATTGGAATCGCGATCGCAATCGCATTTCATAGTGGAAAAGGGCCTTAGGCTCCCTGCACACTGCAAATCCGTTTTGCGATTCCGATTCCATTTCCGATTGCAATTCCGATTTTCCCTGAATGCAATCAACAGAAAAATGGATCAAAAAACGCAGCATGCAGTAACAATTAAAAATCGGAATCAGAATCGGATGTAAAAACCAATTAAAAATCGGAATCGGAATTGCATGCAGTGTGCAGGGAGCCTTAGGCAGGATGCACATTTTAATTAGATTTACTCGTCCAATAAGGGATAATGGTAAGGTGGCCCAGGCTCTAAGTTTATCTTTGACAAGTGTAAGTAGGGGTTCTATACTGAGAGCATAGAAGGCTTTAGCACACGGGGTAATTAGTATACCAAGGTATTTTATTTGGCTAACAATCTGCAATGGGGTATTACACGTAGTGGACGTGGTGAAGGGGTCAATGGGCATATGCAGTGCCGTCGCTGTCACTAGGCAACAATACATTTTGGCCTAGGGTGCCATGTGTGGGCGTGGGCGCTCTCTCGCCGTGTGTGTGTTATTTATTTATTTATTTTAATTATCAGGTCGCGCTGCCGGGCCGGCTGTGACAGGCAGCTCAGCCTGTCCCTCCTACTGATCCACCCCATCCCTCTCCCAGAGCGAGCAGCCGCACGCTGGTCAACTTCGGCCGCTCGCTCTGCACGGAGAGGGAGAGGGGGCGGACCAGTAGGCGGCGGAACATGTGGTGCCGCCGCCTACTGGTCTGCCCCCTCTCTGTGCAGAGCGAGCGGCCGCACGCTAGTTTGTTTATACGTGCGGTGCCGCCCCTAACTCCGCCCCCCCGCCTGTCACATGCGCTGGAACGCATCGCGTGACTTAGAGTCACAGTGTGCGAGTGTGTGTGACGGCGCACCAGGACCAGTGCCACCGCTGGCTGCGCTACACTGTGCAAACACACTGCAGAGGCGACACCTCACAGTGAGTGCCCTCTGCTTTTGATCATTTCTTATTTACCCCCCTAATTGGCCCTGAGTCCCCCCCCCCTCACACCCCATAACACTTGGCAGGCAGTGGCTCCTCTATGCTGCATACGCTGGCACATTACGATTATTTTCTGGTGAACGCTGCCGCATTACGATTTTTTTCTGGTGAACGCTGCCACATTATGATTATTTTCTGGTGAACGCTGGCCACATAAGATTACTTTCTGGTGAACGCTGCCACATTACGATTATTTCCTGGTGAAGGCTGCCGCATTACGATTATTTCCTGGTGAATGCTGGCCACATTATGATTATTTCCTGGTGAACGCTGCCGCATTACGATTATTTCCTGGTGAACGCTGCCGCATTACGATTATTTCCTGGTGAACGCTGGCCACATACGATTATTTCCTGGTGAACGCTGCCACATTACGATTCTTTCCTGGTAAATGCTGCCACATTACGATTCTTTCCTGGTGAACGCTGGCCACATTACGATTCTTTCCTGGTGAACGCTGGCCACATACGATTATTTCCTGCTGCCACATTACGATTATTTCCTGGTGAATGCTGGCCACATTATGATTATTTCCTGGTGAACGCTGGCCACCTTACGATTATTTTCTGGTGAACGTTGCCGCATTACGATTATTTTATGGTGAACGCTGGCCACATTACGATTATTTTATGGTGAATCATTGCTGCGTTATAATTATTTTATAGTGAATCATTGCTGCGTTATAATTATTTTATGGTGAATCATTGCTGCATTATGATTATTTTATGGTGAATCATTGCTGCGTTATAATCATTTTAAAGTGAATCATTGCTGCGTTATGATTATTTTATGGTGAATCATTGCTGCGTTATGGTTATTTTCTGGTGAATCATTGCTGCGTTATGGTTATTTTCTGGTAAAAGATTGCCGCATTACTTTTATCTTATGGTGAAACATTTCATCAGGGGGGCACCACACGGGGGGGGGGGGCACAGTTTTTCTCGCCTGGAGTGACAAAATGGCTAGAGACGCCCCTGGGCATATGAAGTGATTTGTGCCAGTTTATGACTAGGCCTGAGTAGGTACCCAAGGTATTAATTGAGGCAAGTACAGAGGTTAGAAATCTTTGAAGATCAGCTATAGATAGAGTAACAGGTCATCTGCGTATAATGATACTTTTTCATCTAGATTATTAATCTGCGAATCCTATGATGCCTGCCTTGGATCGGAACACTGCCGCGAGGGGTTCCATTGCTAAGGCAAAAAGCGCTAGAGATAAGGGGCAGCCCTGGTGCGTGCCCTGACCCAAGGGGAAAAAGGAAGAGACTTGATTGCCTGTTTGTACTCTGGCTTTAGGAGAGTGATATAATGCTTTAATGTATGTAATGAATTTAGCACCTAATTAAGTACTGCCCAGAGATAAGACCACTCAACCGTGTCGAAGACTTTTTCGGCATCTAAGGATGCGATTACTCTAGACCCTGAGTTGGTATGTTGTATAGAAAGATGTGTGAATAGCCTGTGAAGTTTGATATCACAGCAGGGGCGTTGCTAGCCCCAAAGATCAGTGGCACATGCCCCGGATCTATTCTGGGGTGCCCCAGATGTCCCCCAGGCAGAGTCAACTGTGGTGCCTCAATGGCGGGCATGCTAAGTGCTGTGGTGCCTCTATGTGGGAATACTGGGTGCTGTGGTGCCATGCTGGGCACTGTGATGTCTCTATGGGGGCATGCAGGGAGCTGTGGTTCTTCTATGGGGCATGCTGGGAGTTGTGGTGCCTGAATGGTAGGAGCATGGGAGGGGGTCCACTAGGTCAGGGAGTGCAATAGGGGAACTGCCAGATAACCTGGCAGCCCACCCAACAGAAAGCTAGTACTGCCAGCACAGAAGGAAGGCAACTCTGCCTAGTTATGTTTAAGTGACCCTGCCTATTTATGTGATATGCTGTTTTTCTTTGGGGGGCTTCAGCCAACATTTTTCTGGACAGGCCTAGATAGACCGCTGTTAAGTTCATGTCAATTTAGCTCCACCCATGACCACACCCACATTTTGGAGCATGGCCACACTCATTTTCCAGCTGGAGTTCCCAAAAGTGCCCCAGATCTCTTAAAATCCTAGCAACGCCCGAGTATCACAGCCTTTTCCGGGGATGAATCCTGACTGATCTCTGTGTACAATAGAAGTGATCACACTGTTTAGTCTGGTGGCGAGGATTTGGGCTAGGATTTTGCTATCTACATTGAGTAATGAAATGGGACGATAAGAGAAACATAGAGTAGGATCTCGACCTGGTAATAGCGATACTTTAACGTATTTATTATTCTATCTCAGATAAAGATGAATAAACAAATAAAATTAATAGTTATAGACAATATTTTAACATTTCGGCTGTACCTCGCCCCCTTTTTTCCTCGCATCCTTATTTGATGTATGCGTATTGCGTACATGACAGGAATCTAGCATTCCATACTACTGTAGTAGAGAGATCTGTTCAGCTGCATGCAGAGAGATAAACATGCTTACGTATTATAATGTAAGGGTGGGACACTGTTATACAATGAAAAGGATTACGTTTCCAAGGGAAATGTTGATGGGAAGAGGGCAAACATATTTCATTTCAAGAAAAGAATAGTTTAAGCTATTCATTGTCTAATCTACCTAGAAGGAATGTATATCCTAGAACATCTGATGTAAGCCAGGATGTTAAAGTGACCATGCTATTTTTTACGTATTTTAAACCTATATACCCAGTAATGATGATTAATCCAAGCTATTGCGACAAGCTTGAGTACACTGTGAGCCAAGTATGTTAATGGTTAAAGAATATCCGAGCTGGAAATAAAATTAAGCTTTACTAACCTGGGGCTTTTTTCACCCCCTAGAAGTCTATCTGGTCCCGCACTGCAGTTCTACTGCCCTCCAGAGTGCCGCTGTCCCCTCCGTAAGATTGCCGACTCCAGTTGGGTCGCGGGCTTCTGTACATGGTGCAGGTGCGCTGCGCACTTCTCATGATCACGCTCCTGTGGCTGGGAGGGTTCTGTGCTTGCACAGTTGACATGAACTGCTCAAGCACAGAACACTCCCAACAAAGGGAGCGTGATTACAAGAGGCAACCTACCTGAGGTTGGCTATCTTACAGAGGGGACAGCGGCACCCTGGAAGGCCGTAGAACTGCTGTGTTAGATTAGATAGACTTCTAGGGGCTAGAAAAAGCCCCAGGTAAGTAAAGCTTAACTTTGTTTACATCTTGGAAATTCTTTAAGGGCTCTTGCAGAGGAAAGGCTGATAGCAGTACACTTAACTGCTTGTAATCCCCTCCTGTTTGTGTGCCGGGCGCTTGCAGCCGGATGCAAGCCCCCAGCACCTGCGGTGATCTCTGCATGTGTACCTGAGTGGCTGGTAAGCAGCCAAACCTGGTAGCGACAAGAGGCACTTTTCATTGGGCTGTAACTGCACCGCTTGCCAACTGTTGACACGCTTGTGGTTACAATTGCTCTCATTTGCATGCATTATTTTGCATTCTGAAGGCTCTTAATCCTGAGAAATTAGTGACTATATTGCGTGTTAAACATGCTGTTGGTCTGAAAGAGTCCTCAATGTGGCTCTGACGATTTCTCAGTGATGATTTCCACCTGGAATGTAATTTTAACATGATGACAAGTACAGGCATTGGCTAAACAGTATTATTTCATATAACATTTGCCCTCCTCATGTATTCTTACAATAAATAGATATTTAAGCCAAACAGTGAATAAAGAAGACATAACTGGTATAAATTTTAAAGCAAACTGTGATCCAGCACTGGAACGTTCTGGAAGTTTGTGTGGATTACATGAAATCAATTCAATTTTAAAATTCTAATTATGAATAATCACAATTGTGAAATTTTTCATGAAATTTAGTGTAAGTAACATTAGCACATAGCAAGCATCCTTAGGACAGAAGGAGGAACTAAGGGTGTTCAAAGGGGGCACAAAGGGGGACAGGGGGGAAGAGGTGGTAAAGAGGGACAGAGTGGAAGCCGAGGTGGCACGGAAGGGAACACTGAATGAAGAGGGGGACAGAGGTCACACAGTAGGTTGGCCGAGGTGGCACAGAGGAGGACCCTGAGGGCAAGGGGGAACAGAGGTAACTCAGAGGGGGGCACTGGAGGCACAGGGAGACACAGAGGAGGTACAGGGAACAGAGTCAGCACTGTGGCACAGTGTTCTGACTTAAGAAGAGATTCAGGTTAAGAAAAAACTTCCTATCTCGTTTATTAACCATAGACTACTTGTGCAGCTTGACATATACACTATATAGATATACATTGCCAAAAAAACCTTTCGATCACTAAAACAGTCGTGACCCATGTGGCATGAACACAAGACCGCTGAACAAGTATTTTCTGGCATCAACACATTAGTCGCAGATACTTTAAGTTTTGATGGTTGGAAAGTGAGGCTTGCAATCGTCAGACTGGTTTTCTTAGCACATCCCATAGTTGCTCAATCGGATTAAGATCTAGGGAGATTGGAGGTCACAGAAAATCGGATTCATCAAACCATGCAACTTTCTTCCATTGCTAAGAGGGTCTGGTTCTGATGCTCAAGTGCCCTTTGTAGGCATTTTCAGCAGTGAATAGAGGTGTGAACACTGTTGATTGGTCCAATTACACAGCCCCAAATAAGCAAGATGCAATGCACTGTTTGTTCTGACACCTTTCTGTCATGGCTAGTTTTAGGTTTGCCAGCAGTCTTTCAATCCATGGGATCAGACCAGGCAAGTTAGTGTTTATTCCCCACACACATCAGTGCAGATCACTCCTGACCCTGTTCTCCTTTTAGTTTTGGTAGGTACTAGCACCACACGAGACCTGCCATTTTGGAGGTGTTCAGAACCAGCTGTCTAGCCATCAGAGTTTAGGCAATGTGAAGGTTGCGCAGATCTTTACACTTGCCTATTTGTCTTGCTTCTGATACATCACCCTCTACAGTAGAACTGGCTTTTCACTGATATATCTATTCATGAGAAAATTAATGTTATCCATTGCCCATCTATGGTATTAGTGTTATGAATATTTGTTGTATGTTTTCACATGCCTGTGTTCTATGCTCTGTCTGCATGTCACCAGCTTGAACTGAATTACACCAAAGATAGTGTAAGGAGCACAATATAGGTGTTTAATGCGATAGAGCTGTTATAATCTATATACATTTAAGGACCAAGCATGGTTTAAATGAATGATTTTTAAGCTTTCTGGACTAGTACTTTTACTAAAAGCAGACTATGGGTATTTAAGTCAGTGGTAATAATGGAACAGAAACTTGGAAACATAGTAGCTTAATATGGAAATGTTTGTGCTCAGCCAACTGTTGAGTTCACCAAGCTTTTTTTACATAGTTTGTAATATTTAACTATGTTTGTAGAACTCAGGGAGAAGCTATAATGTCATGCAACTGGTGGTGCGCATCTGAGCACAGATATATATTTATTTGAAGTATAGAACCTTAAAGGACAGCTACAGTGGGATGCGAAAGTTTGGGCAACCTTGTTAATAGTCATGATTTTCCTGTATAAATCGTTGGTTGTTACAATAAAAAATGTCAGTTAAATATATCATATAGGAAACACACACATATTTGATAAGTGAAATGAAGTTTTTTGGATTTACAGAAAGTGTGCAATGATTGTTTAAACAAAATTAGGCAGGTGCATAAATTTGGGCACCATAGAAAAGAAATGAAATCAATATTTAGTAGATCCTCCTTTTGCAGAAATTACAGCCTCTAAATGCTTCCTGTAGGTTCCAGTGAGAGTCTGGATTCTGGATGAAGGTATTTTGGACCATTCCTCTTTACAAAACATCTCTACTTCAGCCAGGTTTGATGGCTTCTGAGCATGGACAGCTCTCTTTAACTCACACCACAGATTTTAAATTATATTTGGGTCTGGAGACTGAGATGGACATTCCAGAACGTTGTACTTGTTCCTCTGCATGGATGCTTTAGTGGATTTTGAGCAATGTTTAGGGTCATTGTCTTGTTGAAAGATCCAGCCCCAGCGCAGCTTCAGCTTTGTCAGTGATTTCTGGACATTGGTCTCCAGAATCTGCTGATACTGAGTATACTGAGTGGAATCCATGCGTCCCTCAACTTTGTCAAGATTCTCAGTCCCTGCACTGGCCACACAACCCCACAGCATGAGGGAACCACCACCATATTTTACTGTAGGTAGCAGATGTTTTTCTTGGAATTCTGTGTTGTTTTTCCTCCATGCATACAGCCCCTTGTTATGCCCAAATAACTCAATGTTAGTTTCATCAGTCCACAGCACCTTATTCCAAAATGAAGCTGGCTTGTCCAAATGTGCTTTAACATACCTCAAGCGGCTCTGTTTGTGCTGTGGGCGGAGAAAAGACTTCCTCTGTATCACTCTCGAATACAGCATCTCCTCGTGTAAAGTGTGCCGAATGGTTGAACGATGCACAGTGACTCTATCTGCAGCAAAATGTTGTTGTAAGTCTTTGGTGCTGGTCTGTGGGTTGACTCTGACTGTTCTCACCATTAATCGCTTTTGTTTATCCAAGATTTTTCTTGGTCTGCCTCTTCGAGTCTTAACCACTTAAGGACCACAGTGCTAAACCCCCTAAAGACCAGGCTGTTTTATGTTTAATTGGCCACTGCAGCTTTAAGGCCAAGCTGCAGGGCCGAAGAACACCCTCCCTTTTCTCCCCATCAACAGAGCTCTCTGTTGGTGGGGTCTGATCGCCCCCCAGTTGTTTATTTTTTTTTACAAATATTTATTGTCTAGTGTTTTTTCCCCTGACAGAGGGCTTCCCCTGGAGAAGGCGTCAGTTGCATATAGACAAAGGCTATATGGCCAGCAGGGGGCACCAGCGTGCAGGAAACTCCCTCTTATCCGCCCCCCTCCTAACTAAACTGCATGCTGAATTGCTCAGCCTCAGCTTAATTAAATACTGCAGACTGGGTGTAATATATTTGCACTTCTTATTGGCTGATGGGCAGTCTACAGACTATATATAAGTGGAAGAGTGCTGTCAGGGAGTGAGCATTTCTTTTGTGTGTGTGGTAAGTTGAAGGAGTAGTGGGGGCAAGTTCCTGGTGGTGGGAGCTCTGGGGCCTGCCTGCGCTCCCTTATTGTGCTACATGCTGGTTTTGGGGTCCCGAGCAATGGCAGTGCTCTAACATGTGCACCAGTGTTTGCGTGTTTTTTTCCCCCTATTTCCCTACCTACCTCCCTCCCTCCCCGGCCAGCTTCAGCCTATCACTGCCAATCACTCACTTGTGCCTCAGGGGGACAGTCGTGTCACACGGCTGTCCCCAGTACAGCGCTGCTGCAGATCGCAGCGCTATACAATGTAATTAGACGGCAAAACTGCCGTCTAACAATCTCCTGAGCAGCGATCAGGTGGGGTGGAGCTCCGCCCCCCAAGCAGGAGATGCTTGTGCAGCCTGCGCGCAATCTCCTGCAAACTGCAGCCCCAGGACTTGACGCCAATTGGCGTTAGGCGGTCCTGGGGCTGTCGCCGCAGCCACGCCCATTGGCGTTAGGCGGTCTTGAAGTAGTTAACGTGAACTGAGCCTGTAGTCTTCCATTTCTTCAATATGTTCCTAACTGTGGAAACAGACAGCTGAAATCTCTGAGACAGCTTTCTGTATCCTTCCCCTAAATCATGAGGGTGAACAATATTTGTCTTCAGATCATTTGAGGGTTGTTTTGAGACCCCCATGTTGCTACTCTTTAGAGAAAATTAAAAGAGAAGGGAAATTTACAACTGACCCCCTTAAGTACTCTCTCATAATTGGATTTACCTGTGTATGTAGGTCAGGGGTCACTGAACTTACCAAGCCAATTTGAGTTCCAATAATTAGTTCTAAAAGTTTTGGAATCAATAAAATGACAACAGTGCCCAAATGTATACACCTGCCTAATTTTATTTAAACAATTATTGCACACTTTCTGTAAATCCAATACACTTCATTTCACTTCCCAAATATCAATGTGTGTGCCTCCTATATGATATATTTAACTGACATTTTTTATTGTAACAACCAACAATTTATACAGGAAAATCATGACGATTAACAAATTAGGGAGGGAGATACCGAGAGCCCGATATAATGTAGTATGTACTGGATTAGTGAGGTGGAAAAGGTGGTTTGTAAGAAATATACTCACAAATCTGGGTTACCGTCCAGGTAACCACTATATAGGCAGGTGGGGAGAGTTAGACCTGTCCCCACTCAAGATTAAGAAGTTGCTCTCTGTAGATTGGAAAAGCAAGGGGCCAAAACCCCTCCACCAGGGGTGGACTCAAAATGTAAACACTGTTACAGAGGCGCCAGTAGTGTAAAATATTGATAAAAGGTTTATAATAGTGGGAGGCTAGTGGTGGACTTACCTCCCCACTGTAGACACAAGACAATTCGATTTTTCAACAAAAATAATTTATTCACATACTCAAATAATTTGCACGTTTCGTGGGCACATTCCACTTCATCAGGCTATGAACAGGAGTATAATAGCTTGTATCAAGGGTAAAAAAAAGAATTTATTCACATACTCCAATAATTTGCAACGCGTTTCGTGGTCACATCCCACTTCATCAGGCTATGAACAGGAGTATAATAACTTGTATCAAGGGTAAATCAGCTTAGCGCCTCTGACAAATTCATTTTGTTGAAAAATTGACATTGTCATCTCTGAAGACCTAATCTGGAGGGCTAGCACCTTTTTTAACTCAGAGGAAGGCACAGCAAAGACTTTTCTTCCTTCACCAATTAAAGAGGTTTGGGATGGCTCAGGACGTCATGAGGACCTTCTACTCCACCACCATCGAGTCGGTCGTTTGCTCGTCCATCCTGATCTGGTACTCTGGCTCTTCTGCCTGAGATAGATACAGAATCCAGAGGGTCATCAGCTCAGCGGAGAGAATTATCAGGGAACCCTTCCCCCCTTAGACCGCATCTGCAACACCAAGCTGCAGGCTAGAGCAACAAAAATTGCTGGTGACCACTCTAACCCAGGTCATAGCTTCTTCAGACAGCTCAAATTAGGCCAGAGGCTCCGGGCCATCCCCGCCAGGACCACCAGGTGCAGGAACACTTTTTTTCCCCTCAGCCGTCAGACTCCTTAACGCTGACCATGCCCCCCACCCCCTGTGCTTCCTCTCCCAGGCCGTAGCTGCCCATGGACTGTCACTGTCTTGCTATGGGCTGTTTTACCGTTACTGTGTTATCTTCTGTTACTGTATATGTCTGTTGATCTGTAAATCTGCACTTGCAATTGCTGTGTTACTTTCACTGCGCCAAATCCAATTTGGGCACAACCCAGTCGTGCTTGGCGAAGTAAAAACCGATTATGATTTAAATTGAATTTCTGAAATAAATGGACTTTTGCATGATATTCAATTTTTTTTTGAGTTTCACCTGTACATCCATTCCCAATCAAAAAAGGTCTAGAAGCTTGGGAACACTTTCTTGATCATTCATTCCCAGATATAGAGTCATAATGAATTTTTTTGGGATATTATGAAACTGATACTGGATCACAACTTTTTTTGTGTTTGAGAGATGCTATTACAGACAAAAGCAGTGCATAACCATGGGGACAGCATGTTGCTTGACCTACACCTGGGTTTCTGGGAGGAGGTGGTAGTGAGGCAGATGTCAACCTTTAGGGAACATGTAGTCCTCTGGCTAAGACATATGGACGATATTTTATTCCTATGGAAAGGAATCCAGCTACAATCACTGGATTCATATATGTGACACCCATTATCCTCTGGCCCCTTTTACACTGTGATATTTTCATTCTGGTGCATTACCTTTTTTACCGCAGGGTGACGCTAAGGCAATGATGGGGCCTTTTACACTGGATGCGATGCGAGGCGCTGGAATCATCCCATCTGACGCTAGACCATCCGTGCATTGCTGGGGAACGTGTGGAGGACCAGAAGTCGTCTAAGTCTGTGGCCACGCAGGGGTTTTTTCAACTGTTTTTGCATCTGCGTTGTGGCAGGCATGCGCATTATTTTGTTAATACACTTCCACACAATTCCTATTTTGCCCACAGGAAGTGAGCACTAGAGAGCCTCATTTCCTGTTTGTCTTTCAGCCAGAAGGGAGATTACTGCATTTAACGTGGAAATCCCTGAAGGCTGTAATCCAATCACATCACACCGCTACCGCCACTTTACAGTGTGAAACCGGGCCTAAGGGTCTTAATAAATAACTAAATCTAAAGATATTTCATTAAATAACATTAAATGTGTAATGTCATTTGGCTTATCTTAACCTACAGTAATTTTTTAAGTTGGTGGTCCGCCATAACCGTCATCCATGAGCAAGCTAGGACCTGGCTATTTTTTGCAATATGCAGACTTCTGGGAGGTGTGGATTTTCCCACTATATGGCCTAGTGCACACCAAAAACCGCTAGCAGATCCGCATAATGCTAGCAGATTTTGAAACGCTTTTTCTTATTTTTCTGCAGCGTTTCAGCTAGCGTTTTGCGGTTTTGTGTAGCGCTTTTGGTATAGTAGATTTCATGTATTGTTACAGTAAAGCTGTTACTGAACAGCTACTGTAACAAAAAACGCCTAGCAAACCGCTCTGAAGTGCCGTTTTTCAGCAGCGAAGCGCTGGAAATAGAGAAATAGACACAACTCACCTCCCTGCGTTCCAATCGCCGCTGATCTCCGTCTCTGCATAGACGCTGATACACACGCTGCTTCCGGCTAAACAAGAAGCAGCGTGTGTATCAGCGTCTATGCAGAGACGGAGATCAGCGGCGATTGGAACGCAGGGAGGTGAGTTGTGTCTTTTTCTCTATTTCCAGCGCTTCGCTGCTGCGCGATCACTCTGCATCTGAGGGGGGAGCATGGAGGGCGGCCCGGGGAGGGGAAGAGAGGGAGAGGTCGGGCTGCCCTCCCCGCGGCTGCGGCTCCCCCCTCCATTATGGGGTGGCACCTACCTATCTCACCTATACTTGGGGGGGCACCTACCTAATCTAAACTATACTGGTCGGGGGGGGGAACCTACCTAAACTATACTGGGGGGGGGGCACCTACCTAATCTAACCTATACTGGGGCGCACCTACATAATCTAAACCATACTGGGGGGGGGGGGGCACCTACCTAAACTATACTGGGGAGCACCTACCTAATCTAACCTATACTGGAGGGCACCTACCTAATCTAAACTATACTGGGGGGCACCTACCTAACCTAACCTATACTGGGGGGCACCTACCTATCTAACCTATAATGGGCGGCAGCTACATAATCTAACCTATACTGAGGGCAGCTATCTAATCTAACCTATACTGGGGGGCAGCTACCTAATCTAACCTATACTGGGGGACACCTACCTATCTAACCTATACTAGGGGGCAGCTACCTATCTAACCTATACTGGGGGCACTTACTTATCTAACCTGTATTGGGGGCACCTACCTACCTAGCTAGCATATACCATTGGCAACTATACTGGCTACCTATATTGGAGGCACCTACCTAACTAACCTGTACTGGGGGCACCTACCTATCTAACCTATGCTGGTGGCAACTATTCTGGCTACCTATATTAGAGGCACCCACCTAGCTAACCTGTACTGGGGGCACCTACCTATCTAACTTATACCGGGGGCGCCTGCCTATCTAACCTATACTGGGGGCAACTATACTGGCTTCCTATACTGGTGACACCTACCTGGCTAACCTACACCGGGGGCAACTATACTGGCTCACCTATGCCTGGCTACCTATTATACTGGGGGGACCTATAGCTGGCTACTTATACTGGGGTGCCTATTCTTGGCTACCTATACTGGAGGGACCTATACTGAGTGCAACTAGACCTGGTTAACCTATACTGTGGGCACCCATACCTTGCTCCGGGGGGGTGCAATTTTTACACTCTCGCCCTGGGTGCAATTTAGCCTAGAAACTGCACTGTCGGTCGCTCTGCAACAGCGGATCGGTGCAGTCCCTTCAAAATAACTCAACACACAGCCAGTAATATCTAAACCACTGTCAACAAGCGTGAGTGCACTTCTAAATGAAGAATATCAAAAATGTGCTCAAACTGTCAGTATTTTGTGTGCCCACTATTATTTTCCAGCAGTTAACTCTCTTGGGTATGGAGTTCACATGAGTTCCATAGGTTGCAACTGGAATCCTCTTCCATTCCTTCATGATGAAGCTGGTGGATGTTAGGGACCTTGCAGAACCCCTCCACCTTCTGTTTAAGGATGCCCCAAGAGGGTTTAGGTCTGGGGACATGCTTGGCCAGTCTAGCACCTTTACCCGCAATTTATTTAGCAAGGCAGTGGCTGTCTTGGAGGTGTGTTTGGGGACGTTATCATGTTGGAATACTGTCCTGCGGCCCAGCTTTTGAAGGGAGGGAATCATGCTCTGCTTCAGTATGTCACAGTACATGTTGGCATTCATAGTTCCCTTAATGAACTGTAGCTCCCCAGTGCTAACAGAACTCATGTAGCCCCAAACCATGACACACCCACCACCATTGTACTCCTCACCTGGTTGCAGCCACACATCTTGGCACCATCTGAATCAAAATAAGTTTATCTTGGTCTCATCAGACCACAAGACATGGCTCCAGTAAACTATGTCCTTATGCTGGGAATACACGGGTCGATCCGGCGGCCGATTAGCTGCCAGATCGACCCCAGCCACGTCCCCGCCCGTCTTCGCGAGCACGCGGATCGATCCCCGCCGGCGCTTCCTTATCAGCGCTCGATTCCCTGCCATTGTCTGCCGGCGGGGATTGAGCGGGCGGGGGTCGAGCGGCTTGATCGGGCCAGCTGATAATATTATCAGCTGGCCGGATCAGCTGGTCGATACACGGTACAGAAACGTACCGTGTATCCCCAGCATTAGTCTTCTTGTCTTCAGCAAACTGTTTGCGGGCTTTCTTATCCATCATCTTTAGAAGAAGCTTCCTTCTGGGACGACAGCCATTCAGACCAATTTGATGCAGCATGCGGCGTATGGTCTGAGCATCGACAGGCTGATCTCTGCAGCAATGCTGCCAGCACTCATATGTCTATTTGCAAATGACAACTCCTGGATATGACACTGAGCACGTACACTCAACGTCTTCCATCAACCATGCTGAGGCCTGTTCTGAGTGGAACCTGTCCTGTTAAACTGCTGTCTGGTCTTGGCCACTGTGATGCAGCTCAGTTTCAGGTTGGCAATCTTCTTATAGCCTAGGCCATCTTTATATAGAAACAGCAAAAAAGTCCGTGCACCTTCCGTCTTGCTAAACAGTGTATATTTGCAATGGTGGCAATTCACATTTCCAATACAAACTTCTTGATGTGACATGGGTGAATCAAACATAGCGGGGAGAAAGCGATAGGCTTAGCTTACGTGTCCCCAGCGTTAAGCAGGATGAGCGCTGTGGAGGTGGGTGTCAGGCACTGGGTGGAGGAGCGACGACCGTTTCGCATCTAAGTGACGCTTGGTCACGCTGCGTACCACTAACGCAGCGTGACTAAGCATCACTAAGACACACACGTGAGCAAGCGCCAGTCAGGCGTGAAACGGCTGTAGTGCCGTCTGTTCTTCCCTTGGTCACCTTTCCCCTGCACACCTCTACACCTTCCACCATTCTGGTTTGACACATCCTTTTTCTTCTGTATGTCTAATACTGCTGGTTGTTGGCTGAAGAACTAAATTAAAAACGCTGAAAGAGACAGGTGCACAGTATTTTTTCTCCATGTGATATGTGCTTATTGTTGTGCTCTGCGCTACTCAAACTTGCTGCACATCTCTTTGTTTTGACTGTGAGCCAACTGGAAGGTGTTTTTTTAACAAGAGGTGAGGATCATCATTGTATGTACAATAAAGCAGGAGTTTTGTGAATAAGGCCCACCCTCTAGAGAAAGCAGCTGAGTGCCAGATGATATTGTTTGTTATAGTGTACTAAATGGTGGGAAGTGCTACGCCACACCTTTTAAACTTGTTACACATCTTTATATAAAGCAACAATTGTTTTTTTTAGATCCTCAAAGAGTTGTCAACCATGAGGTGCCATGCTGAACTTCCATTGACCAGCCTGAGAGAGTGTGAGAGTGATAACACCAAATTTAACATACCTGCTCCCCATTCACACCTAAAACCTTGTAACACTAACAAGAAACATGACCTCGGAAAGGAAAAAATGTCGAATTGGGTACAATTTTGACATTCTTCACTTAGGGGTGTACTCACTTTTGAGGCCAGCGGTGTAGATATTAATGGCTGTGTGCTGAGTTATTTTGATGGGACAACAAACTTATACTGTTATACAAGTTGACTACTTTACATTGTATCAAAGTGCCATTTTTTCACTGCTGTCCTATGAAAAGATATAATAAAATATTAACAAAAATGTGAGAGGTGTATCACATTTGTGAGATAATGTAATAAGAAGTTTGCCCTTTAAATCTTTTGAGTTCACCAATACATGGAATCCTTCTTATTCAAAACAGTTAATGAAATGGAAAGTTTTAACACATTTCGCTGCTGTTTTCTAGCTTAGCCCCATATTAAGTTCTTCAATTAGCTAAGTGTTTCCAAAATCTACAGATATTCATTTTTCAAGCACCAGTAATGCAATACCTATTAGCACATATCATGAGCATTAACCTGTCTTAGAAACAGTGCAGTGATGGATAGCACAAATGAATAATGCAGCTATAACCTTCATTCAACATAAAACAACTTGTTCTTTGATTTAATGAATGCGTCACAGGATTGATCCCAGATAATCTTTTCCAGCCAAGGCATCCTTATTTTTCAGGCATGCATTTTCTTTACAGATCAGCACAGCTTTGCCATTTTTTTCTATCATGGATCTGATTTCTCTCACTTGCATTTGGTGTTCAGCACTTTTACTCTAATTACTGTATGTGTAAGGTGCAGTGCTGAACAGCCATTTGGTTTACTATAATCAGGCTATATTAATTCTGAGTGGAGGCAATCAGCTGCCGCTCTTACTATACACATTTTTCATTTTCAGGACTATGACAAGAATGCAGAAACACAATGGCTATTATTCATAAAAGTGCTGTCGGTAAAATAAATCCGTGCGGGGAAACACAGCTGTCGGTATTTCAGCCTTCTGGGTGGTCAGTCATAAAAATGTTGCCTGTTGCGATAGGAGTGCGGAGATATCCCGCTGTAGGCTGTCGGTAGGCATGCGGAAACAGGAGAAGCTGGCCCAGTCCCTCCGTGCAGTGTTCTCTCTGCTGCTGCTTGGGAGGTCTGTCCCATTTACTTACATGTACTCCGCATGCTTATCGCTACATACAGGGGAGCTGTAATCCCCGTCTGCATACTGCTTGCGTTAATGTTTATGAATTTACATTTTGTTACATTTCCGCATAGAATCACCGCACAATGCGGTAATTTATTGCTCTGCTCGGGAAAGTCCGCTTTGCATGCGGAAACAGCCTTTATGAATACACATTTTGCTCAGTGGTCGGTAAAGTCGGCTGTTTTTAGCATTTCCGCATGCGGGAACGCTTTATGAATGATAGCCAATGTGTGTGATAGACTTATCTGGAGCAAGTTTTTGACACTAAGGGCTCAGACACACTAAGCTCTTGCGATTGATTAGAGCTTTGTGAACGATTTTTAAAAATCATTCTCATTCCCTTTCATTAAAATTGCAGTAAAAATTGCGTAAAAATCACTGCGATCGCGTACGTTTTTACCCAAGTTTTTACCGCAATTTTAATGAAAGTGAATGGGAGCAATTTTTAAAAAGCGCTCAGAAAGCTCTAATCAATCACAAGCGCTCAAAAAAGCGCTTATAGTGTGTCTGAGCCCTTCGTGTCAAAAACTAGATCTGTTATCTTTGCAAATGAGGCAGTCCAACACAAAGTCAAATTCAGCCCAATGTCCTGAAAAGTAAACAGAAGGGCAAAACTTTTTTTATCTGGCTGAGAATGCAATGCTGATAAGGCTTTAGTGCCGAAATCTGCTTCTGAATGAAACAGATTTTACATCAGTTTGTTTGTCATGGCTACTGTTTAGCATTCAGGCCTAAAAAATGTAAACTAAAATACAAATATTACACTCTGTTCTATGTTACTAATGATCGATTTACCATTAGTACTACCCATACAATTAATTATGACATACGTTTATTTTAATTTCAGGTTTGCTTTAACGCCTCTAAAGAGGAACTCCAATGAAAATAATGTAATAAAAAAGTGCTTTATTTTTACAATAATTATGTATAAATGATTTAGTCAGTGTTTTCCCATCGTAAAATCTTTCCTCTCCCTGATTTACATTCTGACATTTACCACATGGTGACATTTTTACTGCTGGCAGGTGATGTCAGTGGAAGGAGATGCTGCTAGCTTTTTTGGCAGTTGGACCCAGCTGTAAACAGCAGTTATTTCCCACAATGCAATGAGGTTCACAGACAGGAAACTGTCAAGACCATGGTCCTGACATCCCACTGTGGGAGGGGTTTCACCCCAAGATCAGTCATACAGAGCCCCCTGATGATCCGTTTGTGAAAAGGAAATGATTTCTCAATGGGAAAGGGGGTATCAGCTACTAATTGGGATGAAGTTCAATTTTTGGTCACGGTTTCTCTTTATATCTCCTTTCTAGTCTTCTGTTTCACTAAAGGGCCCATTCACACTAGGAAATCGCAAAACGCTAGCAATTACCTCTACAGTTTTGCAGGAGTGATTTTTCCGCGATAAACATGGAAAAATCACTGGACGAATAGCATTTTGGGAGCGATTACGATTAGGGGTTCTATACATGCTAATCGCGATCGCTCCAGAATTGCCGGCAAACCGCTGCAGGTAACGCGTTTGCAATTAGCGATAATCACAAAACGCCCGCGATTGCGGCAGTGAAAACACTGCCATAGGGTAGAATAGGAGTAGCGTTTTGTAAAAACGCTAGCGGTTTGTGGTTAGCGAGATTCCCGTGTAGATGTGAGCGGGGCCTAAAGCTATCTTAATAACACTCGCAGATGACTAGAGAAAAAAAAAAGAAAATGCAAATTATTGTTAACACAGCAAGAGATGCTAAACACCCTCTAAACCTTCATTTAAATGACAACTGAAGCGAAAAGGGATATAGAGACTACCATATTTATTTATTTTTAAACAATGCACATTGCCTGGCTGCCCTGCTGATTCTCTGCCCGTAATACTTTTAGCCATAGACCCTGAACTAAACTGCAGATCTGAGTGACAAAAATCTGACAAGATAAGCTGAATACTTGTTTCAGGTGTGTGATTCAGACACTACTGCAGCCAAAGATTGACATGGCTGCCAGGCAACTGGTATTGTTTAAAAGGAAATAAACATGGCGGCATCCATAGGTCTCTCACTTCATTTGTCCTTTAACCGCGTGCCATTACAAGCAGTCTTTACACAAACTTAATTTAAAAAGACAACACTTTTTCTTAGCCGTCCTTTAGTATCATTAATTTAATAATACTCTGCCTCCTGTCTCCCGTTCCAGATAAACAAGAGGCAGTTTATCTAGGCTATAGAGATCCCAGGGCGAGGGTGTATAAATTGCGCCTGCCCCTGTAGACTTGGGCACACTATTGCGATGCAGTGGCCAGTGGTGCACCCTGGTATTAGGTAACTCCCTCAATATAGCTAGAGAGAGTTGACCCCTGGTATTAATTAGCCAGAGGCAGCCCCCCATGTAGGTAGTCAAGGCCCTCCCCTTGTAGGTAACCAGAGAGCCCAGCCCATTGTAGGTAGCCAGGGAACCCCTCATGTAGGTAGCCAGACAGCCCCCTGTTAAAGTAGCGAGAGAGTTTCCTATTTAGGTTTCCAGAGTGCTCCCTGTTTAGGTTGCCAAAGAGCCCCCTATTTAAATAGCCAGAGTCCCCCATTTAGGTACCCAGAGAGCCCCCATATAGGTAGCCAGAGAGCCCTCCTTTTAGAGAGCCACAGAGCCCACCATTTAGATAGCCAGAAAGCCCCCACTTTAGCTAGCCAGAGAGCCTCCTGTTTAAATATTATTATTATTATTTTTAGTATTTATAAAGCGCCGACATATTACGCAGCGCTGTACAGTGTATATATATATATATATATATATATATATATATATCCAGAGAGCAGCGGGGGGGGGGGCATGCAGAGAGCAAAGCGGAAGGGATTATAACTCATCATTCTGAGATCCACATGCACCACATCTCCTTCCTGATCCTAGGCATTCATCTCAATGGTAACAGGTAGCCCCAAATAGAGATGTCGCGAACCTCCGATTTTCGGTTCTCGAGCCCCGTTCGCGAACTTCCGCGGAAGGTTCGGTTCGCGTAAAAGTTCGCGAACCGAAATAGACTTCAATGGGGAGGCGAACTTTGAAAAATAGAAAAAATTATCCTGGCCAGAAAAGTGATGGAAAACATGTTTCAAGGGGTCTAACACCTGGACCCCCAGGTGGCGGAGTAGAATAGACACCAAAAGTCCCGGGGAAAAATCTGGATTTGGTGCAAAGCAGCGTCTTAAGGGCAGAAATCACATTGAATGCTAAATTGCAGGCCTAAAGTGCTTTCAAACATCTTGCATGTGTATACATCAATCAGGGAGTGTAATTAGAGTACTGCTTCACACTGACACACCAAACTCACTGTGTAACGCACCGCAAACAGCTGTTTTCGTAGTGACGGCCGTGCTGGACTGGTGCGCAACATGGCCAGAGTGCAGGCCATGGCAGTTTTCCAGCCCATATGGTCGCCGAGCTGTGGTAGCTCAATGATAGAACAACAGTGACTGTCCAGCTGATCAAATTTGGTCTGTCCACAATGGAGCAACGACCTTATTATCTTCTTGTATGTAGGTAGGCATAGGTAGGAGTCCCAGTATAGGTAGGTAGGCATAGGTAGGAGTCCCAGTATAGGTAGGTAGGCATAGGTAGGAGCCTCAGTAGTTAGCTAGGCATAGGTAGGAGTCCCAGTATAGGTAGGTAGGCATAGGTAGATCCCCTAGTATAGGTAGGTAGGTAGGTGTCCCCGTATAGATAAGTAGGTGCCCCAGTAGTTAGGTAGGCATAGGTAGGTGTCCCAGTATAGATAGTTAGGCAGGGCCTGGCTGGCACAGTAATAACAATTACCAAGGTCCAGCTGCAACAGATAGGGCTGTATAATGTCAGTGTCAGTGAACAACACACACACAAAAAAAAAAACACATCAGGAAAACATTAGCTGTCAAAAGAGCTGTTGAGGGGTGCTATTTTAGCAATAACAATCAGCCAGGAGCAGGCCAAGAGCCTAACTAATCTTTCCCTAGGAGAAAAAATCTGCAGCAGCTCTCCCTAGTCTGTCTATTTGCAGCAGGCAGACGAGTGACTGTAATGGCCGCCGGAGGCTGCCTTATATAAGGGGGGGGGGGGCTCCAGGGCTTAGTGTAGCCTGAACGGCTACAATGTGCCTGCTGACTGTGATGCAGAGGGTCAAAGTTGACCCTCATAGTGCATTATGGGGCGAATCGAACTTCAGCAAAAGTTCGCCTGGTCCAGGCGAACGCGAACCACCAAAGTTCGCCTGGAACCGTTCGTCGGCGAACCGTTCGCTACATCTCTAGCCCCAAATATAGCTAGACAGAGGTGGGTGGCCCCCAGTATTAATTAGCCAGAGGGAGGCCTGCCCTGTGTAGGTACCACAGAGCCCCCGTTTAGGTAGCTAGAGAGCTACCTATGTAGGTAGCCAGAGAATCTCCTGTTTAGGTTGCCTGAGAGCCCCCCGTTTAGTTTGCCAGAGGGTCCCCCTGTTTAGATAGCCAGAGAGTCTTGTTAAGGTAACCAGAGAGCCCCCCTATTTTGATAGCAACAGAGCCCACCATTTACATAGCCAGAAACCCCCATTTATATAGTCAGAGAGCCTTTGTTTAGATATCCAGAGAGCCGGGGGGGCATATGCAGAGTGCGCAGCAAGAGCAGTTATCACTCACCTCTCTGAGATCCACAAGCACTGCATCTCCTTCCTCGTCCTAGGTGTCCCATCTTGCTGGTAACAGCGCCTCGCTGCGCCCTCTGCTTGCGTCCCCGCGCTTGCACCCTGAGCGATGTGCCATCATGCCCTTGCATTTTCAGTTTCTGCTACAGTCTGCTGTGGGGAATTGCCAAAACATAATACATCTATTCAGGATAGAAAGAGTATTATGCTAACCAACTGACCCCTAATAGACCAAAAAGGATCCACATAGTACAGGCTAAAAGTTTTCACAGTAACACAAATGTATTTTTTTTTTCAAAATTTGCTGATTCAGCATTTTTTTTTACATATTATTACCGTAAACTGAAGAACAATTTTCAACAGTTTATAAGTCTGAAAGGATTGAATTCGCAAATGCATTTAATTCATGCATAGAGTCAATATTTGTGTATCCACTCTATTGTTATGAACTATATTTTTGAACTACTAGGAAATATAATGCTATAAATCATGCATCACAAGGAATTAAAATTAATCCAATAATGTCCAACATCACAAAAAAAGTAGATTTGTAAAATGGACTTACAAGAATGGGTCTTACCTGTAGGGGGAAAAATTGCCCAATTTAGATACTAACCTCAGTAGAAGGAAGCCTCTGGATAATCCTTCCTTGTCCCTCTCCACCTTGCCATTCCAATGCTGGGACCCTTAGAGCCTCCTCAACAAGGGCTTGTCAACAGAGCTACAGGTGTAGACAGGTTGCCCCTGCGCCGTAGAGCGGAGTTGATCGATTCCATGCTACTGCGTAGGCATGAGCCTGAGCCGTCGTTCACCTACAGGAGCATGGACGCAAGCATTTAGAAGCTACCGGCTAGATGTGGCGGTCTGGAGGAGGACGTGGGAATCCAGTGACTTCCTTCTACCAAAGGAAGTATGTGACTTTTCTATTTGTGTTAACTCACATGCACTGAGGAGGACCAAAAGTCTGAACCAGGCTGACTACATGTGGGGTTGATGTGGCTCTGTAAAATTTAAAGCTATAGGCGTGCTATATACCCGCAGTTCTGGATGCAAGCCTGGCTTCAAGGGAATAAAGAAATGATTTGCATATTTAGTAGCGGTGCATTGTGGGTAACCAAAGATGTTCACTTAAAGCTGAATTATAGCAAGTACATTCTGTTTTAAGAAGGCAAATTACACCAAGCATTGCTTTTTAGTAGGAAGGCGTTTCGGTTACTTTTAGTCCCCTATACTTTCCTAGTGGTTTGGTTCACCCCAAGCTGCTTGGTTACTTTGTTTTAAACTCACAGGTTTGCTTAAACATTGTGAAATATTGTATGAAAATTGCCAGACCAAGCATGCAGAACTGATATTTTTCATTTCATAAAAAAAAGTATATGGATTGAAAAAAATAAAAGATGACATTCTATGCTAAATGAATGACCAATTATTTTTTTATTAAAAACCTCTGAGCACTTATGTCATAACATAAATTAGACATTTATTAGACATTTATCCCCTTTAAAAGGCACCTTTACGTGAGAGGGATATAGAGGCAGTGATCCATTCTCATAGTAAAATTTTACAAATCCACTTTATAGTTACCTCTCCACTCCTTATTATAATGTATATATCACTACTTCTGAGCCTCAGGCAGCATGCCTATATGCCAATGATGGTTATGCCAATGGAGCACTGTGATAGGAAGAAGCTGAGCAAAGAAGTCACAACAATACTTACGCAGCATGCTCTATCCACCAATGCCTGTGGTGGGGGCCGGCAGCTATAACAGGAGACATTTGTATAACCAAGTGCAGAAAAAAGACCTGCAACTTGCAGGTCAGTAGTGTTAGTGCTGGACTAAATCGCTGCACAGGAACAGTAGATTGGCAATGAACATGTCCAGTAATAAATAAAGCAAAAATTCCTAACAGAACCTACCGTAATCTACGGGCCCAAAGATGTCTCCAGACAACTGCCAAGTCAAACACATTATTTCCAGCTCTCAATACTTCCTCCTTCACAGTCAGGAGGTAGTAGCTGGAGAGCGGGAACACACCATCAAGGCCAGCGCATGTAGGCTGCATCATGGGTGAGTTAAAACTTCCCCTGCCACAGTCTGCTGTGCTTGAAATTCGAGGACTGTTCGAATTCATTTGGAACAGCATTCTGCTTCAGAACACTCATCACTAGTTAAGAATCCTTCTGGTCCTTGTTTTGCCTCTCAGTAATATTTTTACTTTGAATAAGTGTTATTCACCAGCAGGTGGCTTTTTGCTGAACTAGCCCTGCAACTCCCTGTTCTAATTGCAGTGGTATCTTGTGCCATGACTGTGCATATTTCCACTGTCCACCAGCACATGGCTCTGGCATCAATTTTGACAATCAGCAGCTGGGCAAGACAGGCAAAAATGGCGCAGGAAATGTGGGCGCATCAGGCGTAGCCATAGGCTGTAATGTGAATTATGGCTATGGAGGCAATAAGCCAGTAATTTGGGGGCCTACTATAAAAAAAGCATAATTTCGCTGCCAGCAGTAGTTAGCCCAGAGTCCACGGCGGCCTGGAGGGGGAATAGAACTCCTTCTGAACTTTTGCAGGAGCAGGGCGAGCTGTTTTTCGGCTTTACCCTGCATCCAAATGTCCTGTCACCTTAATTAGATGAACAAACCACTGTGAACTGTACAGATCCTACATCCAGTACGAAGTTCCCAGAGCTTGTTTTGCACAGGCCCACGTATGTTGCTGCGGCCTGCTGGATTCTTTATATACGACCTGTGTATGTCTGATCTTGTTCCAGTCTTCTGTACTAGTCTTCAGTACTGTATTAGGTTAGGTTCCGGAAGGTTGAGGGGGGGGGGGGGGAGTGAAATCAGGAATATTGAATACTAACCTGATGTAATTTCCCTTGCCTGGTTAACTCCATCACAGCATCACAGATAGGATAAGAACTGCGCATCTGTATGCTGTCATGGAGTCACCAGGGAAAGTTGCATCATGCGCTACGCAAGCAGCATAACGAACATTACCATAGTAACAATCGCACTGCTTATGTCCTGCAGTTGGTGCTAATTGCGCAACACACAGTACTCTACTGCCATAAGTACCAGTAATATTGCTGTGCACTGCTTGCACATGGAAATATTAACAGTTTGTACATACACCACCTTGTTATCTGTTGGATGTTCTGAAATGTCAAGTGGCGGTTTATTTGTATTTACTGTCATAGTGGATCTATCTGAAAATGGCGCCTGAGAATAATGGCGCACGGTGTTGCCGCTAAGCCGTTTGTCGCTTATCACTATTTAACATTAAAGCCTCATCGTTATTTAGCGTTAATACACAGAACCCTCTCTGTACCTATCCCTAACCCCTAAACCCCACTGGTGGTGCCTAACCCTAACCACCCCCCTGGTGGTGTCTAACCCTAACCACCCCCCTGGTGCTGCCTAACCCTAAGACCCCCCTGGTGGTGCCTAACCCTAAGGACCCTTTAACACTTAATCAGTTGCTCTCAGTTATAACTGAAAGAAAAATGATATTTAAAGTAATGCCCATGTTTTCCTATGGCACCTTTCACACTTAACGCGTTTTAACTGAAATGTTTTTCTCAATGCACTGCTATGGAAAAAACCCGTACTAATGTGTACCAACGCACACAAACGCACACCAACTGATTAAATGTAAAAGCGCCCTAAGACCCTCCTGGTGGTGCCTAACCCTAAGACCCCCCTGCTGGTGCCTAACCCTAAGACCCCCCTGGTGTTGCCTAACCCTAAGACCCCCCTGGTGGTGCCTAACCCTAACCACCCCCCTGGTGGTGCCTAACCCTAACCACCCCCCTGGTGGTGCCTAACCGACCCTCCCGGTGGTGCCTAACCCTAACCTTGACAGTGTTACATTAAATCCATTCACCGTTTTGCAGTTAAATAATGTCTGCAGTTTGGCTTATGTAGGGCGCTATTGATAAATAACGTTACTGTGCGCAATAACGTCTGCTGTTTGGCATATAAATGGCACTATTTATAAATGACGTTAGTGTGTGCCGTTTTTCTTCTTTTTTCCCTGTGCGCCATTATTATGCAGTACTAACGATAATAAGTGATAAGCGTATCTTTTTAATGCGGCGCCATTTTTATGCATAGGCGCCATTATTCACTGATCCGGTCATAGTTACATATGGTTCTGGGTCACCATGAGCTATATGGGAATTATATTATTGTATATGATCTAAACCAATTTCCTCTATTCAGGAGTATTTTAATACTTGTTAAAGGAAAACTGTATTAGTTATTGTATGATTCGTTGTATGGCTACACGTGGTGCTATAATAATATTAGTAATAATCAGGGCTGTGGAGTCGGTAAAAAAATCCTCCGACTCCTCAGTTTAGGATTCCACCGACTCCGACTCCTCGACTCCGACTCATCTAATTTGAATATTACAATTTTGTTGATTGCAAGTATGTAACATGAAATTCGTCTCTTAACTGTCAACGCTTAGGAATTTTAAAGGACAACTGAAGTGAGAAGGATATAGAGACTGCCATATTTATTACCTTTAGGCTGGTTTCACAGTGGGACGTTACAGGCGCACGTTAGAGCAGCCTGTAACGCAGCCCACCGCACAGTGATGAAAAATCAATGGGGCTGTTCACAGTGCGGACGTTGCGTTACAATGTAACGCTGCGTCACAAGACAACGTACTGCATGCAGTACTTTGGACGCGGCTGAGCCGCGTTAGACTGCTTGCACATGCTCAGTAATGTTGGGGAGGAGCAGAGAGCGGCCAGGCACATGGCTAATTAATATGCACTGCACGTTATGACGTGCAGTGTTTACTTCCTGGAGCAGCCGCTCTGTGCGGCGATTGGCCGGCGGGACCACGTGATGCCGCATGCGCACAAGAGTACGCATCACGGCATCACTGACGCCAGAGTGAGCTGCACAACGCGGCTCACTCTGACGTCCAGATCCAGCACCACCAGGCGTTGAGTTAGGGGGACGTTATGCGACCTTAACGCCCCCTCTAACACAACGTCCTGGTGTGAAATTAGCCTTAGTCATAGACTAAAACTAGTCCTTGGTAAGAGTATTGTAAAAAGTACAGACCGGAACAAAGAACATCTATCAGGCCCTAGGCAATGTAACTGTGGGTACATGTACGAGTGATGTGCAGATACTCTGCAGGGGAATAAGGAGATTCTTCCTCTATTACACATTCTTCATGCACAATCTGAACAAGGTTTATGGGTGATAGACAACACCTCTGTGTTCAATGTGCACAACATTCTCAGTGGATTCCCTGCAGCTCTGTGGAGAGTGCATATGTAGAGTATAGTACTACTGTGTAACAAAGTAAACCTGAGACAAATTAAATTAAAGTTTTATACATACCTGGGGCTTCCTCCAACCCCCTTCAGGCTAATCAGTCCCTCGCTGTCCTCCTCCGCCACCTGGATCTTCTGCTATGAGTCCAGGTACTTGAGCCAGTCTGGCGTAGTGCGCATGCACACACTCCGCTGCTGGGAGCGTACTACACCTGCGCAGCACTATTGAGCAGATGCAGAACGCTCCTTGCTGTGGAAGCGGCACGCGGACGGACTGCGCTGACTGGCTGAATTACTGGGACTCATAGCAGAAGATCCAGGTGGTGGAGGTGGACAGTGAGGGATTGATTAGCCTGAAGGGGGCTGGAATAAGCCCCAGGTATGTATAAAACTTTACTTTTCATCCTTCTCAGGTACCATTTAATTCATAGTCACCAAACCAAATTTTAACAACATATCAAATTCTTTGAGCAAAGAGAGTGTATAATTTGCATAAATCAGAATCAACACAGAATTATTTCCATCTCGTTGACCATCTCTATTAGTGACACAGCTACACATCAGGATTTATACTTACAGCATAGATGTTATTTCCTATATATAAGAGATTCCTGTGTACACATCATATATAGTCACAATCAGATGTGTATATCTGACTTTAAAAATACGGGGACTGCTTTATTGAAGCAGCACAAGTAACTCATTTTGATTGGTTTATTTCGTTTTTGTCAGGGCCGGCCCTAGACTTTTTGCCGCCTGAGGCAAACTTCGAAAAAATCGCCGCCCCCCCAAGCCGTGGGTGGGGGGCCGTCGAGCTGGAGGGGGCAGCGGGCAGGAAGGCGGTATTTGGCACAGTGGTGGGGAGGGGGTTCAGACCCCCCTCCCTCGCCTGGGTCCCCCTATCTGCGCTCCCCCTCCAGCTTTTAGTCGCTACTGATAAGAGGCAGCTGGCAGGGATGACTCACCTCTTCCGCGTTCCAGCATGCGTTTTACTGTCATCACTTCCTGCAATGCCGTCCACTTACAATACAGTGGGCGGCATTGCAGGAAGTGACAATAGAACGCACGCTGGAACGCGGAAGAGGTGAGTCGTCCCCGCCCGCTGCCTCTTACCAGTAGTGGCTAAAAGCTGGAGGGGGAGCGCAGATAGGGAGACCGAGGCGAGGGAGGGGAGGTCCGACCCGCCTCCCCACCACTGTGCCCAATACCCCCTTCCTGCCCGCTACCCCTTCCAGCTCGGTGGACCCCCACCCGGACCGGTTGCCGCCCCCCCAGAAGTGCCGCCTGAGGCAATTGTTTCACCCCGCCTCATGGGCGGACCGGCCCTGGTTTTTGTGGACTAAGCACAGCTATTACTGTATGTAAAAATTATTTATGATGACGATTATCTGAGAAATAGCACATTTTATCATATTTTCGATTTTAATTACAGTTTAAATTCATTAGGAGTCGGAGTCGGTGCATTTTTCCCGACTCCGACTCCAGGCACCCAAAATTGCCCCGACTCCGACTCCACGACTCCAACTCCACAGCTCTGGTAATAATAGTAATAATAAAAAATTCCTCATCAGGCAGATCACATAATCAAACATTCCTACACAACAAATCTGGCATTTGTGGTGTAACTGCAGCTGAACATTTTCCGATAATGAAAACGATCTTATTCTTCATCAAGCATTCAGAAAATGCAAATACTAAAGCAAGCTGAGTACAGTTTACAAGCTGAGTGCTTCAGTAGTAAAATGATCCGAGATTCGGATCAAAGATCCGGATCTTTTCAATGATCCGATTCGAATCATCCGGATCATTGAAAAGATCCGAACTTCCCATCTCTAAACTCCTGTGCAATTGCATTGCACAATCCCGGAATACGCAGCCTATTTGTATTGCACTACAAGTCCCGGCATGCATTGCAGCAGAGACGTCGCTCTCCCGTATACCTGTGCAGGGTGAAGGCGAGGCTTGACGCGCGCGTCTCTCCACCACCATTGTTGCTGTACTTCCGGCCTGATCCAATCTGCTCCTTATTAGAAAAGGAAGGTGTACGCTCAGCGCTGCTCCCGGTAAGCTCGTATGCCTCATCAGAGTGTGCTGGGGTGTAAGCCGTACCGTGCTAGACGTGATCGGAAGACAGCGGAGACCTGTCAGTGTGCGGAGAGGCTGCAGCCAGCTCATCTGTCAGTGCAGACAGCAGCCCACTGCTGGAGCTGTGTGATGGGTGCTCTGGCTGCACTGCCTGTGTCAGATGGAGAAGTGATGTGCTCTGTAGTGTGTATTGTATAGGCAGCTGCTCGCTCATCCTTCTGTGCTTTGTATTGTGCTTGTTATCCACATTCGCCTCATCCATGTCCATCAATTCTTTTCATGTCAGGCAGGGATGAAAGTCCACCTATGGAACGTTTCCAGAAAGTATGTTAATGATAACATGTATGTATGTATGTATGTATGTATGTATGTATGTATGTATGTATGTATGTATGTATGATGTGAAGGCACATTTTGTCTGAATGATTAGTGGAATGCCTCTGCATTGTTTTGTTCCTGACCTAAACACAGCTACAATAGACATTCTTGTAGTGCTGTGGTGACAGTACATCCCAACAGATAACTACCGGTAAGTGTGCTGTCAATCAGGCTGTTTGCAAAAAAAGAACTGCAGGGTGGTTCTCTGGAGGAGAGTCATTGGAGAAAATAAGCGGCCTGGCCTTATGTGATGAAGTCCATTTGCAGCAAGAGTTTATTATAGAGATGAGCATTAAATTAGACTTCCCAACAGTTTTTTTTGTTTTTGTGTGAGGGGTGTGTTGTATTTTTTTTAATAGGACAGCTGGGAAGTCTTAAAACAGAGTTTTTAGTTAGCGGCAACCCAGTGAAGCGATTCTGGAATCGATTTTATGCGGAAATGGTGGGATTATTTTATAAAGCTGCCCACTAATGATACAATCTTACCTCTTCTATGTAATATGAAGGACTACCTAAGGCATCCATTCAATGTATATTCATTCAATTTACTCTTCTACTACATAAAGTTGGGAACACTGTACAATCAGGATTGTATCATTAGTGAGCAGTTTTACAGCATGACAGTACGGTTCTGCATTAACTGTATGCAGTGCCATTTCTTTTGTAAAAGGCATGCATTTTACTGGGTATTGCAGTAGTCCAGTCTTGATATAATGATGATGTTGATCATGAACTAAAGGTGGGTACACACATCAGATAAAAGTCTTTGGAAAATGAAAGACCACAGACCAATTATACCCCCTTCCATGTGAGTATAAGAGCTATACCTACACAGTTGATTCTATTGAGCTGAACTCCCCATCAGATAAACATCTTTGCAAGATGCTTTACACAAAGATGCTGTACACATGCAACAGATCAGTATCTGCAAAAGATCAGTTCCTGCAAAATATATCCTGCAAATTGCATTCATAGGCTATGATATCTGCAGATCTCATACATACCTTGTTTACCAGACATTCATCTGCAGATCAGATCCACTAGGATGATACTTCAGATCTGCAGATAATTGTCTGATCTGGAGATGAATGTCCTTTAACCTCTTTACCACCAGCGGTTTGTGTATCTACGCCCCTTTTAACACTCTTTCTTCACCAAGGGCGTAGATACATGCACCTACCGCCGCTGTCCGTGCTCCCGCTCGCTCATGCGTGTGCTCCCATGCTCGTGCACATCGCCCGGAGATCAATGAACGGGAAAAACCGTTCCCGTTCGTTGATCTAAGCCCCCCAGCAATGATAGCCTGCTTCTATGAGAAGCAGCGCGATCATTGTGAAAAAAAAAAGTTTACCAGCTTCATAACACTTCCTGTAAGCGTACTTCCTGCACTTATAGGTCGCATGCACAAAAAATTACTGTGGCCAAAACTACACCCAAAACCATTTTTCATGTATAAATACATGGTTTTATATTATAAATTAACTCCTTACCTCCCACACTCCCCTATTATTATTATTATTATTATTATTATTATTATTATTATTATTGATAATAAAAGGAAAAAAAACTACACAAAAAAAAATACATAAATAGTTACCTTAGGGACTGAACGCTTTAAATATTTATGTCAAGAGGGTATAACACTGTTACTTTATAAACTGTGGGCTTGTAATTAGGGATGGACGCAAAACTGTAAAAAAATGCACCTTTATTTCCAAATAAAACATTGGCGCCAAACATTGTGATAGGGACATAATTTAAAGAGTAACTGTCGGGCTGCAGAAGCTAATTTAAACCTCTATTCTCCTGTGTTAAACAGTTTAGAAGGAAGCCCAAAAGCAATTAGTGAAGATAAAAATCTCAGTTACCTTTGATGTGTGCTTATCAGCAAGGCTGTTATTCTTAAGAAGACGCAAGCCGCATACCATACTGCAAAGCATTCTGGGGCTCTCCCCTCGGCTGCTAATGAGACGTTACAGCAGCTTGTAATCGCGTAGCACTGATAAATCTCGGGCAGAGTACACTGCAGGAGTCAGCTATTGTTCCTAGCCACATGGCTCATTAATATTCACTGCACACTGTGTTATTTAGTACCAGCTTATCTGTGATCAGGAAGCAGGCAGGACATGACGACACATTTGACAGAAAAACATGGAGCCTGCCATGAGCTGTCAGGAGCATCTATCTCTGCATATACTATATACAAATTCTGTGAAATCCAAACGTGGACAGTGAAATGCATATGTAATGTAAGTACAGCCAATCTTTAGCTACTGATATATGTGTTTATTTTCTCTGAGACCTTATACCTAACAGCTCCTCTTTAAACAGTGTAATAACCGGGACAAATGGGCAAATACATTTCATGAATAGAATTACAGTAGCATGCATTACTTAAAAACTATAATGGCCGAAAACTGAAAAAAAAACAATGATTTTTCCCACATTTTTTTTCTATTTTCCCATTAAAACACATTTAGAATAAAATAATTCTTGGCATAATGCCCCACCTAAAGAAAGCCTAATTGGTGGCGAAAAAACAAGGTATAGTTCATTTCATTGCGATAAGGAATGATAAAGTTATAGATGAATGGATGGAAGGAGTGCTGAAAGGTGAAAATTGCTCTGGTGCTCAAGGGGTAAAACCCCTCAGTTGTGAAGTGGTTAAACAAGGTGTGTATGAGATCTGCAGATATCATAGACTATGAATGCATTTTGCAGGAACGGATCTTTTGCAGGAAGTGAGCTTTTGCAGATACTGATCTGTTGCATGTGTACAGCATCTTTGTGTGCAGGATCTTGCAAAGATTTTTATCTAATTGGGAGTTCAGCTCAGTTTATGAAACCATGACTTCGACTCCGGGTACTCAAAATGGTTCCGACTCCTCGACTCCGACTCCTTAGCCTAATTCTTAAAAGGGCTGTAGATTTTGTGCAAAAATCAACCGACTCCTCAGTTTATGAAATCAACGACTCCGACTCCGGGTGCCCACAATTGCCCCGACTCCTTGACTCCAACTCCGACTTCACAGCCCTGTCTCATACTTCATGGAAGGAGGTAAAATTGGTCTGTGATCTTTCATTTTCCAAAGACGTTTATCTGATGTGTGTAACCACCTTAAGATTGGCTGGTCTTCATGGGGATGAGACTATTTATTTTCAGTGTTCCTGCGATGAAAACTACAGGATTTCACAACAGCACAGATTGGAGTTTTCCATTAACTGATGAACCGAATGCGATCTCATGGACAGAGCTAGATAGGTCTTAGGTTTCATACACACATGAAATTGTGGCCAATTTTACCACCTCTATGAAATATGAGAACTTGCCAACACAATCTGCTCATAGAATTAAAAATCTGTTGGCCCTCATACTACATGGAAGAGGTAAAATTTGCAAATCAAAATTGGATGTTTGTATGCACGTTTAGGCCGCTTTCATATGGGCAACTGAACTGAGCTCTTGCCAAGCAGTTCAGCATCCCATATGCCATCTAGGCCTTCTCAAAGAACTAGACTAGAGGACATGATCTGCGCATGGAGGAAAAACGTTTTAGCCATTTATTTAGGAAGGGTTTTTTTTACAGTAAGAGTGATTAAGATGTGGAATGCATTGCCACAGGAAGTAGTTATGGCAAATCCTATACCTGCATTTAAAGGGGACTTAGATGCTTTCCTTGCATTGAAAGACATCCATGGCTACAATTACTAGGTAATGCCTAATGATGTTGATCCAGGGATTTTATCTGATTGCCATCTGGAGTCGGGAAGGAATTTTCCCTTTTGGGGCTAATTGAACCATGCCTTGTAAGGGTTTTTCCCGGATCGTCACTCGGACAGCACCCCTGGATGAGACCCGTCTCCCTCCCCACCGTGGACAGGAAACTGCAAGATAAGAATTTGCATAAGCACTGGCAGCCTCCTACATAAAAGGTACCTACTTGCTACTATACCTCAGTATAGTTTCCTGTCCCGGACGGAAGCGGAGGGAGAGGTCTCCAGAGGTGCCATCCGTGTCAGTCGGCAGGGGCAGCGGTTAGCGGGACTCCGGATAGAGCTGTGCAGTGCATAGTGCAGAGTCCTGCAGCGTATGGGAGGCTTCTCCAGCATTGGCAGCAGTATTATGCGCGCAGGCGCGCGCATGGAAGAATCTACTTCCGGGTCACCCGGAAGTAATCACGCGCTGGCGTCCCGCGTGATCTGAGGTCTGCTGGGCGGCAGGGGCCGCGGCGCAGGAAAACTTATCAGCGAAAACAGCTGATTCCAGTTTGGAGAAACAATTGCCTGACCAATTAAGCGGCAGGGGCCGCGGCGGTGAAATGAAATCAGTACGAAACACTGATTCATTAAGGTATGTGAGGCTGATTAGTTTGATTACACTGCAGGTGCAGCATTAATTGTTTCAGCTGGGTCTTTCTTTCTATATATGTGCTAATAGTCCATGAATCAGTGTTTGATGTTTGATCATGGAGGACGCCTCTAGTTCAGCTCCTTTGCAGTCTGCTAAGTCTGGACAGGACCCCTCTCTGGCAAGTAGATGTGGTACTTGTGATACTCCTGCTTGATTGCTTATGTATGAGAAGCCATAGTAATAGTTGTCCCTTGTTTGTGTTTTTTTCATAGCCAAAAAAGCATGACAAGTTGGACAAATCTGACAAACCTGCTACTCAGTCCGGTCAGCATGGTTCAAGCAGATCTGAGAAAAAGTGTGCAATTTGTGGCAGTCGTGTATCTTCATCATCATCTAAAAAGTTATGCCAAAACTGTACAGAAAAAGTGGTTAAAGAGGAGTCACCAGTGATATTTAAGGATTTGATGGGCTGGATGCGGGCTGAAATGTCCACTGCTATAAAGGAAATTAAGGATTCGGCCATTGCTTCCACTTCCTTAGTCGCGTCTGACCTTTCTGGAAATAGTGGGAATATTGACGCAGTACCAGCTATTACTACCCCTACATCTCCTGTGTTAAATCTATCCCAACCGGGACCTAGTGGTTCTAAACGCAGGAGGGAAAGTGACTTAGAAGGATCAGAATTGTCTGACGGGGAAATTTCTGAGTTTGAACAGACATCAGATACAGAGGAACTGTCTAATGCGGATAGGCCAAAATTTGCCTTTTCTACTGATTTAATGAAGGACTTATTGAGGGCCATGTATGATACAATGGGCATTAAGACAGAACAAAAGTCTTTGACACCTTTGGATGAGATGTACAGGACTTTGGCGGACCCCCAGCCTCAGTTTATCCCAGTCCATTCCACCTTAAAAGGTATGATTAAGAAGGAATGGGATAATCCTGAGAAAAGAGCCTTTTGGCCCAGATCTTTGTCTAACCGTTACCCTTTCTCTCCGCAGGATCAGGGGTTTTGGGGTACTCCACCTAAGTTGGACCCATCATTTTCAAAAGTGTCAAAGAAAACCGATTTATTATTTGAGGATTTCGGTAGTCTGAAGGATCCAATCGATAAAAAAAATGGATAATCTCTTACGCAGGGCATGGGAGTCATCTTCTTTAACCTTCAAGCCTGCTGTAGCTTCAACGGCGGTGAGTAGGTCATTGAAGTCATGGTTATTAGAAATACAAAATAAAATTGCTTCTGGGGTTCCCCGGGAGGAGATCCTGAATGATTTCCCTAAAGTTTTGAATGCCTCTAACTATATGGTGGATGCTTCAGACGACACTGTTAAACTTACGGCCAGAACTACTGCTTTAGTTAACTCGGCCAGAAGAGGAATATGGGTCAAGACTTGGAATGGTGACAATTCCTCAAAATCAAAGTTATGTGGTATTCCATGTGAAGGAGGTCTTCTCTTTGGTTCCAAATTAGATGACACGCTGGATAGAACAGCTGATAGGAAAAAGAACTTTCCAGATAAGAAAAGACCTTTTCAATTTAAACGGCCTTTTCGTCCCCCTAACAGATCAGAACAGGACTCTAAGTCCTCTAAGGGTAGACGTTGGGTTCCATACAGAACACAGAAGGCAAAGCCTAATTTCAATCCTGCCAAAAGGCAGGACAAACAATGACGCCAGAATTCCAGTAGGGGGGAGAATTGCAAATTTTTACGAAATATGGCAGCCACAGTTCGTAAATCGGTGGTTGCTAAAAATTATCTTGGAGGGATATCAGATCGAGTTCAACCATCTTCCTCCAGTAAAGTTTTGCATTACTCCTCAACCTCAGGATCTGAGAAAGGGTCTAGCCTTACAAAACGAGATCCTGTCGCTACTAGAGAAGAGGGTGATAAGAGAAGTACCAAATTGTCAAAAAGGAGAAGGTTTCTACTCTCCAGTGTTTCTAGTAAAGAAGCCTCAAGGAGATTACCGATTTATTCTGAACTTAAAGAAACTAAATCTAAATGTGAAATACAGAAAATTCAGGATGGACAATATAAAATCTGTGATTCATCTCTTGCAGAAAAACGATTTTCTTGCCTCCCTAGATCTAAAGGATGCATACCTCCACTTACCTATCCATCCATCATCTCAACAGTACCTAAGATTTGCGGTCCACATGAAGGAAGAGGTAAGACATTTCCAGTTTATGGCCCTTCCTTTTGGACTTTCTTCTGCCCCATGGCTCTTTACCAAAGTGATGTCTGAAGTATTAGCAGAACTTAGACTAAGAAAAATAAATATTGTTGGCTACTTAGATGATTTTTTAATATGGGGAGCATCTGCAGAAGTGGTAAATTTCCAGTTGAGGTCAACATTAGATTATCTTCAGGAGTTGGGTTGGCTTATAAATTGGGGAAAGTCCTTCCTGGTTCCATCTCAAGTTATCGAGTTTCTAAGATTTAACATAGATACTAGGAGTGAGAAGATTTTTCTGCCTAATAGGAAAATAATGACTATTCTAAACACTGTTTTTTCATTTCAGAAAGCGAGAACGATTTCACTGAGGAAAGCAATGGCAGTACTCGGCCTCTTAACAGCCTCATTTCCGGCAGTTCAGTGGGGGCAGTTCCACGCAAGAGTTCTACAATTGTGGATACTCCAGTCATGGAACAGAAGTCTCAAAGTCCTAGACAAGAGAGTACCGATCCCATACAGCATAAAAGTGTCTTTACTTTGGTGGCAGGACCAGGTTCACTTTTCGACAGGTCGTTTATGGAATTATCCAGAACAGAGGACAATTACAACGGATGCCAGCTTATGGGGATGGGGAGCCCACCTGGATTCTCTCCCAGCTCAGGGACAGTGGCCTGTACAAATCAGTTCCAAATCCTCGAACAGCAGAGAATTAGAAGCAGTATGGAGGGCATTACTACATTTCAGGGATCAGATCAGGGGATCCCATGTTACAATAAGGACCGACAACAGAGCAGTTGTTGCATTCATAAACAGACAGGGAGGCACAAGGAGTCAAAGGTTGTGGAATCAAACATCAAAAATTATGTTTTGGTCAGAGAACAATCTCAAGTCACTAAAAGCACTTCATCTGAAAGGAATATCAAACAAGATTGCAGATTTTCTCAGCAGAGAGATGTTGAATCAAAACGAATGGTCGCTCGATCAGAAGATATTTCAGATGATAACCTCACATTGGGGAAGTCCGGAACTGGATCTATTTGCCAGGAGAAGGAACACGAAATGTCAGAAATTTTGTGCCCTATACCAGGAGGACTCTCCTTGGGCAGTGGATGCATTCACAATCAGTTGGACAGGTATGATGATGTATGCGTTTCCACCAATCCCATTACTCTCAAGGGTATTAAAAAAGATAGTCCAGGACAAAGCACGAGTCATATTGATTGCTCCAATGTGGCCCAAACGTCCATGGTTCACATTACTTCGATCTCTGGCCATATCAGAACCAATAATCCTTCCATTGACTCAGGACCTGTTGACCCAGGGCCCAGTGTCTCATCCAGAACTGAATCTTCTTCACCTCTCAGCCTGGAACCTGAGTGGGGAATCTTGAAGTCCAAGGGATTCTCGGATGGTCTCGCTGAGACATTACTTAACAGTAGAAAAAAGGTAACTCGTTTAATTTACCAAAAGGCATGGAGGGTCTTTAATGACTGGTGTACTAACAGGTCTGTCAGCAATAGGTCACTTAGATCTGTTTTGGAGTTTTTACAATGTGGATATAAAAAAGGCCTCAGTGTTAGTACCCTGAAAGTTCAGGTTTCAGCTTTAAGTGTGTTTTTAGAAAGAAGATTAGCGAATGAAGACTATATAATTCGATTCTTTCAAGCACTGAGAAGACTAAGACCATGTATAAAATCAAGGGTACCAGCTTGGGACCTTAATACTGTCTTACAGGGTCTATGTGAGTCTCCATTTGAACCCTTATCGCAGATTTCAGACAAATTTCTCACGCTAAAGACTGTATTCCTTCTGGCCATTACTACAGCTAGGAGAATAGGAGAATTACAGGCTTTATCCATAAAGGAACCATACCTTATGGTTTCAGAGGATAGAATTACATTGCGTCCGGATGCAACATTCTTGCCTAAGATGGTTTCTTCCTTTCACAGAAACCAAGAGATATATATACCATCATTCTGTGAAAATCCTTCGAATGATAAGGAGAAGAAACTTCATTCTCTGGACGTAAGAAGATGTTTATTGGAATACCTGGAGAGGACTAAATCATGGAGAAAGTCAGACTCCATCTTTGTTCTATTTGCAGGCAAATCAAAAGGGAGCAGGGCCTCAAAAACAACCTTGGCACGCTGGATTAAACAGTCAATAGTGTCGGCATACCAGACACAGGGGAAAACATTAACTTCTTCTATTAAAGCTCATTCAACAAGAAGTATTTCTACGTCATGGGCAGAGAGGGCAGGGGCCTCTATTGAACAGATATGCAGAGCTGCAACAGGGTCGAGTCATAACACCTTTGTGAAGCATTATCGACTTAACATATCAGCAAGTGCAGATCTATCCTTTGGAAGAAAGGTCCTGCAAGCAGTGGTCCCACCCTAATCCTGATCTCTGTTATATCGTCTCATCCAGGGGTGCTGTCCGAGTGACGATCCGGGAAAGACAACTTTACTTACGGTAACGTCTTTTCCGGTAGTCAGGAGGACAGCACCCCTACAACCCGCCCTTATTGGGTGGAGAATCAAAGGTTTGTATAAGCATCATTAGTGTCCGTGTTATCTCTTTTATTAACTGAGGTATAGTAGCAAGTAGGTACCTTTTATGTAGGAGGCTGCCAGTGCTTATGCAAATTCTTATCTTGCAGTTTCCTGTCCACGGTGGGGAGGGAGACGGGTCTCATCCAGGGGTGCTGTCCTCCTGACTACCGGAAAAGACGTTACCGTAAGTAAAGTTGTCTTTCGCCTTCCTCTGGATCAACAGGGATATGTGAGGGAGCAGGCTGGTCCTGTACTTTGTTTTCTGGTTGAACTCAATGGACGTATGTCTTTTTTTTTCAACCCAAATAACTATGTAACCAACGCACCCCATTGGTTTGCAGTTAAAATGTCAGCAGTTGTCAGGTGGTGGTGTTATCCGGCTGCAGAGGACTGTGACTTGTTGCCGCAGCCATGCTCAGACAAAACTCAATGGGGCGCTGCCTGTACCGTGCTCTAACAAGTGCCCTCTCAGTGTAGGAGAGCAGCTGACAGGTGGTGAATTCACCACCTGTCAACTGCCCATCTATAAGAGTCCTTGGGATTTGTTATGCTGCCACATGCTGATCTCCAGTGAGAAGAGAAGAACTTTAGTTTTGTCAGCAAGTATTTCAGTCAGCCTGTTTACTGCCCGTTGCCCCATTCTGTAGCGTTAATACATGCACTAGATTGTATCATGATAATTTTGGGTGACTTTCTAGTGCGTGTTCAGATGTCCCCCTATTCAGCAATGAGTCATGATGGAGAATCTTATCACTGTTGTAGTTTTTACTGAAGCCTGTTGTGGGACTTCCCTGGTCCTTATTTCAACAACAACAAGACATTTGTAGAGCACTTTTCTCGTGTAAGACCAAAAGTGCTTAGGCTTGCCTCAGATCAGTACATAGTTCAGTGTTCTCCCCAGGCTCTTTTAGCCGGGTACTCCGCCCGGCTAGTTTTGATGAGCACCCGGCTGTCATCGGCCCACCGCCTCCTATGCTATAAGCAGAGTTGCGCACTGAAGCACCAGCCCCGCATTCTTTCATATTGCCCCACCTGGCTACTATTTCATGCCACCCGGCTGGAAAAAAATTCTGGGGAAAACGCTGTAGTTGTGGTTTGTCATGTGTTTCAGGGAGAAACGTCATGTGATTTTAAATGCCAGACTAAACAGATGGATTTTCAGTTTTCATTTAAAGCCGTATAACAACCCCCCCCCCCCCCCCCCAGACCCCGTGCGCTGCCTGGCCAATCAGTGGCAGGCAACGCTGTGGGGTGGATCGGAGTCGACGGGGGAAGCCCTTCAGGAGATCCCGTTCTTTGAATGGGATCTCCTGATCTCCGATCGCCTCTTTTTTTTTTTTTTTTTTTTTTTTTTAAATGACTTTGCTGCCCCCTGGCGGATTTTGATAAACCGCCAGGAGGGTTAAGCCTGGTACACACCTTTAATCTTGGCTGACCAACATTTACCACATCCGTGTAGTACTGTATGTGAGTTTACTGACACAATCTGCACTCAGCCATCTTTCCCCCAGCCGCATCCGGCATCCTCACATGTACTCCATAGCTACTGTAGGGCGGATCCCGGAAGTGGCTGCGGAGTACACATGGACGGAAGGCTGAGAGAGCGGCAGCTGGGCCCACAGAGCAGGGAAGACTGGAAATCAAGAGAGCCCTCCAGTGGCCACAGATACAGGAGAGAGCCTGTGCCCAAGACTCAGAGGGCTCAAACCCACTAGAAGCTTTTTCTAAGCGCTAGCGATTTGAAAAAGCTCTTGCTAATGCAATGCTATGGGGGATTTTTATAAAATCGCATCGCTCAAGTGGGATCACACCCATAGCATTACATTAGCAAGAGATTTTCAAATCACAAAGCGCTCAGAAAAGTGCTCCTAGTGGGTTCCAGGCCTTTCTCTGCTTTAACTTACTGGTATTGCCAGATTCAGTTATATTATTGACAACTGACTGAATATTTCCTTGCTCTCAATTCTGAAACATACTGTAATTAGTGACATGCATATTTGCTGTTTTTATTTTCACTACACATTCTTCAGTCTGATGGAACAATCTCTTGATAACTACACCAGATTTTGCAGGGCACTCTTAATCAAGATCTTAAAGGGGCACTATGGCGAAACATTTTAAATATGTGCAAACATGTATAAATAAGAAGTATGTTTTTTTTTTTTCCAGAGTAAAATAAGCCATAAATTACAGTACTCTTCTCCTATGTTGCTGTCACTTACAGTAAGTAGTAGAAACCTTACAGAAGCGACAGGTTTTGGACTAGTCCATCTCTTCATAGCGTATTCTCAGGGATTTATTTATTTTCAAAAGTACTTGGTGAATGGCAGTTGCTCTGTCCAACTGCCAGAAAACTGTGTAGTGAGCAGAGAAGCTGGCAAGCATCATTGTTTTAAATCCTTTTTAGGGCATATCTTTATAAAGAATAAAATCCTTGCCGAGAAACCCCTATGAAGAGATTATTATTATTGATTTATAAAGCGCCAACGTATTCCGTGGCGCTGTACAAAGTAAGAAACAAACATGGGGTACATAATAATACAGACAATGGTGTACACCAATATACAAGATACATAATTAGTGCCAAAATACAAAAAATGATACAGCATACAGAATACAAAATACAGAAGTGGTAATGACAGTGATAAAAGTAACATGATGAATAAAATGTATAATGAGAGATGGACTAGTCCAAAACCTGTCACTTCTGTCAGATTTCTACTACCTACTGTAAGTGACAGCAACATAGGAGAAAATTAATCTATGGGTCATTTTACTCTGGAAAAAACATACTTCTTGTCTGTTTGCACATTTTTTAAATGTTACAATTTTTCACCATAGTGCCCCTTTTAATTATGCATATCAGGCATAGTGGACCAAAGACCTCTAAACTGTGAGTGAATTCCTTGGAAGATCTTCAGCTGTGCATACTGCTGCAGGGTGTCCCCAGTCAGCTGATGCTTGCATCATTAGAGCCTGCGATATAACTGTCATCTGACTGACTGGGAGTGCCCAACAGGCAGAAGCTCATATTTACAGGTGCCCTGCAGTGCCTTTTGACTTTCTGTTTTTAAACATGTTTTGGAGGGAGAATTGTGACTGAACTTTGTTTAAAGAGGAACTCCAGTGAAAATAATGTAATAAAAAAAAGTGCTTCATTTTTACAATAATTATGTATAAATGATTTAGTCAGTGTTTTCCCATTGTAAAACTTTTTTAAATCCCTGATTTACATTCTGACATTGACATTTTTACTGCTGGCAGGTAATGTAGCTGCTGATTGCATTTTTGGCAGTTGGAAACAGCTGTAAACAGCTATTTCCCAAGATGCAACGAGGTTCACAGGCAGGAAACTGCCAGGAAAATGGTCCTCAGTCTTCTGTGGGAGGGGCTTCACCACAATATCAGCCACACAGAGCCCCCTGATGATCAGTTTGTGAAAAGGAATAGATTTCTCATGTAAAAGAGGGTATCAGCTACTGATTGGGATGAAGTTCATTTCTTGGTCACGGTTTCTCTTCAAACACAATCTAGAGCTTTAACATCTTCTCTTTCAAGGACAGGTGGGCCGAACTCTTCTACTATTTTAATTATAATTGCACACAACCTTTTAAAAAACTTACAGCATTTTGAACAAGTAGTTGATGATTCTGTTCGCATATTTTATAGAGTTTAGTGCTGGTTTTGACTGTTTATTATGGCAGCTTAAAGAGGACATGAAGTGCAAAGTTTTGAAGGAAGGACCAGTGGAAATAAAACTTGTTGCAGTTCTAGCCAAGGAAGAGATCTACACAAATATGCTGGTTGGTCTCCCTGCTTGCTGCATGCTATTTTGGCAGTTGGACTAAGCCACTGCTGCCAGGTGATGCTTTTGAACGTGAAGTCATTCCTGAGACTCCCTTATGTGGAATTGGATTAGTCCAAAATATTTAAAGAGAAACTCCGACAAAAGAATTGAACTTTATCCCAATCAGTAGCTGATACCCCCTTTTACATGAGAAATCTATTCCTTTTCACAAACAAACCATCAGGGGGAGCTGTATGACTGTTATTGTGGTGAAACCCCTCCCACAAGAAACAAGAAAAGTACGTACTCTTGGCAGTTTCCTGTCTGTGAATTTTGCTGCATTGTGGGAAATAGCTGTGTACAGCTGTTTCCAACTGCCAAAAAAACATGCAGCAGCTACATCACCTGCCAACAGTAAAAATGTCACTATGTAATAAATGGCAGAATGTAAATCAGGGATTTAAAAGATTTTACAATGGGCAAACACTGACTAAATCATTTATACATAATTATTGTAAAAATGAAGCACTTTTTTTTTTTTTTTTTTTTTTTTTTAATTACATTTTCACTGGAGTTCATCTTTAAGATTTGACAGATTGTTACTACCTGCTGCAAGTGGCAGCGACATAGGAGGATAAAGTAATTTACAGTTTATATTACTGGGGCAAATGTACGTCTTATATGTATGCATACACATTTTTACATTTTACAATCTTTCTTGATAGTGCTCCTTAAATTATTGTGGAAAAGGTACAGATGTGCAGAGCTAGAAGAAAAACAAAACTGTGCATTTCAATAAATGTTGCTTTACTGTCATGATTTTTAGGCAAAAGCTGGGGGCTGAACTTGAGGTGTGTACTTAGACAAACTACTGTTGCCCTTAGGGATCAGGACTGGATCTCTCAGGAGACAATGTCGTACAGGCATGTCACTAGCCTACACTTCTGTGGCGGGAAGAGGGGGACAACAGTACTTTGGAGGATGGAGCTGCTTTCAGCAGGTGGGATGGGGAGAACAATGCGGCCAGGTGTTGCTCAAGTGTCATCGTCACTGAAGTGTCGGCGTGCTAGATCTTCAGGCAACATCAAACGGACACTTGAGAAAAGTCACACCTACGGACACTGTTACTCATTACAGGGGCAGAATCACAGCACAACGGAATCTTGGCATGTGGGAGAGAGATCCACCTTGCTTCTATATTAAAGTGGTATGAAACTCAGCATTAGCATTTCTTTTTTGCTCTAAAAAATTACGTGCAGCATAAAATCTGCTACCACAAAAAAATGTAGCAGAACAGCATTCAAACAGTTAAACACAGCACTTTGTTCTTCAGTGATCCTTGCTTTAGTGGAAAGCTTCTGGCCGCCTCTGAAGAGGTGATAACATTGTTTTGTTTACATTCCTTTGTCTGCTACATTCCTAGCTGTGCTAAAAATGAACTCTCTCTGTTGTAGAAGCAGAGAGCTGTGAAGTAATTACTACATTTTAAGCTATGAAAAAAGAATGCAATGGCAGCTTTCAGAGCAGATAAACTGTACTTTGCGAACTTGTCATTTGTATCCAGACAATATTACTTGTGCACAAAAGCAAATATGGTAACTGTATGGGTAATAAAAAGTAGGAAAATACATTTTTATTAAATGTTATGTCAACGTTTTAGTCCGCTTTATTGGTTGGGAAGTAGTGACTGGTTGATTTAAAAAAGTCTAAATAAACTACCTGTAGTATTTTGCATAATTTTGTCATATTCAAATTTCAGTATCTGTTGATCAGTTTTAATTGGATAATGTTATTGTGTAAAGTCAGTGTAATTTTAAGTTTTATTATTTATTTTTGTGTGTAACTGTTCTTTCTTTCTAAAATTCTTGCTTCTTATCAGTCAGCCTTCCCAATGGCTGAATGTGAGACTGATGCTGAAAGCAGCCGCTCTGCGGACGAAGAAGAGACGGGCAGTACATCCTTCCAGGTAAATAGACATGCATGTTTAAAATATATCAAAGTGCTATAGCTGAAGTATTCCACAGAGTGCGCTACCAACAGGCTTGGCAAGCCTTCCCACAGTCAATATATCATATATAAACTACAATGCGCAATGTAAACTACAAGTATCCTGGTAATGTGTCCAATCTCCGTGCCCCTGATGAGTCACAAGGGAGTGACGAAATCGATTGGGCGGAGATTTGGACAGACCAGGAAGCGCACGGCGGACCCAGTGAGCGGCAGTGAGAACAGAGTGGCAGGAGGGAGTGGGTGGCCGTATTTTTTTTTTTTTTTTTTTTTTTTTTTTAACCAACAAAAAGTTTATTGATGCATATAATGTATGTACAGGCAAACACCGCACAGCGGGATAAAGATGCATAGGATGAAAGGTTTACAACCATGGGCACATTATAAAGGCAGATACATTCAGTAGAAAATTGTTGAGTAAAGGTGCATTCGAAGAATCAAGTAACTACTGACAGCTTGAAGACTATACAGGTGGAGTTTAATACCTTAAATGCGGCATAGCAACATGAAGTGCATGCAATGACAGGGGTTGTATAGGGTCTAATTAGGTGAAGGGACGTCATTCTGTGACATCCATGAAGGGAGCTGTTATAAAACCACAGTTTAGGATATAGGGTGTCACACAATGGCGCGTCCTTTGAAATAGACATACATTGGTTGCTAATGAGGCTATTTCCTATTTACCCACTGATCCCATATGAGGTGGAACTGAGGTACACGGCCTCTATGAGTGTAGACCAGTTTTTTTGTAAGCTAGACCATCATCTAAACGTTTGATGCAGCTTGAAAGTGGTGGCACAACAGGTGACAGCCATCTCAACGCTATCTCCTGTCGTGCCGCAAACAGGGTCTCGCGGCTGAAGAACTTGGTGCAGGGCGGCAGACTTTCGTCCTGAATAACACCTAGAATACAAAGAATTGGGTCTAATGTTACTGGAGAACCCATTTTATCATGTAGAAATTTAATTATTTGTCTCCAAAAAGAGGATATTTGAGGGCAGCTCCAGATTAAGTGATAAAAAGAGGGGGAGTCAAGTCCACATTTCGGGCATAACCTACTAGCAGTTGCATTGTATTTGACCACTCGAGATGGTGTGAGGTATGCCTGGTGCAGGATATATAGTTGGGTGGCACGATCCTTAATGCACATGGAAGCTCTTTTGACCGCTTCCAAAGCATCTTCCCAGTCATCCTCCTCCAGTGACAGTCCCTTAGCGAGCCATTTTTCTTTGGATCCAAGTGTACGGTCACAGGCTCCACTTTCTATCAATTCTTTATAAATATCACCTATTTGGTGTTTAACTGGGCCTTTCTCTATAAGTGATAGTATATTATGGGGCTCAATGCAAACTGGTACGTTTCCAAACTGTGCATGGAAGGCATGTTTTAACTGTAGATATCTAAAGTGGTGGGGTGTAATCCTTGGGTGGCTACCTGTCAAGCTAGCGAAGGGAGTAAGAGTACGCCCGGTTATTATGTGACCTAGGAATGCAATACCAGCTCTTTCCTAAAAAATGGGGTCGGGCATGGCGTTAAATTCAGGGAGGTGCGGGTTGCGCCATAGTGGAGTATGGTAGTCGTATTTGGTAGAGGAGTATAGACTGCCCACTCGCTTCCAGACGGTAAGGGCCTGTGTAAGGATTGTGTTACTTAACCTACTGGGTGGGATATGTTCACGCAAAAGGTCCAGGGCCATACTTTCACTTGATAGGCTTTTATCATAACCTATGGCTTCAGGGTTATACAGATTGTCTGTAGAAAACCAGGAGGCAATTTGTTGGATTTGTGCCGCCAGGTAGTAGTGTTGAAAGGAAGGAAGGGCTAGCCCGCCGAGACCATTTGGATTTATCAAAAGAGAATATTTGACTCTGGGCCTCTTATGGTTCCATATAAAAGATAACGCCCCTTAGTTTTTTAAAAAAAGATTGGGGAATGTAGACCGGGGAGTGGTGTAGGACATATAGCAGTTTAGGCAGTAGTACCATTTTGATTAAGTTGATTCTCCCCACTACAGATAGATACAGTTTGGACCAAGCCCTGCATTTTGTTTCAACCAGCGCAACAAGGGGCAAGACTTCTGCTTCCATGTACAGTTTTGGATTAGGATGTATTAGAACACCTAGGTATTTGAAGGACTGCACTGGTGTGAGTAGATCTGATGGCTGGGGTTGCACCAGGGAGGGAGCATCCAGGTGCATCAGGACCGATTTTGCTACATTCAGTTTGAGGCCTGAGTAGTAGCCGGATTCCTCTATTGTGTCCAAAGCGGCAACAAGAGAGGGGCCCGAATCTTCTAGGTGTAGAATTGTATCATCTGCATAAAGGCTGATATTTTCTTCTGAATGCTCTGTGCGTAAGCCACGAATTAAGGGGTTGATTCTGATGCGGCAAGCCAGAGGTTCCACAGATAGAGCGTAGAGCAGGGGAGAGAGAGGGCAACCCTGGCGAGTACCCCGACCCAGTGGGAAAGACTCTGAAATCCATCCATTTGTGCCTGCTCTTGCCCTGGGGGCCTGGTAGAGCAGTTTCACCCATTTACAAAAAACGTCTCCGAACCCAAACCTGGCAAGGACCGCCTGTAGGTAAGGCCATTCAACAGTGTTGAATGCCTTGGCCATGTCTAACGAGGCGATGACCCTTTGACCTGTATTAGAGTGATTGGCTTGTAAGTTGGTCATCAAGCGACGAATATTAATAGCTGTGGTTTTGCCAGGCATGAAGCCGGTTTGATCGGGGTGAATTAAGGATAGGATTACCGAGTTTAACCTAATGGCCAACACCTTCGCCAGGATTTTGATGTCAGAAGTGAGTAGTGAAATTGGACGATAAGATTTGCATAGAAGGGGGTCCTTGCCAGGCTTGGGCAACACTATAATAAGAGCCTCTGTCATAGAGGGGGGGAGACGGTCTAATTCAAAGGCTGTTTCGTATGTTTGCAAGAGTAGGGGTATAATAGTGTCAGAGTATTTCTTATAGAGTTCAATGGGGAGACCGTCAAGGCCAGGGGCTTTTTTGTTAGGAAAACTGGCTATTGCTATTGTTAATTCATCTTGGGTAATGGGAGCGTCTAGTGACTGAGCTTGGTCAGGGGTAAGTCTAGGCAGAGTTACTTCAGAAAGAAAAACCTCAGAGTCTGTCTGGGTGGCAAGCGTTTTGCTGGTGTATAGGGATTTATAGTAACTGTAAAAAGTACTGTTTGTCAGCACAGCCTGAGACAGGAGAGCCATTAGGGCCTTTAATATGTGTAATGACCGGGGGAGAAGTGTAAATTTTGGAGATTTTAGCCAGTAGTGTTCCCGCTCTCTCACCCTGCTCAAAGTGCGCCTGCTTGTTGAAGAACAGTTTGCTTTTGGTGATTTCCTCTAGCATCGTTTTGTGCTGCCGTTCCAGAGCCTGCCAAGTTGATAAAGTGTTGTGTGATGGATTACTTATATATTGAGCTTTAGCTAAGTCAATATTTTTAATAAGGTCAATCTCTTTTTGCTTTGAGTGGGATTTACAAGCTGATATGGCATGAATCATCTCACCTCTAGTAAATGCCTTGAAGGTATCCCACACCAGGAGCAAATCATCTTCATCTCTGTGGTCTAGTATAAAATTATCTAGTCGCGTAGTAATTTGGTCGTGCGTCTGTATTAGTTCCAGCCAAAAGGGACTCAGTTTCCAAAACTGAAAGGGTGGTCTTAGGCCTCAGTCAATTGAGAGAGCAATTGGTGTGTGATCTGAGACCAAACGTGGCAGCGCCCCAACCTCAGCCACACATTTCAAAGTCGTAGGAGTTGCTAAAAAATGATCTAGTCTGGATGCGGTATTAAATGTGGCGGAGTGGCATGTATAAAGTTTACCCTGTGGTTTAAAGTGTCGCCAGACGTCTATTAGATTCATTTCTGCAACCAAATTGGCGAAAGAGGTAAGTTTATCTGCACGTGGGGGTATTCTATCAAGGGAAGCATTACCGACTGAATTGAAGTCCCCCATCCAGAGTGTCTGAGCGTCTGGAAAGTTTGCAGTAAACTTCGCTCCCTCCTGAAGCACAATGGCATTGTATGGAGGGGGGATGTAGATGCAAAGTAGGATCAGTGCAATGCCATTGATTTTACAGTATAGGAACACAAACCTACCAAATTGGTCGCATTTGACATGCAATGGCTGAAATTGTAGAGTTTTTTTTAACTAGAATGGAGACTCCGCGTGAGTATTGGGAAAAGGTAGAGTGGTAAGACCAGCCCACCCAGGCACGCTTTAGTGCCAAAATTTTACTTCCTGTAATGTGAGTCTCCTGGAGCGCCACCACGTCCGGCCTGTGCCTGTTTAGATAGTCAAATATCATATGCCTTTTCAATGGGTCATTCATTCCCCTTACATTCCAGCTACTGAATTTTAGTTTAAGTGACTGCATCAATGGTAAAAGGGCTTGGTAAGTTATAGGTTAAATCAGTAATACCCGTATAGAATTCAGTTGTAGTACATATCATGATGAGTAAAAAAACATTTTTGCAGTGGAGCCCGCACATTATAGCATAGTAATAGATCTTAACTTTTATAAACATAAATCTAACTTGAACTAAAAACCGCCCACTAAACTACCCTAGCCCTCCCTGGTCAGCCCAAAACTAGACGGACCCTTATACCCAAAACTTATAGAACTCAAGTCAACAGCTAGTCACTATATTGACCCTTGATGTTGGGGGGGACCTATGGGGAACCCTTTAGCACCCTATAACATGGAACAAACAGTAGAACAATAACCTGTAGTTAAGGGGTGGCGGGGAAAAGGGAGACAGCCCAAGAAAAAGAGGGGTCTGACTCATATTTCCCGGCCCTCCCACCCTAACAGCGTTATTGTACAGCATTCCCAAGGCTATTTGGTACCCTGAAGAAAGCATAGCAGTTTTAAATCTTACAGAGTGCAACTGAAACCGAGGCAGCTAACACAACCTGCGTCCAGATAGTTAGTTTGTAATGTGGCAGATGAATGCGTAGCAAAAAGGGGGATCTGCAGCAAGTGCTTTGCCCAGGTGACCTGGGTACATACAAGGCATCCATGACGTAGATATAGTGAAGCGTACAACAGGTTGCCTTATTCTATCTGTGGCGTATTTATAAAGGCGTAATACTGGATGTGTTGCTGCGGTGTGACGCCATTCAAGAACATATTTAGACCAAGGAAAGTTATAAAGTTCCACAATGTTTAGCTATGTAACTTTCACTGGAGGGCACATTGTCAGGACTAAGGTCAGAATGGGAGCGAGTGTCCAGAATGTTGAGCACCAAGGGGTGGTGAAGGAAGAGTACTTTAGGCGCCAAAAGGGCAGTCAAAGCTGATGAAAGGTTGGGTGCAAATACATTTGCAGTGTACTCACTCATCTGGAGACCCTTGACTGCGTGCTGGGGAGTGGTTATTTGCTGGACGAGATTCTAACCAGTCTGCGGCAGCTTCAGGAGAGTTAAAGAAGTGTACACGATCGTTTTCCACCACACGTAGTTTCGAAGGATAAAGCATGGCGTAGGCCAGGCCACGGTCACGGAGCTTCTTTTTAACATTGAAGAACGTAGCTCGTTGCTTCTGCAGGTCAATTGAGTAATCCGGGTAGAATGAGATATGTGCATTTTCATAGGTAATTTCACCCTTAGCACGGGCTTCTTTGAGGATGGCATCCCGGTCTCTGAAGTTTAACAGCTTCATAATAAATGTGCGTGGCGGTGAGCCTGGCGGTGGAACCTTTGGGGAGACACGATGTGCTCGTTCTATAATAAAAACGGTAGAAAAAGCTTCTCTGCCAAAGACTTCTATCAGCAGCTTCTCGGCAAATGTTTCAGGAGAACTTCCTTCAAGCTTTTCTGGTAGGCCCACTATACGTATGTTGGAGCGCCTATTACGGTTCTCAAGATCTTCTTGGCGCTCTCGCATAACTTTGACCTCGGATCGGGTCTGCGCGATGTCACGCTGAGCAGGCCGCATGCTGTCTTCTAGGCGACTGACTCTCTGCGCTGTCTCCGTCACGCGGGTACGTAGCGTCTGCATGTCCGCTCTAAGGAGGGAGACATCCGACCTCACCTCCTCCAGCTTGGTGGTTATGGTTGTAAGGGCTGTTTGGCAGGCAGAAATACCTTGCATGATTTGCTGGAGTGACGGAGCAGGCGCCTCAGTATCGGAGGTCTCGTCGCCATCTTGGTTTCATGGCGGAACTTTGCCAGCTTGGCGGCCGCCTCAGAGCCCTTTCTTGTCATGTCAAAAGGGGGTGTAAACGTGCACCAGCACTTGGGGAACAGCAGGGATCTAGCTGAAAGCCGGTAGATGCGGGAAACACCGTGCAGGATAGCAATTATCAGAGAGTCAGGCGGGAGCTCTTGTCTTGTGCGTCTTACTCCATCCGCTTCCGGCCACGCCCCCCGGGTGGCCGTATTTAACATCACTCCCAGCTTGGCAACGGCAGAGTGCCCGCAAAAACTGTATGTGCAATTATAATCTTGGAAATGTGAGTGGGATTTCTTAAAGAGTAACTGTTAGCCCCCAAATTGAAATTTAAAACACTATTGCAATGTTTTATTTATTATATAAGTGAGCCAAAAAGCCAATGTACAAGTTAAAAATCAATCTAATTTTGTTACTATCTAACCTTTTCCCCCAGCTCCGGACGCAAGCCGCATATCAGATACTGTAGCATGCAGAGCATGCCTATGTCTGGCCGACCCCCCTCTCCCCCCCAGGACCAGGTGCCAATATATTCTCCCCACCGCAGCTGACCGCTCTGACACGGAGAGAGAGCGGCAGCACTTCCAGAGCAGCACCGCAGAGCAGCCGCCGCCGAGTCACATGTAAGAGAATCACATGTGAGAGAGATGCACGGCGCTGGCTGCTCTGCGGTGCTGCTCTGGAAGTGCTGCCTCTCTCTCTCCGTGTCAGAGCGGTCAGCTGCGGTGGGGAGAATATATTGGCACCTGGTCCTGGGGGAGAGAGGGGGGTCGGCCAGACATAGGCATGCTCTGCATGCTACAGTATCTGATATGCGGCTTGCGTCCGGAGCTGGGGGAAAAGGTTAGATAGTAACAAAATTAGATTGATTTTTAACTTGTACATTGGCTTTTTGGCTCACTTATATAATAAATAAAACATTGCAATAGTGTTTTAAATTTCAATTTGGGGGCTAACCGTTACTCTTTAATAAAGATTTTAAGGTTTTAACAGTATCGCGCTATGAAAGGATTTTCTTTTGAGGTATTTTGCAAGCCAATATAGGAGACCATAAAGGCGGTTAAGTGGTGCTTTCTGTGGTGACACCAGGATCCTGAGGCTCCTAGGCTTCCTGGATTTGTGCACGGTTGGCCAGTCTAGCAGTGGCCAATACATCTGGTGAGTCTGTATGCTATCGGGTGTCTATGGTGGAGGATCACTGTTTAGAGTCACTGCGAAATTCAAGCAACTAATACATGTGTGGACTTTGAATATATAGATGTGCGCTTAACATAAGCTATAATAAATAGACATGTATGATAAATCACATAATTCCAGTTGTCATCTTCACAAAAGCAGCTTAAAGTGAGACTTCATGTTTTTTTTTTTTGAAGGAGGAAGTGTGGAGGGATCTTGTAAGGTCCATTATACAGTATATTGAAAGCCCAACTGAACGCTAAATTTGGACAGACAGCAGGGCTAGAATTGACAGTATGCTACCCTTACAATTCAAAAAGCAGCCCTTTGTTTTGCCACTAGGAAATTGGTCATTATTACTAGTATGGATGGTAAGTGAGTGAGTGTATTAATTCCGATCTTATGCATATGTATGCGGCTTTTATGCGGCTTGGAAATGGAACAATCCAAACCAGTAACAGAGGATTTTGTTTGGTTCAAGTTCAAGCTGCATAACATTTCTCTAGCCATCCTGAGGGACAACTGGAGGATATCCGGTTCAGCCTTCCTATGGAAACACAATGCCAAATTAGATTTAAAGCCCAGTCCTCCCCCCTCATCCCTCATTTCTGTGTTTTCGGCATAAAAACCCATATAGGGTGAAGCTCTGTCTGTTTTTAACGTTCTGGTCTCACCGGCAGGTGAGGTTTCATCTGTATGGTTGACGTCAACAATATTCCTGGCCAGCTGGTGGACTTACCTGCCGTTTGACTGCGGCAATCTTAGAACCTTCGCCTTCCGATGTCTTAACTTGGGGCTCATACGGGCTTGCACTTGCACAGTACAGATGTGCCACGCTTTGGAGACACTGGAGGACGTGGGAGTACCAATGGCGCATAAATTAAATGGGACCTTGATGGGGCAAGTGCACAGAGTACAACAACGCAAACGTCATTTATATTGTGCTTTTTTTTTCAGGTGGATTTGGCACTTCAGAGTTGCAGACACTTAGGGCACTCTCCACCGGTGACCAGGAACATTAGGGAGCCTTGCCTAAAGACTCCTTACTGTTTTATGTCCTGGCTGTATTCAAACCCAATTCAGAACACTAGCAAGGATATGTAGAGGGAAGGCTCTGCCTCTATTATTCTGAGCCTACAATGCAGACTTCATTCCATATATTCCCAGTAGATCATGTGATATGTCTGGTGGGTACCTCCCTCAACCTCTTTTGTATCAATTAAGGGGTTGGGTTACACACTGTCATCCCACTGTACTATCAGGATTTGGAGATTGCAAGTCTGTAACCCATTGCACTTGCTTGTGAAGTATGTGTCCAACGTTCCCACGTCTAGTGACGGCACTGAAGGTCAGCTGACAGGTGACCAGATGGGCTGAACCTCACTGCAGGTGTGGCAGGGCCCTTGCTGTTTTTGTATATACCCTTACAAGGAAAATGAAGTTGGTCTTTATGTGAACTGTTGTAGTTTACAATGTTCAGGCATTGTATCTTGTGCCATTTGCATTGCAGGAACCAGTGAAGTCAGATAATGTCACTGTCCGTTTCTCAGTAGAGGAGTTGGAATCGTTTGAAGAAAGACAAAAGGAGTCTTGTAAAAATGATTCAACACAAATCCACCAGACTCCCACCTTAGTGGGTAAGGAGCTTCTCTCTGCATTAACGTAATTAAAGATGACAGCTGTATTAGTCAGCTCCAATGAATGTGTAAAGGTATGTGTTGTCCTGAAAAATCTTCATATACAGCCACAATGTAAAGAATGTATTGTAGCATAGGAATCAGATAATTATCTCAGAAAGGAATGCCTTAAACCAGGTACCCATACTTCAGGCGATGTATGGGCAGACTGACCAAGAGACAGATCTCTCTCGCACGCTCTCTCTTGTGCGCTCTCTCGCTCTTTCGCGCTCTCTCTCGCTCTTTCGCGCTCTTTCTCTCACTCTCACTCTTTCTCTTTCTCTCTCTCTCACTCTTTCTCTTTCTCTCTCTCTCTCGCTCTCTCGCTCTCGCTCTCTCGCTCTTTCTTTCTCTCTCTCTCGCTCGCTCTTTCGCTCTCTCTCTCGCGCTCTCTCTCTCTCTCTCTCTCTCTCTCTCGCTCGCTCTTTCGCGCTCTCTCTCTCGCTCTTTCGCGCTCTCTCTCTTTCGCGCTCTCTCTCTCGCTCTTTCGCGCTCTCTCTTTCACGCTCTTTCGCGCTCTCTCTCTCGCTCTTTCGCTCTCTCTCTCTCTCGCTCATCAAATCTGATTGTAGAGAGATATGTTGCCTGCCCATACACCACAAGCCGATTCCTGATCAATTTCAGCATGAAATCTCTTGGGAATCAGCCCTGTGACGGCTCCTCGCTGTGCCCGGTGCCATTCTTCTCTACCTGTCCAGCATAACTTTAGTGTCCATCATTGGCTTCATCTCCGCACTGCCTCCCATACAAGCGCCCCACATGGTTGCCAGTGTAACATGGGTGTGTTTGTGACGTCATGTATACCAGCAATCACTTGGGGCACATGTATGGGAGGCAGCAATGTTCTCCCCAGGCTTTTGTAGTCTGGTGCTCCACCCGGCTAGTTTTGGTCAGCACCCGGCTGTTATCAGCTCACCACCTCCTATGCTGTAAGCAGAGGAGCGCTGGCCCTGCATTATCTCATCGCATCCCACCTGGCTATTTTCTCATGCCATCTGGCTTGGAAAAAATTCTGGGGAGAACACTGGGAGGCAAAGCGGTAACTGAGCCAGTGGCAGACAGTGGACAGGTAAAGTATCATTGCACAGGGCACATTTTACAATAGGTTGCAATGCTGGGGTTCGGTCGCATTTGTTGGTTGTCCTAATATTGCACGCATTACCGCCGCGCACCCGATTGAGCATGGCAGCCCTACATCTTGCAGCATGACCGATCGATACATGCGACCAATTTCGGACTAAAATTGGTCACATAGTTCATTGGGCATGCTTTTCGTGGCACCGAATTTCATCAGATTATAATAATCGAATTGGATGGTCGATTGGCTCATCAAGTCGCCTGATGTATGGCCACCTGTAGAATTCCAGGTTTTCAGTTTGCACCCCAAATTATATTTTGGTAGAATGTGGGGTACTTCTGTTGGTTGAAAGATATGCATCATAATAGTTTCAATTTAAATAAATCTAAAGCCCCATCTACACCATACAATTTTTTTTTTGTTTGATTCAATCTGACATGTCTGATCGAGATTCGATTCAAATTGCTATTGCAAAACAATGGCAAATTGAATCGAATCCCGATCGGACATGTCAGATTGAATCGAATCAATGAATCAAATCGAATCAGACAAAAAAAATTGTATGGTATAGATGGGGCTTGAAACCAGTCGTCTTTATCTATGAGATTTAGAACTAGAAACTGTTGGAACACATTTATACACAATGGTGTGGGATTCTTTGCTAGCCTTAACCTCCTAAGCACCACAGACTTACACCTCCCTAGTGACCAGGCATTTTTTTTTTTACAATTCAGCACTGAGCAGCTTTAACTGTTTATTGCTCGGTCATGCAACTTGGCACTCGAATAAATCTTACCTCCTTTTTGTCCCACCAACAGAGCTTTCTGTTGGTCGGATCTGATTGCTGCTGCAATGTGTTTTTTTAAAATCAATTTTAATGTTTTATGTTAAATAAAAAAAGCTAGTTTTAAAAAAAATTCCCTCATTCCCTCCCTTCTTCCCCCTGAGATCCACCACTAGATTCACCTCTCATAAGCATCAGCCTATGAGAGGGATAATATTGTGAGCCTCTCCTGGGGACAGCACAGTGACAGAGCTGTCCCCCGTACATCGCTGCAGTAGATTTCAGTGGCTTTTTTTTTTTTTCCTTGCCAATTTACAGCCTGCCAGCTCCGATCGCCGCCGGCTGTTCGTGGCCGTCTCCTCCGTCCTCCTGCAGGGAACGCACGCTCGTTCCCTGTTAATTTTGAGATGAGTGAGATGACGCCCCGGTGCATCCAGGAGGAATAAGGAAGCCACACTGCGGTCACCATCCTGCGTTAGGCGGTTGCAGAGTGGTTAACTGTGCACATGACAATAGTTTTTTTTTTTTTTTTACGTGTTTTCCCATATTGTGGTTTATTTAGTAAACACTTCCTTATGTACAGCCATACAGGTTTGCATACGTCTTTGATATTTGTTACTCTGTGGTTGATGCATGAACTTGTGGTAATCTTGCCAAGCACAAACCTCAATATTACACTTAGTACCAGCACTGCTGTTAGTGTGACTGTTGCTATGGTAACATGCATTACCATAAGAAACAGTCACACTAGTAGAATGCTGCAGGTCACGCTTATAACGTAACTCGTGGTACACAGTGATGGTAGTAAGAATAATATTGCTGTGCAATGTCTGTGCACAGCAATAATGCTGCAAGTCTGTGCATCAACCCACCTGTCCCTAAAAGTAGATAGTGTCGGTTTTGCTGTTTTACATTATCATAATTCCTTGCAATGTTGATGGGGTAATTAAGTAGAGCAATCTGCAGAGCAGGCAATTGCAATAACCCACTACAGCAGTAAATCAGATACACTTTTTAGCTCTTGAGAAGACTTTGACAGCAAGGTAACATCTGGTTGAGTGCTATGCCATACTTCAAATTTAGTTATGTGTTGAAATTAGTTAAACAAAAATAAAATACTGCTTCTTTTACCAACAGGTTATATTTATGTAAAGCCTGAGATAATGTCTCGTATTCACCAAGGAGAAGAATTATGTGTAAAGAGCAATTTGTATTCTCAGAGGAGGAACTGTAGAGCAGGTGCCTCCACAAGTGAGTATTCTGCTTTGTATGTCTGCACAAACACTTAGATCATCCCAGCCAATACACATGAGGTAAATTGATGCTGATAGAGGCAGACATTGGGCAATGTAGAATCGAGATGTAAAGCTGCGTCCACACATAGGCAGGCATTCAGGGCAGTCTCAGCTGAGAATCAAGCTTACAGTCATGGCTGAAATTGTTGGCACCCCAGAAATTGTTCCAGAAAATCAAGTATTTCTCACAGAAAAGTATTGCAGTAACATGTTTTGCTATACATCTGTTTATTCCCTTTGTGTGTATTGGAACAAAGCAAAAAAAAGGGAGGAAAAAAGCACAATACTCCAACAATGGGCTGGACAAAATATTAGCAACCTTCGTTTTATATTTGGTTGCACTCCCTTTGGAAAAAATAACTGAAATCAATTGCTTTCTATAACCATTAATAAACTCCCTACACCTGTCATCCAGAATTTTGGACCACTCTTCCTTTGCAAACTGCTCCACATCTCTTATTGGAAGGGTGCCTTTTCCCATCAGCAATTTTAAGGTCTCTCTACAGGTGTTTAATGGGATTAGATCTGGACTCATTGCTGGCCACTTCAGAACTCTCCAGCACTTTGTTGCCATCCATTTCTGGGTGCGTTTTAACATATGTTTGTGGTCATTTTCCTGCTGGAAGACCCAAGATCTCGGGTGCAAACCCAGCTTTCTGACACTGGGCTCTACAGTACAAACCCAAAATCCTTTGGTAATCCTCAGATTTCATGATGCCTTGCACACATTCAAGGCACCCAGTGCCAGAGGCAGCAAAGCAACCCCAAAACATAATTGAACCACCACCATATTTCACTGTAGGTACGTTTTGTTTTGTTTTTTCTTTTGTAGGGCTTATTCAATTTTCGGTAAACAGTAGAATAATGTGCTTTACCACAAAGCTTAGTCTCATCCGTTTTTGTTTTTGTTTTTTTTACTGCAGGGACATGGTTTTTTTTTTTTTTTTGTTTTTTTTTTTTTTGTTTTTTGTTTTTTGTTTTTTTGGTTTTGTTTTTTGTCTGTGTCAGCAGTGGGTTCCTCCTGGGTCTCTTACCATAGGGTTTCATTTAAATGTTGATGTATAGTTTGCACTGATGCTCCCTGAGCCTGCAGGACAACTTGAATTTCTTGGGAACTTGTTTGGGGCTGCATATCCACCATCCTGACTATCCTGCGTTGCAACTTTTCATCAATTTTTCTCCTCCATCCATGCCCAGGAAGCTTAGCTACAGTGCCATGGGTTGCAAACTTCTTGCGCACTGTGGACAAAGGCAAATCTAGATCTCTGGAGATGGACTTGTAATCTTGAGATTGTTGATATTTTTCCACAATTTTGGTTCTCAAGTCCTCAGACAGTTCTTTTTCCTCTTTCTGTTGTCCATGCTTAGTGTGGCACACACAGACACACAATGCAAAGACTAAGGGCTCAGACACACTATAAGCGCTTTTCTGAGTGCTTTTCTTGGACTCCAGAGTTTTCTGAAAGCTTTTTTTTTTTTAAAAATGCTCCCATTGACTTACATTAAAATCACGTGTTTTACTTACATTTAAATCGTGGTAAAAACACAATATTAACCACTTGAGGACCACAGTCTTTTCGCCCCTTAGGGACCAGAGCCTTTTTTTCCATTCAGACCACTGCAGCTTTCACGGTTTATTGCTCGGTCATACAACCTACCACCTAAATGAATTTTACCTCCTTTTCTTGTCACTAATACAGCTTTCTCTTGGTGCTATTTGATTGCTGCTGCGAGTTTTAGTTTTTATTATATTCATCAAAAAATACATGAATTTTGTCAAAAAAATGACTTTTTTAACTTTCTGTGCTGACATTTTTAAAATAAAGTAAAATTTCCTATACATTTGAGCGCGAAAGTTATTCTGCTACATGTCTTTGATTAAAAAAAAAACCCATTCAGTGTATATTTATTGGATTGGGTAAAAGTTATAGCGTTTACAAACTATGGTGCCAAAAGTGAATTTTCCCATTTTAAAGCATCTCTGACTTTTCTGACCACCTGTCATGTTTCATGAGGTGCTAAAATTCCAGGATAGTATAAATACCTCCCAAATGACCCCATTTTGGAAAGAAGACATCCCAAAGTATTCAGTGAGAGGCATGGTGAGTTCATAGAAGATTTTATTTTTTGTCACAAGTTAGCGGAAAATTACACTTTGTGACAAAAAAAAAAAAAAGTTTCCATTTCTTCTAACTTGCGACAAAAAAAAATGAAATCTGCCACGGACTCACTATGCTCCTCTCTGAATACCTTGAAGTGTCTACTTTCCAAAATTGGGTCATTTGTGGGTTGTGTTCACTGTCCTGGCATTTTGGGGGGTGCCTAATTGTAAGCACCCCTGTAAAGCCTAAAGATGCTCATTGGACTTTGGGCCCCTTAGCGCAGTTAGGCTGCAAAAAAGTGCCACACATGTGGTATTGCCGTACTCAGGAGAAGTAGTATAATGTGTTTTGGGGGTTTTTTACACACAAGTGTCTATTTACAGAGATATTTCTCCCACTCAGCATGGGTATGTGTAAAAATACACCCCAAAACACATTATACTATTTCTCCTGAGTACGGCGATACCACATGTGTGGCACTTTTTTGCACCCTAACTGTGCTAAGGGGCCCAAAGTCCAATGAGTACCTTTAGGATTTCACAGGTCATTTTGCGACATTTGGTTTCAAGACTACTCCTCACGGTTTAGGGCCCCTAAAATGCCAGGGCAGTATAGGAACCCCACAAATGACCCCATTTTAGAAAGAAGACACCCCAAGGTATTCCGTTAGGAGGATGGTGAGTTCATAGAAGATTTTTTTTTTTGTCACTAGTTAGTGGAAATTGATTTTAATTGTTTTTTTTTTTCACAAAGTGTCATTTTCCGCTAACTTGTGACAAAAAATAAAATCTTCTATGAACTCACCATACTCCTAACGGAATACCTTTGGTTGTCTTCTTTCTAAAATGGGGTCATTTGTGGGGTTCCTATACTGCCCTGGCATTTTAGGGGCCCTAAACCGTGAGGAGTAGTCTTGAAACCAAATGTCGCAAAATGACCTGTGAAATCCTAAAGGTACTCATTGGACTTTGGGCCCCTTAGCACACTTAGGGTGCAAAAAAGTGCCACACATGTGGTAACGCCGTACTCAGGAGAAGTAGTATAATGTATTTTGTGGTGTATTTTTACACATACAGATGCTGGGTGAGAGAAATATCTCTGTAAATGACACATTTTTGATTTTTTTTTTTACACACAATTGTCCATTTACAGAGAGATTTCTCCCACCCAGCATAGGTATGTGTAAAAATACACCACAAAACACATTATACTACTTCTCCTGAGTACAGCGATACCACATGTGTGACACTTTTTTTGCAGCCTAGGTGCGCTAAGGGGCCCAACGACCTATTCACAGGTCATTTTGAGGCATTTGTTTTCTAGACTACTCCTCACGGTTTAGGGCCCCTAAAATGCCAGGGCAGTATAGGAACCCCACAAGTGACCCCATTTTAGAAAGAAGACACCCCAAGGTATTCCGTTAGGTGTATGGTGAGTTCATAGAAGATTTAATTTTTTGTCACAAGTTAGTGAAAAATGACACTTTGTGAAAAAAACAATAAAAATCAATTTCCGTTAACTTTTGACAAAAAAATAAAATCTTCTATGAACTAGTCATACACCTAACAGAATACCTTGGGGTGTCTTTTTTCTAAAATGGCGTCACTTGTGGGGTTCCTATACTGCCCTGGCATTTTACGGGCCCAAAACCGTAAGTAGTCTGGAAACCAAATTTCTCAAAATGACTGTTCAGGGGTATAAGCATCTGCAAATTTTGATGACAGGTGGTCTATGAGGGGGCAACTTTTTGTGGAACCGGTCATAAGCAGGGTGGCCTCTTAGATGACAGGTTGTATTGGGCCTGATCTGATGGATAGGAGTGCTAGGGGGTTGACAGGAGGTGATTGATGGGTGTCTCAGGGGGTGGTTAGAGGGGAAAATAGATGCAATCAATGCACTGGGGAGGTGATCGGAAGGGGATCTGAGGGTTTGGCCGAGTGATCAGGAGCCCACACGGGGCAAATTAGGTCCTGATCTCATGGGTAGGTGTGCTAGGGGGTGACAGGTGGTGACAGGAGGTGATTGATGGGTTTCTCAAGGTGTGATTAGAGGGGGGAAATAGATGCAAGCAATGCACTGGCGAGGTGATCAGGGCTGGGGTCTGAGGGCATTCTGAGGGTGTGGGTGGGTGATTGGGTGCCCTAGGGGCAGATAGGGGTCTAATCTGATGGGTATCAGTGACAGGGGCTTATTGATGGGTGATTGATGGGTGATCAGTGGGTGATTAGATGGCAGAGCAGATGTAAACAATGCACTTTGGAGGTGATCTGAGGGTAGGTCTGGGGCAATCTGATGGTGTGGGAGGGTGATCAGATGCCTGTAAGAGGCAGGTTAGGGTCTGATCTGATAAGTGGCAGTGACAGGTGGTGATTGACGGGTGATTGACAGGTGATTACAGGGGAGAATAGATGTATACAGTACACGGGGGGGGGGTCGTTCTGAGGGTGTGGGTGGGTGATTGTGTGCCCTAGGGGCAGATAGGGGTCTAATCTGATGGGTAGCAGTGACGGGGTGATTTATGGGTAATTAGTGGGTGTTTAGAGGAGAGAACAGATGTAAACACTGCACTTGGGAGGTGATCTGATGTCGGATCTGCGGGCAATCTATTGGTGTGGGTGGGTGATCAGATTGCCCGCAAGGGGCAGGTTAGGGGCTGATTGATGGGTGGCAGTGACAGGGGGTGATTGATGGGTGATTGACAGGTGATCAGTGGGTTATTACAGGGAAGAACAGATGTAAATAATGCACTGGCGAATTGATAAGGGGGGGTCTGAGGGCAATCTGAGCGTGTGGGTGGGTGATTGGGTGCCCGCAAGGGGCAGATTAGGGTCTAATCTGATGGGTAACAGTGACAGGTGGTGATAGGGGGTGATTGATGGGTAATTAGTGGGTGTTTAGAGGAGAGAACAGATGTAAACACTGCACTTGGGAGGTGATCTGATGTCGGATCTGCGGGCGATCTATTGGTGTGGGTGGGTGATCAGATTGCCCGCAAGGGGCAGGTTAGGGGCTGATTGATGGGTGGCAGTGACAGGAGGTGATTGACGGGTGATTGACAGGTGATCAGTGGGTTATTACAGGGGGGATAGAGGCATACAGTACACAGAGGGGGGGGGGGGGTCTGGGGAGAACCTGAGGGGTGGGGGGGAGGGTCAGGAGGGAGCAGGGGGCAGTTTAGGGTTAAAAAAAAAAATAGCGTAGACAGATAGTGACAGGGAGTGATTGATGGGTGATTAGGGGGGGGGGGGGGTGACTGGGTGCAAACAATGGTCTGGGGGTGGGCAGGGAGGGGGTCTGAGGGGTGCTGTGGGCGATCAGGGGACAGGGGGGGGGGAAATCAGTGTGCTTGGGTGCAGACTAGGGTGGCTGCAGCCTGCCCTGGTGGTCCCTCGGACACTGGGACCACCAGGGCAGGAGGCAGCCTGTGTAATAGGCTTTGTATACATTACAAAGCCTATTATACACTTTACATGCGGCGATCCGGGTGCTAGTAACCTGCCGGCGCTTCCGAACGGCCGGCGGGTTACATCGCGAGGGGGTCGGAGCCAGTTGCCGGTGGCTGATCGCGTCACGAATGACGCGATCGCCGCATAACCACGCCCGCCTCCGCCGATGGGGTTATTGCGGTCATTTGGGCCCAGCCCTTGCTGCTGCCCATCGGCTTAAGGCGGTCAGCAAGTGGTTAATGTAAGTCAATGGGAGCATTTTTTTAATAAAAACTCTCAGTAGACTCGGAACGCCAAAAAGCGCTCAGAAAAATGCATATAGTGTGTCTGAGCCCTATGTGAATATCCTATTTATGCTTTCAGGTGTGATTTTTTTTTTTTTTTTTTTTTTTTTTTTTTTGCCATCGATCACACCTGTTACTTGCCCCAGGTGAGTTTTTAACCACTTGCCGACCGCACGCTTATACCGTGCGTCGGCAAAGTGGCAGCTGCAGGACCAGCGACGCAGTTCTGCGTCGCCGGCTGCAGGCTAATTGATCAGGAAGCAGCCGCTCGCGCGAGCGGCTGCTTCCTGTCAATTCACGGCGGGGGGCTCCGTGAATAGCCTGCGGGCCGCCGATCGCGGCTCGCAGGCTAAATGTAAACACAAGCGCAAATAATCCGTTTTGTTTACATTGTACGGCGCTGCTGCGCAGCAGCGCCGTAAGGCAGATCGGCGATCCCCGGCCAATCAGCGGCCGGGGATCGCCGCCATGTGACAGGGGACAGCCTGTCACTGGCTGCACAGGACGGATAGCGTCCTGTGCAGCCCGGATCACCAGGGGGGCCAGGTAGGAGAGGGAGGGGGGGGATTTCTCCGCGGAGGGGGTCTTTGATGTGCCCTCCCCGCAACACCCGGCAGGCAGGAGCGATCAGACCCCCCCAGCACATCATCCCCCTAGTGGGGAAAAAAGGGGGGCGATCTGGTCGCTCTGCCTGCACCCTGATCTGTGCTGGGGGCTGCAGAGCCCACCCAGCACAGATCAGCTAAAACAGCGCTGGTCCTTAACCTCCTTGCCGGTTATCCCGAGCTCAGCGGGGTAACTTGCGCAGGAGGATATCTCAGGCCCCGCTGGGCCGATTTGCATATTTTTTTTTTTTGTTACAAGCAGCTAGCACTTTGCTAGCTGCTTGTAACTTCCGATCGCCGCCGCTCGCCGCCGATCCGCCGCAATCCGCCGCGCCGAGTCGCTCCCCCCCGCCCCAGAGCCCTGCGCTGCCTGGCCAATCAGTGCCAGGCAGCGTTGAGGGGCGGATCGGGATTCCCTATGACGTCCCGACGTCCATGACGTCGGTGACGTCATCCCGCCCCGTCGCCATGGCGACCGGGGAAGCCCTGCAGGAAATCCCGTTCTCAATGGGATTCCCTGCATACTCTGATCGCCGAAGGCGATCGGAGTGGGTGGGGGGATGCCGCCGCTTAGCGGCTATCATGTAGCGAGCCCTTGGCTCGCTACATGATTTAAAAAAAAAAAAAAAAAATGTGTGGCGCTGCCTCCTTGCCGGATTTTTTAGACCGGCAAGGAGGTTAAGGGGGGGTAAAGGGTGGGTCCTCAAGTGGTTAAAGGATTATCACACGCTTGAAACATCTTATTTATCCACAATTCTAAAAGGGTGACCATAATCTTGTCCAGCCCATTTTTGTCGTTTTGTGTTACATTATTGCCAATTTGCTTTTTTTTTTTGTTTTGTTCCAATATACACAAGGGGAATAAACATGTGTATAGCTAAATGTGTTGCTGCAATACTTTTCTGTGAGAAATACTTGATTTTCTGGAAAAATGCCACTCCAGATCTTTAAATCCTCGAGCACACTGTAAGTCAGACTGATGGATGCATCATGCACCATGCTGTCATTTACTTGATTGAGCATTTTAATATAAAATGCATTTTTCTGCTTCTCTGTAAAACTAGTATATAATATTAAATATGTTTTTTCTCTATTTTATTTTGGTGTTTTTAGGAAGCAGTAAAATAGGGTGCATATGGCTAATGGACAAAAAGGGCACCGCCATAGACTGCAATGCAAAATATAGGCTATTGGGCACACAAGAAATAGCGGTTGCAGGGATAGTATTAACAAAAGTTTCCGTTTATGGAATAAGCTTGATTACAAATATTGTTTACAAATTCGTTTTGACTTTGTGTTTAACTTATTTTTTTAGTTTTTTAAACTTCGCTTTCAGGAGGTTTTACTTACGGTATTTTTTCGTTTTTAAATTTCACTTTCAGGACTGTAACAAGTAAATTTTCGTTTACAGTTATTTTATCATTTTGAAATTCGTTTTCATACGTATAATGCTTAAACATCGCTTTCAACCTTATTCTATTAGAGATGCATCGGAAAATATTGTTTAACATTAGAACTTCGGCTATATCCCGTGCCCTTTTTTCCACGCGCCCTTTTTTTGATGCATGTGTTTTTTATGGCTTAGAATACATGGTATTTATTCTTGATTGAAGTGTGGGTCCTTTCATGGTAGTAGAATACCTACGTTAAATGATAAAAACTGGTTGGTACTAAATTCAACCATGCACCCCCTGCCCTTTAATCATACAAAAAAGGGTATGCTAAGATGTCTTCCAAAAGACAGAATCGGATAAATGCCCCTGTAGTGGATCTCCGTATAAAAAAAAAAGAAAGTGTTTAACAACTTTTTGGATTTTAGACAGATCTACGCGGGAAGACTGTTCCTATCCCAGGGACGTAGATATGCTTTTCTGTGTTCTAACAAGTGTCGCCGCTACTGCAGATGGATGGAATCGGATAAATAGTGTAATTTGTTTTCATTTTGTTTTTTCCCTGTAAAATAATTACTGAAAACCAGTATCACACACAAAGAGCTTAATTTGTAGTGAAAAACAAGGTATAGATAATTTTGTTGTGATTAGAAGTAATAAAGTTATTGCCAAATGAAAGAGGAGTGCTGACAGCTAAAAATTGCTCAGTCCATAAGGGAGAAAAAACACCCTAGGCTGGTTTCACACTGTAAATTGGTGGCAGTGTTGCGGTGCAGCACGCCCAATGCACCAAAAAAAAAACAGGCCTTCAGGGAATACCGCCTTACTATGCGGTATTCCCAGTTGGTATCTGGCCAAACAGGAAGTAATGCACACTTCCTGCCGGGCAAGTGATGACGTGTGCGGAAGCATATTGCAAAAAATACGCTTCCGCACCTGCAGTGGGTATAGACACTGACACGTGTCGCCATAGACTTACATGACTTCCGATCAGGTACGCGTGGTAACGTAGTCTTGGAAGCACATCAGATAGGAGACTTCTATCCCACTGGGACGCAGGTAATGTGATTTTCCCCATAGACTTTAACCTCCCTGGTGGTGCATTACTTATGGATTTCTAAAAGCGGTACATTTTTTTTTTTTTTTCAAGAATATCAGAATAAAGGACTGGTAGACATCCTGCATGTAAATAAAAGAATGGGACACAAAATTGTTGAAATAATTAAATTTATAAATAAACTGAAAAAATAGGCGGTAGGCAGAGAGTAGTCAAAATCCAGGCAGATGTCAGTACAGGGAGCAGGCAGAAATCAGTCAAAATCTAGGCAGATCTCAGTACAGGGGGCAGGCAGAGAGTATTCAAAATCCAGGCAGATGTTGGTAACAGTAAGGCAGAAGCAGTTGGGAACCAAATGGCTATATTGTAAACATCATGTGCTTTCAAGTGAACTTGTCTGCCATGGCAGTCAGGTGACACAAGGGAGCGATGAAATTACAAGTTGAGATTAGAGACAAATGAGGAGTAAATACGGGCTAAACTCTCAGCATAAATACATGCAGCATTTCTCGGTTTACATTCTGTGCTGTGCAGATCGGGTCTAGATGAGGGGGGGAATCAGACAGGCTAAACTCCATTCATACTGGGTGCATCTGTGTTTTTGTTCTGTGCTGTGCTGCTCGGGTCCAGAGGGGGGATTAGACAGGCTAAACTCGCTCCATGCACGCAGGGTGCATTTCTCGTTTTCCTGCTGTACTGTGCAAGAATTTGGGACCACTTTAAAAGTAGGCGCTGCCCCTGATAACGTAACGCCGCTCTGTCTCGCCGCTGATTGGCCACCGGGATCCAGGAAGAAGAGAGGAGACGGGGATCCCGGTGGCCAGCAATAGGTGCCTGGAGTCCCGGTGGACAGAGCCGATTGCGTGCAGGACCCAGGTAACACACTGCACCATTGATTTAAGCTACCCCGAGCGGGATTACCACCCCAATTGATTTTTTTTCTACCCCGAGTGCAGCTCAGGGTTACCGGCAGAAAGGTTAATTGCCCTGCGGTAGCAGTGCGTCAATTTGCCGCACAGCCACAGTGTGAAAGAGCCCTTAGGGGTGAACTGGTTAAAGTGGTATGAAACTCCTCTATCCTCTTTGCTCTAAAAGATTTTAAAATTGATTACTGGTATAACACGTGCATTCCTATAGTAGCACGCATTACTATAGCAATATGCGCTAATAGGGGTGGTGCACCCCTGGGGTTAATATTGGTAAAACTTCTATGTACTAACTACACACAGCAAATTTGCTGGGCTTTTGTGCATCAGACCCAAAGACTTTTTGGGAGGATTTTTTTTTTTTTTTACAACTCTTTCATAACTTGATGCTGTACTTCCAAAATTGGTAACATTTTCAATTACCTTCCCCCCAACAGGTGACAAATCAACAGAAGAATGTAAATCCTCCAATCCTCTATCTGAAGGCAGCAACAATGGTGCCACACCTTGTGAAAGTCCATCAAATTCCAGCACCATTGTGAAGAAATCATGTACATCAGCACTTGTATTAAAACATAGCAGAGCAAATGAGAAGTCCATAAATCATCAAATGCCAGAGGAAAAGAGCATTGAAATAAGAGTGCCGAGAGGCCGCCGGAGAAGGAAATATGCTATGAGTGGAAGTGTAAATGCAGAAGAAGCTGAGGGCACTTTTACAGAAAGTAAAACGAACGTTAAACCGAAACCTAAAGTGGCTAAACCAGCCAGATCTTACCTCTGTTCTGTGTGTGGTAAATGTTTTACACAGAATGCTAGTCTGATCATCCACCAGAGGACTCACACTGGTGAAAGACCCCATGTATGCAAAGTGTGCAACAAGAGCTTCATCAGTAGTGCTTACCTCGTCATGCACCAGAGAATTCACACAGGAGAACGTCCTTATGTGTGCAGCGAGTGTGGCAAAAGTTTCATAAACAGTTCCAATCTTATAATACACAGGAGAGTTCATACAGGCGAACGACCCTACGTCTGTTCAGAGTGTGGCAAGAGCTTCCGGCACAGCTCTGACCTCGTCAGGCACCAGAAAGTTCATACCGGGGAGCGGCCCTACACCTGTACAGAGTGCGGCAAGTGCTTCTTTCGCAGTTCACATCTCATCAGGCACAGGAGAGTTCACACCAAAATTTAGAAGATGGCTTAACTTAATAGATTTTTCTACACACTGTCACTTCATTTCATGCACTAGTATATATTGTTAAATATATTCGATCTAAAAAAAAAAAAGCTTAGAAAGTAGATCCAGACAACAAGCAAAGTCTGTGAACTGCTGAAACTGTCCAGAAAACTTTTCACGGAGCTTCTTGGTAGGACTGTAAGCCCTTCTCAAATGATTCTCTGCTTTATCTGTCATGCTCCAATGTCTGGCCGAGGCTGAAACGGTTTCAGAGAGCGATGATGCTGGAACTCTGAAATATTATTTCTACTAAAAAGTGGGTGGTATTGAGACAAAAAGTACAGCCAGTCACTCCTAGGGATTTAGTTAGCAAAGGAAGGCAAGTTCATAGGATAAAGGCCAAAATACAGCAAATTCACAGTTATCCGGAACTCTGGAAGTCTCAACTAAATGGCATGACTGAGGAGATAACGGGGACTGTTTTTTGGGTGGTTTGCTGGCCTTTAAATTTCACCGATCCTCCAGTGACTTCTTCTAGCCTTCCTGTAGCTCCTAGCCGCTTTCTGGGGTCCGTGCTCGGCTCCTGGCATGACACCTGACCCATTGCGGGTTAGGTGGCAGACCAGGAGCCATATACAGAGGGCGTCGGAAAGTCGCTAGGAGATACAGGACGTCGCTGGAGGCTCAGTGAGTATTTTATCCTGTACGGGGGAGGTTTGTGCTTTTTTTTTTTTTTTTTTTTTTTTTTTTTTTTTTTTTTTGACCGGCAAGCACATGTATCCGGCACCAGGCGATCCGCGACGGATACTAGAGGCTTTGCTGTATTTGTAAACAAGTAAAGAATGGTAGACTGCATTCAGGGTCACTATTTTTATACATAATAGGAGTATACCTATAAGGTTATCTCGTATCATTATGTGTACATCTAATTGCTGGCTTGTTAAAGGAGAACTCCAAGCAAAACACAAAGGTTTCAATTCACTAAGCATTACCGCATTCGGTAAGGCAGAAAACACCTGATTTTAGGCTGAAATTACACTATGAGTTGCATAATGCATGCATTATAATATTTGTAAACTGCAATAAGAATGGACATGTTAATTCAGAGCCTGCATGCAGCGAGTTAGAAGCACAGAACATTTTTGTCAACTCACTGTCCCCACATGGAAAACTAGAATTACCGACTAGTGAGGTAAATGCATCACTAAATTTCAATTCAGAAAGATTAGAGCATGTGGTATAACAAGTGAGCTGTGTGATACCATATTTTATCTCCAGCCTGGAGCTGTCGGCAACTAACAAACAGTCATTTGATGGGGAGGGAACAGTTTTTCAAGGGAACCTAAACTGAGAAGGATAGGGATTTTTCCTTTTAAAATAATACCAGTTGCCTGACTCTTCTGCTGCTGATACTGTGTCTCTAATACTTTTAGCCACTGCCCCGGAACAAGCATGCAGATCAGGTGCTCTGACTGAAGTCAGACAGGATTAGCAGCATGCTTGTTTCAGGTGTATGATTCAGTCACTACTGCAGCCAAAGAGATCAGCAGGACTGCCAGGCAACGGGTATTGTTTAAAAAGAAACATTTATATCCCTCTCAGTTAAGGTTCCCTTTAAAGAAAAGTTGAAAACTTTAGCAGAATAAAGTTAATAAAAACATATTTCTCCAATTTCACAATATTATTAAGCCTTAATAAAATACTAATAGTTTTGAGTTGACACCACACATTTTATGTTAATTTTATGCAGCTCAGATATGCACTTTACTTGTCAGTAGAAAAAAAAACGCTGTCTGTAGCAGATCTTTCATCCATTTACCCTACACTGCAGTAGTCCATATGAAATACCATATGATTCCTTTAAAATACCGAATTAAATACTGCATGAGGTAAAAAATCTTAGTGAATTGTCATGCGGTTTTTCAGAAAATCACTGAACTATTGCCGCACACGTTAACATCTTAGTGAATTTTGGGGGGAAAAAATCTAAAATACCACAAGAGATAAATTACCTAACATGACTTTTTTTTTTTACCAAATGTGTCTTAGTGAATTGAAACCAATATTGAATGATAATACAGGAATAGCTATTTGATTCTCACTGTTGAAAAGAAAAAAAAAAGTTGGTGAATATTGGTTGTATGCCTGGAAATAACTGTCCTGCTTTTGTCTTCCTCAGACAAAGCTTTTTCTGTCAACAACTGCCTCACTTCACTGTTTCATTGTATTCATAGTTGCAACTGTGTCAAAGCAACTTTCACACTTACCGCAGTTTGTTGTATATTTACTCCCACCATAGCTTGTCAGGAGGGCAAAGTAAGTCTATGGGGACTTAGGCCCGGTTCACACTGGGCGGTAAAAAACGGTCCATTCATGGATCCTAACCGATGCGAATGGATCTAATGTTAACCTATGGAATCGTTCTCATTTGTCTGTTAGAACTGATCCGTTCTGAACGGACCACAAATTTGGTTCTGCAGCAATTTTTCCGGACCGCTGAGCCCGGCGAACGGAAGCTGAAGCACTGCATTGATGGCAATGAGAAAGCTGAATGTTTCTTCACACCAGTGAATAAACGGACCGTTTTTAAGCCAGCAAAATTAACTTTGTTGATGGGCTCTGGAGGGATATGGGGAAACCGAACCGGAAGCAAGGCCGCCGCAAACTCTCTGCATTGCCATATGATCCGTGCTGTACAGGCTTCTGTAGTAACTTAGAGTCTAATGGGGCCACCTAAAATTTTAAGTTCTTGACACAGAACAAAACATGTCAATTAAGATTTCAAGGGCTAATTCACACAGACATTTCTAAGCCACTCAAGCACCCAGTCCCAAAGAATATACTAAATGGCTTCGTACACTTTGGCAATGATCAGGTGGTACGCTATTTTCTGATTGCATCTTAAGTTTAGGCAGTAGCTAGAACTTCCAAGTTAAAGGAATCCTGAGATGAAAGCAAAACAAGTATTTATACTTACCCGGGGTTTCCTTTAGCCGCCTGTAGGCCATGGGCTCCCTCGCTGTCCTCCTGGGCCGCTCTGTTGTCCTGCAGACAGCTCTGGTAAATTCCCCAGTTGCACTCATCAGTCGCGCTCCACTGCGCATGTGCAGTCCCGGCCATGCACATAGCTAATGGCCAGGCTAATGCATGTGCAGTGGAGCACGACTAAGTGCGACTGGGGAATTTATTGGAGCAGCCTGGGAGGGCAGTGAGGGAACCTACCGTCTACAGGAGGCTGGAGGAAGCCCTAGGTAAGTATATGCTTTTATCTCAGGTACATGTTGGAGGACTTCTCTTTCCAAACACTGTCAGCCTTCTGGAGCATGCATAAGGTGGTAGATGATTTTCTGGATCCCTCACCTATATGAATTGGATCTAAAGAAAAGGGACAGGGAAAATTCACGATGTCCACTTCAAACATACAATCCGATGCAGGCAAAAAAAAAAAGTGGACCTAAACTCAGGACACAAGAAAAACAGAGAAATGCACCCTGTGTGCTTTTTTTAGAGAGAAGAGCCTGTCTAATTTCCCCCTCATCTGTAAGTAATCAGAAGTGTAATTTGATCTCTCAGCTGTGTCGGCACAGAAACTGTCCTCGGCAGACATAGCTAATATGTAAACATGGGATGTTAACACTTTGGGCTTGATTCACAAAGCGGTGCTAACCTACTTAGCACGTCTAAAGTCTTTAGATGCGCTAACCAGGGTGCTAAGTAGGTTAGCACCGGATTTCTCAATCAGATCGCGCGCTACATTTGCGCGCGCAAAGTTTTACGCACGCAAAGTTTTACGCGCGCTAAGTCCCATAGGCTTTAATGGGCACTTCGTGCGGAGCACCCTGCGCTCTGTGCAGTACGCGCATAAAGTTTTGCGCGCGTAAAGTTTTATGAGCGAAAAGCTTGTTTAGACGTGCTAAGGGGGTTTTCACAGGCGTGCTAACAGTTAGCACCGCTTTGTGAATCCAGCCCTTTGTGTGCTTCCATGAAACCAGGAAGTAGACACTCTGCAGATTTATTGCAGGAGTTCTGTAAGCTGTAACAAAAGAAGTGTTTTTCTTTGTTATGGTTGTGCTGGTGCGTGTCTTTAAAAGCAGAGAGTCCATATCCGCTTTAAATCAACTCCATATTGTCAGCCCACAACGTCTAGATTACCTGTGTCCAGACTTTTACATAGTGCTGGACCATTATACCAAGTCTCGAGGCAGAAATCAGAAGAGAATAGCAGGACAGTGAAGACGTGGGGAGCAATGAAATCCTTTACCATGGTAGGGCAACCTATCAGTATCAACAGTTACCAGGAAGCTGCTTCTCTGCAATCTTGGATACTCAACAGTCACAAAACCATATGATCTGGGCATAGACTGACTGCTATGCCTGGTGTAGAGCTAGTTCTGCAGTGTCTAGAACTAGAACCTGTAGCTCAACCTGTACTTAGGAGCTGGCACCCTTCTGCAGTATAGTACAGAGCTGCTGAGAGACCAGCCAGAGAGGAAGTGAGTAATCCCTACCTTCCTAACAAGCAGGTTTTGGTTTTCACCCAGAGATCTGTATTAAATGTTTTGTGATCAGAAGTAAGTGGACTGGAACTGTCAGGTTATTGCTACTTAGAATTTCAAAGCAGGGCATCCAGAGTCAGATGTTTGATGTTGTCTCTCACTTCCTTCAGTTGTGACACCATGACTTCAACTTGGGGTGACAGGAGCCAGCAATGAGAGGATTTCTATGCAACAGTGACCAATCCAGCAGTAAGGGCAGGTTTCCACTAGCGCTGAGATTTGTTACGTGAAATCGGCTCAAACAGCCTTAGTGGAAACGGCCCCTAAGGGTCTGAGCACACTGCACTTGTGCAACGCAGGTGGCCATGCATTATACACAAAAGCATGACACCTGCGTTGCTCTCCATTGCAGCACTGCCTTATGCTGAATGGTACAGCTCTGTGTTGCAATCGGAATGTGTGCAGCTGCACATTGACATTGCAGTGCTGCGCAGCACTTCAGTGTGCCCATCACACATGCACTCCCTGATGTTCTTGAGTTTGGCGTGCTGAGCCGTATTGCTGAAATCTGATCAGTGATGCAGCAGTTCACTCAGGCCCTTCAAAAGTGACAGATAATCTAACCCTTCTCTATTGTACCCACAATTAAAAAAAAAAAATTGGGGGGCTTGATAATTGACAAAAACGGGTATAGGTTATACATTTTTCATTTTTGTGCCTCATACTCTTTTGTAAAAAGAGAAAAAATGACTCCTTCATAACGATGATCATTTCATTTTCCAGTACTAATAACTGTATCAGAGGATAAATAATGTAAAAGGATGATTATTTACATTTGATATGCAATTGATAAAACATATCATGTATTGGTTCTATTGTATCTACTGTGTCAAAGTGCAGCACATTTTCCTATCTTATCGAGGCACTCAGGGCAAATAGATGTAATATATTATCTTAAATAAATGTTGACAATGTACATAGCTCTGTACCATTTTTTTTTTCTCTTATTCAAAGAACCATACGGAGTTAGAGATGAAAGTACTACTACATAAGCATTCTGTAATATTTTGAAAGTTTAACAAAAAAACAAGTCCTGTCAGATTTGTAAATGCTTGTTTGAGTGGAGTGATGAGATGGGCTGTGCTTGAAAAATACATTGACATGTAAGTAATTCCATAGAATGCAAATTGTATGCAGCTGGGGTCTGAATGCACTTTCTGTTGATTTTGGTTGGTCCATTTGCAAGCTGCATTAAATTTGCATGCAGAATTATTTGCATCTGACTGACCACCTCTATACAGTAAGTATAGAAATGGCCCCTAATGTTGCAGTGCAGCTGGTAAGAGGAAGACAGTCATGTTCCCAAATAGAGGAAGGGCCAAGTTGCAGGTAGAAATGGTAAACGGCGCAAGTACCAGTAATTCTGTGTGGATACAATTTTACATCAACTTTATGCCAATTTTATGCAAAGTTTGCAGCTTGAAAAAGAAGCTTACGTGTGCATAATATTACCATAAAATCTGCATCAACTCGGTTATTGGTATTTAATGTACTATCCCTAATCGCTGGCAACTAGCTATTAATCATAGCAATTAGTTTCTGTGGCTAGACATTAGTACTAGCCAGCAGTTGCCTGGCAAAGCCTTTAAAATATGTCGATTCATATTTACTTTGTACAGTGCCACAGATTATGTTGGCGCTTTATAAATCAAAAATAATCATATCGCTGCTAGTGACTCAGTTGCCCGTGTGAAGTGACCGTAAGGCCTGCAACGCGCTATTAGCAGTTTTCCAAGTGCTTGTGATTTGTAAAGCTCTTGCTAATGGAAGGCTAAGTGATAAAAAAAAAAAAAAAAGTGTGATCACATATATAGCATTACATTAGCAAGAGCTTTTCAAATCACAAGCACTTAAAAAGCGCTGCTGGTGAGTTCCAGGCCTACAGCTACTTCTCACTAGATCCGTTGCAGTGCGCATCCACAGAAATAGGATTGCACTGCATTGGCGATGAAAAATCACACCGCACGTTTTCACTGCGAGGCAAGACGTACGTTCACAGCACCCCCAACCATGCTCGTCACCCGGTAATGCACTGCAAGCAGTGTGTTGTTCTGTAGGGACTTGTTGCACCGCAAGTGTGAAATGCCCTTTTGAAATATAATTGCATCATGATTCGATGTGATTATATTGTCCATTGCGACACAGCAGACATTGTGAAAGGAGCCTAATGCTGGGCATACACGGATAGTTTCTTCTTATCTATCGACCTGCTGATGGCTCTCGATTGATAATTTCCGACGTGTCCGATCAGCGCGCCGCATCGATTCCGTGCTTGATTCCTGCAAGCGGACAATAGACGAAAACGAGCTGCAGGGGATGAGCGGGAATCGATCCGGGTGCCCGCAGGGACGCACCGGAATCGAGCCGCTGGCTCAAATCCGGCGCATAATCTATCAGTGTATGCCCAGCATAAGGGTGAGTTCACACTGAGCACATTGCGTCACCACATACAAACACCTTATCCATAGACTTGTACGGGCATGTTCAGGTCTCTACGATGTAACGGACTGCGTTCTCCTATCACATTGTTCAATAATGTGTTTCAGGACAATGTATGTGAAAATGTGCACTTTATACGGCAATTCCTAATGATAAAATAACATGCAAAGTGTGCGCTATTCTGCTCCTGTTGTAAGGAATGCATGCATAGTGTCAGTGAAGCCTAAGTGGCTCTAATATCTACTCCCATTTGAGAACATAAGTATTAGAGTGCAGCATTGCTTTTGCTACTACAGAGATCTTAGTTATTGGTAAAATTATTAGCTGCATGAATATTAATGAAACCAAGAGAACCACTCAAATCAAAATGTTGAACACACTGTATTCTACAGGCCCAGTGTAGTAGGTGTTGTTGTCAGCTAGAAGGAGTATGGTTTTAGATGGCCATGGCTTCATGCTTGGCTAAGGAAAGAGATAATCTCACTAACCAAATGGGTTTAAAGGAATATAAAAAATAATTTTGCTATTCCTTGACTGGGTATTTGAAATTCTCTCTGTTATCATTCAGGGCAGATGCAGCTGGTTGATGTATAGAGATTGTCAATGAATGCTAATAATTTTGAGTTAGTGCATATTTTATGTTAAAATTCTAATTCCAAACAAATTATACAAATTTGTATACATTTACCCAAATTTGCATCAACTTGGAATTATTAACATCTTCTTGTCCTCGTGTATAAAAAGGTGATAATCCAGGAGTTGCCTGTATCAGCCAATCCTGTGTGTGTAACACCGCAAGTCATTTCCTAGGCGACCTCTTTATAGTTCCTCTCTCCCAGGACATATAGATGTCCCCGCAACCATAAGTTGTGTATTGCTAGAACATGCAATCAGCTGTTTGCTTCACTCTAGGTTATACTGAATTCTGCTTCATTTTTACCTATTCTTTTGTACAATGTTTTTGTATTTTCTTCTGGATGTTTTGTATTGTTTTGTATGATATGTGGAGTAATTGTCTTTCTTTTAAATTAATCTGTTAATAGGTAAATAAGTTGCTTCATACTAAAAAAATGGCTTAATTGTACAGAGACAATCCAATTTCTTGTGTATTTGAGATATCTGTAAGATAAAAGGAACTGCAACCGCTAGGTAAATCTTCTGTATCCGCTAAATAATCAGATATTATTCTGTAAATTAAAATTTCAGTTATGTTTTAATTATATAATGTATTTATATCAATAAAAATGAATGTTTTCCAAGCTTGTAACTTAATTACTCTGTGTCAATAGAAAGCCAACCAAGCCCAAAATAGAGTTAAGCAAGTCTATTAGTAATCAGGAGTATAAATTAATGGCAGGAGAAGGGGCTTCAGTTAGTGGTTGGGTCAGTTAGATATGACCTTAAAATGAACCTCCAGACTAAAAATCTAATCAGCATCACTGAAAAGGCTTGGTGTTTCATAAACTGTTTCACAGCATCAGAACTTTGTTTTTCTTACCCAAGCCTCATTTTTAGCTGCACAGAAGCTAAGTTCAGCCCCATCAAAGAAATTTGCCAGGGCATTTTCCCCCTGATGCTGTGCAAAGCATGATGGGATTTCTGATGTTTTTGTTCTCGTTGCCTAGCATGCGCAGCTGGGAGGGCTGATCAGGACAGTTGGAACTGTGTCTCATGCTCCCTGTCACCTCCTTTTAACCAAAAAGATGGCTGCCCCCATAAAATCACAAAAGTTTGCCTTTTAAAACCGGGTGGGTAAGATATTATATTACCTATCTATTTTAATGTAACTAATGTAGCTTAATGACAGTATGTTTGTTTAGGCTGAAGTTCCTCTTTAAGTAGAAAGAATAATAGATTCAAGACTACCAATATATCGTTCCTGTGTTGAGTAAAATCCACTTGTTTACATGTGGATGTAGTTCAAAGCTTACAGAGGCGCTAAGCTAAGAGACAGACTGCATTCGTTATATGCTCCCCTGTATTGCCTGAGGAAGTGGGAAATACCCGTGACATGTGTTGCACCCCACTGGAGTATGTAAATAAACCAATTTTTGTTGTCTAAAATGGCAATCTTTTTTTGTGTCTGCACTGAAGGGGTAGGCCCACCACTGCCTACTTCATTTTAAACTTTATAGCTTTATATTTGTTTTTATTCTTCTGGCGCCTCTGTACTACTCCACCTTCGGTGCAGGGGACTTGGCCCCTATTTTCCGATCTACAGAGAGCGACTTCTTAATCCTGAGTGAGGACAGGTCTAATTCTCCTCACCTGCCCTTTGAGTGGTTGCCTGAATGGTAATCCAAGTGTGTGCGTATAAAATTGTATTGAGTGCTTTAAATCCACTCTTTCCCGTACATACTACACTATACTGGGGTCCAACCCCCCCCCCCCCTTTTTTTTGAAAACTCATGGTGAGCAAATTGCAAAAGGAGAGGTAATAAGTCTGTATCAGTCAATACCTACCCAAAGGGTAATAGTCTCTTAATATCATGTTACAAAGGTACCACTTATTTATACAGGTCAACTTGAGAATATGCCTTAGGGCTGGTGCACACCAGAAGAGCTTTTCTAAGCACTTTGTGATTTTAAAAGCTCCTGCTAATGGTGTGTGTGTGTGTGTGTGTGTGTGTGTGTGTGTGTGTGTGTGTGTGTGTGTGTGTGTGTGTGTGTGTGTGTGTGTGTGTGTGTGTGTGTGTGTGTGTGTGTGTGTGTGTGTGTTTGTGTGTGTGTGTGTGCGCGCAGTGGCGTTCCTACTGTAGTGCGCAGGGGGCGGGGCGCACCGGGTTACAGACACCCAGGGGGGTGACGCCACGACCCCCCACAGCACAGAGCAGGAGGGGGAAGCAGCGCTAGAAGGAGGGGCAGTGGGGAGGGGGGAAATACCCCCCCCCCCTCCCTCACCTGGGACCCCTCCTTCTGCCTCTCTCCCCCTCCATTCAGCGGTGGCAAGTGCGGGCTCGGCGGCGGGGAGACGTGCGGAGAATTACTCACCACTTCCGCGTTCCAAGCGCCGGCATTGTCATGTCGGCACGGATCTCCGCCTTCATTGAAGGCAGAGAACTGTGACGACATGATGCTGCCGGCGCTTGGAACGTAGAAGTGGTGAGTAATTCTGCGCATGTCTCCCCGTCCCCGCCACCGAGCCCGCACTTGCCACCGCTGAATGGAGGGGGAGAGAGGCAGAAGGAGGGGTCCAAGGTGAGGGAGGGGGGGGATATTTCCCCCCTCCCCACCGCTGCCCCAATGCCCCTCCTTCTAGCGCTGCTTCCCCCCGCTGCTTCCCCCCTCCAGGGACATCTATACTGGGGGCAACTATACCAGCTATACTGGGGGCAACTATACTAGCTATACTGGGGGCAGCTATACTGGGGGCAACTAAACTAGCTATACTGGGGGCAACTATACTAGCTATACTGGGGGCAGCTATACTGGGGGCAACTATACCAGCTATACTGGGGGCAACTATACCAGCTATACTGGGGGCAGCTATACTAGCTATACTGGGGGCAGCTATACTAGCTATACTGGGGGCAGCTATACTGGGGGCAACTATACTGGGGGCAGCTATACTAGCTATACTGGGGGCAACTATACCAGCTATACTGGGGCAACTATACTAGCTTTACTGGGGGCAACTAAACTAGTTATACTGGGGGTAACTATACTAACTTCACTGGGGGCAACTATTCTGGGGGAAACTACTAGCTATACTGGGGCAACTATACTAGCTAATACTTTAAATTACAGTTAGCTCCGCCCTCATCCGGTCAGGACCACGCCAATTTTTGCCACGAAGCACGCCGCAGGTTGTGGTCACGCCCAATTTTTTTAGGGGGGGGGTGTGTCTTTTAATACCCAGCACCGGGTGCCAAATGCCCTAGGTACGCCACTGCCTCTTCCTCATATGCAGAGCTATGCAGCGGTACACAGGTTACCTCCTCTGGGCTCCAATCCAGCCGCTAGAGGTCAAAGTCCTTTCTGTCTCCTTCCAGTGGCGGTCATGCTCTAGTTCCCAATTCTCAGATCAGGAACTAGAGTGTGAACGGCGCTGGAAGGCAACGGAAGGGACTTGGACTTTGAATGGCTAAACTTGAGCTCTGAGGTGAGCTGTGTCTAGGACCACCCTCTGCTCTGCTATGCAGTGAGGAAAGAGGGAGCAAAGTGACAGGAAGGGGGGCCTGAGGAGAGGGAGAAAGGATAGAAGTCGGCCCCCCTCCAAGCATCCTCGCAACTCTGTGCCCAGAGCATGGAGCCTATCCAGCCTCTGCCTCCGCCCCGCTGTCAATTCTCTGAGATAAGAAAGGGGGACACTTTTAAAGGAAACCAGAGACGAAAAAAGAAAAAAATGTTATACATACCTGGGGCTTCTTCCAGCACCAAGTCCACAGATCGCTCCCACACCGCCATCCTCGCTCTTCTCCAGCTCCGGTACCAGGTCCCGTAACTTTAGCCAGTCTGCGCAAGAGAAGTGTTCTTTCTACGAAATGCGTACTTTGCACTTCTCATGCATCAGACTGGCCGCGACTGGCTGAAGTTACAGGACCCTGTACCGGAGCTGGAGAAGACTGAGGACAGCGACCTGGGAGCGATCCATGTGCATATGGGGGGGGGGGGGCTGGAGGAAGCCCCAGGTATGTATAACATTTTTTTCTTTTATCGTGTCTGGTGCGCTTTAAGACACACCTTTGCCACATCTCCAGTCATGCCCCAACCACTCCCCTTATCATGCACGCTACAAAAAAATCATAAGCAAAAGGCAGTTTCATAATTCAAAGCACGCTTATCCTTTCAATCATCACTACTTTTCTTTCATATTAAAGCACACCTGAAATCAGACTGAAATGGAGGCTGACATATTTAGTTCCTTTTAAACCATACCAATTGCCTGGTTGTCCTGCTGACCCTCTAATACTTATAGCCATAGACCCTGAACAAGTATGCAGATCAGGTGCTCTGATTGAAGTCTGACTGCATTAGCTGCATGCTTGTTTCGGGTGTGTGATTTTGACACTACTGCAGCCAAAGAAATCAGCAGGACAGCCAGGCAACTAGTATTGTTTAATTGGAAATAATTGTGGCAGCCACCATGTCCCACTCACCTCAGGCACCCTTTAATATTTGAAAAAAATGGTCACTATCAATTTAGTGAATGGGAAAACAGTTAAAGGGAACCTGAGACGAGAAGCGTAAGCACAGAACGCTCCCAGTGGCGGGGGCTCAACGTGCCGCACATGCGCAATAAAGGGTGACTCTGCCAGGCTTTCAGGCTGAATTGCAGGGGACCAGTGCCACCTGGGGAGAGGGCGAGGGAAAAGTGGCTGTAGGGCTGATTAACACTACAAGAGCTTTTTAAGCACTGGTGAATTTGAAAAGCTCTTGCTAATGCAATGCTATGGGGGGGGGGGGGGGGATTTGTACAAAATCACATCACTCCATTGTGAACACCCACATGGGATAGCAATAGCAAGAGCGTTTAAAATTACAAAGCACTTAGAAAAGCTCTTGTAGTGTGAACAAGCCCTTAAGGGGTTAAGGAATCCCAGGTAAGTATGGTACCTGAGATGTTTCTCGTCTCAGGTACACTTTAACCACTTGAGGACCGTGGGCTTTACCCCCCTTAAGGACCAGGCACTTTTTTTCCATTCAGACCACTGCAGCTTTCACGGTTTATTGCTCGGTCATACAGCCTACCACCTAAATGAATTTTGGCTCCTTTTCTTGTCACTAATAAAGCTTTCTTTTGGTGCCATTTGATTGCTGCTGTGAGTTTTACTTTTTATTATATTCATCAAAAAAGACATGAATTTTGGCAAAAAAATGTTTTTTTTTTACTTTCTGTGCTGACATTTTTCAAATAAAGTAAAATTTCTGTATACATGCAGCGTGAAAAATGTGGACAAACATGTTTTTGATTAAATAAAAAACCCCATTCAGTGTATATTTATTGGTTTGGGTAAAAGTTATAGCGTTTACAAACTATGGTGCCAAAAGTGAATTTTCCCATTTTCAAGCATCTATGACTTTTCTGACCACCTGACATGTTTCATGAGGGGCTAGAATTCCAGGATAGTATAAATACCCCCCAAATGACCCCATTTTGGAAAGAAGACATCCCAAAGTATTCACTGAGAGGCATAGTCAGTTCATAGAAGATATTAATTTTTGTCACAAGTAAGCGGAAAATGACACTTTGTGACAAAAAAAAAAAGTTTCCATTTCTTCTAACTTGAGACAAAAAAAAAAGAAATCTGCCACGGACTCACCATGCCCCTCTCTGAATACCTTGAAGTGTCTACTTTCCAAAATGGGGTCATTTGTGGGGTGTGTTTACTGTCCTCGCATTTTGGGGGGTGCTAATTTGTAAGCACCCCTGTAAAGCCTAAAGGTGCTCATTGGACTTTGGGCCCCTTAGCGCAGTTAGGCTGTGAAAAAGTGCCACACATGTGGTATTGCCGTACTCAGGAGAAGTAGTAGAATGTGTTTTGGGGTGTATTTTTACACATACCGATGCTGGGTGGGAGAAATATCTCTGTAAATGGACAATTTTTTAATTTTTTTTTACACACAATTGTCCATTTACAGAGATCTTTCTCCCACTCCGCCTGGGTATGTGTAAAAATACACCCCAAAACACATTATACTACTTATCCTGAGTACAGCGATACCACGTGTGGCACTTTTTTGCACCCTAACTGCGCTAAGGGGCCCAAAGTCCAATGAGTACCTTTAGGATTTCACAGGTCATTTTGAGAAATTTCGTTTCAAGACTACTCCTCACGGTTTAGGGCCCCTAAAATGCCAGGACAGTATAGGAACCCCACAAATGACCCCATTTTAGAAAGAAGACACTCCAAGGTATTCCGTTAGTAGTACGGTGAGTTCATAGAAGATTTTATTTTTTGTCACAAGTTAGCGGAAAATGACACTTTGTGAAAAACACCAATAAAAATCAATTTCCGCTAACTTGTGACAAAAAATAAAATCTTCTATGAACTCACCGTACTACTAACAGAATACCTTGGCGTGTCTTCTTTCTAAAATGGGGTCATTTGTGGGGTTCCTATACTGTGCTGGCATTGTAGGGGCCCTAAACCGTGAGGAGTAGTCTTGAAACAAAAATGACCTGTGAAATCCTAAAGGTACTCATTGGACTTTGGGCCCCTTAGCGCAGTTAGGGTGCAAAAAAGTGCCACACGTGTGGTATCGCCGTACTCGGGAGAAGTAGTACAATGTGTTTTGGGGTGTATTTTTACACATACCCATGCTGGGTGGGAGAAATAACTCTGTAAATGGACAATTGTGTGTAAAAAAATCTAAAGATTGTCATTTACAGAGGTATTTCTCCCACCCAGCATAGGTATGTGTAAAAATACACCCCAAAACACATTATACTACTTCTCCCGAGTACGGCGATACCACATGTGTGGCACTGTTTTGCAGCTTAACTGCGCTAAGGGGCCCAAAGTCCAATGAGTACCTTTAGGACTTCACAGGTCATTTTTGTTTCAAGACTACTCCTCACGGTTTAGGGCCCCTAAAATGCCAGGGCAGTATAGGAACCCCACTAATGACCCCATTTTAGAAAGAAGACACCCCAAGGTATTCCGTTAGGAGTATGGTGAGTTCAGAGAAGTTTTTTTTTTTTGTCACAAGTTAGTGGAAATTGATTTTAATTGTTTTTTTTTTCACAAAGTGTCATTTTCCGCTAACTTGTGACAAAAAATAAAATCTTCTATGAACTCACCATACTCCGTACGGAATACCTTTGGGTGTCTTCTTTCTAGAATGGGGTCATTTGTGGGGTTCCTATACTGCCCTGGCATTTTAGGGGCCCTAAACCGTGAGGAGTAGTCTTCAAACCAAATGTCGCAAAATGACCTGTGAAATTCTAAAGGTACTCATTGGACTTTGGGCCCCTTAGCGTACTTAGGGTGTAAAAAAGTGCCACACATGTGGTACCGCCATACTCAGGAGAAGTAGTATGTGTTTTGGGGTGTATTTTTCCACATACCCATGCTGGATGGGAGAAATATCTCTGTAAATGACAATTGTTTGATTTTTTTTTACACACAATTGTCCATTTACAGAGAGATTTCTCCCACCCAGCATGGGTATGTGTAAAAATACACCCCAAAACACATTATAATACTTCTCCTGAGTACGGCGATACCACGTGTGACACTTTTTTGCAGCCTAGGTGCGCTAAGGGGCCCAACGTCCTATTCACAGGTCATTTTGAGGCATTTGCTTTCTAGACTACTCCTCACGGTTTAGGGCCCCTAAAATGCCAGGGCAGTATAGGAACCCCACAAGTGACCCCATTTTAGAAAGAAGACACCCCAAGGTATTCCGTTAGGTGTATGGCGAGTTCATAGAAGATTTTATTTTTTGTCACAAGTTAGTGAAAAATGACACTTTGTGAAAAAACAAAAATCAATTTCCGCTAACTTTTGACAAAAAATAAAATCTTCTATGAACTTGTCATACACCTAACAGAATACATTGGGGTGTCTTTTTTTCTAAAATGGGGTCACTTTGTGGGGTTCCTATACCGCCCTGGCATTTTATGGGCCCAAAACCGTTAGTAGTCTGGAAACCAAATGTCTCAAAATGACTGTTCAGGGGTATAAGCATCTGCAAATTTTGATGACAGGTGGTGTATGAGGGGGCGAATTTTGTAGAACCGGTCATATGCAGGGTGGCCATTTAGATGACAGGTTGTATTGGGCCTGATCTGATGGATAGGAGTGCTAGGGGGGTGATAGGAGGTGATTGATGGGTGTCTCAGGGGGTGGTTAGAGGGGAAAATAGATGCAATCAATGCACTAGGAAGGTGATCGGAAGGGGGTCTGAGGGGGATCTGAGGGTTTGGCCGAGTGATCAGGACCCCACACGGGGCAAATTAGGGCCTGATCTGATGGGTAGGTGTGCTAGGGGGTGACAGGAGGTGATTGATGGGTGTCTCAAGGTGTGATTAGAGGGGGGCGTAGATGCAAGCAATGAACTGGCGAGGTGATCAGGGCTGGGGCCTGGAGGCATTCTGAGGGTGTGGGCGGGTGATTGAGTGCCCTAGGGGCAGATGGGGGTCTAATCTGATAGGTAGCAGTGACAGGGGGTGATTGATGGGTAATTAGTGGGTGTTTAGGGTAGAGAACAGATATAAACACTGCACTTGGGAGGTGATCTGACGTCGGATCTGCGGGCGATCTATTGGTGTGGGTGGGTGATCAGATTGCCCGCAAGGGGCAGGTTAGGGGCTGATTGATGAGTGGCAGTGACAGGGGGTGATTGATGGGTGATTGACAGGTGATTGACAGGTGATCAGTGGGTTATTACAGGGAAGAACAGATGTAACTAATGCACTGGCAAATTGATAAGGGGGGGGGTCTGAGGGCAATCTAAGCATGTAGGCGGGTGATTGGGTGCCCGCAAGGGGCAGATTAGGGTCTGATCTGATGGGTAACAGTGACAGGTGGTGATAGGGGGTGATTGATGGGTAATTAGTGGGTGTTTAGGGTAGAGAACAGATGTAAACACTGCACTTGGGAGGTGATCTGACGTCGGATCTGTGGGCGATCTATTGGTGTGGGTGGGTGATCAGATTGCCCGCAAGGGGCAGGTTAGGGGCAGATTGATGGGTGGCAGTGCCAGGGGGTGATTGATGGGTGGCAGTGACAGGGGGTGATTGATGGGTGATTGACAGGTGATCAGTGGGTTATTACAGGGAAGAGCAGATGTAAGTAATGCACTGGCGAATTGATAAGGGGGGGTCTGGGGGGGGGGGTGATTGACAGGTGATCAGGGGGATAGATGCATACAGTACACAGGGGGGGGGGTCTGGGGAGAATCTGAGGGGTGGGGGGGGTAATCAGGAGGGGGCAGGGGGAGGAGATAAAAAAAAATAGCGTTTGACAGGGAGTGATTGATGGGTGATTAGGGGGGTGATTTGGTGCAAACAGGGGTCTGGGGGGTGGGCAGGGGGGGTCTGAGGGGTGCTGTGGGTGATTTGGGGCAGGGGGGGAGAAATCAGTGTGCTTGGGTGCGACATAGGGTGGCTGCAGCCTGCCCTGGTAGCCCCTTGGACATTGGGATCACCAGGGCAGGAGGCAGCCTGTATAATACACTTTGTAAACATTACAAAGTGTATTATACACTTTGTATGCGGCGATTGCGGGGTTAACATCCCGCCGGCGCTTTTGTATGGAGCGGAGTCAGGCGCCGGCGGAGGATCGCGTCACGGATGACGTGACCGCTCCGCCCATGCCCCTAAAAGGACCGCCGCCTCTGTGGGTGAGCTGGTCCTTGCGGGCTCCACTTCCCGGCCGCCCCTGTGCGTTAGGCGGTCGGGAAGTGGTTAAGGTTCTCATCAACACGTTTACATTTTACACTGGACCGCAGCACTCTATATTTAACGATCAATATAGAGCACGAAAATAAGCCAAGACCGGCCACAGTGTCAGGGGAGTACAGCTACATACACATGCTAGGTTAAAGGACAACTGTAGTAAGAGAGATATGGAGGCTGCCATATATAATGTCAGAAACGCCTGATCTGCTGCATGCTTGTTCAGGGTTTATGGCTAGAAGTATTCGAGGCAGAGAATCAGCAGCATAGCCAGGCAACTGGTATTGTTTAATAGGAAATAAACATGGAAGCCTCACTTCAGTTGTCCTTTAAAGGAGGGATATGTGGATCCAGAGGCTTCCGTTTCCTGAAAGAAGTCCAGAGGCTTTAACCCTTCATTAGCAAAGCACTATTCTTGAACTAAAAAGATTGACTTTTCTTATTATATACATTTATTCCAGATTTACTTTATCCACAAGATGGCAGTATATTCTGTATCTACTCATTCCTGGATCTACCCGCTGAAGATTTCCTCTGATAATTTTCTATCAAGTTCCTTCAATGTTTGTTATATTATGATGATTGTGTGAATTTCATACACGGATGTTAACATAATTGATCGCATATTTTATTTTATGTCACACACAAGCTCGCTCCCCCATTTCTCTTACTCCTTGCTGTGACGCTAGCCATGCTGCTATGGTTTCAGACCATTTGTGCTGCGTGGCCACGTAGCATCTCCCTCCCCTCCTCTGACGTTATGACTATGACGATATTTTAGTAGGAGCTGAGCATTACTGGAGGCTTGGTCTCTGAGGAAGCCGGACATTCTGGTGATGCACGTGTTAAGGTATAGATAGATAGAAGGTTATACACAGATTTGCAGCAGTTTATTTCTGCAGCAGATAGATTTCTGTCAGATGCCGGTTAAGTCATATCTGACAGGAATCTATCTAATGTGTTCCACACACTAGGAACAGATTTCCAATAGATATCAGAATAAAATCTATTGAAAATCGATCTTTATTATATAATCTCTATTATTGCACCATTAGATCTAATGCAACTCTATAGGCCATCGATCTGCTGCCAGCAGCTAGATTTCCATCCTTTCAGATCAAATCAATTGAAATCAATTGATGGGCTGATTTAAAATAATCAATTTCTGATCGATTCTATAGAAATGATTAGTCAATGGCTGATGTCGACCGGTGTATGTGCCCCTTAAGGCCTAACATGTGGCTGCAGCGTGGTGGGGCGGGGCGGCACACGGGTAGTATGGCGGTTTTGTTTATTGCTTTGTGTTATGCTCAGCTCTCTCAAGGACGCTACTGACCGAGCACTTGGTGTGTCACTATTTTTGTATATATAGCTACACACACATTAATTTTGTTTTTACTAGATTTGTTCTTAGCATAGATTGCACTTGGCACTTTATTAGGAATTGTACATTTGATGATTGATGACTCTTTAGATATTGGGCCACTGTGCACTTTAGCTTGAATTCATACAATTATACTGCATACCCTACATGATTTTTAGCACATTGAGACTTCATTGCATATGTAAATTTCATATTGTTGTTTACACAACACACTTTTGTGCGGATGTTGATCCTATGTATGTACCGGCATTGGCCCATGTACTATAGATCGCTGTAACTACGTTCATCCGCGGCCACCTGTCCTATATTATTGGGTCTTTTTTTTAATTGTTGTTGTCTCCCCCAAATTTTCCTTATCTTGTCTTATGTTTATTTTTGTGATCAATAATAAAGCTAGACACTTGTTCCTCTCATACAAATAGTGTGTTGTCTGCTTTTTTTCTTTGAGATGCACATTTATTTTTACTCTAGATACGCACATTTGTATACGTATCCTATACAATAAAGTCAGTGTCGCTGCGTCCAACAGTTATGCAGCGTTCCTGTGTCCCTGGAATTGTTTTACTGCGCATGTGCGCAGGAACGGGCTGCTGGAGAGACCAGGGAGCGAGGTGGGTGTAGTTGCGTGCGGCGGGCGGGCGCGCTCGGCGGGTGCGCGCGCATGCGCAGTGACTGGGGGTGGCGACGGTAAAGGACTTCCGAGCCAAAAAAAAAAAAGTAAAGTACCTGCATCGTATTTTAAGGCACGGAGGACGCCGTCCGCCGGGTCCCCGCAGCTCAAGCCGGCCCGGGTCGGGCTCTCCTGCCACTACAAACATGGCTGCATGAGCTGGCTGCGCAGTCCGCATAGCTGGGAGTGCGGCTGCGCAGCTGTAGGGCCAACCCCCCGATCTGGATCGGGGTGTTGGCCCTAGAGCTGTGCAGCCGCACTCGCGGCTATGCGGGCTGCACAGCCGCGGCCAGCTCATGCGGCCATGTTTGTAGAGGCAGGAGAGCCCGACTCGGGCCGTGAGGTCGTGGGCTAATGAGAAGCGGGGACCCGGCATAACGGCACATAATATGATAGAGGTATTTTACTTTTTTTTTTTTAATTTGGCCTCGGAAGTCCTTAAAAAAAGACCTAGAGCCCGTTTTTACACGGGCTTGGGTCTACTAGTTGTTATATAGCTAGTTCCTGCTGTGCTCTCTGGACTTTTCTAGTTTAGTGTGCCTTTTTTCTACGTAAAGGCAATCCACATGCAGCTGGAACAGATGCATTGCTTTTACATAATGTCACAACTGTACTGTAAGGAATGTACTGAACCCCCTTGCATCCCCTTAGCGCTAGCCACTGCTTGGGAGCTATGTCAAGCTAGTCAATCATGGTACTTAATCACACAGCTCTGATAGCATCTGCTGACCAGTGTTGCCAACCTAATTTTTAATTTTTGACGGTCAAAAGCCCCCCAGAAATCTGGTCACCCAAAATTTTGGACAGACGGGGCAGAATCAGAAGAACACTTTTTTTAGGCCTCATTCACACCTAAACACGCAAGCGTTTTGCGTTTTTGTACATTTTGTTTTCTTCTCCTGGTGCTCCATTGCGCGCTGCGTTTCTTGTAAAAGTGCTTTTCTAAGTGCTTTTCCAGAGTGGTTTTTTTAAATCACTCCCTGACGCAAGTCAGGAAGTGAACTCTTTGACCCGGAAAATAATAAATATAGTGTATTTATTCTAAAATGCGAAAGCAATTGCCGCATAAAGCGGTTTTGTGAGCATTTAGCGCTCTTCCTATACCTTCCATTATAGCAAAAACGCCCCAAAAATGGTACAGACACCACTTTGCTGAACGCACAGTGTACAAACCGCGCTGATATGAACCTTTTCATAGAGATGCATTACACAAGTGTTTTGTAGGTGATTTAAAAAATTTGCCTGCGCTTGAAAAAAGCTGAAAACTCCCCTAGTGTGAACGAGCCCTTAGGGGTCTTGTGGGTGGAGCTAGATAGCGGGTATTGTCACATTTTAAGTATTTTACTGTACATTAATGGCGGCAACGAGCTTTTCCATATCCCTCCTATTGGCAACAACCCCAGAAGCCCTAATGATTAGGGCTTCTGGGGTTGTTGCCAATAGGAGGGATATGGAAAAGCCTAATCAACAAATGCAGTAACTGTGTGTCCCCAATAGAGAAGTCCAGCCACCATGAGCCCCCAGTAGACCAGTCTGGCTAAAGTGGCCCCCAATAGACAAATGCAGCCACCGTGAGTCCCCAATAGACATAGTTACTGTGAGCCCCCAATAGACCAATGCAGCTACCATAAGCCCCAAAAAGACAAATGCAGTTACTATGAGCCCCAAATAGACAAATGCAGTTACTATGAGCCCCAAATAGACAAATGCAGCCACTGAGCCCCCAATAGAGAAACACAGCCACTGTGTGCTTCCAATAAACAAATGCATTCAGCACATTACAGACTGGGCAGCCAGATAATATGTTCTCTCCAAAGTGCGCTCCTTCCACCCTGCAACTTTCCCATGGAGTTTAGAGACAGGATTGTGCCACATTTCTGCAGTGTCAGGCTCCCTGAGCAGAAGCTATGGGTATGCAGTGCGACTTTGCTTCAGTGTCGCTTATTGCCATGTGATTTATAGCGGCCACCCGTGGGGAAGCAGTGCTTACTGATGGGGCTGGTGAGTGTCCCCTCTTTACTAAATAGTATAGCTTATATGCATACTCACGATTTCTGCTCAGGGTCCCTTTAAGAAAATCACTGAGGCAGAGTTTTCTGGGAGGCTGTAGTGAGTAAGGGCCCATTCACACTAGAGTGTTTTGCCGGCGATTTCGGCTTTTGAAAGCGCTAGTGTAATAAAACCCTATGGGCCCGTTCTTACTTGGGTGATTTGCGCAAATCGCCCAAAATCGCGAAATGCAAATGCGTAGCCTGCACCATTTTCAGTCGATTTCCCGGCGATTGTGTTTCAGTGCTATAGAAGCACTAAACGCGATTGCGTAGAAATCGCTGCACTGTCCAGTGATTTTTTTTTTACCACGTGAAATTGCGGAAAAATCACTCCTGCAAAACGCCAGCCAAAAAAGTGTGAATAGGCCCTAAGGCTGCATTCACACATAAAAGGCATACAGTTCTGTTCCAGTCCTGTTGGTTTTTGACAATTTCTCTGTTTTGTATGAGAACTCTATGGTCTGATTCACACATAAAAAGTGTACAGATCAAATCATGGATCATGGATAAAACTGATAAAAAACAGATGCAAAACGAACAGGACAGGAATGAAAATGTACAGATTTATGTGTGAGCCAAACCTTAAGTCTACTCTGTCACACTCCATGTGCATTGTGCATGTTTTCTTAACCTCCCTGGCGGTACATTAAAAACCGCCAGGGGCAGCGCTGCAGTTTTTTTTCTTTTTCTTTTTTAAATCATGTAGCGAGCCTAGGGCTCGCTACATGATAGCCGCTGCTCAGCGGCATCCCCCCAGCCCCTCCGATCGCCTCCGGCGTTCAAAGAACGGGATTTCCTGGAGGGCTTCCCCCGTCGCCATGGCAATGGGGCAGGATTACGTCACTGACGTCATGGACGTCGTGACGTCTAAGGGAGACCCGATCCACCCCTTAGCGCTGCCTGGCGCTGATAGGCCAGGCAGCGCAGGGGTCTAGGGGGGGCTCTGCGGCGGCGCGGATAGCGGCGAATCAGCGCGGGGCGGCAGTGATCGGTGTGCTGACGCAGCTAGCAAAGTGCTAGCTGCGTTCAGCAAAAAAAAAAATTACGCAGATCTGCGGAGAAAACCTCCTGCTCGGCTTACCCCGAACCGCCAAGAAGGTTACAGAGAAACCGTAACCAAGAATTGAACTTCATCCCAATCAGTAGCTAAAACCTCTTTCCCATGAGAAATCTTTTTCTTTTCTCAAACAGATCATAGGGGGGTCTGTATGGCTAATATTGTGGTGAAACCCCTCCCACAGTGTGTCAGGACCATGGTCCTAACAGTTTCCTGTCTGTGAACCTCATTGCATTGTGGGAAATGGCTGTCTACAACTGCTGTTTCCAACTGCCAAAGAAGCAAGCAGCATCTCCTTCCACTGACATCCTGCCAGCAGTAAAAAATCTCACCATGTGATAAATGTCAGAATGTAAATCGGAGGGAAAGATTTTACAATGGGCAAACCCTGACTAAATCATTCATACATAATTATTGTAAAAATTCAAGGCTTTGGAAATCTTTTTGTAGCCTAAGCCTGCTTTAAATTTCTCAATAACTTTATCCCTGACCTGTCTGGTGTGTTCTTTGGACTTCATGGTGTTGTTGCTCCCAAGATTCTCTTAGACAACCTCTGAGGCTGACACAGAGCAGCTGTATTTGTACTGACATTAGATTACACACAGGTGCACTCTATTTAGTCATTAGCACTCATCAGGCAATGTCTATGGGCAACTGACTGCACTCAGACCAAAGGGGGCTGAATAATTACGCACACCCCACTTTGCAGTTATTAATTTGTAAAAATGTTTGGACTCTTGTATGGTTTTCATTCCACTTCTCACGTGTACACCACTTTTGTATTGGTCTTTCACATGGAATTCCAATAAAATTGATTCATGTTTGTGGCAGTAATGTGGAAAACTTCAAGGGGGCCGAATACTTTTGCAAACCACTGTAGCTGAGCCAGCAAAGCTGCTTGGAGCAAATAAAGATTTACTATTTTGGAATATTCCCAGCGTGTATTTATTGTATTCAGGTATGGCAGGTGGTCACCTGTTCCTTTCCTGAGTCCTTGAAGGGCACTTTGCTGGATCTGCATATTTGTACATTGATCTGTATTAAGAGACTGGCTCAGGCCTTCAAGCAATTGTGATTAACGCTCTTGTAGACTTAGGTCTCAGCCACACTCTAAGCGCTTTTCTGAGCACTTTGTGATCGATTAGCACTTTCTGAGCACGTTTTTAAAAATTGCTCGCATTCACTTTCATTAAAATCTTGGTAAAAATCAATGCGTTTGCGCGATCGCAAAAAATCACGGCAATTTTTACACGATTTTAATAAAAACAAATGGGAGGGATTTTTAAAACGCGCTAATCAATCACAAAGTGCTCAGAAAAGCGCTTATGGTGTCTGAGCTGTAAATTGGTTCCTTAAGTGGCATATAAGCACTATTTTAAAGGATACCACAGCTGAATAAACAGATAACTCCAAGCATCACATGGTGTATTGGAACACACACGCAGCCCAGATTAGACTGAGAGGACAGCGTGCTTCTGAGCCGAAAGCTATGCGCTGGCCAGAAGTGAAGAGGGAATAAATATGTCCAGGTCAAAGGTCAAGCAAGTCGCCGGGGACACCGGCATGAATAGTGAACGAACAGTGGCAGACGGAGGGAGCAGGAGGAGGTCACAGTATGTACTTTTAACCCCCCACACACTGGAGTTATCTGTTTATTCAGCTGTGGTATCCTTTAATCCTGTTAAAAACACAACCATGTATGTAGGTAAGAGGTGTTCATTTCACATGGGTCAACACCTATTATTTGTTTCTGAGTGCACGTCATGATGTTCAAACACAGAAGAAGGCTCTGCTCATGGGGGTCCGCAGAACATTTTCCGAGGGGGGGAGAAGTGGGGTGAAGATGTGCAGCGCACATAGTGCGCAGAAAATGGGGCTATGCTGGGCGGCGTGCACAGGGCGGCGTGCACAGCTCGCCGCACCGAAAAAATGGGTGTGGTCATGGACCAGAATGTGGGTGTGGTCACAGGTGGAGACAAATTTACATGAGCTTAGCTATGGTAGGACATTAGGGCAGTGGTGGCAAACCTTTTGGAGGCAGAGTGCCCAAACTGTAACCCTATCGTGAAGTGCCAATAGCAATTTAAACTAAATACAACCGTTTTAACTCATACATTAACATTATGGAAAATCCAACCCCCCAGGTTAGGTAGTGACAGGGACCCCCAATTTAGGTAGTGACAGGAGCCCCCCAGGTTAGGTAGTGACAGGGACTCCCAGTTAGGTAGTGACAGGTGCTCCTCACTCACCAGCAGCCCAGTGTCAGACCTCAGTATCAGCCGGCGACCAGTTAGAGCAGGCGCTCGGTACTCGTGAAGTGATGTCACTTCCGCATATCAGTGCGGTGTCTGCTAGGTCCTAGCGCCCGCATAGTGGTCACCGGCTGGTCGGAGGTCTGAAGCTGGGCTGCCTGGCAGCGGGTACAGCCAGGGGGGGGGTGCAGCGGGCGTCCAATTTGCCCAACGTGCAGATGCCCGTGGCTCTGCTCTGTTGTTTTTATAGGGATCCTTAACGTGAACCAGAGACAAAGCACCTTCATGTATTTTACCATATATATCAGTGGTGCCATTAGAGAAAACACCGACCCTGCTCTCTTTTTCATTCTTAACTGCTTAGCCTGCTTCTTACCAGCCCTGATAAAATCCCCAACTGAGCATTCAGTATGGCTTTGCTCAGGAATTATTATAGCGGAGGTCTGTCTTCTCTGATGTCTTTTCAAGCCCAAGCTTGACCCCTTCTGGCTGTGCAATAATGACTCGGCTATGATTCCTGAGCAAAGCCAGACTGAATGCTCAGTTGGGGATTTTAGCAGGGCTGATAAGAAGCAGGCAGAGCAGTGAAGAGTTAAACAGAGAGCAGGGTAGGTGTTTTCTCTAATGTTCCCACTGATATATGTGGTAAAATACATGAGCGTGCTTCGTCTCTGGTTCACTTTAAGCCTATCAAAAAAAAAAAAAAAGCCTGGGGCTTCTACTAGCCCCCTGCAGTCATCCCGTGCCCTCAGTCACTCACGGATCTTCCTGTCCCATGCCGCCAGACAGATACAGGCTCACTGTGCCTGCGCAGGCCTGGCCACGCGTCTCCTTCTTTGCTCTCCCGTCCACAATATCGCTATTGCAGATGGGAACGTGATGAAGACTAGGCTTCACCTGTCGGCGAATCGAAACTAGCTGGTAGTGGGGGACAGGAGGATCCGCCAGGGCATGGGATGGCTGCAGGGGTCTGGTAGAAGCCCCAGGTGAGTAAAACTAACTTTTTTTTGTTAGGCTTAAATGCCTCTTTAAGGTTGGATTTACACTATGTCCATTACATAATACACACATTATAATGTGTGAACTGCAATGGACATAAATGTTAATTCAAGGTCTGCATGCAGCAAGTTAAAATACAGCAACGTGACAGGTCCCTATGATTGTATGAGAGTAATGCTGGGCATACATGGCTCGTTTCTTCTTATCAATCGTGCCGCTGATGGCTCGATTGATTTCCGAAAGGTCCGATTGCCCGCCGGATCGGTTCCGCGCTCGATACCGACGGGCAGAACAATAGAAAAAATGAAGTGCTGATTAGAAAGCGCCCGCGGGGACGAGTGGTGACGCGCCGGCATCGAGCCACTGGCTCGATACCGGGGCACTATCTAGCCGTGTATGCCCAGCATTAGATGACATGCAGAAGTATTCCACAACGCAACTGTTGCAATGTGAAAGAACCCTATAGGACATGTGAGCGGCGGGGGGAGATTATATTTACTTTAGCTGGGGCTTTTTTCAGCAGTCTATCAAGTCCTTCACTGTAGTTCCAATCTACTCCAGTGTGTCACAGTCCTCTCCAAAAGATCCATGAGATCCTGACTCTGGTCAGGGGCATATGTAAACCTCTCTCGATTGTGCTCTAGTGGCCAGGATAATTCTGCGCTTGCGCAGTTCTCACATATTATTACTACACAAGCGCAGAATGCTCCCGACTCCAGGAGCATGAGCGAGAGAGGTGCACAGACGAGACTTTGCGACCACTGTGATGGGGGATCTTTCGCAGGGGCCAGCAGCAGCCTGTGCAGCGAAACTACAGAAAGGGACCAGATAGGATTGCTAAGTGCTGGAAGAAGCCCCAGATAGGTAAATCTAATATCTCCGCTCCCCAGGTCAGATGTCCTTTAAGGTATTATTATGACTCAGACTGTCAGTTTTAGTGAACAATGAATAAGTGGGCACTTTTTCCCCCTTGATATTCTTGCCTCTCTTTGCATGGATACACCCTTCTCCCCACAAACTTCCCACATTCATTTAGTGACCTGTCGATTACTGAAATTACTGAGAAGTGGTTTATACTGTGCTCCTTGTTTGTCTGCTGTTGCTGGAACTGTATTATCTGGCTGCCTGGTGAACCTGAAAGAGTTAATTATGGGGCATGCCGGGGTGTTTTACATAAGTGACTGATCTGCCGCTGTATCAGGTCCTCCTGCTGCTGTGTACTGTGCTGTTAGTGATGGGTCGTTCGTGAACGAGCCGACTCTAAGAGCCGGCTCTTTGCTGCGAACGACAAGAGCCGATGCCTATGAGTCACTCACCAGTGCGCTAGTGATGGGTCGTTCGCGAATGAGCTGGCTCTAAGAGCCGATTCTTTGAGGTGAATCAGAGGAGCCGATGCCTCAGCCACCCCACACAGCTTTGCTGTGCTCTGTAATAAAGGGCGCTGAGGCATGCCGGGAGTTGTAGTCCTCCTCCTGTAGCTTGTAGGGGTGTATGGGGCAGAGCAGAGCAGCAGCAGGAGGGATTGCCCCACTCAGGGAAGCAGCCTGGAGTTGTCATGGAGACAGGTGGGGCTTTTCTTCCGTATCTGAGTGGCATCTAATGGTATTAAATGAAGAGCCGGCTCTTTAATGGGAGCCGAGCCAAAAGAGCCGATGCTCTTAAGAGCCGGAATTCCCATCACTACTGGCTGTGTCTTCTGCGTGTGGAGCAAGGATCATGATCTCTCCTCGCTGGATGACAGCTGCTGCTGCTACTGGCTGGATGGAGATGTGGGGGGCGGAGAGCACTCGGCTGCCTCTCTGTTTATACAGGCTGAAGTAGAGTGACCAGACGTCCCGGATTGCCCGGTACGCGTCCCGGATTCGGGGTCCACTGTCCCAGGCTGCATGAGGTCCACTTTATTGCATGAACTGGAGCGGCGTCTATAGACGCCGTGCCAGTTCATTGCCCGCAGCCCCGCTCCAGCCTCCTTACTATCCTCCGGTGTTCCGACACCGGCAGGCGAGCAGGGCTACGGCAAGATGGCTGCTGAAGCCCTGTACTGGAGACTATTTGTGTCTCCAGTACAGGGCTTCGGGCGCCATCTTGTCGTAGCCCTGCTCTGCCTGTCAGCGCGGGAGACTTCAGGAGGATCGTCCGGGGGAGATGCGCGCCAGAGGAGTCTTCTGCCAGGTGAGTAAATGCTTTTTTTTCCAGGTGAACTTTGCCCGCAGTGAGTTTATTTTCTGGTGACATGTTTGCCCGCAGTGTGTTTATTTTCTGGTGAAATGTTTGCCCGCAGTGCGTTTATTTTCTGGTGAAATGTTTGCCCCCATTGCGTTTATTTTCTGGTGAAATGTTTGCCCGCAGTGCGTTTATTTTGTGCTGACATGTTTGCCCGCAGTGCGTTTATTTTGTGCTGACATGTTTGCCCGCAGTACATTTATTTTGTGCTGACATGTTTGCCCGCAGTGCGTTTATTTTGTGCTGACATGTTTGCTCGCAGTGCGTTTATTTTGTGCTGACATGTTGCCCACAGTGCGTTTATTTTGTGCTGACATGTTTCCCGCATTGCGTTTATTTTGTACTGACATGTTGCCCACATTGCATTTATTTTGTACTGACGTTGCCAACAGTGCGTTTATTTTGTGCTGACCTGTTTGCCCGCAATGCGTTTATTTTGTGCTGACATGTTGCCCACAATGCGTTTATTTTGTGCTGACATGTTTGCTCGCAGTGCGTTTATTTTGTGCTGACATGTTGCCCACAGTGCGTTTATTTTGTGCTGACATGTTTCCCGCATTGCGTTTATTTTGTACTGACATGTTGCCCACATTGCATTTATTTTGTACTGACGTTGCCCACAGTGCGTTTATTTTGTGCTGACCTGTTTGCCCGCATTGCGTTTATTTTGTGCTGACATGTTGCCCACAATGCGTTTATTTTGTGCTGACATGTTGCCCATTGCGTTTATTTTGTGCTGACATGTTGCCCACAATGCGTTTTAGTTTCAAATGTTTTTATTAAAGTAGATTTGAATAAGTGATACATTGTCAACATTCCCCACGCAGGGGGCTTATGATAAGAGTAGGATTACATACAAAAAACAGAGTAGAACATATTAACAAGTATAATAGGTACCATTGCATGGATAGGTAATTAGGTCATTGAAGCCAGGTTAAGGGCTAAATATAGAAGTAGAAAAGAACAGATGCCAGTTTATTTTTACTTAAGTTTAGGTAAAGAATATTAAATAGCGGAGACCCCTATTATCCACGTAGTCAACCCAGGGGGACCATGTATTGGTGAATTGTATCAGTCGGTCCTCCGTAACTGCGACCATTCGCTCCAGGATCATAGTTTTATGAACCTTATCTATTACATGTTGTAGAGAGAGAAGTGAGTCCTTCCAGCGAGAGGCCAAATAAGTTTTTGCGGAGTTTACGATGTGTTGGATTAACCTATGGGCTAGATGTTTAACATTTTTGGGTTTGTCACCCAAAAGGAAGACAGCAGGCATGGGAGTTAAAGGAGTTTGGAGGACTGTGGATATGAGGCCAGCAATTTGTGACCAAAAGTTTGCAACTAATGGGCAAGTCCACCACATATGGGTTAGGGATCCCTTCATACCGCATCCTCTATAGCATAGGGAGGAAGCCTGAGGGAAAATACTTGATACCCTCTCTGGAGTCAGATAGGCTCTGTGAAGAAGCTTTACATTTGTTTCAAGCGTGGAGAAATAGAGACTTCCCTTCATGAGAGTCTCATAGCAATGGGCCCATCTTTTTGGAGTTTGGTGGAAACTTAGTTCCCCTTCCCATTTCTCTAAAACTGGACCCATAGCGTCCTGGGCCCGAGTGGCTAATAAATTATAAAGGTATGATATAATTCCTCCTCCCAGAGGGGAAGAGTTGCAAAAGTTTTCAAAAAATGTAGATGAGGAGTTGGTGTTTAAATGACCCAGAGAGGACCAGAAGTGGTGGACCTGTTGGAGATGGAAAAATTGATGTGGTCTGCAAGAAAGGGCCTCAGATAGGGTGGAGGGATGAATTAATTTCTCAAATCTCTGGAACTTTATTAGCTTAGTGTATTGGGAAGATGCCAGCCATGAGAGGTCAGTGGTTAGACCTGGGGGAAATCAGGGTTACCGAATAGGCATGTGGACAAGGAGGGAGTAGTTTGTAAATCTATTCCCAATTGTAGTTAGCGCTCATTCCATATAGCCAGGGGTTAACTTGCTCCTACAGTATCTGTCCTGGATACGGATACACCTCCAATCATAAAAGAAACACAAAAAGCAAATAATAGTGCAGACTGTTTAACAACAAGGCAGACACCCGTACCGGTGCGGGATGTATTACATGTACACGCTATATGCGAGGATAAGGGGGCGGGGACCACCACCAACCATCTAACACAGGCTCTCCCCTCCGTTCCACTCTCCACCCTGCTCATCGTAAGGCAACCGTATGGGTGTCAGGCTGGAGTGTTCTGCCCGATAGTTAGATCTTCTTAGTCACACAGCATGTACCCCCTCGTAAACCATCTCCTTAAAACAGCCTCAAAGTAAATACAAAATATCGCCCACGTGTAAAACCATATCAATTTAATATAAAAAGCTAAAACCAATATGCGTACATCAATGTTTCTTGTTTAAAAGCATATCACAGATATAGCTACCGATCTCCCCTCCAGGGCCACGGCTCAGCACGTCCACAGTATGCTTCCGACGTCTACCACGCTTGTTGTCCTCCCCGCTGCTCAAAGCCACGCGTGTGGCTTTGAGCCATCGGTAGCTATATCTGTGATATCGCAGATATAGCTACCGATGGCTCAAAGCCACACGCGTGGCTTTGAGCAGCGGGGAGGACAACAAGCGTGGTAGACGTCGGAAGCATACTGTGGACGTGCTGAGCCGTGGCCCTGGAGGGGAGATCGGTAGCTATATCTGTGATATGCTTTTAAACAAGAAACATTGATGTACGCATATTGGTTTTAGCTTTTTATATTAAATTGATATGGTTTTACACATGGGCGATATTTTGTGTTTACTTTGAGGCTGTTTTAAGGAGATGGTTTACGAGGGGGTACATGCTGTGTGACTAAGAAGATCTAACTATCAGGCAGAACACTCCAGCCTGACACCCATACGGTTGCCTTACGGTGAGCAGGGTGGAGAGTAGAATGGAGGGGAGAGCCTGTGTTAGATGGTTGGTGGTGGTCCCCGCCCCCTTATCCTCACATATAGCGTGTACATGTAATACATCCCGCACCGGTACGGGTGCCTGCCTTGTTGTAAAACAGTCTGCACTATTATTTGCTTTTTGTGTTTCTTTTATGATTGGAGGTGTATCCGTATCCAGGACAGATACTGTAGGAGCAAGTTAACCCCTGGCTATATGGAATGAGCGCTAACTACAATTGGGAATATATCTTACACTTGACTGGTAACTGTATGTAGTGCGCTCCACTTTACACTGTAAGACTAATCCTTAGCGCTGTACTACTGTGTGTAATTTAGTTTGTAAATCTAGTATATACCTATACCTCTTCCAAATTTTAAGAGTGTGTAGGTTGTAGGGGGAATCAAGAAGAAGGCTAGTAGGGTGTGGTAGCGAAGACCAGACCAGCGCCTCTATTTTATACGGAGACAGGAGTGCTGTTTCCAGGGAAACCCACAATGGAGAGCTGGAGCCAGCCTGAGTAGGTGGAACATGTGCTAACTGAGCAGCCACATAGTAGTTATTAATATTAGGGACTGCTGGTCCTCCTGCGTATTTAGAGAGTTGCATCCTTTTAGAGGCTATACATGGTGGGCGGTGAGCCCAGATAAATTTCGATATTTCCCTTTTGAAGGGGGATGAGAGTGTCTTTTGGGACTGGTATAGGAAGGACCCTAAAATAATATAATATTTTAGGGAGTAAAGTCATGCGAACTGAGTGTATTTGTCCACTTAAAGATATCGGTAGCAAAGCCCAAGTATTGAGCAAGTTTAGGAGTGACACCAATAGGGGGTTGTAATTTAGACGAAACATATCTGACGGATTTTTAGATATTTTAACTCCCAGGTATTTGACAAATTTAGGTTGTATATGGAACCCAAAACGAGAGGCTAGATCAGCAATAATTGCACTGGGAATGTTACAGGGAAGGATTTAGCGATGTTTAATGATAGCCCCGATAGATTCTTAAAAGATGATCAGAGATCTAACAAAGAGGGTATTGATGTAATGGGGTTAGTTAAGGTCAGAGCTAGGTCGTCAGCAAATAGCGAAACTTTATAAGAACGCTGGCCTATTCGGTAACCCTGGATATCAGTCGCCTGCCTGATTTTGATAGCAAGGGGCTCTATACATAGTGCGAATAGGGCTGGGGACAGAGGACAACCCTGCCTTGTACCTCTTTCAATTTTTATTGTAGAATGACGTGTGGAGGGTAGCTTGAGGGCAGCAAATGGATTAGAGTATAATAATTTAATTGCTTGGAGGAATGGACCTGATAAGGCCATGACAGGGTATCAAAGGCCTTCTCGATGTCAAGAAGGAGCACTGCTAGCGGGTGTTTAAGTCGGTGTGCATGATGAATGATATTTAGTAATAGTAGAGCCACCCCTAATGTTTTCCTGGAGGGAGAAGAGGCAAGATATACACGCCTATATTGAGTGTGGATGAATTTTGGGAAGGAAGATTGCGTGAAATGCGTTTCTTGCAACGCGATTATATCAGGCTTATGTGACATGTAATCCTGCATGGCTTTACGTCTTTTGGGGGGATTCCCTAACGTTATGGGAAACTATTCTGACCATGGGAGGTAAAAAAAGAGATTACGCTAATAATACAGGCATCGTGGCATAAGTTTGCTGGGGTTGGAAAGGTTAGACCTATGATTAATGCTACAGAGTTTGGACTTGACCCGGTACCTAAAAAAAGAAGACAATAGCATACTAGTAAAACAAATAACAAAAAAACATAACCAGAGGATAAAGCTCCTCTTCAGGTGATTCACAGATGTAAGGGACCATATTAGTGGTACCCACATGCGTGAATCTGAAAGTGGGGACAGCATAACATTCTTTAGGGATCCCGAAGTTTTTATAACTAACAGCAGCAGAACCTATAACAAACTGTAGTATTGAAAAGGGACAGGTTATTGGGTGGTGAAATGTCCGAACGACCTGTGAAAAGAAAGCGGTTACTGGCAAACACATGTAATTATTAATTCAATACGGGCAGCACGGTGGCGTAGTGGTTAGCTCTCTCGCCTTGCAGCGCTGGGTCCCTGGTTCGAATCCCAGCCAGGGCACTATCTGCAAAGAGTTTGTATGTTCTCTCCGTGTCGGCGTGGGTTTCCTCCGGGCACTCCGGTTTCCTCCCACATTCCAAAAACATACGGATAAGTTAATTGGCTCCCCCTAAAAAAATTGGCCCTAGACTACAGTACTTACACTACATAATATAGACATATGGCAATGGTAGGGATTAGATTGTGAGCTCCTTTGAGGGACAGTTAGTGACAAGACATATATACACTGTACAGCGCTGCGTAATATGTCGGCGCTATATAAATACTAAATAATAATAATAATAATACGGTACTGATTTGGGAACGTAGAAGATACCCAGAGCAAAAGTTATGAGTATTTATGCCCAGTATAAGATCCAATCCAGGTGAGGGTACCCCTCTCGTCACTTGAGTAAACAGCAAGTTATGTTACGGCGAAGGGAGGGGAGCCACCTAGTGGTAGTTTAGAATATTGAAGGGCCGATACTCATGGAGTTTAACATATACTTCCAACATGGAAAAAGATATAGAAAAAATGATTATAGTTATTCTTGATAAAGATTTGAAAAAGAAAAAGTAAAAATAAGTCTTAAGGATAAGTCAATTGTAGAGATAGAACACGATTAACTATACAAAACCTGATCAAAGTCATATGGATTGTGAAGAGTGGGCTGGAGAGGATGGTAAGGATGGGTTCTCCGAGGTCCGCCGACGTCTGCGGTTAGTGACCTCCGTCCAGACTCTGGTCGGTCTGGGGGGATGTTGAGGAAGGGAGGTCTGGTCTTGAGGCGGTAGCTGTAGGCCGCACTGGCCCAGGGCAAGACGGGCTTCGGCCAGGGATTTTCAGGCATAGCTCCTGTTGTTGTAATCAAAGCATAGAGAGAAGGGGAAACCCCACTTGTATTTCACGGAGGCTGTGAAAAGGGCTTGGGTTGCGGGTCTCAGGTCCCTCCTTCGCGCCAATGTAAGGGGAGATAGATCGGCATAAAGACGTACCATATTAGGGAGGTCCGGGAGTGATGTTAGAGGCCTAGCTGCCGTTAAGATAGCGTCCCTCATCTCCTCATGCTGCATCTTTAAAACAATGTCCCGGGGAGATCTGTGTTGCGAGGGCGTCTCAAGGCCCTGTGGATGCGGACTATCCGGAACTCCTGGGGGTCATGCTGTGGTAAGATTGCAGAGAAGAGATTCAGGGCCATTTCCTTTAGTTCCGTAATGGATTCCGGAACCCCGCGGATTTGCAGATTTGCCCTCCGGGAACTATTTTCTAGGTCTTCGAGCTTGAGTTCCATGGCCAAGATCTTTTCATCTTGATCGTCAAGTTGTAGTTTATCTGCCGCTACTGCATCTACGAGAGAGTCCGCTTGCTTCTCGAGTGTAGCCACCCGCTCACCTACTTCCTTAATCTGGTTGGAGAGATCGCTTACCGCGGCTGCTAGCTCCCACTTAAACAGCATACTGATGTCCTTGTATAGCTGTTGGGATTGTTGCTTTGTGAGGGGAACTTCTGCAGCAGATTGCGGCGACTCTGGCAGAGAGTTGGGTGAGCTAGGTCCTGAGGAGTGAGGCGAGGAAGCCGAGGCTGAGTTCGCGGCGGCCATCTTAGTGTGTACAGTCCGCTCGGCGGATCGCTCAAAACCAGACTTATCAGCCTGCCGACAGGCTGTACACACTGGGAAACTGTCGGCAGAACGGCTGCCCAGGGAGCGGGTCTGACGACCTGTCGTTTGTAAAGATCAGGCGTGTGTACACATCTTATCAATACAATTTGTGTAACGATTGTTTACAAACTATTCTTTGTATAAATGATTGGAAATGATTGATTAGGACCACTAATGGGACAAAACTCTCCTAAACAATCAGATCAGATCAATGAAATCGATATGAAAATTGGATCGATTTCATTAATCTAATCAGATTGGTTTGGAGATTTTAGTCCATTAGTGGTCCCAAACATTTATCTCCGATTGTTTATATGAAGAATTGTTTGTAAACGATTGTTCAGCAAATTGTCATTAGTGGCCACTAACAAAATTTGCAACAATCGTTTACAAATTATTTTTTTTTGTATGAACGATCGGAAATTATCATTTGGGACCACTAGTGGAAAAAAGTTTCCTAACCAATCTGATCAGATTGGCTGGATCGATCTGAAAATATGTTCAATCTCCTTAATCTGATCAGTTTGGAGATTTATTTTTCATTTGTGGTCACAAATGATTGTTCAACAAATTGTACTGTTAGTGGCCAGCTTTAGATGGGCATCAACAATACAATTTGGCAAACCATCAACACATCAGATTGGAGAGTGTTGATAATGCCAATCAACAACAAATGATTAGTATATTGATCATTTCCATTTAAAATTCAGATTGTTGTTTTTTTTTAACCCATTTATGTTACAAATCATTTCTGTTCAAAATTAACAGATCGGATTGTAGGTTTGCTAAATTTGTACCATTAATGTGCTTTTAAGCTTTTTCTATACAAACGTAATAAGAACTAATGATCATACATGTGTCAATTTTCTCAGCAGATTTGATCAGTCTCTGCCAGAGATCTGCTGTCTCCAGTGTCCTGAATAATTTAGCCTAATCACAGTGGTGCGGGGGACATTGCATCCGCTTTGTAAAGCGGCTTGCCGCATTGCATTACACCACCTATGCGTCGCTGCACGAGTACATTTGAAATCGGCGCCGGTAGACTTGGGCGCAGGATACAGCGGTATATGGCTGATCCTGCTTCTGCACAAGTCCGGGCCGATTTAATTACTATTCCCCCTCCAGGCCGCCATGGATAGTGGGGGAATGAAATAATTCGGCTTCCAGCGATTGCTGGAGGCCGAATTATTGTGTTTTTAAGCAACTTCGGTTCCGTCTTCTGACGGAGCCGACGTTACTCACTGAGCGCCGCTATAGACTGAATCCCATTACAGTCTATGGCGGCGCTGGCTGCGCCCAAATCTAGCAGCGCTGAAAAGCACTGCTCCGCGCTGCACAGTTAATGTGGGAGTTATGTAGTAAATATACTGCATGCAGTGCATTGTGATACCACACTACATCAGTCCGCACTGCAACGGCTTCGCTGTGAACATTGCATTGCTTTTGTGTTGCAGTGTGATGTTCTGTGTTACCATGCAAATTGTTATGATGCACCACAACGGCCCACTATGAACCTAGCACTGGGTACACTGTGTGAATATATTTTGCATGGATACGTTATTTAAGGTTCCAATACATCAGGCGACTTTAGCGGCCGATCGACCAACCAATTCTATTATTGGGTTGGTTGAAAATCAGTGCCGCCAAGTGCAGGCCCAGTCGACGACCAATTTCAGGCCGATATTGGTCGCATGAGTCGATCGTGCTTGGTGCAAGATGACTGGCTGAAGCTGGTTGCTCAGGTGTGCGGCGGTACGGTGGCAGATTTCGGAACGAGCGATGAATCTCCAGATCTATTATTTGATAATAAAGCAATTAAAGGATCTAAAACAAAAAGGATAACATTTTATGGTGCTTGTTGTCTTTTTAACCACTCAGGCCTGGTGCACACCAAAAACCGCTAGCAGATCCGCAAAATGCTAGCAGATTTTGAAACGCTTTTTCTTCTTTTTCTGTAGCGTTTCAGCTAGCATTTTGCGGTTTTGGGAAGCGTTTTTGGTGTAGTAGATTTCATGTATTGTTACAGTAAAGCTGTTACTGAACAGCTACTGTAACAAAAAACGCCTGGCAAACCGCTCTGAAGTGCCGTTTTTCAGAGTGGTTTGCGTTTTTCCTATACTTAACATTGAGGCAGAAACGCATCCGCAATTCAAAATCTGCAGCAGCCCGGGAGTATGCGTTTCTGAAAAACGCCGCCCGCTTTGGTGTGCACCAGCCTATTGAAATACATTACCCTAGCGGATCCGCACCCGCAAGCGGATTGCAAACCGCAGCCGAACCACTCTGGTGTGCACTAGGCCTTAAGGTTTGCAGTCATAAAACCCCTTAAGGACCAGGCACTTTTTTTTCCATTCAGACCACTGCAGCTTTAACGGTTTATTGCTCGTCATACAACCTACTATCTAAATGAATTTTACCTCCTTTTCTTCTCACTAACACAGCTTTCTTTTGGTGCTATTTGATTGCTGCTGTGATTTTTAGTTTTTATTATATTCATCAAAAAATACATTAATTTTGTCACAAAAATGATTTTTTTTTAACTTTCTGTGCTGACATTTTTCAAATAAAGTAAAATTTCTAGATACATTTTTGTCCAAATTTATTGTGCTACACGTCTTTGAAAAAAATAAAAAAATCCAATAAGTGTATATTTATTGGTTTGGGTAAAAGTTATAGCATTTACAAACTATGGTGCAAAAAGTGAATGTTCACATTTTTGAAGCATCTCTGACTGTTCTGAGCACCTGTCAGGTTTCATGAGGGGCTAGAATTCCAGGATAGTATAAATACCCCCCAAATTACCCCATTTTGGAAAGAAGACTTCCCAAAGTATTCACTAAGAGGCATGGCGAGTTCATAGAAGATTTTTTTTTGTCACAAGTTAGCGGAAAATGAATCTTTGTGACAAAACATAAATAAAAAAAAAGTTTCCATTTCTGTTAACGTGTGACAAAAAAAATGAAATCTGCCACGGACTCACTATGCCCCTCTCTGAATACTTTGGGGTGTATACTTTCCAAAAAGGGGTCATTTGTGGGGTGTGTTTACTGTCCTGGCATTTTGGGGGGTGCTAAATTGTAAGCAACCCTGTAAAGCCTAAAGGTGCTCATAGGACTTTGGGCCCCTTAGCGCACCTAGACTGCAAAAAAGTGTCACACGTGTTATTGCCGTACTCAGGAGAAATAGTATGTGTTTTGGGGTGTATTTTTACACATACCCATGCTGGGTGGCAGAAATAGCTCTGTAAATGAGATTTTTTTTTTTTTTTACACACAATTGTCCATTTACAGAGCTATTTCTCCCACCCAGCATGGGTATGTGTAAAAATACACCCCAAAACACATTCTGCTACTTCTCCGGGGGAACGGCGATACCACATGTGACACTTTTTTGCAGCCTAGGTGCGCTAAGGGGCCCAACGTCCTATGAGTACCTTTAGGATTTCACAGGTCATTTTGAGGCATTTGGTTTCTAGACTACTCCTCATGGTTTAGGGCCCTTAAAATGCCAGGGCAGTATAGGACCCCCACAAGTGACCCCATTTTAGAAAGAAGACACCCCAAGGTATTCCGTTAGGAGTATGGTGAGTTCATAGATTTTACATTTTGTCACAAGTTAGCGGAAATTGATTGTTATAGTTTTTTTTTCACAAAGTGTCATTTTCCACTAATTTGTGCCAAAAAAATAAAATCTTCTATGAACTCATCATACACCTAATGGAATACCTTTGGGTGTCTTTTTTCTAAAATGGGGTCGCTTGTGGGGTTACTATACTGCCCTGGCATTTTAGGGGTCCTAAACCTTGAGGAGTAGTCTATTTTTACACATACCCATGCTGGGTGGGAGAAATATCTCTGTAAATGAGATTTTATTTTATTTTATTTTTTTACACACAATTGTCCATTTACAGAGATATTTCTCCCACCCAGCATGGGTATGTGTAAAAATACACCCCAAAACACATTATACTACTTTGTGTGACATGTGACACTTTTTTACCACGTGTGACACTTTTTGCAGCCTAGGTGCGCTAAAGGGACCAACGTCCTATGAGTACCTTTAGGATTTTACAGGTCATTTTGAGGCATTTGATTTCTAGACTACTCCTCATGGTTTAGGGCCCCTAAACTGCCAGGGCAGTATAGGAACCCCATTTTAAAAAGAAGACACCCCAAGGTATTCCCTTAGGTGTATGGTGAGTTCATAGAAGATTTTATTTTTGTCACAAGTTAGTGAAAAATGACACTTTGTGAAAGAAAAACAATAAAAATCAATTTCCGCTAACTTGTGACAAAAATAAAATCTTCTATGAACTCGCCGTGATCTTAACGGAATACCTTGGGGTGTCTTCTTTCTAAAATGGGGTCACTTGTGGGGTTCCTATACTGCCCTGGCATTTTAGGGGCCCAAAACCGTGAGGAGTAGTCTGGAAACCAAATGCCTCAAAATGACTGTTCAGGGGGCATAAGAATCTGCAAATTTTGATGACAGGTGGTCTGAAGGGCCGAATTTTGTGGAACCGGTCATAAGCAGGGTGGCATCTTAGATGACAGGTTGTATTAGCATGGAAGCGCAGGATGTTCTCAATTGGTGACCTGGACATGGCAGCAGAGAACATGGGCATGTGATGTATTGGAGGACTTACCTCCCCAAATTTCAAACACAACCACTGTGATCAATATGCAAAAACATTTAATCTGTACTCCAAGATAAACAATTGCAGCGCGTTTCACGGGTATCAAGCCCGCTTCTTCAGGCAAAATACATTAAAGGAGCAGCTGTAATAAACAAAAAATAAATAAACAAAAAAATAATAAAAAAAACAATAAAAAACAATAAAAAAACACGTACAATAAAAAAATCGCCCTAACTTCACATACAATCAAAGATCGCAATGGCTTCAAGAAAGAAAACAAACCAAAACAAACATAATTGCAAACATATATATGTCTATCATGTGCAAAAATCCATCTTAAATGTCATGCATATTCCCTACAAAAAAGAAGCATATATGTACACACACACTGATCATGCCTTTCCTATTTGGCCGGGAGAAAGTCATAATGTCCCCTTTAAAAAGTGACTTATAATTGTAGTGATCCCCCTCATCATTCTATACATATATACTATATTACCCCCTTAATATAGAAGTGCTGGTATTTACCCATATTGAATTACCCCATGTAATTCAATATACTTAGACCAATACACTATGGATCACCAGAATAGACACTCCCCCATTCCCCGTTCAGACCACGCCCCCCGCACGGATCTCCCGCCAGCTCCTTATCAGAATAACGGCTGAGGAGTATATCAGGAGCCAGCGCGGCGCCCGCTCGTTACAGAGGCGCTGCGCTATTTTAGCACAACTTCTGAGGTAAGAGTTCTGGATCATTACTACATGGGGTAATTCAATATAGGTAAATACCAGCACTTCTATATTAAGGGGGTAATATAGTATATATGTATAGAATGATGAGGGGGGGGTAACTACAATTATAAGTCACTTTTTAAAGGGGACATTATGACTTTCTCCCGGCCAAATAGGAAAGGCATGATCAGTGTGTGTGTACATATATGCTTCTTTTTTGTAGGGAATATACATGACATTTAAGATGGATTTTTGCACATGATGGACATATATATGTTTGCAATTATGTTTGTTTTGGTTTGTTTTCTTTCTTGAAGCCATTGCGATCTTTGATTGTATGTGAAGTTAGGGCGATTTTTTTTTATTGTACGTGTTTTTTTATTGTTTTCTATTGTTTTTTTATTATTTTTTTGTTTATTTATTTTTTGTTTATTATAGCTGCTCCTTTTTTGTATTTTGCCTGAAGAAGCGGGCTTGAGACCCGTGAAACGTTTTGCAATTGTTTATCTTGGAGTACAGATTAAATGTTTTTGCATATTGATCCCTGTGGTTGTGTTTGAAATTTGGGGAGGTAAGTCCACCCTTACCCCCTTATTTTATTGTTTTTAAATACGGTTCTTTTTTATCCTGTTGGCGCCTCTGTTGTTATCATACATTGTTATCCACCTGGTGGATGGGTGTGTAAACCCCCTCTTTTTTCTGCTACAGAGAGCGACTTCTTAAACCTGAGTGGGGACAGGTCTAATATCCCCATATGCGCTTATAGTGGTTGCCTGGTTCTCGGCAACCCGTGTTTGTGAGTATATTTCTTAATTGTTTATTACACCAACATTCATCACCAATAATACACTATTGGGGGCTCCCGTTTCTATTTTTGTCTCCTTACATGTGATGTATTGGGTGCGTAGACCAATAAGACCGCAATACATTCTTTTTGACTAGACCCATGTTAAGGAGAAGGCCCCAAAAAATGTTACGTTCGGAAACTTGGAGTGGTTTTCACCGAAAAGGCTGGGCATGGTAGCTTCTTGGATTGGCGGTTGCGTATTGTGTGGCATAACGGTTGGTCTCAGCCACAATTAAGTCGTAGAGACCAGCAGTGATCAGAAAAAAAATTCTGTCACTGCGGTGGGGGGGATGAGGCTTTGACCGGGTGATCAGAAGCTCGCAGGGGGCAGATTAGGGCATGATCTGATGGATAGGAGTGCTAGGGGGTGACAGGTGGTGACAGGAGGTGATTGATCGGTGTCTCAGGGGGTGATTAGAGAGGGGGCATAGATGCAAGCAATGCACTGGGGATGTGATCAGGGGGGGTCTGAGGGTGTGGGCGAGTGATTGGGTGCCCGCAAGGTGCAGATGAGGTTCTGATCTGATGGGTAGCATAGTTACATAGTTATAGTTATTTTGGTAGAAAAAAGACATACGTCCATCGAGTTCAACCAGTACAAAGTACAACTCCAGCCTGCTCCCTCACATATCCCTGTTGATCCAGAGGAAGGCGAAAAAAACCCTTACAAGGCATGGTCCAATTAGCCCCAAAAGGGAAAAATTCCTTCCCGACTCCAGATGGCAATCAGATAAAATCCCTGGATCAACATCATTAGGCATTACCTAGTAATTGTAGCCATGGATGTCTTTCAACGCAAGGAAAGCATCTAAGCCCCCTTTAAATGCAGGTATAGAGTTTGCCATAATGACTTCCTGTGGCAATGCATTCCACATCTTAATCACTCTTACTGTAAAGAACCCTTTCCTAAATAAATGGCTAAAACGTTTTTCCTCCATGCGCAGATCATGTCTTCTAGTCCTTTGAGAAGGCCTAGGGACAAAAAGCTCATCCGCCAAGCTATTATATTGCCCTCTGATGTATTTATACGTGTTAATTAGATCTCCTCTAAGGCGTCTTTTCTCTAGACTAAATAAACCCAGTTTATCTAACCTTTCTTGGTAAGCGAGACCTTCCATCCCACGTATCAATTTTGCTGCTCGTCTCTGCACCTGCTCTAAAACTGCAATATCTTTTTTGTAATGTGGTGCCCAGAACTGAATTCCATATTCCAGATGTGGCCTTACTAAAGAGTTAAACAGGGGAAATATTATGCTAGCATCTTGTGATGATTTGCTCAGCTGCCTGTGCAGGCAGGCAGCCCTTTGACCATTGTGTAGGTTTGCATGCTGCAGGACTCTGGAAAGAAGAGCTTCTGTCAGTTTTGCAGCTTGTGCTTGCAGAGGAATTTGCATACGTTGTCATGCAAATTGCCTGGCCACATTCATTGGAGGCGTGTACTATAAGTACTATGTCTTTCCCACAATGCTTCCCTGGTCATAAGGATTTCGTCCTATGTAACACTCCTGGTGGGGTGTCAGCCTTGCTCTCTGTTTGAACATCAGCTTAGAGTAATTCCTGAATCTGCGCTAGGCAGATTTCCCTAGTGCAGTTAGGATTGTATTATCTGTATTGCCTGTTCTGTCTTGTCTTGCCTGTTGCCATTGTCCTGTCCCTATGGTGGTCAACAGGGCCGCCATCAGAAATTTTGGGGCCCCTCACAAATCATCAGTCCGGGCCCCCCCCCCCCAACTGAGAAATGTGTGTAGCCATTACATGTTGGCAGAGCTAGTTGGAGGCTTGCTGTCCACAAATTAATCACGAATAACCACGGTGGATACTCGTGATTCAAGTTAGCTCTAACTGCCACAGCTGAGCGGCTAGATGCGGCGGGGTTAATTACCCAGAACGCCGCTCTCCGCCCAGCGTTTCAACGAGGTGCAAGTGTCCGAATGGACGCGTTGCAAGCCTCGATATCGAGCACTTCCTCCTTCAAGCCGGAAGGAGGAAGTGCTCCATCATTTTTTTAGAACCTCCCAGTTTTATTTTCTGTTTAAAAAAGCTAAAAAAGTAGGTTTAATGCTATTGTCTCATATGGTAATGATTCAGCTTTTCCCATAGTCTCGCAGTTAGCAATCATGTGACCCCCAACAAGACAAATTCAGCAATCATGAGGCCCCCAACAAACCATGAGGCCCCCAACAAGACAAATTCAGCAATCATTAGGCCGCCAACAAGACAAATTCAGCAATCATGAGGCCCCCAACAAGACAAATTCAGCAATCATGAGGCCCCCAACAAGACAAATTCAGCAATCATGAGGCCCCCAACAAGACAAATTCAGCAATCGTGAGACCCCCAACAAGACAAATTCAGCAATCAAGAGGCCCCCAACAAGACAAATTCAGCAATCTTAAGGCTCCCAACAAATCATGAGGCCCCCAACAAGTAAAAATTCAATCATTAGGCCACAAACAAGACAAATTCAGCAGTCATGAGGCACATAAATAGACAGCATTTCACATAAATAGGCAGAACGCCCCCTTATTATGGTAGACACCTCTCACCTGGATTCTGACAGGTTAGGTAGTGAGTGACATGGAGCCCTTTAGGCAGTGAGTGACAGGGAGCCCTTTTAGGTAGTGAGTGAGTGACAGGGAGCCCCTTTAGGTAGTGAGTGAGTGACAGGGAGCCCCTTTAGCTAGTGAGTGAGTGACAGGGAGCCCCTTTAGTGAGTGAGTGACAGGGAGGCCCTTTAGCTAGTGAGTGAGTGACAGGGAGCCCCTTTAGGCAGTGAGTGAGTGACAGGGAGCCCCTTTAGGCAGTGAGTGAGTGACAGGGAGCCCTTTTAGGCATTGAGTGAGTGACAGGGAGCCCCTTTAGGCAGTGAGTGAGTGACAGGGAGCCCCTTTAGGGAGTGAGTGAGTGACAGTGAGGCCCTTTAGGTAGTGAGTGAGTGAGTGACAGGGAGGCCCTTTAGCTAGTGAGTGAGTGACAGGGAGGCACTTTAGGGAGTGAGTGACAGGGAGGCCCTTTAGGCAGTGAGTGAGTGCCAGCGAGCCCCTTTAGGGAGTGAGTGAGTGACAGTGACAGTGAGGCCCTTTAGGTAGTGAGTGAGTGACAGGGAGGCCCTTTAGCTAGTGAGTGAGTGACAGGGAGCCCCTTTAGGGAGTGAGTGAGTGACAGGGAGCCCCTTTAGGGAGTGAGTGACAGGGAGCCCCTTTAGGCAGTGAGTAAGTGCCAGGGAGCCCCTTTAGCTAGTGAGTGAGTGACAGGGAGCCCCTTTAGATAGTGAGTGAGTGACAGGGAGGCCCTTTAGCTAGTGAGTGAGTGACAGGGAGGCCCTTTAAGTAGTGAGTGAGTGACAGGGAGCCCCTTTAGCTAGTGAGTGAGTGACAGGGAGGCCCTTTAGGTAGTGAGCGAGTGACAGGGAGGCCCTTTAGGGAGTGAGTGAGTGACAGGGAGGCCCTTTAAGTAGTGAGTGAGTGACAGGGAGGCCCTTTAGGGAGTGAGTGACAGGGAGGCCCTTTAGGTAGTGAGTGAGTGACAGGGAGGTCCTTTAAGTAGTGAGTGAGTGACAGGGAGGCCCTTTAAGTAATGAGTGAGTGACAGGGAGGCCCTTTAAGTAGTGAGTGAGTGACAGGGAGGCCCTTTAGCTAGTGAGCGAGTGACAGGGAAGCCCTTTAAGTAGTGAGTGAGTGACAGGGAGCTCCTTTAGCTAGTGAGTGAGTGACAGGGAGGCCCTTTAGGTAGTGAGTGAGTGACAGGGAGGCCCTTTAGGGAGTGAGTGACAGGGAGGCCCTTTAAGTAGTGAGTGAGTGACAGGGAGGCCCTTTAGGGAGTGAGTGACAGGGGGGCCCTTTAAGTAGTGAGTGAGTGACAGGGAGGCCCTTTAACCACTTGAGGACCTAGGGCTTTCTACCCCTTAAGGACCGGCCACTTTTTTTCCATTCAGACCACTGCAGCTTTCACGGTTTATTGCTCGCTCATACAACCTACCACCTAAATGAATTTTGGCTCCTTTTCTTGTCACTAATAAAGCTTTCATTTGGTGCTATTTGATTGCTCCTGCGATTTTTACATTTTATTATATTCATCAAAAAAGACATGAATTTTGGCAAAAAAATTATTTTTTTAACTTTCTGTGCTGACAGTTTTCAAATAAAGTAAAATTTCTGTATACATGCAGCGCGAAAAATGTGGACAAACATGTTTTTGATAAAAAACCCCATTCAGTGTATATTTATTGGTTTGGGTAAAAGTTATAGCGTTTACAAACTATGGTGCAAAAAGTGAATTTTCTCATTTTCAAGCATTTATGACTTTTCTGACCCCCTGTCATGTTTCATGAGGGGCTAGAATTCCAGGATAGTATAAATACCCCCCAAATGACCCCATTTTGGAAAGAAGACATCCCAAAGTATTCACTGAGAGGCATAGTGAGTTCATAGAAGATATTATTTTTTGTCACAAGTAAGCGGAAAATGACACTTTGTGAGAAGAAAAAAAAAAAAAAAAAGTTTCCATTTCTTCTAACTTGCGACAAAAAAAATGAAATCTGCCATGGACTCACCATGCCCCTCTCTGAATACCTTGAAGGGTCTACTTTCCAAAATGGGGTCATTTGTGGGGTGTGTTTACTGTCCTGACATTTTGGGGGGTGCTAAATTGTAAGCACCCCTGTAAAGTCTAAAGGTGCTCATTGGACTTTGGACCCCTTAGCGCAGTTAGGCTGCAAAAAAGTGCCACACATGTGGTATTGCCATACTCAGGAGAAGTAGTATAATGTGTTTTGGGGTGTATTTTTACACATACCCATGCTGGGTGGGAGAAATATCTCTGTAAATGACAATTTGTTAATTTTTTTTACACACAATTGTCCATTTACAGAGATCTTTCTCCCACTCAGCATGGGTATGTGTAAAAATACACCCCAAAACACATTATAATACTTCTCCTGAGTACGGCGATACCACATGTGTGGCACTTTTTTGCACCCTAACTGCGCTAAAGGGCCCAAAGTCCAATGAGTACCTTTAGGATTTCACAGGTCATTTTGAGTAATTTCGTTTCAAGACTACTCCTCACGGTTTAGGGCCCCTAAAATGCCAGGGCAGTATAGGAACCCCACAAATGACCCCATTTTAGAAAGAAGACACCCCAAGGTATTCCGTTAGGAGTATGGTGAGTTCATAGAAGATTTTATTTTTTGTCAAAAGTTAGCGGAAAATGACACTTTGTGAAAAAACACAATTAAAATCAATTTCCGCTAACTTGTGACAAAAAAAAAATCTTCTATGAACTCGCCATACTCCTAACGGAATACCTTGGGGTGTCTTCTTTCTAAAATGGGGTCATTTGTGGGGTTCCTATACTGCCCTGGCATTTTAGGGGCCCTAAACCGTGAGGAGTAGTCTTGAAACGAAATTTCTCAAAATGACCTGTGAAATCCTAAAGGTACTCATTGGACTTTGGGCCCTTTAGCGCAGTTAGGGTGCAAAAAAGTGCCACACATGTGGTATCGCCGTACTCAGGAGAAGTAGTATAATGTGTTTTGGGGTGTATTTTTACACATACCCATGCTGGGTGGGAGAAATACCTCTGTAAATGACAATCTTTCGATTTTTTTTACACACAATTGTCCATTTACAGCGGTATTTCTCCCACCCAGCATGGGTATGTGTAAAAATACACCCCAAAACACATTGTACTACTTCTTCCGAGTACGGCGACACCACATGTGTGGCACTTTTTTGCACCCTAACTGCGCTAAGGGGCCCAAAGTCCAATGAGTACCTTTAGCATTTCACAGGTCATTTTTGTTTCAAGACTACTCCTCACGGTTTAGGGCCCCTAAAATGCCAGGGCAGTATAGGAACCCCACTAATGACCCCATTTTAGAAAGAAGACACCCCAAGGTATTCCGTTAGGAGTATGGTGAGTTCATAGAATTTTTTTTTTTTGTCACAAGTTAGCGGAAATTGATATTAATAGTTTTTTTTCACAAAGTGTCATTTTCCGCTAACTTGGGACAAAAAATAAAATCTTCTATGAACTCACCATACTCCTAACGGAATACCTTTGGGTGTCTTCTTTCTAGAATAGGGTCATTTGTGGGGTTCCTATACTGCCCTGGCATTTTAGGGGCCCTAAACCGTGAGGAGTAGTCTTGAAACCAAATGCTGCAAAATGACCTGTGAAATCCTAAAGGTACTCATTGGACTTTGGGCCCCTTAGCGTACTTAGGGTGTAAAAAAGTGCCACACATGTGGTACCGCCGTACTCAGGAGAAGTAGTATAATGTGTTTTGGGGTGTATTTTTACACATACCCATGCTAAGTGGGAGAAATATCTCTGTAAATGACAATTGTTTGATGTTTTTTACACACAATTGTCCATTTACATAGAAATTTCTCCCACCCAGCATGGGTATGTGTAAAAATACACCCCAAAACACATTATACTACTTCTCCTGAGTACGGCGATACCACATGTGTGGCACTTTTTTGCACCCTAACTGCGCTAAAGGGCCCAAAGTCCAATGAGTACCTTTAGGATTTCACAGGTCATTTTGAGAAATTTCGTTTCAAGACTACTCCTCACGGTTTAGGGCCCCTAAAATGCCAGGGCAGTATAGGAACCCCACAAATGACCCCATTTTAGAAAGAAGACACCCCAAGGTATTCCGTTAGGAGTATGGCGAGTTCATAGAAGATTTTTTTTTTTGTCACAAGTTAGCGGAAATTGATTTTAATTGTGTTTTTTCACAAAGTGTCATTTTCCGCTAACTTTTGACAAAAAATAAAATCTTCTATGAACTCACCATACTCCTAACGGAATACCTTGGGGTGTCTTCTTTCTAAAATGGGGTCATTTGTGGGGTTCCTATACTGCCCTGGCATTTTAGGGGCCCTAAACCGTGAGGAGTAGTCTTGAAACGAAATTACTCAAAATGACCTGTGAAATCCTAAAGGTACTCATTGGACTTTGGGCCCTTTAGCGCAGTTAGGGTGCAAAAAAGTGCCACACATGTGGTATCGCCGTACTCAGGAGAAGTAGTATAATGTGTTTTGGGGTGTATTTTTACACATACCCATGCTGAGTGGGAGAAAGATCTCTGTAAATGGACAATTGTGTGTAAAAAAAATTAACAAATTGTCATTTACAGAGATATTTCTCCCACCCAGCATGGGTATGTGTAAAAATACACCCCAAAACACATTATACTACTTCTCCTGAGTATGGCAATACCACATGTGTGGCACTTTTTTGCAGCCTAGGTGCGCTAAGGGGCCCAACGTCCTATTCACAGGTCATTTTGAGGCATTTGTTTTCTAGACTACTCCTCGCGGTTTAGGGCCCCTGAAATGCCAGGGCAGTATAGGAACCCCACAAGTGACCCCATTTTAGAAAGAAGACACCCCAAGGTATTCCGTTAGGTGTATGGCGAGTTCATAGAAGATTTTATTTTTTGTCACAAGTTAGTGAAAAATGACACTTTGTGAAAAAAAACCAATAAAAATCAAGTTCCGCTAACTTTTGACAAAAAATAAAATCTTCTATGAACTCGTCATACACCTAACAGAATACCTTGGGGTGTCTTTTTTTCTAAAATGGGGTCACTTGTGGGGTTCCTATACCGCCCTGGCATTTTACGGGCCCAAAACCGTGAGTAGTCTGGAAACCAAATGTCTCAAAATGACTGTTCAGGGGTATAAGCATCTGCAAATTTTGATGACAGGTGGTCTATGAGGGGGCGAATTTTGTGGAACCGGTCATAAGCAGGGTGGCCTTTTAGATGACAGGTTGTATTGGGCCTGATCTGATGGATAGGAGTGCTAGGGGGGTGACAGGAGGTGATTGATGGGTGTCTCAGGGGGTGGTTAGAGGGGAAAATAGATGCAACCAATGCACTGGGGAGGTGATCGGAAGGGGGTCTGAGGGGGATCTGAGGGTTTGGCCGAGTGATCAGGAGCCCACACGGGGCAAATTAGGGCCTGATCTGATGGGTAGGTGTGTTAGGGGGTGACAGGAGGTGATTGATGGGTGTCTCAAGGTGTGATTAGAGGGGGGAATAGATGCAAGCAATGCACTGGCGAGGTGATCAGGGCTGGGGTCTGAGAGCATTCTGAGGGTGTGGGCGGGTGATTGAGTGCCCTAGGGGCAGATAGGGGGTCTAATCTGATAGGTAGCAGTGACAGGGGGTGATTGATGGGTAATTAGTGGGTGTTTAGGGTAGAGAACAGATGTAAACACTGCACTTGGGAGGTGATCGGACGTCGGATCTGCGGGCGATCTATTGGTGTGGGTGGGTGATCAGATTGCCCGCAAGGGGCAGGTTAGGGGCTGATTGATGGGTGGCAGTGACAGCGGGTGATTGATGGGTGGCAGTGACAGGGGGTGATTTATGGGTGGCAGTGACAGGGGGTGATTGATGGGTGGCAGTGACAGGGGGTGATTGATGGGTGATTGATAGGTGATTGACAGGTGATTGGCAGGTAATCAGTGGGTTATTACAGGGGAGAACAGATGCAAATATTGCACTGGCGAATTGATAAGGGGGGGTCTGAGGGCAATCTGAGCGTGTAGGCGGGTGATTGGGTGCCCGCAAGGGGCAGATTAGGGTCTGATCTGATGGGTAACAGTGACAGGTGGTGATAGGGGGTGATTGATGGGTGATTGATGGGTAATTAGTGAGTGTTTAGAGGAGAGAATAGATGTAAACGCTGCGCTTGGGTGGTGATCTGATGTCGGATCTGCGGGCAAACTATTGGTGTGGGTGGGTGATCAGATTGCCCGCAAGGGGCAGGTTAGGAGCTGATTGATGAGTGGCAGTGACAGGGGGTGATTGATGGGTAGCAGTGCCAGGGGGTGATTGATGGGTGGCAGTGCCAGGGGGTGATTGATGGGTGATTGACAGGTGATTGACAGGTGATCAGTGGGTTATTACAGGGAAGAACAGATGTAACTAATGCACTGGCGAATTGATAAGGGGGGGTCTGAGGGCAATCTGAGCGTGTAGGCGGGTGATTGGGTGCCCGCAAGGGGCAGATTAGGGTCTGATCTGATGGGTAACAGTGACAGGTAGTGATAGGGGGTGATTGATGGGTAATTAGTGGGTAATTAGTGGGTGTTTAGAGGAGACAATAGATGTAAACACTGCGCTTGGGTGGTGATCTGATGTCGGATCTGCGGGCGATCTATTGGTGTGGGTGGGTGATCAGATTGCCCGCAAGGGGCAGGTTAGGGGCTGATTGATGGGTGGCAGTGACAGGGGGTGATTGATGGGTGGCAGTGACAGGGGGTGATTGACAGGTGATCAGTGGGTTATTACAGGGAAGGACAGATGTAAATAATGCCCTGGTGAATTGATAAGGGGGGGTCTGAGGGCAATCTGAGCGTGTAGGCGGGTGATTGGGTGCCCGCAAGGGGCAGATTAGGGTCTGATCTGATGGGTAACAGTGACAGGTGGTGATAGGGGGTGATTGATGGGTGATTGATGGGTAATTAGTGGGTGTTTAGAGGAGAGAATAGATGTAAACGCTGCGCTTGGGTGGTGATCTGATGTCGGATCTGCGGGCGATCTATTGGTGTGGGTGGGTGATCAGATTGCCCGCAAGGGGCAGGTTAGGGGCTGATTGATGGGTGGCAGTGACAGGGGGTGATTGATGGGTGATTGACAGGTGATTGACAGGTGATTGACAGGTGATCAGGGGGGATAGATGCATACAGTACATGGGGTGGGGGGGTCTGGGGGGGGGGTCTGGGGAGAATCTGAGGGGTGGGGGGTGATCAGGAGGGAGCAGGGGGCAGGGGGGGGGATAAAAAAAAATAGCGTTGACAGATAGTGACAGGGAGTGATTGATGGGTGATTAGGGGGGTGATTGGGTGCAAACAGGGGTCTGGGGGGTGGGCAGGGGGGGTCTGAGGGGTGCTGTGGGCGATCTGGGGCAGGGGGGGAGAGAAATCAGTGTGCTTGGGTGCAGACTAGGGTGGCTGCAGCCTGCCCTGGTGGTCCCTCGGACACTGGGACCACCAGGGCAGGAGGCAGCCTGTATAATACACTTTGTAAACATTACAAAGTGTATTATACACTTTGTATGCGGCGATCGTCGGGTTAACATCCCGCCGGCGCTTCCGTATGGCCGGCGGGATGTTGCGGCGGGTTGCGGCGCCAGGCGGAGGCGGAGGATCGCGTCACTGATGAAGCGATCGCTCCGCCCATGCCCCTACAAGGACCGCCGCCAATTGTCAATACGGCGGTCCTTGCGGGGTCCACTTCCCGGCCGCCAATTGTCAATACGGCGGTCAGGAAGTGGTTAAGTAGTGAGTGAGTGACAGGGAGGCCCTTTAGCTAGTGAGCGAGTGACAGGGAGCCCCTTTAGCTAGTGAGTGAGTGACAGGGAGGCCCTTTAGGTAGTGAGTGAGTGACAGGGACGCCCTTTAGGTAGTGAGTGAGTGACAGGGAGGCCCTTTAGGGAGTGAGTGACAGGGAGGCCCTTTAGGTAGTGAGTGAGTGACAGGGAGGCCCTTTAAGTAGTGAGTGAGTGACAGGGAGCCCCTTTAGCTAGTGAGTGAGTGACAGGGAGCCCCTTTAGCTAGTGAGTGAGTGACAGGGAGGCCCTTTAGCTAGTGAGTGAGTGACAGGGAGGCCCTTTAAGTAGTGAGTGAGTGACAGGGAGCCCCTTTAGCTAGTGAGTGAGTGACAGGGAGGCCCTTTAGGTAGTGAGTGAGTGACAGGGAGGCCCTTTAGGGAGTGAGTGACAGGGAGGCCCTTTAGGTAGTGAGTGAGTGACAGGGAGGCCCTTTAAGTAGTGAGTGAGTGACAGGGAGGCCCTTTAAGTAGTGAGTGAGTGACAGGGAGGCCCTTTAGGGAGTGAGTGACAGGGAGGCCCTTTAGGTAGTGAGTGAGTGACAGGGAGGCCCTTTAAGTAGTGAGCGAGTGACAGGGAGCCCCCCCAGCCGCCGCCGCTGCCGCTGCTTCCCCTACCTTGCCAGTGCTGCCCAGCGTCAGACCTCAAGATCAGCGGCGACCCGACCAGTAAGAGCGGGCGCTGGACGCACCCGCTCTATATGCAGAAGTGACGTCACTTCCGCATATCAGTGCGGGCGCTGGGTCCTAGCGCCCGCACTATTGTCGCCGCCTGATCAGGGTCTGACGCGGCGGAGGCGGCGGCTAGAGGAATGGAAGGAGGGAGCAGCGGCCAGGGGGGGTTGAGCGGCAGCCTAGGCAGTGAGTGAGTGACAGGGAGCCCATTTAGGCAGTGAGTGAGTGACAGGGAGCCCCTTTAGGCACTGAGTGAGTGACAGGGAGCCCCTTTAGGCAGTGAGTGAGTGACAGGGAGCCCCTTTAGGGAGTGAGTGAGTGACAGTGACAGTGAGGCCCTTTAGGTAGTGAGTGAGTGAGTGACAGGGAGGCCCTTTAGCTAGTGAGTGAGTGACAGGGAGGCCCTTTAGGGAGTGAGTGACAGGGAGGCCCTTTAGGCAGTGAGTGAGTGCCAGCGAGCCCCTTTAGGGAGTGAGTGAGTGACAGTGACAGTGAGGCCCTTTAGGTAGTGAGTAAGTGACAGGGAGGCCCTTTAGCTAGTGAGTGAGTGACAGGGAGCCCCTTTAGGGAGTGAGTGAGTGACAGGGAGCCCCTTTAGGGAGTGAGTGAGTGACAGGGAGCCCCTTTAGGCAGTGAGTAAGTGCCAGGGATCCCCTTTAGCTAGTGAGTGAGTGACAGGGAGCCCCTTTAGCTAGTGAGTGAGTGACAGGGAGGCCCTTTAGCTAGTGAGTGAGTGACAGGGAGGCCCTTTAAGTAGTGAGTGAGTGACAGGGAGCCCCTTTAGCTAGTGAGTGAGTGACAGGGAGGCCCTTTAGGTCACAGGTGTCGAACTCCAGTCCTCGAGGGCCGAGGTCTTCACACATTTTTGACCCAGCTCAAACTAATTGATGAGACTTAATCAGGAAAGGTGTGGTTCATCAAGTAGAACATATTTTATTTCGCAGTCCATCCTAAACTCTGGCATGGATTTGGCCCTCGAGGACTGAGTTTGACACCTGTGCTTTAGGTAGTGAGTGAGTGACAGGGAGGCCCTTTAGGGAGTGAGTGAGTAACAGGGAGGCCCTTTAAGTAGTGAGTGAGTGACAGGGAGGCCCTTTAGGGAGTGAGTGACAGGGAGGCCCTTTAGGTAGTGAGTGAGTGACAGGGAGGTCCTTTAAGTAGTGAGTGAGTGACAGGGAGGCCCTTTAAGTAATGAGTGAGTGACAGGGAGGCCCTTTAAGTAGTGAGTGAGTGAGTGACAGGGAGGCCCTTTAGCTAGTGAGCGAGTGACAGGGAGGCCCTTTAAGTAGTGAGTGAGTGACAGGGAGCCCCTTTAGCTAGTGAGCGAGTGACAGGGAGGCCCTTTAGGTAGTGAGTGAGTGACAGGGAGGCCCTTTAGGGAGTGAGTGACAGGGAGGCCCTTTAAGTAGTGAGTGAGTGACAGGGAGGCCCTTTAGGGAGTGAGTGACAGGGAGGCCCTTTAAGTAGTGAGTGAGTGACAGGGAGGCCCTTTAGCTAGTGAGCGAATGACAGGGAGGCCCTTTAGGTAGTGAGTGAGTGACAGGGAGGCCCTTTAGGGAGTGAGTGACAGGGAGGCCCTTTAGGTAGTGAGTGAGTGACAGGGAGGCCCTTTAAGTAGTGAGTGAGTGACAGGGAGGCCCTTTAAGTAGTGAGTGAGTGACAGGGAGGCTCTTTAGGGAGTGAGTGACAGGGAGGCCCTTTAGGTAGTGAGTGAGTGACAGGGAGGCCCTTTAAGTAGTGAGTGAGTGACAGGGAGGCCCTTTAAGTAGTGAGCGAGTGACAGGGAGCCCCCCAGCCGCTGCCGCTGCTTCCCCTACCTTGCCAGTGCTGCCCAGCGTCAGACCTCAAGATCAGCGGCGACCCGACCAGTAAGAGCGGGCGCTGGACGCACCCGCTCTATATGCAGAAGTGACGTCACTTCCGCATATCAGTGCGGGCACTGGGTCCTAGCGCCCGCACTATTGTCGCCGCCTGATCGGGGTCTGACGCGGCGGAGGCGGCGGCTAGAGGAATGGAAGGAGGGAGCAGCGGCCAGGGGGGGTTGAGCGGCGGCCGGGCGGCTGCAGGGCCGGGGCCCGTGACGGGAGTCACGGATGTCCCCCCCTGATGGCGAGCCTGGTGGTCGACAGGAAATGGTTCTGATCTCTGTTCTTGGAGTATAGCTGGTGCAGCGGTTGCTACCAGCTATCTCTTCTGTTCTGTCTCCTGGGATCGCGCTAGCTACTTTTCGCTAGCGCTGGGGATCCTTCTGTTCTGTCTCCTGGGATCGCGCTAGCCACTTTTCGCTAGCGCTGGGGATCCTTCTGTTCTGTCTCCTGGGATCGCGCTAGCTACTTTTCGCTAGCGCTGGGGATCCTTCTGTTCTGTCTTCTGGGATTGCGCTAGCCACTTTTCGCTAGCGCTGGGGATCCTTCTGTTCTGCTACTCTGTACTTGGATCGCGCTAGCCACTTTTCGCTAGTGCTGTGGATTCTATCTCTCGCTTGTCCCTGTTTTCGTGTGTCTGTCTTGTCTGCTACGCTTGCCTGAGGCTCGGTGAGGTGACCGTTAAGCAAGCGCTCGCGTCCTCTGTTTCATGTTTGTCTGTTAATGGTTAGTTAGGCGTGCTTGTCTCTATTGTGCTTATCACGTGGAGACCGCGCTTAACCGCGTGCACTGTTGCGAATGAGTGCGGTGTTCGCGGTTAGCTAGCGTTTGTTATTTTCCGTATCTTCTCATTGTAATATTTGCTGTGCCTTTGCTACCCTCGTATTCTATTCTGATCTGCCTTGTGTCACGTCTGGCGATTGCACCTCTCGTGATCGCGTTCCTATTTCATATCTGCTGTTGTGTGTGCGCGGTCGCGGGGTGGCGACTAGATTGGCGCACACACATACAACCTGTCCCTTTGCTCATTCTCATTCGCAATCGCCTCTCTTGCGATTGCGTTCTGCGTTTCGTACAATTCCTGTCTGGCATTTGTGGAGGTACAGAGGATTGGTTCCTCTGCACTCCCCAGCGCCATCTGCCGACAGGAATTTCCCTCTACAGGTGCGTAGCACCTTTTGCTGGGTGCCCGCAATTACACGTTTGTGGAGGATTTCCGCCGTGACAGCGCACGCATTGTGCGCTGATCACGGAGAAAGTTCCACAATCGTTACAGTATGACCAGCCCAACCAAAATTCCCAGTGTAGAGGGAATTTCTGATTTGTACGATTTTGTCGAATATGGCTCTTGTACCTTTAAGAGATTTAAAAAACTTGAACCTGAATCAGCAGACGAATTTTTGTCTGAGTGTACAAAACTGTTAGCGAACCCTGAATTCCAATGCACCCCAGTGTCTACCTGGGCCCCCCAAATGGTTTACAATGTGTTGGGGGGCGAAATGTCAATGTGGGCTTATGATGTGTTAGATCATACCACCCTGAGTCAAAGACCCCTGGAATTCTTGGCCTTTTTAATTCACAATTGGCTGAGATTACCTCAATTACCATACCCCCTTAAGGAGTTGTGGTCAGCAGCTCAATCAGCTGTTCCATCTACTCTTTCATCCATAAAGCAGCCATCCAAAGCCTCTAATGCTACGTACACACATGCGACAACGATCGTTCGTTGTTAACGACGAACGATCTTTTAATTGACGAAAGAACGACCGAAGTAAAGTTAGTTCTAAAAAGTGTGTAACGATCACATCGTTAGAACGAACGTTACACCACGTAAAAGCACTTAATGCGCCTGCGCATAAAATTGTAAAATTCCATGGAGAAAAAGTGAAATGCGCATGTCCAGCCTGGTACGAACGATCGTTTCCAACGATGTACCACTTTTGCAAACGATCGTCGTTGGGAAAAATCCGCCGAGACAGAACTTTCTTTTGTAGCGATTTGGCTCGTTTGTCGTTAGACTTAATAGTCGGTGGTTCGTTTTTTGTAACGATCGTCGTTGGTAAAGATCGGGGAACGATCGTTACAAACGACTATAGTCGCATGTGTGTACGCACCTTAAGTCTAAACGTAAAAGATCTAGGAAGGCTTCCCAGCGGAAAGATCCGTTGCCCCTAGTAACCACAAATAAAGAGGTTATTTCTGTCAAGTCTGAAATGAGCAAAACCATGCAGTATGATAATGATGTTTATAATGCATCTGCTGATCAGTTTCCAGGTTTTTTGCCCCAATCCAAAGCTTATGTGGATCCTGCTATAGGTAGGATCGCACACTACATTAAAGCAGTTAAAAAATCTGTTCTTGTTCCTGAACTCCACCCCTATGGAGATTATTTGGATACTGGCCTGTTTGAACCCCCATTTGCTTCCTGGGATATTGGGGCCTTGCTGGAAGAATTCGATTTTGATTGGAAAGCCTTTTGCGATTTTTACATCGCAAAAAGCGAAGAGGTCTTGAATGCTTGTCTCGATTCTATGTACCTTCTGATTGATTCCGATGAATGTGACAAGGATGATGTGGATCTGGTGATCTATGTATGGCAAACGATTTTGGATGAGTTGCACAGTGCACACACACCAACCAATTGATTCTAATAAAGAGACATCGTTGTCGGATGATTGTTCCTGCCTTTCTGGGGTAAAGCATGAGAGTCTTGACTTTGTGCAATCTGAAATGAATGAGTGTGCCGCTGTGGTTGGTTCCTGTGCGAATCCCGAAGGATTCTCTCCTGACAGTGTGCAGTTTGAATCTGTGCGATCTGATGCCTGTTTCTCGGATGTTCCTGCAGATTGTGATCGGCATGAGTCTGCCGGTTTCCTCAAGGATGTGTGGGATCCTTTGTCAGTTAGAAACAGATCTTTGAGATCTTCCGTCTGTGACCCTGCTATGGGGAAAATTTCTCGACTATGCAGCGTCAAAAGTAAAATTTTTATGCCTAATAAAGTTTATCCTGTTGATGTCGCCATTTCTTCTGCAAATGAGTCTCGGTCTCACCCTGTTCACACCTGTAAGGGCCCGTTGCCTGGGGACAGTTGCTCCAGCGTTTCGGTCCTAGATGCCTTGCAGTCTGCTCCGCAGATCGCGGAGGTTTGCGCTATAGAAGCGTCAGTTTCACAACCTAAAGTGAATTTTGATTCGCAGGTTTTGCGTTCTGATTCCTCGGATTTCGACATTGTTAGCCAAATCTAAGAGTGAGACAGCGCTTCGGTTTTGCGAATCTGATGCTGAACCTTCTTTGCCTTGTTCAGAGACGCTTTCTCTGAATCTGCCCTGTACCATGAATAAAAACATGATCTCCACTTGCACTGACATTTGTGAGTCCCTTTCTTGCTTTGAAGAAAGTTCTGACTCTCCACCCTGTACTCTGGATGAGTCAATATTGCCTTGTACAATATCTCCTGCCCTGCCCCTAGAGGCTCGTCTAGGTATTGCTGCTATTTTTACCTGTCTTTCTGCAGTTTTGGAGTTGCAAGCTAGTTTGACTGCTACGCAGAATTCTGGGTGCAGCGAGATTAAAGTTAGGGAGTCAGTGTGTGGTCCAGTGAATATTCCTGTATGTTCCACTCATGATGATGAGATACAGTCTCAGTTTATAGTGGAACCTTCCCTGGGACATTTGCCCTGTCCACAAAATAAAGTTCTAGTTTTGCCCTGTAACATGGATAGTTCAGAATCCTTCTCAGAAAACTTGAAAAATTATGTTCCTGAGGTCTTGTTTGATGTTCTGGAGGTCTCCGAGTTCCTCCCAAAGGGTGCAGAACTTGTAGGAGATGTCTCCTGCCCCCCAAGTCCTTCTGAGGTGTTACCCTCTTCCGTAGGCATTGCTGCCTTGCTGGCTACCTTTTCAGCTCTGATGGAGCTTCACTCATATGTAGTCAATGATGATATTATTGTCACAGAAATTTCTGAATTTGTATCCGAGTCTTCTTTTGAAAGTCCAGTGCCTGTGACCTCCACTCATGATGATTCTCTGTCCGGTACTGGTTTTGGTCTTGTAGTGCCGGACTCTGAGGTTGGCAGTTCCCCGACAAGTCCTGAGGTTTCTCCTGTGCTGGTGTACCCCAGTGTGCTCTGTGACCCAGAAAGCCCAAGTGTGCCTCGGTTACCAGCGTACTCAGATGCTTCCTCGGTGGAGACATGCTCTGATATGGCCTGCCTGCTTGCATACCCAGAAGTGGTCCCTGAAAGTCTTGATCTTGATGGGTGTCCTCGTAATTCTGAATCCGGAATTGTCATTGGTTCCATGGGGGTTCTTGGTAATTCTCCATGTGAGCCTGGTGATTGTTCTGCCCTCTTGGGATCTCTGTGGAGCTTCAAAAGGTTCTGGGAGATTCCGGGAGAAATTTTGCTTGGTACACTGGATAAGATCAACGGTGGCTTTTGTGTTGTAAGGGACACTTCGAACAGGTATTGTGGCAGGTTTGGTATTTTCGGACGCTCCTTGGAAGGTGGTGGGTATTGTCTGGAGGGTGTCGATGGCTTCTTCTCTGGCGTTCACAGTCCTGATGGGTGTTATGCTGAGACTGGTAGTACTGATGGGCATGTTTCGGTGGCTTCTGTTTCCGATGAGGTCGGTTTCGGGTGGACTGATTCTGGAATTGGACCTTGTCGGGCTGCCCCGACCTTCATGAGTCTTCAGTTTGAGTCTGTTGCTAATAGCAGTTTTGAGGGTCGTCTGGAATTCGACCCTGGAGGGGGGGGGGGGTACTGTGATGATTTGCTCAGGCAGCCCTTTGACCATTGTGTAGGTTTGCATGCTGCAGGACTCTGGAAAGAAGAGCTTCTGTCAGTTTTGCAGCTTGTGCTTGCAGAGGAATTTGCATACGTTGTCATGCAAATTGCCTGGCCACATTCATTGGAGGCGTGTACTATAAGTACTATGTCTTTCCCACAATGCTTCCCTGGTCATAAGGATTTCGTCCTATGTAACACTCCTGGTGGGGTGTCAGCCTTGCTCTCTGTTTGAACATCAGCTTAGAGTAATTCCTGAATCTGCGCTAGGCAGATTTCCCTAGTGCAGTTAGGATTGTATTATCTGTATTGCCTGTTCTGTCTTGTCTTGCCTGTTGCCATTGTCCTGTCCCTATGGTGGTCGACAGGAAATGGTTCTGATCTCTGTTCTTGGAGTATAGCTGGTGCAGCGGTTGCTACCAGCTATCTCTTCTGTTCTGTCTCCTGGGATCGCGCTAGCTACTTTTCGCTAGCGCTGGGGATCCTTCTGTTCTGTCTCCTGGGATCGCGCTAGCTACTTTTCGCTAGCGCTGGGGATCCTTCTGTTCTGTCTTCTGGGATTGCGCTAGCCACTTTTCGCTAGCGCTGGGGATCCTTCTGTTCTGCTACTCTGTACTTGGATCGCGCTAGCCACTTTTCGCTAGTGCTGTGGATCCTATCTCTCGCTTGTTCCTGTTTTCGTGTGTCTGTCTTGTCTGCTACGCTTGCTGGAGGCTCGGTGAGGTAACCGTTAAGCAAGTGCTCGCGTCCTCTGTTTCATGTTTGTCTGTTAATGGTTAGTTAGGCGTGCTTGTCTCTATTGTGCTTATCACGTGGAGACCGCGCATAACCGCGTGCACTGTTGCGAATGAGTGCGGTGTTCGCGGTTAGCTAGCGTTTGTTATTTTCCGTATCTTCTCATTGTATTATTTGCTGTGCCTTTGCTACCCTCGTATTCTATTCTGATCTGCCTTGTGTCACGTCTGGCGATTGCACCTCTCGCGATCGCGTTCCTATTTCATATCTGCTGTTGTGTGTGCGCGGCCGCGGGGTGGCGACTAGATTGGCGCACACACATACAACCTGTCCCTTTGCTCATTCTCATTCGCAATCGCCTCTCTTGCGATTGCGTTCTGCGTTTCGTACAATTCCTGTCTGGCATTTGTGGAGGTACAGAGGATTGGTTCCTCTGCACTCCCCAGCGCCATCAGCCGACAGGAATTTCCCTCTACAGGTGCGTAGCACCTTTTGCTGGGTGCCCGCAATTACACGCTTGTGGAGGATTTCCGCCGTGTCAGCGCACGCGTTGTGCGCTGATCACGGAGAAAGTTCCACAATCGTTACACATCTAAAGTTTTTATTTCCCTTTTAATGCATTCCAAAATTTTGTTAGCTTTAGCTGCAGCGGCTTGGCATTGAGTACGATTATTTAACTTGTTGTCGATGAGTACTCCTAAGTCCTTCTCCAAATTTGATGTCCCCAACTGTATTCCATTTATTTTGTGTGATGCTAGACCATTGGTACGACCAAAATGCATGACTTTACATTTTTCAACATTGAATTTCATCTGCCATGTGTGTGCCCATATAGCCATCCTATCCAGATCCTGTTGCAATATGACACTATCTTCCTGAGAGTTGAAGATTCTGCACAATTTTGTATCATCTGCAAAAATAGCAACATTGCTCACTACTGCATCTACTAGGTCATTAATAAATAAATTGAAGAGCACTGGACCCAGTACAGACCCCTGTGGGACCCCACTGCTAACCGTCTCCCAGAGGCGTATCTAGGTAAAACGCCGCCTATGGCGAGAGCTGAATTTGCGCCCCCCCCCCCACACACACACATCTAAGTGCCAGCCTCAAGGATAACCGACTTTAAAATAAAGATTGTTCTTTTACTTACCTGGGGCACCTTCAGCCCCCGTAGTCTTGTTGCTCCCTCGCTGACCTCCTGGTCCTCATCCTTGTTCCACTGTGTGACCCAGTGAAGTGTGCGACTCAGCTAAGGGTCTTTTTCAACTTAATCAGTTGCTCTCAGTTATAACTGAAAGGCCAACTGATTTTCAAAGTAATGCCCATGTTTCCCAATGGCTTAGTTCACACTATACGCATTTTAACTGAAAGCTTTTTCTACAATGCACTGTTATGGAGAAAAAAAAAGCAATGTACAGTATACCAACACATTAAGTGTAAAAAGGTCCTAAGTTGTGCACTACTGCCCATGCACTGGCCTGGTGGTACGTATACTTGATCGTGCTCCCGTGACTGGGAGCATTCTGCGCCTGGACAATACTTTCTATGGGAGTGCAATCAAAGAGCCCCGCCATTGAGCCAACGCATGCGCAGTAGTGTGCACAGTTTACAGGACCGCTCAGCGGATCAAGATTGAGGACCGGGAAGACAAGGGAACTACAAGACTTCGGGGCCTGGATTCTGTAAGAAGCACCAGGTAAGTAAAGGATGTCACGTGAACATAATTTTCAACTGGAGGAATTTTATGACAAAGTCATTTGCAATTCCCGCATTACAGCAGGCTCTGCTTTCCCACATTTCAGTAGTTCTAACAAATTTCCATCCATTCTACAGCAGGCCACAGCAGTGCTTTCCCCCATAATTTCAGTTATTCTGGGTAAAACCCCAGAAGAACTTATGTGAGAAAACAGTGGCCTGCTGTAGAATGGACGGAAATTGTAAGAATTTAAATGTAGGAAACCAGGGGCCTGCTGTAATATGAGGAAATTGGGCAGCATTGTGTCATAGTGGTTAGCACGTTTGCTTTGCAGCGCTGGGTCCCCGGCTCGAATCTCAGTCAGGTTACTATCTGCACAGAGTTTGTATGGTCTCCCCGTGTTTGTGTGGGTTTCCTCCTTGCAGTCTGGTTACCTCCCACATACCCAAAACTAACAGATACAATACATGCACCACACAATAATTATATGGTAGGATTAGATTGTGAGCTCCTGAGCGACAGTTAGTGACAAGTCAATATACTCTGTACAGTGCTGCAGAAGATGTCAGGGCTTTATAAATAATAATTAAAAAAATGTACTTAAACTGAGTAAAATCAAATGTGGGACTGTGGAAAAGTATTGGCCAGCTGCTGCTGCAGAATATTTTGTTATAATAAGTATTATACTACTTAACTTCTTTTCTAATTACCTTGTGATTTATGCTCTGCCTCAGGCTCTCAGCAGCACTCACTGTATGCGTGTGTGTGTGTGTGTCATCATACTCCCGGCTAAAGCTACACACACTTTCCTCCTCCAATCATCTTCCACCCCCATCAGGCTTAGCGGCACACAACACATGGCACCATGCAGCCAATCAGGACAGTAGGGGATGTGAGTAGTGCCGAAGTTGCCAGGGCAACCAGAGAAGCTGCAGCTGGGTGTCCATGCAGCCAATCAGGACAGGAGGACTATGCGAGCGGCGCCGACATTGCCACGGCAACGAGAGAAGCTTCAGTTGGGAGTTTAATGGGACAGCGCAAAACAGTCCTCCTCTCCTCCCACTCTACCAGCTGTGCGTCGGGCGGCATAGCGGTAGCAATGCTGGCAGCCAGCAGAATGCGAACTCTAACAGTAGGAGAGGGTGATTTATTTGTTCACAGATGCACCTCCCAAGGAGAGTGACAATGGGCGCCTATAGCACCTGCCCTATATGCACGCCTCCAGATACGCGTCTGCCGTCTCCCATTTTGAGTACGATCCATTGACCACAACTCTTTGTTTTCTGTCCATTAGCCAGTTCCCTATCCATGCACACAGACTCTTCCCCAGTCCTTGCATCATCAACTTTTGCACCAGACTTTTGTGGGGAACAGTGTCAAAGGCCTTTGCAAAGTCCAAGTATATCACATTTACAGCATTCCTAATATCCATATTAGCATTCACTACCTCATAAAAGCTGAGCATGTTAGTCAAACAGGACCTGTCTTTAGTAAACCCATGTTGATGCTGAGAAATAAGATTATTTTCTACTATGAAGTCATGTATAGTATCTCTTAGTAACCCCTCAAATAGTTTGCATACAACTGATGTTAAGCTTACAGGTCTATAATTTCCTGGATCTGATTTTTTGCCCTTCTTAAAGGGACTCCGAGTAGTGCAGAAACTATGGAAAGATGCACATCATTTTAAAGTTCTCTTTCTCCTCTTTCCAATGATATATAAACCGCCACCCTACGCCTTTTAGTTTTCGCTATTTTCGCGATTGAAATTGCCGCGGCCGCGATTTCGATCGCGAAAATAGAGAAAACTAAAAGGCGTAGGGCAACGATTTAGGTGTCGTCAGAAAGAGGAGAAAGAGAGCTTTAAAATGATATCCATCTTTCCATAGTTATATTGTATTACACAGGGCTACTTTTTGTCAAAGTCAACAGCTGCATTCTGCAGAATGGAGCTGCTGACACTGGGGAAAGTGTCGTCCTGTGTAATACAATATAACTATGGCTTGATGGATATCATTTTAAAGCTCTCTTTCTCCTCTTTCTGACGACACCTAAATCGTTGCCCTACACCTTTTAGTTTTCTCTATTTTCGCGATCGAAATCGCGGCCGCGGCAATTTCAATCGCGAAAATAGCGAAAACTAAAAGACGTAGGGTGGTGGTTTATATATCATTGGAAAGAGGAGAAAGAGAGCTTTAAAATGATATGCATCTTTCCATAGTTTCTGCACTGCTCGGAGTCCCTTTAAATAATGGGAAAACGTGGGCTGTACGCCAATCCACTGGGACTCTGCCAGTTGAAAGAGAGTCACAAAAGATAAGATAAAGGGGTTTATCTATAACCGAACTTAATTCCCTTAGGACCCGAGGATGCATGCCATCCGGGCCAGGTGCCTTGTCTATTTTTAATTTATTCAGTCTTGCCTTCACTTCTTCCTGCATTAAGTATTTTATATTACAATTGGAAGATTGAGACTCTTCTGCCTCTGTAATTTGCAACAGTGCTGTTTCCTTTGTGAAGACAGAAGCAAAGAAAGCATTTAATAACTCTGCCTTACCTTGGTCATCCACCATTGAGTTCCCACCCTCATCCTTTAGGAGTCCTATACAGTCAACCTTCCTTTTTTTAGAGTTGATGTACTTGTAAAACTTTTTTGGGTTAGATTTGATATCCCTAGCGATTTGATTTTCAGCTTCGATCTTTGCCAGCCTAATTTCTTTTTTACAATTTTTATTGCACTCCTTATAATTGCTTAGTGCAGCCTCTGTCCCCTCCTGTTTTAGGACCTTATAGGCATTATTTTTCCTTTTCATTTTATCCCTAACCTTTCTATTCATCCATAGAGGCCTTTTTGATTCCTAGACATTTTGTTTTCGTATGGGATATACATGCTACAATATTGATTGAGAATATGTTTAAAAGCTTGCCATTTCCCTTCAGTGTCCTCCCCTTGTAGTACATTATCCCAGTTCACCAAACTTAGTGCCTGCCTAATTTGATTGAACTTTGCTTTTCTAAAATTCATGGTTTTAGTGGTCCCGCTGCCCCGTGGCCTATCAGTCACCAGATCAAACGTTATCATGTTGTGATCACTATTTCCCAAATGTTCTTGAACCTGCACATTTGATACATTATCTGGGCTATTAGAAATGATCAGATCCAGCAATGCATTCCCCCTAGTTGGTTCCGTTACCATATGAGTCAAGTAATTGTCCTGTAGTGCTGCCAGAAATCTGCTGCTTTTACCAGAATGGGTAGCCTCAATACCCCAGTCAATGTCTGGAAAGTTGAAGTCTCCCATAATTATGACCTAATTTTTACTTGCAACTTTTTCAATCTGCTGTAGTAATCGCAGTTCTGCAGCTTCATTAATATGAGGTGGTCTGTAGCATACCCCAATAAGCAATTGGCAACTTTTATTTCCACCATGAATATTTACCCAAACGGACTCCACATCTTCGCAATCTTCCTCCATCTCATCGTTGAGGACAGCTGTAAAAGAATTCTTAACAAAGGGACAAACCCCTCCACCTTTTTTCCCTGTTCTATCCCTCCTAAACACATTGTATCCTTTTAAATTAGCTATCCATTCATGGCTTTCATCCATCCATGTCTCGGTTATTCCCACAATGTCATAGCCTTTGTCATTCAGAATGAACTCTAGTTTGTCTATTTTATTTGCAAGGCTCCGAGCATTGGTTACCATGCACTTTATATTTTTACCACCACATTTACCAATTTTGTTTACATGAAATGGGCTACTTGAAGTTTTACCAACCTCATTAATCTTTACACTGTCCCCACCCCCTCTCCACCCCCCATAATGTTAGGCTCCCACTGTCTTTTTACTTTATCTTGTCTACATATTGACTTTATCCTCCCGCCTGACAGGGGGTGATTGATGGGTGATCAGTGGGTGATTAGAGGGGAGAACAGATGTAAATAATGTACTGGGGAGGTGATAGGGGAGGGGGGGTCTGAGGGCAATCTGAGGGTGTGGGCGGGTGTTTGTGTGCCTACAAGGGGCAGATTAGGGTCTGATCTGATGGGTAGCAGTGACAGGTGGTGACGGGGTGAAGGGGTGATTGATAGGTGATCAGGGTGTGATTAGATGGGAGAATAGATGCAAGCAATGCACTGGCGAGGTGATCAGGGGGTCTGAGGATGTGGGCGGGTAATTGGGTGCCTGCAAGGGGCAGATTAGGGTCTGATCTGATTGGTAGCAGTGACGGGGTGATTGATGGGTGATTAGAGGGGAGAACAGATGTAAACAATGCATTTGGGTGGTGGTCTGTGGGCGATCTGAGGGTGTGGGTGGGTGATCAGGTGCCCGCAGGGGGCAGGTTAGGGTCTGATCTGATGGGTGGCAGTGACAGGGGGTGATTGGTGAGTGATTGACAGGTGATCAGTGGGTGATTACAGGGGAGAATAGATGTATACAGTACACAGGGGGGGGGGGGGGGTTGGGGAGAATCTGAGGGTGTAGGGGATGATCTGGAGCCCCTAGGGGGCAGTTTAGGACTTAATCTAAAAATTAGCGTTGACAGATAGTGACGGGGTGATTGGGTGCAAACAGTGGTCTGGGGGGGGGGTGATCAGGGGGGGTCTGAGGGGTGCTGTGGGCGATCAGGAGGCAGGGGGGCAGAATCAGTGTGATTGTGTGCCTACCAGGGGGGTTTTGACTAGAACATTTCCACTGCCTGTGAGTGGCTCTGACCCTTATGTGGAGCGTGGCACAAGCAATGTACGTACAAACTTGCGACTATGGTCATTTGAAATAGCAGCTTAACAATTGGTCTGTCGACAATAGTGGAAAGAACTTTACCAAACGATCATTAAGTACGATGAACGAACGATATCGGCACGATGAGAAAATCCAAAAGGACGGATCATATTGAACGACAATCGTTACAAAACTATAGTGTGTACAGTTATCTGCCGAGCATGATCGTTACAAGGGTCAATGCACCTGCGTTTGATTTTGGCCAGCTTCTATGCTTCCAGTCTAGTGCGGCCTGTAAAGATTGTTACATTACAAATTTCAAATAAACTTTGTTTGCAAGTTAACTATCATATATTTATATCTATTGTAACCCCATGTTTGTGGTTTTTTTTTATTTTTTTATTTCATATAAATATGTGCGCAACATTACCCTCTGATCGTTCTTTTCTGCGAGAACGATCGTTAAAATGTGTATGATGATTGCTGCATCCCATCGTTGCATTCCAATCGTTCCAATATTGTTCGTCTGGTAACTATCGTTCCTTGTAAACGATCGTTATCGCAAGTGTGTACGTAGCATTAGGGATATCTGAGCTCGGATGCAATATGAAGCGGTTACTAGCTGCCGGGTAACTGCACTGTATGTCAGGTGTTGACACGCGTGAGGTTACAAATGCTTCCAGCCTCAGTGGCCAGTAGATAGATTGTCTGCTTTGTCCTTTGTGATGTTTCCAGACATATTACATTGCTAAGCATGCAAGCATGTATCCAGGAGCACCCACGTATAGCTCAAAGTTCTTTAAAGATGTGTGCCAAGATCTTCACCCTTGTACCCGAGGGTCATATGTATTATTCCAGAAGAAAGATCGGCACCACACTTCGTATGCATTAATCAGCTCTTAAACCTTTATTCCATAATAGAGTTTGACAGGCAGCGACAGCCCGCTGTTTCGGCCAGGACGGCCTTTTTCAAGTTGCCAAAAGTGTCAAATACATGTCAAGTATTTGACACTTTTGGCAACTTGAAAAAGGCCGTCCTGGCCGAAACAGCGGGCTGTCGCTGCCTGTCAAACTCTATTATGGAATAAAGGTTTAAGAGCTGATTAATGCATACGAAGTGTGGTGCCGATCTTTCTTCTGGAATAATACATTGCTAAGCATGGCAACATGCACTCTACTGTGATTGGTAACATAAATGCTTGTGGATGTCGCGATTTCGACGGGAAAATCGCATGCGGTTTTGTTGCCGTTTCTATGCGGATTTTCACGCAGAATCGCTCGCGGTTTGTACAACGTGATTTTAAAGGGACTCCGAGCAGTGCAGAAACTATGGAAAGATGCATATCATTTTAAAGCTCACTTTCTCCTCTTTCCAATTATATACAAACTGCCGCCCTACGCCTTTTAGTTTTCGCTATTTTCGCGATTGAAATTGTAGAGAATTATAGAGAAAACCAAAAGGCGTAGGGCGACGATTTAGGTGTCGTCAGAAAGAGGAGAAAGAGAGCTTTAAAATGATATACATCTTTCCACAGTTACATTGTATTACACAGGGCGACTTTTTCCTAAAGTCAGCAGCTCCATTCTGCTGAATGCAGCTGCTGACTGTGAGAAAACACGGATAAGCCGCCACGTGTGTTCAGAACAAGGCTGCTGATTCCGCGTCCAACGCGGCGGTTTGCACGCGTAGGCCTACATCTACCATTATGGCGGAACGCGGAGAAACCGCCACATGCCCTGATAGCGGTGCGGCTGGTTCCGCGTCCAGCGCGGCGGGTGGTACACAACACATGGCTGGTGTGGCTGGGACTGATAGTCCACACAGGTTCAGAAGGACGCGCGCGCGCGCTGAGAGGCAGAACTTTTATGACAGCCAGAAGGGAGTCAGCTGACCAAGCCGATCAGCTGACGATTCAACCAGTTCCCATTGGTCCAGCACTTAGGAGAGGTGCTGGAGAGCGCTGTGCTATATATACTGGGTGCTGGTCATTCACTGGTTGTCTGCCGTTGCGATCACTACGTGGAAGCACTCAGACCTTTTGTTAGATTCTGTGTTACCAGTCGTTATATCCAGACTAGTTCCAGGGTGTTGATGATCAAGGACCTCACACCCAGATTAGGGACTTGCATTACCATTCTGTTATACTTCAGACTAGTTCCAGGGTGTTGATGATCAAGGACCTCACACCCAGATTAGGGACTTGTATCACCATTCTGTTATACTTCAGACTAGTTCCAGGGTGTTGATGATCAAGGACCTCACACCCAGATTAGGGACTTGTGTTACCAATCTGTTATACTTCAGACTAGTTCCAGGGTGTTGATGATCACGGACCTCACACCCAGACTAGGGAATTGTATTATCATTCTGTTATACTTCAGACTAGTTCCAGGGTGTTGATGATCACGGAGCTCACACCAAGACTAGGCATTGTTTATTATCTGTTATGACCTTCTGCTTTCCTGATTACTGATTTGGTACTTCGCTATATCTGATATTCTGTTGCCAAACTCTGCATGTCTTAGGATTACTGAATCTGTCTCCTGTCTTTGTACTTATCTGTCCGTGTGTTGCCGACCTGGCTTGCCCGACCTCAAGAGCTATCTCCCTACCTTAGAGAGAGTTCACAGATCATTAGTGACACTCTCCTATTGGTGTCACTAACGCTCTGGTCCTTCCATCTCCTGGCCTGGCTCCTCCCTTCGGGAGATTCGGGAGGTTACTGGAAGGCACTTGTTCTCTTTGGCAGAATAGCCTACTGCTCTGATACCTGTTCTCCAGGTATTGCTCTCAAAGTATTTACTGTTGCACCAAAACACTCATATCTCTCCGGTGTCCAGAGGTTAGCGATATATCTGATTATCGGTGATACTGCAGATCATCAATAATCGGGTATATATCTGTATTCTTGGTAATACTGCAGATCACCAATAATCAGACCCTCTCTGTGTTACACCGATCGTTACAGAACGGCAGACCAAATACAAATGGACGCACTCATCAGCCGCCTGGGCACACTTACCACTAAGGTGGAAAATATCAACCAAGTGCTGGGTAACCATCAGACTCAGATTAATACCCTGTCTGGGTCCCTACAAACCCTACAGACGGCTGTGGATGAAGTGCGATCTCCTCCTAGCACAGACATACGTATGCCTGTACCTGAAAAATTTTCTGGTCACAGATCTGACTTCCGAAATTTTAGAAGTAGAGTGTTATCATACTTTGAGTTAAGACCTAATTCTTCAGGAACCATGACCCAAAGGGTTACGTTCATTAAGACCTTGTTATCAGGCAATTCTCAGACCTGGGCGTACAGTCTTCCCCTCGGTCACCAGGCCCTAACCTCTGTAGAGGAATTTTTTAAAGCTATGGCTATAATTTACGACGACCCAGACATTGCCTCAACTTCTGAGCGGAAGCTCAAACTGTTACGTCAAGGCAAGAGTCCGGTTGAAGATTATGCTGCTGAATTTAGGGGATGGTCAGTATCGGCCAGGTGGGACACATTTGCCCTTTTAGATTGTTTTTTATCAGGGTTGTCAGATGAGGTCTCCAATCTTATGTTAAGCCAGCCTGAACCTAAGTCCATCGATGAGGCCATTTCATCGGCCATCAGGATAGATCGCCGGCTGCGCTATCAGAGACAGACTCTGGGTAATACCACGTGAGAATGGTGTCCCACGCTGCACCTCCAGTAACTCCACCTCCTCCCGCTTCACCTCCGCCTGAGCCAATGCAGATTGGTCGGTCAAAATTGTCTCAAGTGGAGCGGAAACGCAGGATAGCAGAGCAGCTCTGTTTTTTTGTTGTGCAGAGGGGGGTCATAGAGTACAGAATTGCCCTAAGAAGTCGGGAAACGCTTCTGCCTAGGTGTAGTTGGGGGTAATACCCGAGGCGTGCAATTTTTACCCCTAGATGATAAACGTTTGCTTCTTCCCTGTACTGTTTCATGGGAAGATAGGTCTGAGGTCACTGAAGCCTTCATTGACTCGGGCTCAGCGGCTAATTTTATGGATTACGAATTTGCTAAGAAATTGGGTATTCCAGTCACCCCGGTAAAACCACCGATTCAAGTTACTGCAGTAGATGATTCCCCTCTGCAGGGTAACAGTCCTCTGTCACAGACTCCAGAAGTGGGACAACCCAAATCAAGAGAAAGCCATCCATATAGCAAATAATGATAATAATAACATGTCATACACTAGGTACCACAAAATATGAACAAGTTTATTGGGGACTTATCCCTTTAAAACCAAAATAAAACACATAGCAAGGGATACAGGTTTGCTGGCACAGCAAAAAATGACACATACAATAATGGTCATCAGCCACATCAAATAACAAATAATATTGCACAGTATAATGGAGAATAATTTTTGGGGTAAATACATTTATATGTATATAGAATGAACAATCCTCCTATCTACGACTCTCTAGTGATATTGTATGCCGGCTAACTAAAGAGTAAAACCACTAGAGTAAGTGAAAGGTGGAAAGAAAAAGGAGGAAGCTTACCACCAAAGTCCCCATATCGACAGCCTGGCCAGTATCCCCGCTAGATCTCACATGTTCCGCAGACCCTTCTGCTTCCTCGGAGATAAAAGAATTAGGGCTGGAAAGCCCCCTTATAAACTTCTTATGCAGCGCGTAATAGCGCAGCATCCGCTCTGTCTATTTCCTGATGGGCGTGGCCACGCCCCATGATGTCACCGCGCTGTGCGTTCCAAGTGACGCACCAGCACCATGCCATAGTAATCTGTCAAGCGTACTTGTGCGTTCCAAATGATGCACCGGCGCTATAAGTAATATATTGAGAGCAGAGTATCTTTGCCCATATTGCGGGCTAGTAATACAGTAAATAAATACAGTTAACCAGCTGAGCGGTCTGGACGAGCTCAGCTCGTTCATCACCGCCGGAGGCTGCCGCTCAGGCCCTGCTTGGCCGATTTTCATCAAATAAAAAGCAGCACACGCAGCCGGCACTTTGCCAGCCGCGTGTGCTGCCTGATCGCCGCCGCAGCGCGGCGATCCGCCGCGTGCAGCGGCGAAAGAGGGTCCCCCCAGCCACCTGAACCCAGCGTAGCCGGAACAAAAAGTTCCGGCCAGCGCTAAGGGCTGGATCGGAGGCAGCTGACGTCAGGACGTCGGCTGATGTCCATGACGTCACTCCGCTCGTCGCCATGGCGACGAGGTAAGCGAAACACGGAAGGCTGCTCATTGCGGCCTTCCGTGTTACTTCTGGCCGCCGGAGGCGATCAGAAGAACGCATCCGGAGCGCCCTCTAGTTGGCTTTCATGCAGCCAACTTTCAGTTGGCTGCATGAAATAGTTTTTTTTAATTGAAAAAAAACCCTCCCGCAGCCGCCCTGGCGATCTTAATAGAACGCCAGGGTGGTTAATTAATGATAAATATTAAATTTCAAAATGAACTGTAGATATGTATATTTGGAGAGAACACTTGTGAGCAAATAGAAGAAATGCAAATCAGATAGCGCCACCTAGAGGTCTTTTAACCAATTGTAAAGTTCTATCTCATTGTGTATTGAATAAATATATATAGTTCATTCTTATGCCAAAAATGGGTACAAAAGTGCATACTTTGTGACAATAAAAACATTACAAACCACTACAAACATAAGTGCATAAAAATTATAAAAAACGTTTTGGTTAAACTATCTATAACAAATTAAATAAATTCCATATATGTTGAAAACGTGCTTGGTGCAAACATATTGAAGTCTATTGGATTATATCATCTTGGGTAAAGGTGTTCCAGTGCAATCTATAAAAAATAATAAAATAAATAACTATGTTTACAATTATATAAACATGCTTATAGCAACTCTGATCCGCATCCTATATCACACCATTAAATCATTCGGTGATCTGTGAATATATGTATCAAGACTGCTACTCACTAACAGTCCGAACAGACACATTCATGATAAATTAAAGTGACGTGCATAGTGACAAATAAATAATAATCACATCATGCTGTTTACTCACTTGCAGCATATGTGATAAAAGTGTGATATCAAATGAACCATAATCAAGGTATCTGTGCTTATATGTAAATAACACAAAGTGCTACGTGCAATTCAAAGTGCTAGTTTCACCTCAAAGTGAGCTGTGCATAAAGTGCTATTATAAAAACTATTATAAAGACAACCATAGATGTTGCTTACCTATAAAATACCCATTAAGGCAAATCCTGACAGTCCTAAAAAACTAAGACATAAGAATATCAAAATATTAAAATCGAACTACAAATGATTTAAACATCAAAACATGATAGAACACAACACGGGGGTATCTTGGGAAGTCACGCAAACCTCCAGTTGAAGCCGGAAATCCGGCGAAACCGGTCGAGGGCGCATGTGCTGCGTCCCGGCCTCCACCCGCCTTCCGTTTGGGGATACACTCTGCCTCTCCATCTCTGCTCGGACATCAGCAACTCTGCCACATGCAGCAGAGACCAGCCGGTCACTTTGCAACAAGTCATGGTGCATGTAAGCAAGCCCTATGGGCATGGATTTCTGCAATACTTCCACTACTATGCCAGCATCTGAGCGCTTTATCTGCTTGCCATTCTATACCAGCTTGCAAAACATTTCCTCTCTGCATGAAGCTTACTAACATGAAATAATCAGTATTATGAACTCTTGCTGCTTGTCACCTGTCCATCTGTGCAGAAGTTGGATATGATTATGGTTGCTGGACTGCATATATCTGAACCAAATTTCTTTGATGTGCTCTGCTGGGAACTGCCTGTGCATACTGTCTGTGCATACTGTCTGTGCAACTGTTTGTGCACTTTGCCTGGAACTGTCTGTGCATACACTGGTTTGTCAGCCTAGCTGGACGTGCTTGCTACATTTATTTAAGTCATTTCAACAACAAGGACACTGCTTTGCTGATTGTTTTTCCCTCTAAATACAGCGACCATGAGGAGTTTGATTGGCTAATTGTGGCCTCAAGATTCTATCTAAGCTTCTATTTTTTGTCCGCTAGTGCTCAACAATTGAACTTCTGCCCTTGTGGCTGGAACACCAATATTGTGACAGTTACTGTTCTGCTGATGAATATTTTCTCTACACAGGCTTGGTACCACTGCTGGCAGACTCTATAGAGGGGTACAGGGCCCCCCCGGGTGGTTGTGGTAGGGGGTGCGGGGCTATCTTTTTAAATGTTTGATACAATTGGATTAATAAAGTTACCTTTTAGATATAAGAAATTATTGTTCTATGTGATTTGTACTCAATCGGGTCATACCTACTTTTATTATTATCTCATTGTTTTTGGATTGTTGCACTACATTAGTGGGATGACCCGAGTGTCTACAAATTGAACTAACCACTCATATCCCCCGAGAGATTAATACCCAGTTTGCTTGGGCTAAGTTTGACTCTCAGAGTCAGGGGGTGTCGTATTGTGAGTCGAGTTTATTGATGGTCATCATCCCGCAATGTTGCGGTGGGCTACTCTCTTGGCACAGGTGGAGCGTGAATGTTCTCAGACACAGGGCAGTAGGGATGCACAACAACTTATTAATGGAGGATTCAGAAAGCTAACTAAATTGTATGAGAGGAAGTCGAGACTTTGGTGGAACCTTAAGTACAACAAAACCTATCTTGATGACCAGATTGCCCCCCTTTGGTTACGTTTTCAGGTGTTTCCACACCGCCGTAATTTAAGTGAGAATTTTAAAAAGAGATGGGAAAAGAATTTTGAGTGCTGTGCCAAAATATGCCTTACTCTTATGAATGAACTCGATACGGATGACTTGGCGGCCCTAGAGACTGAGACAGGCAAGGTATCTGATTCCTTAGAACCCTTTAAAGGGGACCCGCTATATAAAACCAGAAACAAGGAACTCGAGAAACATATAACACAGTTTAACAAAAAGTTAGTTGTACAGAGAGATCAAAAGGTACTCAGAGATAGGACGGCCTATAAAGTCGGTACAGCTTATCACTGGAAATTTCCAAAAGATAAACTGAGACCTCGTGGACCGATAGGTGGCAAACCACAGCCGCGTCCTTCGGTGACAGAGGAATCTGATTCATCAATAGAACCGGTTAGTACAGTGTCAGAAAGTTCTGTATCAGCAGGAGAGGGCTCGCGCAAACACGACACGAGGTCAGGGCGCGATCCCTCTAAATCTGCTAAACAGAAAGAGAAAGATAAAAAATCTAAGAAAAACGGGTCATCATGCCAAGTAGGTGCGGAGGACGTGGGAACAGCCAGAACGGCAAGGGGTCCAATGGACAAGGCTTGTGCCATGGCTGCCCCAGTAGATTCTATTTCAGCTTCATCCTCTGGTTCTGCTTTTTTAGCCAATGCTCATCCAGTAAGGTGATTGGGGGTCCACGGCCGGGGGAGCAACATCCAGACCCATTGGGTCTACAGGTTATAAACTTAACAGGCGAAGCGGTTCCTCAGCCCTATCTCACTCTGTTGTCTAGGGGTTTGGGCTTTTGTCCCACTCATAATGCTGATATTTTTGAGACTGTGGTGGATCTTCACCTTTTTGGTCGAAGGATTCTACTACAGTCTCTGTTGGGGACACACCCAAGCAATTAACTTTGACCCTTGACGACAGACCATGGACGGATGATGATTTGCTTGCTTTACAGTCCCTACAGGAATTAGCATTGGAAAGTGCGCCTGGGGATATTGACCATATGGGGGCCGACCCTTTTGGCTTTGGACCCCGTTTTCACCTACCTAGGCTGGATGACGTTGGCCTGCGCAATAATTCTAAAAAATTCCCTCCCTTCACCCTGATTCCGAACCTTAAAACTTTTATCAATGTCGTAGAGAAGGACCTGTTGAAATTTAAAAATCAAAAAACCACTACTGACAACTTAAGTGATGAAGAACGACAAATTTTACGGGAAATAATCGATAAGAACAACAAATGGGTTATTAAACCCTCGGACAAGGGGGGCAATGCCGTTATCATGTCGGTGGAGTTGTACAGAAATATGTGTCTGGAGATTTTAAACAAACGTGATTGTTATAGGAGGGTCCCCATGTCCAGGGCCACCATGTGCCAACGTAATCTGTTTTCAATAATTGATGATGCAGCAATAAGATCGGTGATCGACGAGAGTACGGTGAAAATTTTTTATTTTTTTTTTATCAATCTTTTTTTTTTTTATTGAAATAAGAAAAGACAAATACAGTAGCGAATTATATAAAACATAGGTACTATTAGAATAGCAAGCAGGATGAATACAGTTATCTTCACAATGAACGCAAGTTATACAGGGGAAAGGTTCTCAATGCCATAGTGGCATAGTTCACCCTGTAGATCCAATAGGCTCGCTAATCCATGTATAATGATGAACATAAAATAAGATGTAAATATGGCAGCACTTCCATATTAGGAAAAAACAGACAAAAACAAACAACACAGACTTATAACTGACCAAATAGTTAAATTACTAACACAAACCAACAGATACCAAAATATCATAGTGAACACATCCCAAACCATCTAAGCTAATCAAAAGGTATTCCATAAACAAAAAAAAATTATGGGGGCTTACGATTACGTGACTGGAGCCACAATGTCATATCCCAGTCCTCCCATGGACCCCACAGCTCGCCATGTGCCTCGATATTATCATGGCTTCTGGCCGTTAGATCTTCCAATCTCCTAACATCATTAATCTTATCTATTAATATTGTTTTACTAGGAATCGTTGTGGATTTCCAAAATTGGGCAATTAACCTCTTTGCTGCAGATAATATATGTAACATAAGCTTCCACCGCTTACGAGGGAGATTCTTAACAGGAAGGCCTAGAAGTGCGTTAAGCGGATGCAGGTCTACATGGGTTTCAAAAACTTCTGAAATGAGTAATGAAACAGTCTCCCAAAAAGGTTTAATTAGAGGACAGTCCCAAAAGATATGCATCAGCGAACCCACCTTGTCCTTACACCTCCAACAAGTTGGTGAGGTATTTGGGAACCAACGGTGTAATTTCTCTGGAGTCCTGTACCAGAGCAAAATAATTTTATAATGGTTTTCTTTGTGGATTGAGCATTGCGTGGATTTAGCGATAGACTGCCAGATCTTGGACCACATTGGAGCTGTGATATCCATAGAGAGGGCCCGAGACCAATATTCCATGTACCTGTGGGAAGGTAAAGTGTCTGCTGGGAAAGCACAGAGAATTTTATAAATAGAGGAAATTAAGTGTGTCTGCGTCGGGCCATTATTGCATAGACTTTCAAACGGGGTAGGTGAGGAGGTAAAGTCTGAATTTCCTAAGGATTTAGCATAATGTTTGATTTGATGAAAATTGAAGCGTAGGGCCGGAGTTAAATTGACCCGTTGGGAGAGCTGGTCTGCAGAAACAAATGTTTTTGAAATGGGATCTAGAAGATGCCTAAGTTGAAAGATATTGCCATCTGACCAACCCTTAACTACTAAAGATGATGAGCTATTAGGGATCAATGGATTAAAAATTACATTAACTAAGGACGAGGGGTTAGTAGTAAGGGGAAACTTTGATGAGCAGTAATGCCAAATATTCTTGGTAAAATGCATGGTATGGAGGAGAGGGTTGACCGTGTCAGGGAGTCTTGATGACCAAAGGAGAGAACACGGATGAACAGGGGCTAACCAAAGTTTTTCAATTTGCATCCATTTAGAAAATGCGTGCAATTGGGTCCAAGAAATCACATGTCTCAAGTGGGCAGCTAGATAGTATTTTGTGATATCAGGAACGCCCAGACCTCCGTGTTCTCTCCTGGTCAGCATAACCGAGCGTGGGATCCTAGAGGATTTGTTTAACCAGATATAATGGAGGATATCTTTTTGCAGGGCCGTTAAGGTCGTAAAAGGCACTTTTACCGGTAGAGTTTCGAAAAGATATAGTAGTTTCGGTAGTATAGACATGGATATGCTACAAATTCTACCGAGTAGGGATAATTTGAGGGGAGACCAGGTTTTCAATAGGCGCCTCACTTCTGCTAACAACGGGATATAATTAACCGAATAGAGGCTGTCGTAGGTAGAGGTGAGATGTATACCCAAATATTTAATTGAAGATGGGCACCAGCGATATGGGAAGGAAGCTTTTATAATGGAGGCCATTTCTAGAGGAATATTAATCGGGAGTGCCTCTGTCTTAGAGGAATTAACTTTGTATCCAGAGAGGGCACCAAATTCGACTAGAATCCTATGGAGACAGGGAAGAGTAGTCAGGGGGTTAGTCAGAGTAAGTAAAATGTCGTCTGCAAATAACGATAATTTAAATTGTTTAGAACCCACACAAATTCCCATGACGTCTGGAGATTCCCGAATAGCTGAGGCCAGTGGCTCAATGCATAGGACAAATAGAAGGGGCGATAAAGGACAGCCCTGTCTAGTCCCGTTTTTTATTTGAAAGGGATCAGAGGCAACCGAGGGCAGTTTGATTTGGGCCGTAGGGGCTGAGTATAAAAGGGAGAGAGCTGTTGCAAAAGAACCCGAAAAACCCAAATGCTTCAGAAGGGAGAACATGTAAGGCCAACTCAGCCTGTCAAAGGCCTTTTCTGCATCTAAACTAAGCAGCAAGGCTGGTGTCTTAGTATGGTTCACAGAATCAATGAGAGAAATTGTTCGCCTAGTATTATCCCCCGCTTGTCGAAAGTATGTAAAACCTACTTGATCTTTATCGATCAAATCTGGAAGGATACTAGCGAGCCTAGTCGCCAGAATTTTGGTAAACACCTTGTAATCGGTATTAAGGAGAGCTATGGGACGGTAACTACCGCAAGCTGTCTCGTCTTTACCTGATTTCAGAATAACACTGATGAAGGAGTGACCAAAATACTGTGGACAATCTAAACCGCTCATCAGGTTGTTAAAAAGTCTGACCATATACGGTGCCAGGATGTCTTGGAAGGTCTTATAGTAAACATTAGGAAGCCCGTCTGGGCCTGGTGCCTTATGTAGGGGTGTTGCTTTAATGGCCTCTAACAACTCCGCCAAGGTTATAGGAGCGTTCAGAAGATCTTGGTCTCCCTTCTGAAGCTTAGGCAGTCTGCAACGAGATAGAAACTGATCCAGTTTATTGGCATCAAATGCAGGATGTCTACCCCTGTCAAGACAGGAGTAAAGATCCTTATAAAATTTACTAAACTCGTCAGCAATATGCTGGGGATCATAGAGAGTTTTACCACCAGGTGTTACAATTTTATCCGGTATAGATGCAGAAGTATGCCCTCTCAGCATTTTGGCCATAGGAGTAAGAGGTTTATTTGCTTTTTCATAATAATATTATCTGGACCATAATAGGGATTTATTTGCCTGAGCTAGCTGTATGTCTTTCAATTCATTTCTCATTTCCAATAGCCGCTTCAGAAAGTGTAACGAAGGGGTTTGGGCATATTCCAATTCCACTCTGCGTATACCCGAGGTCAGTGCCGCGCTCCGCAAAAGCCTTTGTTTTTTCTTATTAGATCCAAGAGCGATGCACTGACCTCTAATGTATGCCTTATGAGCCTCCCACAGGATGGATAGCTTATCCACCGAACCCTCGTTTAACTCAAAGAATTCCCGCAGTGAGGATTGCAGCTCCAATTTGGTGTCTTCATTGAGCAGAAGAGATTCATTAAGTCGCCAATGAAATGTTTTCTTCTTGAGTAACGAAGTGGTAATTTGAAGCGAAATAGGGGCATGATCGGACCACGTAATGTCATGGATTTCTGCCGTAATCATACATCTAAGAATAGGAGCAGAGACCAAAAAATGGTCTATTCTAGTATGGGTTTGATGTACCGGCGAGTAGAAAGTGAATCTCTTTTGGTTTGACAGTGCAATCCTAACTGCGTCTAGGAGATGGTATGACCTAATCAGTTTGCGGAACGACTTGGCTAGATTAACAGTGGCTGCTGAAGGTGCTGATTTATTGGGTGATAGCCAATCAAGGCCTGGGGAATGAATAACATTAAAGTCTCCACCAACAATGACAGCAGCACAGTCCATGTCCTGCCAGAAAGCTAGTACCTTTGAAATAAAGGCCACCTGTCGCTCATTAGGAGCATAGAGATTAATAAGCACAAAGGTTAAGTCTCCTATTTTACATTTTAAGATAATATAGCGACCTTTGGGATCTAATTTAGTGGATAACACTTCAATATTCATGTCCCGTTTAAACAATATGGCTACTCCTCCCTTACCTGTGGGGCAGCTCGCTGTATAGTGGACAGGGAAATGTTTACTGGCAAAGGTGAAGGAGCCACCTCACTTAAAGTGAGTCTCCTGAACAAGGATTATATCTGCCTCTGACTCACGGAATTGCTTAAGAGCTAAAACCCGCTTCTTGTTAGAGTTCAGCCCTTTCACATTATATGATACAAGCTTCACCATGGTGTATGTAATAGGTGATCACATTCAGAAATGTCAGCAGAAAAACCAGGTGTGCATATATAGCATTGGCGGAATGAGATGGTACAACATAACATTAGAATTTTAAACGTTTGGTCAGTCAAAGATAAGTAAAAATAAGAACAGTAATTACTCAACAGATAGATCAAGAACATAGACATTTGGATAGGAAAATAAGAACTTTGCATGACCTGAGATAGCCATGACAGTATGAAAAACAAAAAAAAACACTCTGATTGTAGTCTAAACCAGGGCAAGGGGTGGCGAAGCCAACAACCCATAGGTGGAGGTGTGACTGGCAATGGGTGGAGGTGCCCAACTCCCGCCCATGGCAAACAGTGCGTAGGACGGGCTCCAGTAATCACAAAAACTGCGTAGATGAAAACATTACTTCAAGTGTCCATATCAAGATGGCGAGGAGAGGAGCGTCTGGACACTCTAGCCATTTTTGGGGGAAGAGCCGACCAGTCTTTCTGAGGAGATCTGGCATGTTTCTGAGACATCAGCGATTTGTAATCCTTCGGGAGGGAGGGGAGACCCAACTTATCCAAGAACTTGTCAGCTTCTGAAATGTCTCTCATAAAATGCTGCACACCATCTTTGCGAACCTGCAATTTGAACGGGAAGCCCCATCGATATGGAATTTTATGTGCTTGCAGAATAGACGTCACCGGCTGTAGAGAACGACGCTTCTCAAGGGTGGAGACAGCTATGTCATTGAATACCTGAATTTGGGCCCCTTTAAAGTCCAGATGTGGAAAATTCCTTGCCGCCTTCGCCAGTGATTCCTTGCTGTCATAGTAGTGAAAACGTACCACAACATCTCTAGGTTTAACTCCTTGCTGAGGCTTAGGTGCAAGAGATCTATGGGCTCTGTCCAACCTCCAATCTGCGTCTGGGATAGATGGCACCAATTGCTTAAAAAATTCCAGAAGATACTTAGGGAGATCTGCATCCAAAATAGTTTCAGGGATACCTTTAAATCGCAGGTTTTGACGTCTGTCCCTATTCTCTTGGTCCTCCTGCTGCATTTTCAGTAGCGCAACATCGGTTTTCAAAACTGCATTTTCTTCCTCCAAAGCATTAGCATAGTCCACTAACTGATCCATTTTAGTCTCAAGGTGACTGGTACGGTCACCGAGAGACGTTATTTCACCTCTCAATTCAGAAGATAACTTAGATAGTTCCGCAGCCAGAGAGAGCGTAAATTTACTAAACAGCACATTCAGCCTATCATCCAAGGCTTCCAAAGTAAGTAAGTTTTGTGGGGCCGAACTCTCTGGGGTGACTTCCGACATGATCTTGGAGTGATGAGTGGGTGTGTCCCTTTAAGGGTGCAGCTTGTAGATAGCAGGTGATAGCAGAAGGAGAAGTGGAAAAAAAAAGTATATATTTATATGTATGGAGGCAGGCAGGAAGAAGGACAGGAGCCTCTGAAATGATAGAAGGGGGGGATAGTGTTCCAGACCCTCACACCACAGTCACTTACCCCCACCGAAGATGTAGATGGAGCCTAAAGAAAAGACTCCTGCAGAGGCTAGAAGCGTCAGGAGAGGGTCAGGGTGGGTGCCAGCAGTCCAAGATCTCCCCACAGAAGCTCCAGCAGCAAAAAAAAAAATTGCGGCCTAGTCGCCCCAATGAAGCCGGGGGCTAGATTTGAAGCTGCTGCCGCGATCGGGAGGCCTCTGGCGCGGTAGTCCGCGGAGGTAAGCGGATCTCCTCCAAACTGGATGGGCTGGGTGCTAGAGGTACTGGGAGCCGGGAGAGGGGCCTCTTCAGGTAATCAGGCGGCCAGAAGCGGAGATAGAGGCCCTAAAAGCCACAGGTGAGACACGAGCTAAGGAGCTAGGCTGCCATCCACCACGGTGCCAGGCCACGCCCCCACGGTGAAATTTTTGAAGGTTGATAAACCTATCCTTCCAACTTTCTATGCCCTGCCGAAGGTCCATAAGAGGTTGGAAAAACCTCCAGGACGCCCGATTGTTTCAGGTCGAGGATCTCTGACCGAAAAGGTCAGTATTTATATAGATCGTTATCTTCAACCGCACGTTCAGGCACTCCCATCATATGTTCGTGACACGTCGCACCTTTTACGGATGTTGGAGGGGCTGCAATTGCGCCCTGGCACATTATTGGTGGCCCTGGACGTGGAGGCCCTTTATTCAAGTATCCCCCATGCTTTGGGTATTCGGGCAGTGGGGACATTTCTGGGTGAATTGGGTGTGCAATTTGTGGCGCACAACGGTCTTTTACTTGCCCTACTTGAATTCTTGCTGACCAACAATATTTTTGTTTTTGAGGGGTCCCACTACCTCCAGGTGCAGGGAGAGGCGATGGGGACCACTTGCGCCCCCTCGTATGCTAACCTGTACCTGGGGGAGTGGGAACGTGAGCTTTTTTCTGATGATGGGTTCTTGAGGTACCTGTGCCACGTTCTGTCGTGGCACAGGTACATCAACGACATCATCGTCTTCTGGACAGGGGGGCAAGACCTCCTCACACAATTTGTTGGGGCTCTGAATGTCAACTCGAGGAACCTCAAGTTTACTATGCAATCTAGCCCCTCGGAGATCCCCTTGATATCTGCATACTTCTGGACAAAGACGGAAACATGTCCACGAGTTTATATAGGAAGACCACAGCTACAAATTCCCTCCTAAGGGCAGATAGTTTCCACCCGATCCACACCGTGAGTGGGATACCTGTAGATCAGTACCTCCGTGCGAGACGGAATTGCTCAGAGGACGGTACCTTTAAAGTTGAGGCCGCTAAATTAAAAGAGAGATTTAGGGAGAGGGGATACCCCGAGGGGACTCTCAGAAGGGCATTCAAAAGGGCGGAGGCAAGTGACCGCTCATCCCTTCTTGCAAATAAATATCATGATGCACGGGACAAAAGAGACACCTTGCGCTTTTGCACTAAATTTTCAACCCAACACCAACAAATCACACAGATTATTAACAAACACTGGCACATTCTCACTAATGATATGAAATTAAGCAAATATGTTCCGGAAAGACCCCGTTTCTCCTTTCGACGAGCACCCTCTCTTAGGGATAGGTTGACAAGTAGCCATTTCTTGAATCCTTCAATTACATCTAAACATTGCAAAATTCTGGGCACATACACGTGGGGGCTGCACTATGTGCAGGTACATGCAGGTCAGTCGGAATGTCAGGCTGCCAGATGGTAGAGACTGGTCATTAGCACATTATGTTAATTGTAATACCACTTTAGTTGTATATGTTATTGTGCCCATGTGGTGCATTCTATATCGGGAAGACCAAACGTGAGCTACGCTCTAGAATTTCTGATCATGTGACGAATATAAGGAGCAAAAATATGTCCAGTCTCACCCCGGTGGCCAGGCATTTCAAGACCATGCATGCCGGCAACCCCACCATTATGCGGGTGATTGGTCTGGACCGTATTCATGCCTCTCCTAGAGGTGGTGATATAGACAGACTCTTACTACAAAGAGAATCTAGATGGATTTTTGACCTGGAGGCAACTTCGCCCCCGGGTCTGAATGAAAATACAAGCTACGCCTCTTTTTTACCAGCTTAAGCCCTGCTTTCCCTGTTAATACAGGGATATGGTGTTCTAGTCCATTTCCGCTCCTGGCCTGTTTCTGAGGTGGTACTGCCCGCTGCTCAAATTGCTGGATGAGCAGTATGTGAGGTTTATTTGAAGCTTTGATTTGGAAGGCTTCACAATTCTATGGGGACATAGATGTTTATTCAAAAAGTATCGGTGACTCTGTCACTGACTTTAAATAGTCCCCATAGTACTCAACAGAGTTTAACAGGTATTGTTGACCATTAATCTTATGTCAGATTATTATTTTTGTATTATTTTTGTATTATGATTCTTTGTTTATTTTCTGTTTAGTTTTATGGGATCTTGTGGATTTACCTCGGGGTCAGGGTATATGTCTCCCTCGCTGCTGTGGCTTCGCCGGTGTCCTGTCTCGCTCGCCCCCTTCGGCGGTGCCGTGCGGTGTGGGTGGGGCCGGCGGATGTCGGGTCGGCGGGCGTGTGGCTTTGTCCCCCCTTCCCGCCGGTGTGCTTCCTGGTGTCCACCCGCCCTTCCCGCTCCAGCTGCCGGGCGGATGGGCGGGGCCTGGCGGACGCGCCGGCGGGTTGCTATGGTGACCTGGCATCATGTCTGCCCGCTCCGCCCACTCGCCCGACATTGGGGGCGTGCGCGGCCGGCCTCCTGGTGACGTCGTCCAGCTGGGGGATAAGACCTTCCCGGGGGGTATCTTGGGAAGTCACGCAAACCTCCAGTTGAAGCCGGAAATCCGGCGAAACCGGTCGAGGACGCATGTGCTGCGTCCCGGCCTCCACCCGCCTTCCGTTTGGGGATACACTCTGCCTCTCCATCTCTGCTCGGACATCAGCCGGTCACTTTGCAACAAGACAGTCATGGTGCACGTAAGCAAGCCCTATGGGCATGGATTTCTGCAATACTTCCGCTACTATGCCAGCATCTGAGCGCTTTATCTGCTTGCCATTCTATACCAGCTTGCAAACCATTTCCTCTCTGCATGAAGCTTACTAACATGAAATAATCCGTATTATGAACTCTTGCTGCTTGTCACCTGTCCATCTGTGCAGAAGTTGGATATGATTATGGTTGCTGGACTGCATATATCTGAACCAAATTTCTTTGATGTGCTCTGCTGGGAACTGCCTGTGCATACTGTCTGTGCATACTGTCTGTGCAACTGTTTGTGCACTTTGCCTGGAACTGTCTGTGCATACACTGGTTTGTCAGCCTAGCTGGACGTGCTTGCTACATTTATTTACGTCATTTCAACAACAAGGACACTGCTTTGCTGATTGTTATTCCCTCTAAATACAGCGACCATGAGGAGTTTGATTGGCTAATTGTGGCCTCAAGATTCTATCTAAGCTTCTATTTTTTGTCCGCTAGTGCTCAACAATTGAACTTCTGCCCTTGTGGCTGGAACACCAATATTGTGACAGTTACTGTTCTGCTAATGAATATTTTCTCTACACAGGCTTGGTACCACTGCTGGCAGACTCTATAGAGGGGTACAGGGGCCCCCCGGGTGGTTTTGGTAGGGGGTGCGGGGCAGGCACATTTTTTTGGGTTATCTTTTTAAATGTTTAATACAATTGGATTAATAAAGTTACCTTTTAGATAGATATAAGAAATTATTGTTCTATGTGATTTGTGCTCAATCGGGTCATACCTACTTTTATTATTATCTCATTGTTTTTGAATGATAGAACACAAGAAGTGGGAGTCACTATCGGGGTGTTGCATAGAGAAGATCTGCATTTTTTTGTGTTGCGAATGACAACCTCCACGATCATTCTTGGCATGCCTTGGTTACAACTTCACTCACCTCAGATTAATTGGGCCACTGGTCAACTAACGAGCTGGTCTTCCCATTGCTTTCATCATTGTTTAGCGAAGGTAACCTTGGGTGAGACCAAGATTCACGTGGAGGGATTGCCAGATCAGTATGCCGAGTTTGCGGACGTGTTTTGTCCTAAGTCCGCCGATAAACTTCCTCCACACCGTCCTTTCGATTGTCCTATCGATCTCCGGTCTGGTTGTATGCCCCCTAGAGGCCATCTCTACAATTTATCTGGGCCGGAAAGGTTGGCCATGCAGGAATACATCCGTGAAAACTTAGCCAAAGGGTTCATTCGCCCTTCCCGGTCGCCTGCTCGGGCAGGTTTCTTTTTTGTAAAGAAAAAGGACGGAGGCCTTCGGCCGTGCATTGATTATCGGGGCCTGAATAAAATCACAGTAAAAAATCGCTATCCCTTACCTTTAATAGATGATTTATTTACTCAGGTCACCAATGCTAAGATTTTCTCAAAATTGGATTTGCGGGATGCATACAACCTGGTACAGATCAGAAAGGGCGATGAGTGGAAGACAGCCTTTAACACACCCGATGGGCATTACGAGTACCTGGTGATGTCCTTCAGGTTGTGTAACGCCCCGGCCGTCTTTCAGGAACTCATTAATGAGGTGTTCAGAGAGGTTTTGAGCAAATTTGTCCTAGTATATCTGAATGATATACTAATCTTCTCAGCCAACCTCTCAGAGCATAGGGACCATGTCAGGTTTGTGTTACACAAGCTAAGACAAAACATGTTATATGCCAAGTTGGAGAAATGCATTTTTGAGGTAACATCTGTAGCCTTTCTGGGGTACATAATTTCTACCTCAGGCCTTTCTATGGACCCTGCCAAAGTCTCTGCTGTTCTGGAGTGGCCTTAGCCAGTGGGACTGAAGGCTCTCCAGAGATTCTTAGGGTTCGCTAATTACTATAGAAGGTTCATAAAGGGGTACTCCACAGTCATCGCACCCCTCACCAGTCTCACAAAGAAAGGGGCAGATACTAACCACTGGTCCCCCGAAGCTCTTGCTGCTTTCTCCACTCTAAAGGAATTGTTTTGTACTGCACCCATTTTGAGACACGTTGACATCTCCTATCCCTTTATTGTGGAGGTAGATGCCTCAGAGGTTGGGGTAGGGGCTGTGCTGTCTCAGCGTTCTGGGTTGCAAGGGAGGTTACACCCATGTGCCTATTTTTCCCGTAGATTTTCACCCGCAGAGAAAAACTACGTTATAGGCAACAGGGAGCTCCTAGCCATTAAATTGGCCTTTGAAGAATGGCGTCATTGGCTAGAAGGAGCAGAACATACGATTATAGTTTACACTGATCACAAAAATTTGGAATACATCAAAGGGGCTAAGAGATTGAGTCCCCGACAGGCTCGGTGGTCACTGTTTTTCTCAAGATTCAGATTTATAATTACGTATACCCCGGGTAGTAAAAATGTTAAAGCAGATGCTTTATCCAGATGTTTTGAGCCAGAGACAGCACAGCCCTCAGACCCAGAGACTATTCTCCCACAGAAAGTGGTGTTGGCAGCCACAGAGACCTGGAGGAACTGGACTGAAACTTTAAGTCCCTTCCAGCAGAATGTCCCTGAGGGAAAGCCTGAAGAGGTCATGTTTGTGCCATTGCCATTTCGTCTCCAGATATTGCAGCTGTTCCACTCCCACAAAAATGCTGGGCATTCTGGTGCCACCAGAACACAGGACCTTGTTGCTAGGTGTGCTTGGTGGCCTTCATTGGCAACTGACTGCAAGGAGTATGTGAGAGAATGTGCAGTGTGTGCAAGAAGTAAACCCTCCCGTCAGGCACCTGTGGGAACATTGCAGCCTTTACCCACCCCAAGTGAACCATGGACCCATTTGTCCATGGATTTTGTGGGTGAACTCCCGAGGTCTGAGGGCATGTCGGTCATTTGGGTGGTAGTCGACAGATTCAGTAAAATGGCCCATTTCGTGCCCCTGAAAGGACACCCCTCGGCCCAGGAGTTGGTCGATCTCTTCATCCTGCATATCTTCCGGCTACTTGGCATTCCGGAAAATATAGTGTCAGATCGGGGAGTCCAATTTATTTCTAAATTTTGGAGGGCATTCTGTCATCATTTGGGCATGGAACTGTCGTTTTCGTCGGCCTACCACCCACAGACCAATGGTCAGACCGAGAGAATTAATCAAACTCTGGAACAGTTTCTAAGGTGTTACGTTGCGGGTGCACAAACTGATTGGGTCAAGTTCTTGCCGTTTGCAGAATTTGCACACAACTTGAAAAGCTCTTCTTCTGGATTCTCTCCATTCCAGGTGGTAACAGGAAGGTTGCCTAGGTTCTCCCCACTGCCAGTAGCTTCTACTCCATTTCCAGCTTTAGAGGCTTGGCAAAAGTCTTTTAAAAACATGTGGGGAATTGTGAAAAAGAATCTAGAGAAGGCTTTTCAGAGTCAGAAAGGACAAGCTGACAAACGTTCCATAGAGTGGAAGTTCCGGCCAGGAGACCTGGTCTGGGTGTCCACTCGTCATTTGGCTTTAAAACAGCCTTCACCCAAGCTAAGACCCAGATTTGTGGGTCCTTTCCCAGTAACCAGGAAAATCAACAATGTTACTTATGTTATTGACCTTCCTGCCAGCATGCGTGGTGTGAGATTGTTCCATGTATCCCTGCTTAAGCCAGCAGTGCATGTAGATTCCACTCCTCCTCCCCCTGTGATGGTGGATGACCAACCTGAGTATGAAGTGGAAAATATTTTAGACTCACGTATTGTACAGAATTCAGTACAGTATTTGGTTCACTGGAAGGGTTATGGCATTGAGGAAAGAACATGGGTACCTGATTGCCGCATGCATGCGGATGAATTAAAGAGGGAATTCCACGCCCTACATCCTGAGAAGCCGGGTAGGAGCTGTCCGGAGTCCACTCCTCAGGGGGGGGGGGGTACTGTGAGAAAACGCGGAAAAGCCGCCACGTGTGTTCAGAACAAGGCGGCTGATTCCGCGTCCAACGCGGCGGTTTGCACGCGTAGGCCTACATCTACCATTATGGTGGAACGCGTAGAAACCACCGCATGCCCTGATAGCGGTGCGGCTGGTTCCGCGTCCAGCGCGGCGGGTGGTACACAACACATGGCTGGTGTGGCTGGGACTGATAGTCCACACAGGTTCAGAAGGACGCGCTCGCTGAGAGGCAGAACTTTTATGACAGCCAGAAGGGAGTCAGCTGACGATTCAACCAGTTCCCATTGGTCCAGCACTTAGGGGAGGTGCTGGAGAGCGCTGTGCTATATATACTGGGTGCTGTTCATTCACTGGTTGTCTGCCGTTGCGATCACTACGTGGAAGCACTCAGACCTTTTGTTAGATTCTGTGTTACCAGTCGTTATATCCAGACTAGTTCCAGGGTGTTGATGATCAAGGACCTCACACCCAGATTAGGGACTTGTGTTACCAATCTGTTATACTTCAGACTAGTTCCAGGGTGTTGATGATCACAGACCTCACACCCAGACTAGGGAATTGTATTATCATTCTGTTATACTTCAGACTAGTTCCAGGGTGTTGATGATCACGGAGCTCACACCAAGACTAGGCATTGTTTATTATCTGTTATGACCTTCTGCTTTCCTGATTACTGATTTGGTACTTCGCTATATCTGATATTCTGTTGCCAAACTCTGCATGTCTTAGGATTACTGAATCTGTCTCCTGTCTTTGTACTTATCTGTCCGTGTGTTGCCGACCTGGCTTGCCCGACCTCGAGAGCTATCTCCCTACCTTAGAGATAGTTAACAGATCATTAGTGACACTCTCCTATTGGTGTCACTAATGCTCTGGTCCTTCCATCTCCTGGCCTGGCTCCTCCCTTCGGGAGATTCTCAGGTTACTGGAAGGCACTTGTTCTCTTTGGCAGAATAGCCTACTGCTCTGATACCTGTTCTCCAGGTATTGCTCTCAAAGTATTTACTGTTGCACCAAAACACTCATACCTCTCTGGTGTCCAGAGGTTAGCGATATATCTGATTATCGGTGATACTGCAGATCATCAATAATCGGGTAAATATTTGTATTCTTGGTGATACTGCAGATCACCAATAATCAGATCCTCTCTGTGTTACACCGATCGTTACACTGACTTTGAGAAAAAGTCGCCCTGTGTAATACAATGTAACTATGGCAAGATGGATATCATTTTAAAGCTCTCTTTCTCCTCTTTCTGACGACACCTAAATCGTCGCCCTACGCCATTTTAGTTTTCTCTATTTTCGCGATCGAAATCGCGGCCGCGGCAAATTCAATCGCAAAAATAGCAAAAACTAAAAGGCGTAGGGTTTATATATCATTAGAAAGAGGAGAAAGAGAGCTTTAAAATGATATGCATCTTTCCATAGTTTCTGCACTGCTCGGAGTCCCTTTAACCATGTCAATGCCGGCAAACATAAAAGCTTGTGAATGTCGCGATTTCGACGGGAAAATCGCGGCAACAAATCCACATGCGGTTGCCGTTTCTATGCGGATTTTTCCGTGAAATCGCTTGCGGTTTGTACAACGTGATTTTAACCATGTCAATGCTGGCAAGCATTGAATGGGTTTTTAAGCGGAAACGGCGGGAAAACTGCAAGACTAAAATGCTTGCAGTTTTCCTACTTAGTTACATTGCCGATGAATCGCGTGCAGAGTGCGAATTCTGATGGGTCTGACGTGCAGATTTTTTCTGCATGACAAACCGCACAGAATCCCGCACAAGTTGAAACAGTCCCATCCACTTTTGTTGTCTATGCGAATCTCCATGGAAGAAACGCATGCAGATTCACTCTAGTGGAAACGGGCCCTAAGGCCAGGCTCACAGTGAGAGCAGGAACGCAATGGAATGGGAAAGGGGGAATGCGCACAATCCACACGTTGCAAACAGTCAATGAAAAGTATTCCTCCCTGTATTGTTTAACACGTATGTTATCCAGTAAATACACTGCATGGAGTGAGTTGGGATGCCGCACTCAGACCTCAACGGCCACACTGTGAACATTGCATTAAAGTGCAACTATCTGTGTAACAATGCGGCCATTACCACACACTGCAATGCCCCACTGATTTTGGCCTTAGTGAATATGGCCCATAGTGTGGACGAATCGTGGTGGAGGATAAAGCCCAGCACAAGATGCTGCAGGAAGCAGCAGGGATAGGTGTAGTTAGCTGCGTGCACGCCAAACGTAGACAACAATGTTGGTTCAAATTCAGATGATTGAAGTTCGGAATCCTGAATCTGCCCGTCACCACACTTCAGGCTGATTGGAGTTTCCGAATTTCAGGAACTCAAATTCAAGCACCAACACTAGTAGACAACGATTCCAAGGAAGTGGAGTGCAGGAGACCCTGCATGCTTAAAATATGCCTTTATAGGTAAAAACCTAAAAATAGGTGGTGGGGTGGTTGAAATAAAAACAGCCTGCAAGCTGTTCCATGGTAGGTTACCGTATTGTCAGTGTTAGGCCTTTGCCTACTTTTATGTTTGTACCAATGGAAAATAAAGGTTCATTTTGTGTATGAAGTGCCTCCCTTTCTCTCTCCACTTTCTTGGAATAGTGAGAATGAACCGTTAGGCTAGGAACTCACTAGCAGTACGATTCTAAGCTGTTACTTAGCACTTGTGATTTGAAAAGCTCTTGCTAATGTAATGCTATGTGTGTGTGATCCCACTTGAGCAATGTTTTTTTTTTAATTCCCCCATCGCAATGCATTAGCAATAGCTTTTCAAATCACAATCTCTTAGAAAAGCGCTGCTAGTGGGTCCCAGGCCTTAGTTCTCCTTTCATGCTATGCAGGTAATGATATCTATATGTGGAATAGTGGATATTATTAAGGAGAGACTAAAGCAAACAAAGCTTGCTATTTTTACCTCCTAGTTCGCTTCAGTACTCTCATTAGATGTAAACCGCCGCAAAATGAGCGATTTAGACCCCCCAAATCCCCAGGGGACAATCTGGCTGGTGCTTCCTGAAAGAGGCAGAGATTTCAGCTGCAGCTCTGCCTCTCCTGATGTCAATCGGTGGCGGTGCCTCTCGATAGTTCCTCCTATCGTTCTCATCCTAAAGTATACCTGAACTGAGAGGGATATTCAACCGGAAAATGAACTTACCTGGGGCTTCCTCCAGCCCCTCATAGGGCATGAGTCACAAAGCTTTTTCATCTGTTTTCACCTTATCTGTATTACATTTTTAACCCATTCGCGTTCCGTCGTTTTCACGTGAGAAATGTTCACCTCCCACTTTATCACTACTTATCACAATGAACTGATCTATATCTTGTTTTTTCCGCCACCAATTAGGCTTTCTTTGGGGGGTACATTTTGCTAAGAGCCACTTTACTGTAAATGCATTTTAACAGGAAGAATAAGAAAAAAATGGAAAAATTCATTATTTCTCAGTTTTCAGCCATTATAGTTTTAAAATAATACATGCCTCCATAATTAAAACTCACGTATTGTATTTGACCATATGTCCCGGTTATTACACCGTTAAAATTATGTCCCTATCACAATGTATGGCGACAATATTTTATTTGGAAATAAAGGTGCATTTTTTCCATTTTGCATCTATCACTATTTACAAGTTTAAAATAAAAAAAATATAGAAATATTTCATCTTTACATTGATATTTAAAAAGTTTAGACCCTTAGGTAAATATTTACATGTTTTTTTTTTTTTATTATTATTGTAATGTTTTTTTTTTATAGTAAACATTTTATTTGGGTAGTTTTGGGAGGGTGGGAGGTAAACAGTAGAGTTATAATGTAAATGTGTGTTAATTTTTATTTTTTCTTATTTTCAGTTGTAGTATTACTTTTTGGCCACAAGATGGCGGCCATGGGTTTGTTTACATGACGTCACTCTAAGCGTAACACACGCTTAGAGTGACGCAACTGGGAGGGAACCGCCAGAAAAAGCACAGCTTCCGAGAGAAGCTGTCGCTTTTTCAGCGAGGGAGAGGAATCAGTGATCGTGCACCATAGCCCGATACACTGATTGCCTGGCTACCGAATCCGCGGCCGGGAGTGCGCGTGCACGCACGGGATCGGCCGCGGTAGCGCGCATGGTTCCTGGACGTAGTTTCTACGTCCAGAAACCAAAATAGGTTAAGCTCCTAAAGAGCAAAACTATAATATAACTATAATATAATTAAGGCAAGAAAAGTACTGTAATATGGAAATTAATTTAATCCATAACAACTTTATTTTGCTTGTAAATGTGCTGAAAGGTTATTTTTATCAATTGGGTAATAAATAAGTCATTTATGAGAAGTTTTGTGAATAGAGCCCATAGTAGGTGAAGTCCCTTGCCGTCCTCCAGGCTTCCTCCATTCTGCCACCAGTGATTCCGTTAGAGCGGTGGCTTCAGCCAAAGATGTGGGCCAATGCACATGTCTGTCTCGCTCGTGCCCCTGTTGCTGTAAGCGTTCTGCGCATGTGTGGTTCTTGAAAGATTGAAGTGTGCAGATGGTTTACGGCAACGGGCAAGCTGAGGGGTTGCTCATGCACAGTGGCCCATGACTTCGGCCAAAGTCGCCGCTTGAACAGAGGGAGCCTGGAGGGCGCGGAGGGACTTAACCAACTACGAGGGGCTGGAGGAAGCCCCAGGTAATTTCATTTTCCTGTTTTAGTCAATACTTTTACCTGAAGACCCTGAACAGGCATGCTGATCAGGTGTTTCTGACGGAAGTCGGACTGGATTCGTTTCATGCTTGTGATTCAGACACTACTGCAGCTTTAGAGGTCGGTAGGATGCCAGGCAACTGGTATTGTTTAAAATTAAATAAGTATGGCAACCTCCATGTCCCTCTCAGTTCAGGTGTACTTTAAGACCACTTTCAGACAGAAGACTGAACTTTGTGCTTGCTGAGCAGTTCAGCGTCCTATCTGCCACCCATCATTGCAATTTGGGTGCAATTTAAATGCAGCCGCATTCCAGCTGCAGTAACACCACGCCAGTCGTCGACACGCGGTGGTGTTACTCGGGGGCAGAGGCCCACGACATATCGAATCTGAGCATGGTGTCTGTGCCTGCACTCACATCTGACTCTGGGTGGCAACCTGTCTAGCACCAGTACCGAATGCTAACAAGCTGGAGAGCAGTTCACCGCCTCTGAGTTGCCCGACTGAAAAAGGCCTAAGGGGAATGAATGGGAAGGGGGGGGGGGAAAGCAGCACATGGGCTGAACTGCCCAACGGAAATGCAGTTCAACCTCCAACATTAGGTGGGTGGATTGGGGGGGCACCAGGGCAAGCACGTTTTTTGCTTTATTTGTAAATGGATCTCGTGCTGAAATCTATTAAAATCGATGTGTAGAGTGTGGCAATGACAGATTGCTCTCTAATTAGAGAGATATCTATTGGGCACTTCGAGAGAAAGTCTGCCAGTGTACGACAGCCTTTAGAGAGGGCTTAACTGGCACATTGCACAAGGTGAACTAGATCTGGAAGGTTAATGATTGATACCTGTCAGCTGATTAATCATGAGCCTTCCCAACCTGATTACCCCATACAAAGTTGAGGTCTGCTTAGGAGAATTCATTCCTGCTTCCAGCAGAGCAATAAATTGCTTCAGAGTCGTAATCCTCGCTCCTTAGGTGGAATACAGTCAGCAATAAACCCTTAAGGTAGCCATACACTGGTCGATTTGCCATTAGATTCGACCAACAGATAGATCCCTCTCTGATCGAATCTGATCAGAGAGGGATCGTATGGCTACCTTTACTGCAAACAGATTGCGAACCAATTTCAGCCTGAAACCGTTCACAATCTGTTGTGGTGGTGGTGGTGCTGCCGCCGCTCCCCCCGCCCACATACACGCATACATTACCTGCTCCGCCGGCGCGACTCCAGTCCCCAGGTCACCGCTGCTCCATCTCCACTCTGGTCTCTTGCCCCGGTATGCTTTCCTTCTTCCTGCCCGGCAGGAAGTTTAAACAGTAGAGCGCCCTCTACTGTTTAAACTTCCTGCCGGGCTAGAAGAAGTAAAGCATGCCGGAGACCAGAGCGGACATGGAGCAGCGGTGACCGGGAGGACTCGCGCCGGCGGAGCAGGTAATGTATTTCCGCTCTATTGCGTCGGTCGTCGGGCACTCGAACGCCGCTAGCGACGCGCTCCCTACCCGCAGGCGATCGATGGTAATTTTCCGCACGGAGCGATCGACGGGATCGGACGAAATGGATCGAAATTCAGCGTGTAGCGCGAACGATTGGCAGCAGATTCGATCCCAGTGATCGAATCTGCTGTCGAAACGGCGGCAAATCGGGCCAGTGTATGGCCAGCTTAACTTACAGTGAGAGCTAGTAAAAAGTGTTTTGTGCTGTCATTGAACTAATGTAAATATTTGACCTCGCTTAAAGGGACAGTTAATCGGGGAATGCGGAGAAAGCTACCTGTGGCCAGTCCTGTCGGCAAAAACGAAACTAGCTGGCAGCGGGGGACCAGAGGATTAGTGAACTCATTTTTTTTCTGGCTTAAGTGTCCCTATAATGGGTAACAGGTGATAGCTTTCAATGGATTAGTTTGCAATAGTGACATTGTTGCATGTGCAGTTTATCTTGGTATTATATCCAGGGTTGTCTGTATTGAAGTGTGGCTGTTGTCCAACAAGTGTATGGTTTTTTTTTTTAGTATTCTTCAGACTGGGAAAGTGGACCTGAACTCTTGCACAGGACAGAAGGAAAACAGAAATGCAGTCTGCATGTATCTAGAGAGTTTAGCCAGGCTAATTTCCCTTCATTTATATCTAGTCACAAGTTGTAATTTGATCTCTCTGCTGTTAGCTGGCTGCCTCGGCAGAGCAATGAAATGCATTGACAATATATTTTGTTATTATTTCAAACCCCCTTATTTAATGCATTGACAATATATAAGTACTTCCAGACACACCAACAATGAAATATTTTAACTTACTGGCAAGCAACAATGAAATATCTTAACTTACTGGCAAGATATGACAGTAGTATAGTAACAACGCATTTTAAACATGTAAACATTAGTGTAGAATGCTTCCAATATCTGCCAATATCTGTATTTACAAAAAAAGGTTACTCACAAACGGTTGCAACCTGCAGAGTAAAAATCAGGGGCATATTTAAAATCATTTAAATACACCTCTGAGCTTTAATTGTGGCCTCCACCTCCCCTATAGCCAAAACCTCTTCTCTCCAAATTGGTACTAAGAAATGTAAAGTGTACCAGAGCTGTTAAAATACAAAGAATAGATACCTACCCGGGGCTTCCTCCAGCTCCATAGGCACGTCTGAGTCCCTCGCCGTTCTTTCCGTAGTCTGCCGTTCAGCCTCAATAAGCACCGGTAACTGGTTCAGTCAGGATCTTTTGCCCCGGGTAAGTATCGATTCTTTTTTTTTTTCGAACAGCTCTGGTTTTCTTTAACTATGGTTGTCAACCGTTCAGGAGAAACCCTTTTACTAGCAATATGTCCATTACATAAATGCATTGACAATATACAAGTACTTCCAGACACACCAACAATGAAATATTTTAACTTACTGGTAAGATATGACAGTAGTATAGTAACATAGCATTTTAAACATGTAAACATTAGTGTAGAATGCTTCCAATATTTGCCAATATCTGTATTTACAAAAAAAAAAGGTTACTCACAAACGGATGCAACCTGCAGAGTAAAAATCAGGGGCATATTTAAAATTATTTAAATACACCTCTGAGCTTTAATTGTGGCCTCCACCTCCCCTATAGCCAAAACCTCTTCTCTCCAAATTGGTACTAAGAAATGTAAAGTGTACCAGAGCTGTTAAAATACAAAGAATAGATACCTACCCGGGGCTTCCTCCAGCTCCATAGGCACGTCTGAGTCCCTCGCCGTCCTTTCCGCGGTCTGCCGTTCAGCCTCAATAAGCACCGGTAACTGGTTCAGTCGGGATCTTTTATGCCGGGTAAGGATTGATTCTTTTTTTTTCTAACAGCTCTGGCTTTCTTTAACTATGGTTGTCAACCGTTCAGGAGAAACCCTTTTACTAGCAATATGTCCATTACATAAATGCATTGACAATATATAAGTACTTCCAGACACATGAACAATGAAATATTTTAACTTACTGGTAAGATATGACAGTAGTATAGTAACATAGCATTTTAAACATGTAAACATTAGTGTAGAATGCTTCCAATATTTGCCAATATCTGTATTTACAAAAAAAAAGGTTACTCACAAACGGTTGCAACCTGCAGAGTAAAAATCAGGGGCATATTTAAAATTATTTAACCACTTGAGGACCACAGTCTTTTCGCCCCTTAAGGACCAGAGCCTTTTTCTCCATTCAGACCACTGCAGCTTTCACGGTTTATTGCTCGGTCATACAACCTACCACCTAAAGGAATTTTACCTCCTTTTCTTGTCACTAATACAGCTTTCTTTTGCTGCCATTTGATTGCTGCTGCGAGTTTTAGTTTTTATTATATTCATCAAAAAAGACATTATTTTGGCAAAAAAATGACTTTTTTAACTTGCTGTGCTGACATTTTTCAAATAAAGTAAAATTTCCTATACATTTGAGCGCGAAAGTTATTCTGCTACATGTCTTTGATAAAAAAAAAAACCATTCAGTGTATATTTATTGGATTGGGTAAAAGTTATAGCGTTTACAAACTATGGTGCCAAAAGTGAATTTTCCCATTTTCAAGCATCTCTGACTTTTCTGCGCACCTGTCAGGTTTCATGAGGGGCTAAAATTCCAGGATAGTACAAATACCCCCCAAATGACCCCATTTTGGAAAGAAGACATCCCAAAGTATTCAGTGAGAGGCATGGTGAGTTCATAGAAGATTTTATTTTTTGTCACAAGTTAGCGGAAAATGACACTTTCTGTCAAAAAAAAGAAAAAAAAAAGTTTCCATTTCTTCTAACTTGCGACAAAAAAAAATGAAATCTGCCACGGACTCACTATGCTCCTCTCTGAATACCTTGAAGTGTCTACTTTCCAAAATGGGGTCATTTGTGGGGTGTGTTCACTGTCCTGGCATTTTGGGGGGTGCCTAATTGTAAGCACTCCTGTAAAGCCTAAAGATGCTCATTGGACTTTTGGCCCCTTAGCGCAGTTAGGCTGCAAAAAAGTGCCACACATGTGGTATTGCCGTACTCAGGAGAAGTAGTATAATGTGTTTTGGGGTGTATTTTTACACATACCCATGCTGGGTGGGAGAAATATCTCCATAAATGACAATTGTTTTATTTTTTTTACACACAATTGTCTATTTATAGAGATATTTCTCCCACTCAGCATGGGTATGTGGAAAAATACACCCCAAAACATATTATACTACTTCTCCTGAGTACGGCAATACCACATGTGTGGCACTTTTTTGCACCCTAACTGCGCTAAGGGGCCCAAAGTTCAATGAGTACCTTTAGGATTTCACAGGTCATTTTGAGAAATTTCGTTTCAAGACTACTCCTCACGGTTTAGGGCCCCTAAAATGCCAGGACAGTATAGGAACCCCACAAATTACCCCATTTTAGAAAGAAGACACCCCAAGGTATTCCGTTAGGAGGATGGTGAGTTCATAGAAGATTTTTTTTTTTTGTCACAAGTTAGCGGAAATTGATTTTCATTGTTTTTTCTTCACAAAGTGTCATTTTCCGCTAACTTGTGACAAAAAATAAAATCTTCTATGAACTCACCATACTCCTAACGGAATACCTTGGGGTGTCTTCTTTCTAAAATGGGGTCATTTGTGGGGTTCCTATACTGCCCTGGCATTTTAGGGGCCCTAAACCGTGAGGAGTAGTCTTGAAACCAAATGTCGCAAAATGACCTGTGAAATCCTAAAGGTACTCATTGGACTTTGGGCCTCTTAGCGCACTTAGGGTTCAAAAAAGGGCCACACATGTGGTACCGCCGTACTCAGGAGAAGTAGTATAATGTGTTTTGGGGTGTATTTTTACACATACCCATGCTGGGTGGGAGAAATATCTCTGTAAATGACAATTGTTTGATTTTTTTTACACACAATTGTCCTTTTACAGAGATATTTCTCCCACCCAGCATGGGTATGTGTAAAAATACACCCCAAAACACAATATACTACTTCTTCTGAGTACGGCGATACCACATGTGTGACACTTTTTTGCAACCTAGGTGCGCTAAGGGGCCTAACGTCCTATTCACAGGTCATTTTGAGGCATTTGGATTCTAGACTACTGCTCACGGTTTAGGGCCCCTAAAATGCCAGGGCAGTATAGGAACCCCACAAGTGACCCCATTTTAGAAAGAAGACACCCCAAGGTATTCTGTTAGGAGTATGGTGAGTTCATAGAAGATTTTTTTTTTTGTCACAAGTAAGCGGAAAATGACACTTTGTGAAAAAAAAACAATACATATCAATTTCCGCTAACTTGTGACAAAAAATAAAATCTTCTATGAACTCATCATACACCTAACAGAATACCTTGGGGTGTCTTTTTTCTAAAATGGGGTCACTTGTGGGGTTCCTATACTGCCCTGGCATTTTAGGTGCCCTAAACCGTGAGGAGTAGTCTTGAACCCAAATGTCTCAAAATGACCTGTGAAATCCTAAAGGTACTCATTGGACTTTGGGCCCCTTAGCACAGTTAGGCTGCAAAAAAGTGTCACACATGTGGTATCGCCGTACTCAGAAGAAGTAGTATAATGTGTTTTGTGGTGTATTTTTACATATAACCATGCTGGGTGGGAGAAATATCTCTGTAAATGACACATTTTTGATTTTTTTTACACACAATTGTCCATTTACAGAGAGATTTCTCCCACCCAGCATGGGTATGTGTAAAAATACACCACAAAACACATTATACTACTTCTCCTGAGTATGGCGATACCACATGTGTGACACTTTTTTGCAGCCTAGGTGCGCTAAGGGGCCCAACGTCCTATTCACAGGTCATTTTGAGGCATTTGTTTTCTAGACTACTCCTCACGGTTTAGGGCCCCTAAAATGCCAGGGCAGTATAGGAACCCCACAAGTGACCCCATTTTAGAAAGAAGACACCCCAAGGTATTCCGTTAGGGGTATGGTGAGTTCATAGAAGATTTTATTTTTTGTCACAAGTTAGCGGAAAATGACACTTTGTGAAAAAAAACAATAAAAATCCAATTTCCGCTAACTTTTGACAAAAAATAAAATCTTCTATGAACTCATCATACACCTAACAGAATACCTTGGGGTGTCTTCTTTCTAAAATGGGGTCACTTGTGGGGTTCCTATACTGCCCTGGCATTTTACGGGCCCAAAACTGTGAGTAGTCTGGAAACCAAATTTCTCAAAATGACTGATCAGGGGTATAGGCATCTGCAAATTTTGATGACAGGTGGTCTATGAGGGGGCAAATTTTGTGGAACCGGTCATAAGCAGGGTGGCCTCTTAGATGACAGGATGTTTTGGGCCTGATCTGATGGATAGGAGTGCTAGGGGGGTGACAGGAGGTGATTGATGGGTGTCTCAGGGGGCGGTTAGAGGGGAAAATAGATGCAATCAATGCACTGGGGAGGTGATCGGAAGGGGGTCTGAGGGGGATCTGAGGGTTTGGCCGAGTGATCAGGAGCCCACACGGGGCAAATTAGGGCCTGATCTGATGGGTAGGTGTGCTAGGGGGTGACAGGAGGTGATTGATGGGTGTCTCAAGGTGTGATTAGAGGGGGAAAATAGATGCAAGCAATGCACTAGCGAGGTGATCAGAGCTGGGGTCTGAGGACGTTCTGAGGTGTGGGCGGGTGATTGGGTGCCCGCAAGGGGCAGATTAGGGTCTAATCTGATGGGTAACCGTGACAGGTGGTGATAGGGGGTGATTGATGGGTGATTGATGGGTAATTAGTGGGTGTTTAGAGGAGAGAAGAGATGTAAACACTGCACTTGGGAGGTGATCTGATGTCGGATCTGCGGGCGATCTATTGGTGTGGGTGGGTGATCAGATTGCCCGCAAGGGGCAAGTTAGGGGCTGATTGATGGGTGGCAGTGACAGGGGGTGATTGATGGGTGGCAGTGACAGGGGGTGATTGATAGGTGATTGACAGGTGATCAGTGGGTTATTACAGGGAATAACAGATGTAAATATTGCACTGGCGAATTGATAAGGGGGGGTCTGAGGGCAATCTGAGTGTGTGGGCGGGTGATTGGGTGCCCGCAAGGGGCAGATTAGGGTCTAATCTGATGGGTAACAGTGAAAGGTGGTGATAGGGGGTGATTGATGGGTAATTAGTGGGTAATTAGTGGGTGTTTAGAGGAGAGAAGAGATGTAAACACTGCACTTGGGAGGTGATCTGATGTCGGATCTGCGGGCGATCTATTGGTGTGGGTGGGTGATCAGATTGCCCGCAAGGGGCAGGTTAGGGGCTGATTGATGGGTGGCAGTGACAGGGGGTGATTGATGGGTGGCAGTGACAGGGGGTGATTGATAGGTGATTGACAGGTGATCAGTGGGTTATTACAGCGAATAACAGTTGTAAATATTGCACTGGCGGATTGACAAAAGGGGGGTCTGAGGGCAATCTGAGCGTGTGGGCGGGTGATTGGGTGCCCGCAAGGGGTAGATTAGGGTCTAATCTGATGGGTAACAGTGACAGGTGGTGATAGGGGGTGATTGATGGGTGATTGATGGGTAATTAGTAGGTGTTTAGAGGAGAGAAGAGATGTAAACACTGCACTTGGGAGGTGATCTGATGTCGGATCTGCGGGCGATCTATTGGTGTGGGTGGGTGATCAGATTGCCCGCAAGGGGCAGGTTAGGGGCTGATTGATGGGTAGCAGTGACAGGGGGTGATTGACGGGTGATTGACGGGTGATTGACAGGTGATTGACAGGTGATCAGGGGGGATAGATGCATACAGTACACGGGGGGGGGGGTCTGGGGGGGGGGGTCTGGGGAGAATCTAAAGGGTTGGGGGGTGATCAGGAGGGGGCAGTGGGCAGGGGGGGGGATAAAAAAAAATAGCGTTGACAGATAGTGACAGGGAGTGATTGATGGGTGATTAGGGGGGTGACTGGGTGCAAACAGTGGTCTGGGGGGTGGGCAGGGGGGGGTCTGAGGGGTGCTGTGGGCGATCAGGGGGCAGGGGGGGGGAATCAGTGTGCTTGGGTGCAGACTAGGGTGGCTGCAGCCTGCCCTGGTGGTCCCTCGAACACTGCGACCACCAGGGCAGGAGGCAGCCAGTATAATAGGCTTTGTATACATTACAAAGCCTATTATACATATGTGCAGCGGCGATCCGGGTGCTAGTAACCCGCCGGCGCTTCCGAACGGCCGGCGGGTTACTACGAGCGGTGGGCGGAGCCAGTCCCCGGCGGCTGATCGCGTCACGAATGACTTGATCGCCGCATAGCCACTCCCGCAGCCGCCCCCGCCGATGGGCGTATTGTGGTCGTTTGGGCCCAGTCTTTGCCGCCGCCCATCATCTGGGGGCGGTCGGCAAGTGGTTAAATACACCTCTGAGCTTTAATTGTGGCCTCCACCTCCCCTATAGCCAAAATCTCTTCTCTCCAAATTGGTACTAAGAAATGTAAAGTGTACCAGAGCTGTTAAAATACAAAGAATAGATACCTACCCGGGGCTTCCTCCAACTCCATAGGCACGTCTGAGTCCCTCGTCGTCCTTTCCACGGTCTGCCGTTCAGCCTCAATAAGCACCGGTAACTGGTTCAGTCGGGATCTTTTGCCCCGGGAAAGTATCGATTCTTTTTTTTTTTTCTAACAGCTCTGGTTTTCTTTAACTATGGTTGTCAACCGTTCAGGAGAAACCCTTTTACTAGCAATATGTCCGTTACATAAATGCATTGACAATATATAAGTACTTCCAGACACACCAACAATCAAAATATTTTTACTTACTGGTAAGATATGAGAGTAGTATAGTAACATAGCATTTTTAACATGTACACATTAGTGTAGAATTCTGCCAATATCTGTATTTACAAAAAAAAGGTTACTCACAAACGGTTGCAACCTGCAGAGTAAAAATCAGAGGCATATTTAAAATTATTTAAATACACCTCTGAGCTTTAATTGTGGCCTCCACCTCCCCTATAGCCAAAACCTCTTCTCTCCAAATTGGTACTAAGAAATGTAAAGTGTACCAGAGCTGTTAAAATACAAAGAATAGATACCTACCCGGGGCCTCCTCCAGCTCCATAGGCACGTCTGAGTCCCTCGTCGTCCTTTCCGTGGTGTGCCGTTCAGCCTCAAAAAGCACCGGTAACTGGTTCAGTCGGGATCTTTTGCCCCGGGTAAGTATCGATTTTTTTTTTCTAACAGCTCTGGTTTTCTTTAACTATGGTTGTCAACCGTTCAGGAGAAACCCTTTTAGTAGCAATATATCCATTACATAAATGCATTGACAATATATAAGTACTTCCAGACACACCAACAATGAACTATTTTAACTTACTGGCAAGATATGACAGTAGTATAGTAACATAGCATTTTTAACATGTAAACATTAGTGTAGAATGCTTCCAATATCTGCCAATATCTCTATTTAAAAAAAAAGGTACTCACAAACGGTTGCAACCAGCAGAGTAAAAATCAGGGGCATATTTAAAATTATTTAAATACACCTCTAAGCTTTAATTGTGGCCTCCACCTCCCCTATAGCCAAAACCTCTTCTCTCCAAATTGGTACTAAGAAATGTAAAGTGTACCAGAGCTGTTAAAATACAAAGAATAGATACCTACCCGGGGCTTCCTCCAGCTCCATAAGCACGTCTGTGTCACTCGCCGTCCTTTCCGCGGTCTGCCGTTCAGCCTCAATAAGCACCGGTAACTGGTTCAGTTGGGATCTTTTGCCCCGGGTAAGTATCGATTCTTTTTTTTTTCTAACAGCTCTGGTTTTCTTTAACTATGGTTGTCAACCGTTCAGGAGAAACCCTTTTACTAGCAATATGTTCGTTACATAAATGCATTGACAATGTATAAGTACTTCCAGACACACCAACAATGAAATATTTTAACTTACTGGTAAGATATGACAGTAGTATAGTAACATAGCATTTTAAACATGTAAACATTAGTGTAGAATGCTTCCAATATTTGCCAATATCTGTATTTACAAAAAAAAAAGGTTACTCACAAACGGTTGCAACCTGCAGAGTAAAAATCAGGGGCATATTTAAAATTATTTAAATACACCTCTGAGCTTTTATTGTGGCCTCCACCTCCCCTATAGCCAAAACCTCTTCTCTCCAAATTGGTACTAAGAAATGTAAAGTGTACCAGAGCTGTTAAAATACAAAGAATAGATACCTACCCGGGGATTCCTCCAGCTCCATAGGCACGTCTGAGTCCCTCGCCGTGCTTTCCGCGGTCTGCCGTTCAGCCTCAATAAGCACCGGTAACTGGTTCAGTCGGGATCTTTTGCCCCGGGTAAGTATTGATTCTTTTTTTTTTCTAACAGCTCTGGCTTTCTTTAACTATGGTTGTCAACCGTTCAGGAGAAACCCTTTTACTAGCAATATTTCCGTTACATAAATGCATTGACAATATATAAGTACTTCCAGACACACCAACAATGAAATATTTTAACTTACTGGCAAGATATGACAGTAGTATAGTAACATAGCATTTTAAACATGTAAACATTAGTGTAGAATGCTTCCAATATCTGCCATTATCTGTATTTACAAAAAAAAGGTTACTCACAAACGGTTGCAACCTGCAGAGTAAAATTCAGAGGCATATTTAAAAATTATTTAAATACACCTCTGAGCTTTAATTGTGGCCTCCACCTCCCCTATAGCCAACACCTCTTCTCTCCAAATTGGTACTAAGAAATGTAAAGTGTACCAGAGCTGTTAAAATACAAAGAATAGATACATACCCGGGGCCTCCTCCAGCTCCATAGGCACGTCTGAGTCCCTCGTCATCCTTTCCGTGGTGTGCCGTTCAGCCTCAATAAGCACCGGTAACTGGTTCAGTCGGGATCTTTTGCCCCGGGTAAGTATCGATTTTTTTTTTCTAACAGCTCTGGTTTTCTTTAACTATGGTTGTCAACCGTTCAGGAGAAACCCTTTTACTAGCAATATATCCGTTACATAAATGCATTGACAATATATAAGTACTTCCAGACACACCAACAATGAACTATTTTAACTTACTGGCAAGATATGACAGTAGTATAGTAACATAGCATTTTTAACATGTAAACATTAGTGTAAAATGCTTCCAATATCTGCCAATATCTGTATTTACAAAAAAAAGGGTACTCACAAACGGTTGCAACCAGCAGAGTAAAAATCAGGGGCATATTTAAAATTATTTAAATACACCTCTAAGCTTTAATTGTGGCCTCCACCTCCCCTATAGCCAAAACCTCTTCTCTCCAAATTGGTACTAAGAAATGTAAAGTGTACCAGAGCTGTTAAAATACAAAGAATAGATACCTACCCGGGGCTTCCTCCAGCTCCATAAGCACGTCTGAGTCCCTCGTCGTCCTTTCGGTGGTGTGCCGTTCAGTCTCAATAAGCACCGGTAACTGGTTCAGTCGGGATCTTTTGCCCCGGGTAAGTATCGATTCTTTTTTTTTTCTAACAGCTCTGGTTTTCTTTAACTATGGTTGTCAACCGTTCAGGAGAAACCCTTTTACTAGCAATATGTCCGTTACATAAATGCATTGACAATATACAAGTACTTCCAGACACACCAACAATGAAATATTTTAACTAATTGGCAAGATATGACAGTAGTATTGTAACATAGCATTTTAAACATGTAAACATTAGTGTAGAATGCTTCCAATATCTGCCAATATCTGTATTTACAAAAAAAAAAGGTTACTCACAAACGGTTGCAACCTGCAGAGTAAAAATCAGAGGCATATTTAAAATTATTTAAATACACCTCTAAGCTTTAATTGTGGCCTACACCTCCCCTATAGCCAACACCTCTTCTCTCCAAATTGGTACTAAGAAATGTAAAGTGTACCAGAGCTGTTAAAATACAAAGAATAGATACCTACCCGGGGATTCCTCCAGCTCCATAGGCACGTCTGAGTCCCTCGTCGTCCTTTCCGTGGTGTGCCGTTCAGCCTCAATAAGCACCGGTAACTGGTTCAGTCGGGATCTTTTGCCCCGGGTAAGTATCGATTTTTTTTTTCTAACAGCTCTGGTTTTCTTTAACCATGGTTGTCAACCGTTCAGGAGAAACCCTTTTACTAGCAATATATCCGTTACATAAATGCATTGACAATATATAAGTACTTTCAGACACACCAACAATGAACTATTTTAACTTACTGGCAAGATATGACAGTAGTATAGTAACATAGCATTTTTAACATGTAAACATTAGTGTAAAATGCTTCCAATATCTGCCAATATCTGTATTGACAAAAAAATGGTTACTCACAAACGGTTGCAACCTGCAGAGTAATAATCAGGGGCATATTTAAAAAGATTTAAATACACCTCTGAGCTTTAATTGTGGCCTCCACCTCCCCTATAGCCAAAACCTCTTCTCTCCAAATTGGTACTAAGAAATGTAAAGTGTACCAGAGCTGTTAAAATACAAAGAATAGATACCTACCCGGGGATTCCTCCAGCTCCATAGGCACGTCTGAGTCCCTCGCCGTCCTTTCCGCGGTCTGCCGTTCAGCCTCAATAAGCACCGGTAACTGGTTCAGTCGGGATCTTTTGCCCCGGGTAAGTATTGATTCTTTTTTTTTTCTAACAGCTCTGGTTTTCTTTAACTATGGTTGTCAACCGTTCAGGAGAAACCCTTTTACTAGCAATATTTCCGTTACATAAATGCATTGACAATATATAAGTACTTCCAGATAGAGTTGGGCCGAACCTCCGATTTTAGGTTCGCGAACCTGGTTCGCGAACTTCCGCGGAAGGTTCGGTTCGCGTTAAAGTTCGCAAACCGCAATAGACTTCAATGGGGATGCGAACTTTGAAAAAAAAAAATAATTATTCTGGCCACAAAAGTGATGGAAAAGATGTTTCAAGGGGTCTAACACCTGGAGGGGGGCATGGCGGAGTGGGATACATGCCAAAAGTCCCCGGGAAAAATCTGGATTTGACGCAAAGCAGCGTTTTAAGGGCAGAAATCACATTGAATGCTAAATGACAGGCCTAAAGTGCTTTCAAACATCTTGCATGTGTATACCTCAATCAGGTAGTGTAATTAAGGTACTGCTTCACACTGACACACCAAACTCACCGTGTAACGCAGCGCAAACAGCTGTTTGTGTAGTGACTGAACAGGTATACAGTGGCGGGTCCACTGAACAGAACAGGTATGCAGTGGCGGGTTCACTGAACAGGTATGCAGTGGTGGGTTCACAGAACAGGTATGCAGTGGTGGGTTCACAGCACAGGTATGCAGTGGTGGGTTCACTGAACAGGTATACAGTGGCGGGTCCACTGAACAGAACAGGTATGCAGTGGCGGGTTCACTGAACAGGTATGCAGTGGCGGGTCCACTGAACAGGTATACAGTGGCGGGTCCACTGAACAGAACAGGTATGCAGTGGCGGGTTCACTGAACAGGTATGCAGTGGTGGGTTCACAGAACAGGTATGCAGTGGTGGGTTCACAGCACAGGTATGCAGTGGTGGGTTCAATGAACAGGTATACAGTGGCGGGTCCACTGAACAGAACAGGTATGCAGTGGCAGGTTCACTGAACAGGTATGCAGTGGTGGGTTCACAGCACAGGTATGCAGTGGTGGGTTCACAGCACAGGTATGTAGTGGTGGGTTCACAGCACAGGTATGCAGTGGTGGGTTCACAGCACAGGTATGCAGTGGTGGGTTCACAGCACAGGTATGCAGTGGTGGGTTCACAGCACAGGTATGCAGTGGTGGGTTCACAGAACAGGTATGCAGCCAGACAGGAACAAGTTAAGCCTAACTAATCTTTCCCTGAGAGACAGTCTGCAGCAGCTCGCCCTACTCTCACTAACGCAGGCAGCACACGAGTGACCGTAATGGCCGCCGCTGCCTGCCTTATATAAGGGGGGGTGGGGCTCCAGGGGCTAGTGTAGCCTAATTGGCTACACTGGGCCTGCTGACTGTGATGTAGAGGGTCAAAGTTGACCCTCTATGTGCATTATGGGGCGAACCGAACTTCCGCAAAGGTTCGCCTGCGGGACGCGAACGCGAACCACTGAAGTTCGCATGGAACCGTTCGCAGGCGAACCGTTCGGCCCAACTCTACTTCCAGACACACCAACAATAAAATATTTTTACTTACTGGCAAGATATGACAGTAGTATAGTAACATAGCATTTTAAACATGTAAACATTAGTGTAGAATGCTTCCAATATCTGCCAATATCTGTATTTACAAAAAAAGGTTACTCACAAACGGTTGCAACCTGCAGAGTAAAAATCAGAGGCATATTTAAAATTATTTAAATACACCTCTGAGCTTCAATTGTGGCCTCCACCTCCCCTATAGCCAAAACCTCTTCTCTCCAAATTGGTACTAAGAAATGTAAAGTGTACCAGAGCTGTTAAAATACAAAGAATAGATACCTACCCGGGGCTTCCTCCAGCTCCATAGGCACGTCTGAGTCCCTCGTCGTCCTTTCCGTGGTGTGCCGTTCAGCCTCAATAAGCACCGGTAACTGGTTCAGTCGGGATCTTTTGCCCCGGGTAAGTATCGATTCTTTTTTTTTTCTAACAGCTCTGGTTTTCTTTAACTATTGTGTTCAACCGTTCAGGAGAAACCCTTTTACTAGCAATATGTCCGTTACATAAATGCATTGACAATATATAAGTACTTCCAGACACAAGAACAATGAAATATTTTAACTTACTGGTAAGATATGACAGTAGTATAGTAACATAGCATTTTAAACATGTAAACATTAGTGTAGAATGCTTCCAATATTTGCCAATATCTGTATTTACAAAAAAAAGGTTACTCACAAACGGTTGCAACCTGCAGAGTAAAAATCAGGGGCATATTTAAAATTATTTAAATACACCTCTGAGCTTTAATTGTGGCCTCCACCTCCCCTATAGCCAAAACCTCTTCTCTCCAAATTGGTACTAAGAAATGTAAAGTGTACCAGAGCTGTTAAAATACAAAGAATAGATACCTACCCGGGACTTCCTCCAGCTCCATAGGCACGTCTGAGTCCCTCGCCGTCCTTTCCGCGGTCTACCGTTCAGCCTCAATAAGCATCGGTAACTGGTTCAGTCGGGATCTTTTACCCCGGGTAAGTATTGATTCTTTTTTTTTTTCTAACAGCTCTGGCTTTCTTTAACTATGGTTGTCAACCGTTCAGGAGAAACCCTTTTACTAGCAATATATCCGTTACATAAATGCATTGACAATATATAAGTACTTCCAGACACACCAACAATGAACTATTTTAACTTACTGGCAAGATATGACAGTAGTATAGTAACATAGCATTTTTAACATGTAAACATTAGTGTAAAATGCTTCCAATATCTGCCAATATCTGTATTTACAAAAAAAAGGGTACTCACAAACGGTTGCAACCAGCAGAGTAAAAATCAGGGGCATATTTAAAAGTATTTAAATACACCTCTAAGCTTTAATTGTGGCCTACACCTCCCCTATAGCCAACACCTCTTCTCTCCAAATTGGTACTAAGAAATGTAAAGTGTACCAGAGCTGTTAAAATACAAAGAATAGATACCTACCCGGGGCTTCCTCCAGCTCCATAAGCACGTCTGTGTCACTCGCCGTCCTTTCCGCGGTCTGCCGTTCAGCCTCAATAAGCACCGGTAACTGGTTCAGTCGGGATCTTTTGCCCCGGGTAAGTATCGATTCTTTTTTTTTTCTAACAGCTCTGGTTTTCTTTAACTATGGTTGTCAACCGTTCAGGAGAAACCCTTTTACTAGCAATATGTCCATTACATAAATGCATTGACAATATACAAGTACTTCCAGACACACCAACAATGAAATATTTTAACTAACTGGCAAGATATGACAGTAGTATTGTAACATAGCATTTTAAACATGTAAACATTAGTGTAGAATGCTTCCAATATCTGCCAATATCTGTATTTACAAAAAAAAAAAGTTACTCACAAACGGTTGCAACCTGCAGAGTAAAATTCAGAGGCATATTTAAAAATTATTTAAATACACCTCTGAGCTTTAATTGTGGCCTCCACCTCCCCTATAGCCAACACCTCTTCTCTCCAAATTGGTACTAAGAAATGTAAAGTGTACCAGAGCTGTTAAAATACAAAGAATAGATACATACCCGGGGCCTCCTCCAGCTCCATAGGCACGTCTGAGTCCCTCGTCGTCCTTTCCGTGGTGTGCCGTTCAGCCTCAATAAGCACCGGTAACTGGTTCAGTCGGGATCTTTTGCCCCGGGTAAGTATCGATTTTTTTTTTCTAACAGCTCTGGTTTTCTTTAACTATGGTTGTCAACCGTTCAGGAGAAACCCTTTTACTAGCAATATATCCGTTACATAAATGCATTGACAATATATAAGTACTTCCAGACACACCAACAATGAACTATTTTAACTTACTGGCAAGATATGACAGTAGTATAGTAACATAGCATTTTTAACATGTAAACATTAGTGTAAAATGCTTCCAATATCTGCCAATATCTGTATTTACAAAAAAAAGGGTACTCACAAACGGTTGCAACCAGCAGAGTAAAAATCAGGGGCATATTTAAAATTATTTAAATACACCTCTAAGCTTTAATTGTGGCCTCCACCTCCCCTATAGCCAAAACCTCTTCTCTCCAAATTGGTACTAAGAAATGTAAAGTGTACCAGAGCTGTTAAAATACAAAGAATAGATACCTACCCGGGGCTTCCTCCAGCTCCATAAGCACGTCTGAGTCCCTCGTCGTCCTTTCGGTGGTGTGCCGTTCAGTCTCAATAAGCACCGGTAACTGGTTCAGTCGGGATCTTTTGCCCCGGGTAAGTATCGATTCTTTTTTTTTTCTAACAGCTCTGGTTTTCTTTAACTATGGTTGTCAACCGTTCAGGAGAAACCCTTTTACTAGCAATATGTCCGTTACATAAATGCATTGACAATATACAAGTACTTCCAGACACACCAACAATGAAATATTTTAACTAATTGGCAAGATATGACAGTAGTATTGTAACATAGCATTTTAAACATGTAAACATTAGTGTAGAATGCTTCCAATATCTGCCAATATCTGTATTTACAAAAAAAAAAGGTTACTCACAAACGGTTGCAACCTGCAGAGTAAAAATCAGAGGCATATTTAAAATTATTTAAATACACCTCTAAGCTTTAATTGTGGCCTACACCTCCCCTATAGCCAACACCTCTTCTCTCCAAATTGGTACTAAGAAATGTAAAGTGTACCAGAGCTGTTAAAATACAAAGAATAGATACCTACCCGGGGATTCCTCCAGCTCCATAGGCACGTCTGAGTCCCTCGTCGTCCTTTCCGTGGTGTGCCGTTCAGCCTCAATAAGCACCGGTAACTGGTTCAGTCGGGATCTTTTGCCCCGGGTAAGTATCGATTTTTTTTTTCTAACAGCTCTGGTTTTCTTTAACCATGGTTGTCAACCGTTCAGGAGAAACCCTTTTACTAGCAATATATCCGTTACATAAATGCATTGACAATATATAAGTACTTTCAGACACACCAACAATGAACTATTTTAACTTACTGGCAAGATATGACAGTAGTATAGTAACATAGCATTTTTAACATGTAAACATTAGTGTAAAATGCTTCCAATATCTGCCAATATCTGTATTGACAAAAAAATGGTTACTCACAAACGGTTGCAACCTGCAGAGTAATAATCAGGGGCATATTTAAAAAGATTTAAATACACCTCTGAGCTTTAATTGTGGCCTCCACCTCCCCTATAGCCAAAACCTCTTCTCTCCAAATTGGTACTAAGAAATGTAAAGTGTACCAGAGCTGTTAAAATACAAAGAATAGATACCTACCCGGGGATTCCTCCAGCTCCATAGGCACGTCTGAGTCCCTCGCCGTCCTTTCCGCGGTCTGCCGTTCAGCCTCAATAAGCACCGGTAACTGGTTCAGTCGGGATCTTTTGCCCCGGGTAAGTATTGATTCTTTTTTTTTTCTAACAGCTCTGGTTTTCTTTAACTATGGTTGTCAACCGTTCAGGAGAAACCCTTTTACTAGCAATATTTCCGTTACATAAATGCATTGACAATATATAAGTACTTCCAGATAGAGTTGGGCCGAACCTCCGATTTTAGGTTCGCGAACCTGGTTCGCGAACTTCCGCGGAAGGTTCGGTTCGCGTTAAAGTTCGCAAACCGCAATAGACTTCAATGGGGATGCGAACTTTGAAAAAAAAAAATAATTATGCTGGCCACAAAAGTGATGGAAAAGATGTTTCAAGGGGTCTAACACCTGGAGGGGGGCATGGCGGAGTGGGATACATGCCAAAAGTCCCCGGGAAAAATCTGGATTTGACGCAAAGCAGCGTTTTAAGGGCAGAAATCACATTGAATGCTAAATGACAGGCCTAAAGTGCTTTCAAACATCTTGCATGTGTATACATCAATCAGGTAGTGTAATTAAGGTACTGCTTCACACTGACACACCAAACTCACCGTGTAACGCAGCGCAAACAGCTGTTTGTGTAGTGACTGAACAGGTATACAGTGGCGGGTCCACTGAACAGAACAGGTATGCAGTGGCGGGTTCACTGAACAGGTATGCAGTGGTGGGTTCACAGAACAGGTATGCAGTGGTGGGTTCACAGCACAGGTATGCAGTGGTGGGTTCACTGAACAGGTATACAGTGGCGGGTCCACTGAACAGAACAGGTATGCAGTGGCGGGTTCACTGAACAGGTATGCAGTGGCGGGTCCACTGAACAGGTATACAGTGGCGGGTCCACTGAACAGAACAGGTATGCAGTGGCGGGTTCACTGAACAGGTATGCAGTGGTGGGTTCACAGAACAGGTATGCAGTGGTGGGTTCACAGCACAGGTATGCAGTGGTGGGTTCAATGAACAGGTATACAGTGGCGGGTCCACTGAACAGAACAGGTATGCAGTGGCAGGTTCACTGAACAGGTATGCAGTGGTGGGTTCACAGCACAGGTATGCAGTGGTGGGTTCACAGCACAGGTATGTAGTGGTGGGTTCACAGCACAGGTATGCAGTGGTGGGTTCACAGCACAGGTATGCAGTGGTGGGTTCACAGCACAGGTATGCAGTGGTGGGTTCACAGCACAGGTATGCAGTGGTGGGTTCACAGAACAGGTATGCAGCCAGACAGGAACAAGTTAAGCCTAACTAATCTTTCCCTGAGAGACAGTCTGCAGCAGCTCGCCCTACTCTCACTAACGCAGGCAGCACACGAGTGACCGTAATGGCCGCCGCTGCCTGCCTTATATAAGGGGGGGTGGGGCTCCAGGGGCTAGTGTAGCCTAATTGGCTACACTGGGCCTGCTGACTGTGATGTAGAGGGTCAAAGTTGACCCTCTATGTGCATTATGGGGCGAACCGAACTTCCGCAAAGGTTCGCCTGCGGGACGCGAACGCGAACCACTGAAGTTCGCATGGAACCGTTCGCAGGCGAACCGTTCGGCCCAACTCTACTTCCAGACACACCAACAATAAAATATTTTTACTTACTGGCAAGATATGACAGTAGTATAGTAACATAGCATTTTAAACATGTAAACATTAGTGTAGAATGCTTCCAATATCTGCCAATATCTGTATTTACAAAAAAAAGGTTACTCACAAACGGTTGCAACCTGCAGAGTAAAAATCAGAGGCATATTTAAAATTATTTAAATACACCTCTGAGCTTCAATTGTGGCCTCCACCTCCCCTATAGCCAAAACCTCTTCTCTCCAAATTGGTACTAAGAAATGTAAAGTGTACCAGAGCTGTTAAAATACAAAGAATAGATACCTACCCGGGGCTTCCTCCAGCTCCATAGGCACGTCTGAGTCCCTCGTCGTCCTTTCCGTGGTGTGCCGTTCAGCCTCAATAAGCACCGGTAACTGGTTCAGTCGGGATCTTTTGCCCCGGGTAAGTATCGATTCTTTTTTTTTTCTAACAGCTCTGGTTTTCTTTAACTATTGTGTTCAACCGTTCAGGAGAAACCCTTTTACTAGCAATATGTCCGTTACATAAATGCATTGACAATATATAAGTACTTCCAGACACAAGAACAATGAAATATTTTAACTTACTGGTAAGATATGACAGTAGTATAGTAACATAGCATTTTAAACATGTAAACATTAGTGTAGAATGCTTCCAATATTTGCCAATATCTGTATTTACAAAAAAAAGGTTACTCACAAACGGTTGCAACCTGCAGAGTAAAAATCAGGGGCATATTTAAAATTATTTAAATACACCTCTGAGCTTTAATTGTGGCCTCCACCTCCCCTATAGCCAAAACCTCTTCTCTCCAAATTGGTACTAAGAAATGTAAAGTGTACCAGAGCTGTTAAAATACAAAGAATAGATACCTACCCGGGACTTCCTCCAGCTCCATAGGCACGTCTGAGTCCCTCGCCGTCCTTTCCGCGGTCTACCGTTCAGCCTCAATAAGCATCGGTAACTGGTTCAGTCGGGATCTTTTACCCCGGGTAAGTATTGATTCTTTTTTTTTTTCTAACAGCTCTGGCTTTCTTTAACTATGGTTGTCAACCGTTCAGGAGAAACCCTTTTACTAGCAATATATCCGTTACATAAATGCATTGACAATATATAAGTACTTCCAGACACACCAACAATGAACTATTTTAACTTACTGGCAAGATATGACAGTAGTATAGTAACATAGCATTTTTAACATGTAAACATTAGTGTAAAATGCTTCCAATATCTGCCAATATCTGTATTTACAAAAAAAAGGGTACTCACAAACGGTTGCAACCAGCAGAGTAAAAATCAGGGGCATATTTAAAAGTATTTAAATACACCTCTAAGCTTTAATTGTGGCCTACACCTCCCCTATAGCCAACACCTCTTCTCTCCAAATTGGTACTAAGAAATGTAAAGTGTACCAGAGCTGTTAAAATACAAAGAATAGATACCTACCCGGGGCTTCCTCCAGCTCCATAAGCACGTCTGTGTCACTCGCCGTCCTTTCCGCGGTCTGCCGTTCAGCCTCAATAAGCACCGGTAACTGGTTCAGTCGGGATCTTTTGCCCCGGGTAAGTATCGATTCTTTTTTTTTTCTAACAGCTCTGGTTTTCTTTAACTATGGTTGTCAACCGTTCAGGAGAAACCCTTTTACTAGCAATATGTCCATTACATAAATGCATTGACAATATACAAGTACTTCCAGACACACCAACAATGAAATATTTTAACTAACTGGCAAGATATGACAGTAGTATTGTAACATAGCATTTTAAACATGTAAACATTAGTGTAGAATGCTTCCAATATCTGCCAATATCTGTATTTACAAAAAAAAAAGGTTACTCACAAACGGTTGCAACCTGCAGAGTAATAATCAGAGGCATATTTAAAATTATTTAAATACACCTCTAAGCTTTAATTGTGGCCTACACCTCCCCTATAGCCAACACCTCTTCTCTCCAAATTGGTACTAAGAAATGTAAAGTGTACCAGAGCTGTTAAAATACAAAGAATAGATACCTACCCGGGGATTCCTCCAGCTCCATAGGCACGTCTGAGTCCCTCGTCGTCCTTTCCGTGGTGTGCCGTTCAGCCTCAATAAGCACCGGTAACTGGTTCAGTCGGGATCTTTTGCCCCGGGTAAGTATCGATTTTTTTTTTCTAACAGCTCTGGTTTTCTTTAACCATGGTTGTCAACCGTTCAGGAGAAACCCTTTTACTAGCAATATATCCATTACATAAATGCATTGACAATATATAAGTACTTCCAGACACACCAACAATGAACTATTTTAACTTACTGGCAAGATATGACAGTAGTATAGTAACATAGCATTTTTAACATGTAAACATTAGTGTAAAATGCTTCCAATATCTGCCAATATCTGTATTGACAAAAAAATGGTTACTCACAAACGGTTGCAACCTGCAGAGTAAAAATCAGAGGCATATTTCAAATTATTTAAATACACCTCTAAGCTTTAATTGTGGCCTCCACCTCCCCTATAGCCAAAACCTCTTCTCTCCAAATTGGTACTAAGAAATGTAAAGTGTACCAGAGCTGTTAAAATACAAAGAATAGATACCTACCCGGGACTTCCTCCAGCTCCATAGGCACGTCTGAGTCCCTCGCCGTCCTTTCCGCGGTCTACCGTTCAGCCTCAATAAGCACCGGTAACTGGTTCAGTCGGGATCTTTTACCCCGGGTAAGTATTGATTCTTTTTTTTTTTTCTAACAGCTCTGGCTTTCTTTAACTATGGTTGTCAACCGTTCAGGAGAAACCCTTTTACTAGCAATATTTCCATTACATAAATGCATTGACAATATATAAGTACTTCCAGACACAAGAACAATTAAATATTTTAACTTACTGGCAAGATATGACAGTAGTATTGTAACATAGCATTTTAAACATGTAAACATTAGTGTAGAATGCTTCCAATATCTGCCAATATCTGTATTTACAAAAAAAAGGGTACTCACAAACGGTTGCAACCAGCAGAGTAAAAATCAGGGGCATATTTAAAATTATTTAAATACACCTCTGAGCTTTTATTGTGGCCTCCACCTCCCCTATAGCCAAAACCTCTTCTCTCCAAATTGGTACTAAGAAATAAAAAGTGTACCAGAGCTGTTAAAATACAAAGAATAGATACCTACCCGGGGATTCCTCCAGCTCCATAGGCACGTCTGAGTCCCTCGCCGTCCTTTCCGCGGTCTGCCGTTCAGCCTCAATAAGCACCGGTAACTGGTTCAGTCGGGATCTTTTGCCCCGGGTAAGTATTGATTCTTTTTTTTTTCTAACAGCTCTGGCTTTCTTTAACTATGGTTGTCAACCGTTCAGGAGAAACCCTTTTACTAGCAATATTTCCGTTACATAAATGCATTGACAATATATAAGTACTTCCAGACACACCAATAATAAAATATTTTTACTTAGTGGCAAGATATGACAGTAGTATAGTAACATAGCATTTTAAACATGTAAACATTAGTGTAGAATGCTTCCAATATCTGCCAATATCTATTTACAAAAAAAGGCTACTCACAAACGGTTGCAACCTGCAGAGTAAAAATCAGAGGCATATTTAAAATTATTTAAATACACCTCTGAGCTTCAATTGTGGCCTCCACCTCCCCTATAGCCAAAACCTCTTCTCTCCAAATTGGTACTAAGAAATGTAAAGTGTACTAGAGCTGTTAAAATACAAAGAATAGATACCTACCCGGGGCTTCCTCCAGCTCCATAGGCACGTCTGAGTCCCTCGTCGTCCTTTCCGTGGTGTGCCGTTCAGCCTCAATAAGCACCGGTAACTGGTTCAGTCGGGATCTTTTGCCCCGGGTAAGTATCGATTCTTTTTTTTTTTCTAACAGCTCTGGTTTTCTTTAACTATTGTGTTCAACCGTTCAGGAGAAACCCTTTTACTTGCAATATGTCCGTTACATAAATGCATTGACAATATATAAGTACTTCCAGACACAAGAACAATGAAATATTTTAACTTACTGGTAAGATATGACAGTAGTATAGTAACATAGCATTTTAAACATGTAAACATTAGTGTAGAATGCTTCCAATATTTGCCAATATCTGTATTTACAAAAAAATGGTTACTCACAAACGGTTGCAACCTGCAGAGTAAAAATCAGAGGCATATTTCAAATTATTTAAATACACCTCTAAGCTTTAATTGTGGCCTCCACCTCCCCTATAGCCAAAACCTCTTCTCTCCAAATTGGTACTAAGAAATGTAAAGTGTACCAGAGCTGTTAAAATACAAAGAATAGATACCTACCCGGGACTTCCTCCAGCTCCATAGGCACGTCTGAGTCCCTCGCCGTCCTTTCCGCGGTCTACCGTTCAGCCTCAATAAGCACCGGTAACTGGTTCAGTCGGGATCTTTTACCCCGGGTAAGTATTGATTCTTTTTTTTTTTTCTAACAGCTCTGGCTTTCTTTAACTATGGTTGTCAACCGTTCAGGAGAAACCCTTTTACTAGCAATATTTCCATTACATAAATGCATTGACAATATATAAGTACTTCCAGACACAAGAACAATTAAATATTTTAACTTACTGGCAAGATATGACAGTAGTATTGTAACATAGCATTTTAAACATGTAAACATTAGTGTAGAATGCTTCCAATATCTGCCAATATCTGTATTTACAAAAAAAAGGGTACTCACAAACGGTTGCAACCAGCAGAGTAAAAATCAGGGGCATATTTAAAATTATTTCAATACACCTCTGAGCTTTTATTGTGGCCTCCACCTCCCCTATAGCCAAAACCTCTTCTCTCCAAATTGGTACTAAGAAATGTAAAGTGTACCAGAGCTGTTAAAATACAAAGAATAGATACCCACCCGGGGATTCCTCCAGCTCCATAGGCACGTCTGAGTCCCTCGCCGTCCTTTCCGCGGTCTGCCGTTCAGCCTCAATAAGCACCGGTAACTGGTTCAGTCGGGATCTTTTGCCCCGGGTAAGTATTGATTCTTTTTTTTTTCTAACAGCTCTGGCTTTCTTTAACTATGGTTGTCAACCGTTCAGGAGAAACCCTTTTACTAGCAATATTTCCGTTACATAAATGCATTGACAATATATAAGTACTTCCAGACACACCAATAATAAAATATTTTTACTTAGTGGCAAGATATGACAGTAGTATAGTAACATAGCATTTTAAACATGTAAACATTAGTGTAGAATGCTTCCAATATCTGCCAATATCTATTTACAAAAAAAGGCTACTCACAAACGGTTGCAACCTGCAGAGTAAAAATCAGAGGCATATTTAAAATTATTTAAATACACCTCTGAGCTTCAATTGTGGCCTCCACCTCCCCTATAGCCAAAACCTCTTCTCTCCAAATTGGTACTAAGAAATGTAAAGTGTACCAGAGCTGTTAAAATACAAAGAATAGATACCTACCCGGGGATTCCTCCAGCTCCATAGGCACGTCTGAGTCCCTCGTCGTCCTTTCCGTGGTGTGCCGTTCAGCCTCAATAAGCACCGGTAACTGGTTCAGTCGGGATCTTTTGCCCCGGGTAAGTATCGATTCTTTTTTTTTTCTAACAGCTCTGGTTTTCTTTAACTATTGTGTTCAACCGTTCAGGAGAAACCCTTTTACTTGCAATATGTCCGTTACATAAATGCATTGACAATATATAAGTACTTCCAGACACAAGAACAATGAAATATTTTAACTTACTGGTAAGATATGACAGTAGTATAGTAACATAGCATTTTAAACATGTAAACATTAGTGTAGAATGCTTCCAATATTTGCCAATATCTGTATTTACAAAAAAAAAGGTTACTCACAAACGGTTGCAACCTGCAGAGTAAAAATCAGGGGCATATTTAAAATTATTTAAATACACCTCTGAGCTTTAATTGTGGCCTCCACCTCCCCTATAGCCAAAACCTCTTCTCTCCAAATTGGTACTAAGAAATGTAAAGTGTACCAGAGCTGTTAAAATACAAAGAATAGATACCTACCCGGGACTTCCTCCAGCTCCATAGTGCCGTCTGAGTCCCTCGCCGTCCTTTCCGCGGTCTACCGTTCAGCCTCAATAAGCACCGGTAACTGGTTCAGTCGGGATCTTTTACCCCGGGTAAGTATTGATTCATTTTTTTTTTCTAACAGCTCTGGCTTTCTTTAACTATGGTTGTCAACCGTTCAGGAGAAACCCTTTTACTAGCAATATTTCCATTACATAAATGCATTGACAATATATAAGTACTTCCAGACACAAGAACAATGAAATATTTTAACTTACTGGCAAGATATGACAGTAGTATTGTAACATAGCATTTTAAACATGTAAACATTAGTGTAGAATGCTTCCAATATCTGCCAATATCTGTATTTACAAAAAAAAGGGTACTCACAAACGGTTGCAACCAGCAGAGTAAAAATCAGGGGCATATTTAAAATTATTAAAATACACCTCTGAGCTTTTATTGTGGCCTCCACCTCCCCTATAGCCAAAACCTCTTCTCTCCAAATTGGTACTAAGAAATGTAAAGTGTACCAGAGCTGTTAAAATACAAAGAATAGATACCTACCCGGGGATTCCTCCAGCTCCATAGGCACGTCTGAGTCCCTCGCCGTCCTTTCCGCGGTCTGCCGTTCAGCCTCAATAAGCACCGGTAACTGGTTCAGTCGGGATCTTTTGCCCCGGGTAAGTATCGATTCTTTTTTTTTTCTAACAGCTCTGGTTTTCTTTAACTATTGTGTTCAACCGTTCAGGAGAAACCCTTTTACTTGCAATATGTCCGTTACATAAATGCATTGACAATATATAAGTACTTCCAGACACAAGAACAATGAAATATTTTAACTTACTGGTAAAATATGACAGTAGTATAGTAACATAGCATTTTAAACATGTAAACATTAGTGTAGAATGCTTCCAATATTTGCCAATATCTGTATTTACAAAAAAAAAGGTTACTCACAAACGGTTGCAACCTGCAGAGGAAAAATCAGGGGCATATTTAAAATTATTTAAATACACCTCTGAGCTTTAATTGTGGCCTCCACCTCCCCTATAGCCAAAACCTCTTCTCTCCAAATTGGTACTAAGAAATGTAAAGTGTACCAGAGCTGTTAAAATACAAAGAATAGATACCTACCCAGGACTTCCTCCAGCTCCATAGGCACGTCTGAGTCCCTCGCCGTCCTTTCCGCGGTCTACCGTTCAGCCTCAATAAGCACCGGTAACTGGTTCAGTCGGGATCTTTTACCCCGGGTAAGTATTGATTCATTTTTTTTTTCTAACAGCTCTGGCTTTCTTTAACTATGGTTGTCAACCGTTCAGGAGAAACCCTTTTACTAGCAATATTTCCATTACATAAATGCATTGACAATATATAAGTACTTCCAGACACAAGAACAATGAAATATTTTAACTTACTGGCAAGATATGACAGTAGTATTGTAACATAGCATTTTAAACATGTAAACATTAGTGTAGAATGCTTCCAATATCTGCCAATATCTGTATTTACAAAAAAAAGGGTACTCACAAACGGTTGCAACCAGCAGAGTAAAAATCAGGGGCATATTTAAAATTATTTAAATACACCTCTGAGCTTTTATTGTGGCCTCCACCTCCCCTATAGCCATAACCTCTTCTCTCCAAATTGGTACTAAGAAATGTAAAGTGTACCAGAGCTGTTAAAATACAAAGAATAGATACCTACCCGGGGATTCCTCCAGCTCCATAGGCACGTCTGAGTCCCTCGCCGTCCTTTCCGCGGTCTGCCGTTCAGCCTCAATAAGCACCGGTAACTGGTTCAGTCGGGATCTTTTGCCCCGGGTAAGTATTAATTCTTTTTTTTTTCTAACAGCTCTGGCTTTCTTTAACTATGGTTGTCAACCGTTCAGGAGAAACCCTTTTACTAGCAATATTTCCATTACATAAATGCATTGACAATATATAAGTACTTCCAGACACACCAACAATAAAATATTTTTACTTAGTGGCAAGATATGACAGTAGTATAGTAACATAGCATTTTAAACATGTAAACATTAGTGTAGAATGCTTCCAATATCTGCCAATATCTATTTACAAAAAAAGGTTACTCACAAACGGTTGCAACCTGCAGAGTAAAAATCAGAGGCATATTTAAAATGATTTAAATACACCTCTGAGCTTCAATTGTGGCCTCCACCTCCCCTATAGCCAAAACCTCTTCTCTCCAAATTGGTACTAAGAAATGTAAAGTGTACCAGAGCTGTTAAAATATAAAGAATAGATACCTACCCGGGGATTCCTCCAGCTCCATAGGCACGTCTGAGTCCCTCGTCGTCCTTTCCGTGGTGTGCCGTTCAGCCTCAATAAGCACCGGTAACTGGTTCAGTCGGGATCTTTTGCCCCGGGTAAGTATCGATTCTTTTTTTTTTCTAACAGCTCTGGTTTTCTTTAACTATGGTTGTCAACCGTTCAGGAGAAACCCTTTTACTAGCAATATGTCCGTTACATAAATGCATTGACAATATATAAGTACTTCCAGACACAAGAACAATGAAATATTTTAACTTACTGGTAAGATATGACAGTAGTATAGTAACATAGAATTTTTAAACATGTAAACATTAGTGTAGAATGCTTCCAATATTTGCCAATATCTGTATTTAAAAAAAAAAAGGTTACTCACAAACGGTTGCAACCTGCAGAGTAAAAATCAGGGGCATATTTAAAATTATTTAAATACACCTCTGAGCTTTAATTGTGGCCTCCACCTCCCCTATAGCCAAAACCTCTTCTCTCCAAATTGGTACTAAGAAATGTAAAGTGTACCAGAGCTGTTAAAATACAAAGAACAGATACCTACCCGGGGATTCCTCCAGCTCCATAGGCACGTCTGAGTCCCTCGTCGTCCTTTCCGTGGTGTGCCGTTCAGCCTCAATAAGCACCGGTAACTGGTTCAGTCGGAATCTTTTGCCCCGGGTAAGTATCGATTCTTTTTTTTTTCTAACAGCTCTGGTTTTCTTTAACTATGGTTGTCAACCGTTCAGGAGAAACCCTTTTACTAGCAATATATCCGTTACATAAATGCATTGACAATATATAAGTACTTCCAGACACACCAACAATGAACTATTTTAACTTACTGGCAAGATATGACAGTAGTATAGTAACATAGCATTTTTAACATGTAAACATTAGTGTAAAATGCTTCCAATATCTGCCAATATCTGTATTTACAAAAAAAAGGGTACTCACAAACGGTTGCAACCAGCAGAGTAAAAATCAGGGGCATATTTAAAATTATTTAAATACACCTCTAAGCTTTAATTGTGGCCTCCACCTCCCCTATAGCCAAAACCTCTTCTCTCCAAATTGGTACTAAGAAATGTAAAGTGTACCAGAGCTGTTAAAATACAAAGAATAGATACCTACCCGGGGCTTCCTCCAGCTCCATAAGCACGTCTGTGTCACTCGCCGTCCTTTCCGCGGTCTGCCGTTCAGCCTCAATAAGCACCGGTAACTGGTTCAGTCGGGATCTTTTGCCCCGGGTAAGTATCGATTCTTTTTTTTTTCTAACAGCTCTGGTTTTCTTTAACTATGGTTGTCAACCGTTCAGGAGAAACCCTTTTACTAGCAATATGTCCGTTACATAAATGCATTGACAATATACAAGTACTTCCAGACACACCAACAATGAAATATTTTAACTAACTGGCAAGATATGACAGTAGTATTGTAACATAGCATTTTAAACATGTAAACATTAGTGTAGAATGCTTCCAATATCTGCCAATATCTGTATTTACAAAAAAAAAAGGTTACTCACAAACGGTTGCAACCTGCAGAGTAAAAATCAGAGGCATATTTAAAATTATTTAAATACACCTCTAAGCTTTAATTGTGGCCTACACCTCCCCTATAGCCACCACCTCTTCTCTCCAAATTGGTACTAAGAAATGTAAAGTGTACCAGAGCTGTTAAAATACAAAGAATAGATACATACCCGGGGCCTCCTCCAGCTCCATAGGCACGTCTGAGTCCCTCGTCGTCCTTTCCGTGGTGTGCCGTTCAGCCTCAATAAGCACCGGTAACTGGTTCAGTCGGGATCTTTTGCCCCGGGTAAGTATCGATTTTTTTTTCTAACAGCTCTGGTTTTCTTTAACCATGGTTGTCAACCGTTCAGGAGAAACCCTTTTACTAGCAATATATCCGTTACATAAATGCATTGACAATATATAAGTACTTCCAGACACACCAACAATGAACTATTTTAACTTACTGGCAAGATATGACAGTAGTATAGTAACATAGCATTTTTAACATGTAAACATTAGTGTAAAATGCTTCCAATATCTGCCAATATCTGTATTGACAAAAAAATGGTTACTCACAAACGGTTGCAACCTGCAGAGTAATAATCAGGGGCATATTTAAAAAGATTTAAATACACCTCTGAGCTTTAATTGTGGCCTCCACCTCCCCTATAGCCAAAACCTCTTCTCTCCACATTGGTACTAAGAAATGTAAAGTGTACCAGAGCTGTTAAAATACAAAGAATATATACCTACCCGGGGATTCCTCCAGCTCCATAGGCACGTCTGAGTCCCTCGCCGTCCTTTCCGCGGTCTGCCGTTCAGCCTCAATAAGCACCGGTAACTGGTTCAGTCGGGATCTTTTGCCCCGGGTAAGTATTGATTCTTTTTTTTTTCTAACAGCTCTGGCTTTCTTTAACTATGGTTGTCAACCGTTCAGGAGAAACCCTTTTACTAGCAATATTTCCGTTACATAAATGCATTGACAATATATAAGTACTTCCAGACACACCAACAATAAAATATTTTTACTTACTGGCAAGATATGACAGTAGTATAGTAACATAGCATTTTAAACATGTAAACATTAGTGTAGAATGCTTCCAATATCTGCCAATATCTGTATTTACAAAAAAAGGTTACTCACAAACGGTTGCAACCTGCAGAGTAAAAATCAGAGGCATATTTAAAATTATTTAAATACACCTCTGAGCTTCAATTGTGGCCTCCACCTCCCCTATAGCCAAAACCTCTTCTCTCCAAATTGGTACTAAGAAATGTAAAGTGTACCAGAGCTGTTAAAATACAAAGAATAGATACCTACCCGGGGCTTCCTCCAGCTCCATAGGCACGTCTGAGTCCCTCGTCGTCCTTTCCGTGGTGTGCCGTTCAGCCTCAATAAGCACCGGTAACTGGTTCAGTCGGGATCTTTTGCCCCGGGTAAGTATCGATTCTTTTTTTTTTCTAACAGCTCTGGTTTTCTTTAACTATTGTGTTCAACCGTTCAGGAGAAACCCTTTTACTAGCAATATGTCCGTTACATAAATGCATTGACAATATATAAGTACTTCCAGACACAAGAACAATGAAATATTTTAACTTACTGGTAAGATATGACAGTAGTATAGTAACATAGCATTTTAAACATGTAAACATTAGTGTAGAATGCTTCCAATATTTGCCAATATCTGTATTTACAAAAAAAATGTTACTCACAAATGGTTGCAACCTGCAGAGTAAAAATCAGGGGCATATTTAAAATTATTTAAATACACCTCTGAGCTTTAATTGTGGCCTCCACCTCCCCTATAGCCAAAACCTCTTCTCTCCAAATTGGTACTAAGAAATGTAAAGTGTACCAGAGCTGTTAAAATACAAAGAATAGATACCTACCCGGGGCTTCCTCCAGCTCCATAAGCACGTCTGTGTCACTCGCCGTCCTTTCTGCGGTCTGCCGTTCAGCCTCAATAAGCACCGGTAACTGGTTCAGTCGGGATCTTTTGCCCCGGGTAAGTATCGATTTTTTTTTTCTAACAGCTCTGGTTTTCTTTAACTATGGTTGTCAACCGTTCAGGAGAAACCCTTTTACTAGCAATATGTCCATTACATAAATGCATTGACAATATACAAGTACTTCCAGACACACCAACAATGAAATATTTTAACTAACTGGCAAGATATGACAGTAGTATTGTAACATAGCATTTTAAACATGTAAACATTAGTGTAGAATGCTTCCAATATCTGCCAATATCTGTATTTACAAAAAAAAAAGGTTACTCACAAACGGTTGCAACCTGCAGAGTAAAAATCAGAGGCATATTTAAAATTATTTAAATACACCTCTAAGCTTTAATTGTGGCCTACACCTCCCCTATAGCCAAAACCTCTTCTCTCCAAATTGGTACTAAGAAATGTAAAGTGTACCAGAGCTGTTAAAATACAAAGAATAGATACCTACCCGGGGATTCCTCCAGCTCCATAGGCACGTCTGAGTCCCTCGCCGTCCTTTCCGCGGTCTACCGTTCAGCCTCAATAAGCACCGGTAACTGGTTCAGTCGGGATCTTTTGCCCCGGGTAAGTATCGATTTTTTTTTTCTAACAGCTCTGGTTTTCTTTAACCATGGTTGTCAACCGTTCAGGAGAAACCCTTTTACTAGCAATATATCCGTTACATAAATGCATTGACAATATATAAGTACTTCCAGACACACCAACAATGAACTATTTTAACTTACTGGCAAGATATGACAGTAGTATAGTAACATAGCATTTTTAACATGTAAACATTAGTGTAAAATGCTTCCAATATCTGCCAATATCTGTATTGACAAAAAAATGGTTACTCACAAATGGTTGCAACCTGCAGAGTAATAATCAGGGGCATATTTAAAAAGATTTAAATACACCTCTGAGCTTTAATTGTGGCCTCCACCTCCCCTATAGCTAAAACCTCTTCTCTCCAAATTGGTACTAAGAATTGTAAAGTGTACCAGAGCTGTTAAAATACAAAGAATAGATACCTACCCGGGACTTCCTCCAGCTCCATAGGCACGTCTGAGTCCCTCGCCGTCCTTTCCGCGGTCTACCGTTCAGCCTCAATAAGCACCGGTAACTGGTTCAGTCGGGATCTTTTACCCCGGGTAAGTTTTGATTTTTTTTTTTTTTCTAACAGCTCTGGCTTTCTTTAACTATGGTTGTCAACCGTTCAGGAGAAACCCTTTTACTAGCAATATTTCCATTACATAAATGCACTGACAATATATAAGTACTTCCAGACACAAGAACAATTAAATATTTTAACTTACTGGCAAGATATGACAGTAGTATTGTAACATAGCATTTTAAACATGTAAACATTAGTGTAGAATGCTTCCAATATCTGCCAATATCTGTATTTACAAAAAAAAGGGTACTCACAAACGGTTGCAACCAGCAGAGTAAAAATCAGGGGCATATTTAAAATTATTTCAATACACCTCTGAGCTTTTATTGTGGCCTCCACCTCCCCTATAGCCAAAACCTCTTCTCTCCAAATTGGTACTAAGAAATGTAAAGTGTACCAGAGCTGTTAAAATACAAAGAATAGATACCTACCCGGGGATTCCTCCAGCTCCATAGGCACGTCTGAGTCCCTCGCCGTCCTTTCCGCGGTCTGCCGTTCAGCCTCAATAAGCACCGGTAACTGGTTCAGTCGGGATCTTTTGCCCCGGGTAAGTATTGATTCTTTTTTTTTTCTAACAGCTCTGGCTTTCTTTAACTATGGTTGTCAACCATTCAGGAGAAACCCTTTTACTAGCAATATTTCCGTTACATAAATGCATTGACAATATATAAGTACTTCCAGACACACCAACAATAAAATATTTTTACTTAGTGGCAAGATATGACAGTAGTATAGTAACATAGCATTTTAAACATGTAAACATTAGTGTAGAATGCTTCCAATATCTGCCAATATCTATTTACAAAAAAAGGTTACTCACAAACGGTTGCAACCTGCAGAGTAAAAATCAGAGGCATATTTAAAATTATTTAAATACACCTCTGAGCTTCAATTGTGGCCTCCACCTCCCCTATAGCCAAAACCTCTTCTCTCCAAATTGGTACTAAGAAATGTAAAGTGTACCAGAGCTGTTAAAATACAAAGAATAGATACCTACCCGGGGCTTCCTCCAGCTCCATAGGCACGTCTGAGTCCCTCGTCGTCCTTTCCGTGGTGTGCCGTTCAGCCTCAATAAGCACCGGTAACTGGTTCAGTCGGGATCTTTTGCCCTGGGTAAGTATCGATTCTTTTTTTTTTTCTAACAGCTCTGGTTTTCTTTAACTATTGTGTTCAACCGTTCAGGAGAAACCCTTTTACTAGCAATATGTCCGTTACATAAATGCATTGACAATATATAAGTACTTCCCTTCCAGACACAAGAACAATGAAATATTTTAACTTACTGGTAAGATATGACAGTAGTGTAGTAACATAGCATTTTAAACATGTAAACATTAGTGTAGAATGCTTCCAATATTTGCCAATATCTGTATTTACAAAAAAAAAGGTTACTCACAAACGGTTGCAACCTGCAGAGTAAAAATCAGGGGCATATTTAAAATTATTTAAATACACCTCTGAGCTTTAATTGTGGCCTCCACCTCCCCTATAGCCAAAACCTCTTCTCTCCAAATTGGTACTAAGAAATGTAAAGTGTACCAGAGCTGTTAAAATACAAAGAATAGATACCTACCCGGGGATTCCTCCAGCTCCATAGGCACGTCTGAGTCCCTCGCCGTCCTTTCCGCGGTCTACCGTTCAGCCTCAATAAGCACCGGTAACTGGTTCAGTCGGGATCTTTTACCCCGGGTAAGTATTGATTCTTTTTTTTTTTCTAACAGCTCTGGCTTTCTTTAACTATGGTTGTCAACCGTTCAGGAGAAACCCTTTTACTAGCAATATTTCCATTACATAAATGCATTGACAATATATAAGTACTTCCAGACACAAGAACAATGAAATATTTTAACTTACTGGCAAGATATGACAGTAGTATTGTAACATAGCATTTTAAACATGTAAACATTAGTGTAGAATGCTTCCAATATCTGCCAATATCTGTATTTACAAAAAAAAGGGTACTCACAAACGGTTGCAACCAGCAGAGTAAAAATCAGGGGCATATTTAAAATTATTTAAATACACCTCTGAGCTTTTATTGTGGCCTCCACCTCCCCTATAGCCAAAACCTCTTCTCTCCAAATTGGTACTAAGAAATGTAAAGTGTACCAGAGCTGTTAAAATATAAAGAATAGATACCTACCCGGGGATTCCTCCAGCTCCATAGGCACGTCTGAGTCCCTCGCCGTCCTTTCCGCGGTCTGCCGTTCAGCCTCAATAAGCATCGGTAACTGGTTCAGTCGGGATCTTTTGCCCCGGGTAAGTATTGATTCTTTTTTTTTTTCTAACAGCTCTGGCTTTCTTTAACTATGGTTGTCAACCGTTCAGGAGAAACCCTTTTACTAGCAATATTTCCGTTACATAAATGCATTGACAATATATAAGTACTTCCAGACACACCAACAATAAAATATTTTTACTTAGTGGCAAGATATGACAGTAGTATAGTAACATAGCATTTTAAACATGTAAACATTAGTGTAGAATGCTTCCAATATCTGCCAATATCTATTTACAAAAAAGGTTACTCACAAACGGTTGCAACCAGCAGAGTAAAAATCAAGGGCATATTTAAAATTATTTAAATACACCTCTGAGCTTTTATTGTGGCCTCCACCTCCCCTATAGCCAAAACCTCTTCTCTCCAAATTGGTACTAAGAAATGTAAAGTGTACCAGAGCTGTTAAAATACAAAGAATAGATACCTACCCGGGGATTCCTCCAGCTCCATAGGCACGTCTGAGTCCCTCGCCGTCCTTTCCTGCCGTTCAGCCTCAATAAGCACCGGTAACTGGTTCAGTCGGGATCTTTTGCCCCGGGTAAGTATTGATTCTTTTTTTTTTCTAACAGCTCTGGCTTTCTTTAACTATGGTTGTCAACCGTTCAGGAGAAACCCTTTTACTAGCAATATTTCCGTTACATAAATGCATTGACAATATATAAGTACTTCCAGACACACCAACAATAAAATATTTTTACTTAGTGGCAAGATATGACAGTAGTATAGTAACATAGCATTTTAAACATGTAAACATTAGTGTAAAATGCTTCCAATATCTGCCAATATCTGTATTGACAAAAAAAAGGTTACTCACAAACGGTTGCAACCTGCAGAGTAAAAATCAGGGGCATATTTAAAATTATTTAAATACACCTCTGAGCTTTAATTGTGGCCTCCACCTCCCCTATAGCCAAAACCTCTTCTCTCCAAATTGGTACTAAGAAATGTAAAGTGTACCAAAGCTGTTAAAATACAAAGAATAGATACCTACCCGGGGCTTCCTCCAGCTCCATAGGCACGTCTGAGTCCCTTGTCGTCCTTTCCGTGGTGTGCCGTTCAGTCTCAATAAGCACCGGTAACTGGTTCAGTCGGGATCTTTTGCCCCGGGTAAGTATTGATTCTTTTTTTTTTCTAACAGCTCTGGCTTTCTTTAACTATGGTTGTCAACCGTTCAGGAGAAACCCTTTTACTAGCAATATTTCCGTTACATAAATGCATTGACAATATATAAGTACTTCCAGACACAAGAACAAGGAAATATTTTAACTTACTGGCAAGATATGACAGTAGTATTGTAACATAGCATTTTAAACATGTAAACATTAGTGTAGAATGCTTCCAATATCTGTATTTACAAAAAAAAGGTTACTCACAAACGGTTGCAACCTGCAGAGTAAAAATCAGAGGCATATTTAAAATTATTTAAATACACCTCTGAGCTTTAATTGTGGCCTCCACCTCCCCTATAGCCAAAACCTCTTTTCTCCAAATTGGTACTAAGAAATGTAAAGTGTACCAGAGCTGTTAAAATACAAAGAATAGATACCTACCCGGGGCTTCCTCCAGCTCCATAGGCACGTCTGAGTCCCTCGTCGTCCTTTCCGTGGTGTGCCGTTCAGCCTCAATAAGCACCGGTAACTGGTTCAGTCGGGATCTTTTGCCCCGGGTAAGTATCGATTTTTTTTTCCTAACAGCTCTGGTTTTCTTTAACTATGGTTGTCAACCGTTTAGGAGAAACCTTTTACTAGAAATATATCCGTTACATAAATGCATTGACAATATATAAGTACTTCCAGACACACCAACAATGAACTATTTTAACTTACTGGCAAGATATGACAGTAGTATAGTAACATAGCATTTTTAACATGTAAACATTAGTGTAGAATGCTTCCAATATCTGCCAATATCTGTATTGACAAAAAAAAGGTTACTCACAAACGGTTGCAACCTGCAGAGTAATAATCAGGGGCATATTTAAAAAGATTTAAATACACCTCTGAGCTTTAATTGTGGCCTCCACCTCCCCTATAGCCAAAACCTCTTCTCTCCAAATTGGTACTAAGAAATGTAAAGTGTACCAGAGCTGTTAAAATACAAAGAATAGATACCTACCCGGGGCTTCCTCCAGCTCCATAGGCACGTCTGAGTCCCTCGCCGTCCTTTCCGCGGTCTGCCGTTCAGCCTCAATAAGCACCGGTAACTGGTTCAGTCGGGATCTTTTGCCCCAGGAAAGTATTGATTCTTTTTTTTTCTAACAGCTCTGGTTTTCTTTAACTATGGTTGTCAACCGTTCAGGAGAAACCCTTTTACTAGCAATATGTCCATTACATAAATGCATTGACAATACATAAGTACTTCCAGACACACCAACAATGAAATATTTTAACTTACTGGTAAGATATTACAGTAGTATAGTAACATAGCATTTTAAACATGTAAACATTAGTGTAGAATGCTTCCAATATTTGCCAATATCTGTATTTACAAAAAAAAGGTTACTCACAAACGGTTGCAACCTGCAGAGTAAAAATCAGGGGCATATTTAAAATTATTTAAATACACCTCTGAGCTTTAATTGTGGCCTCCACCTCCCCTATAGCCAAAACCTCTTCTCTCCAAATTGGTACTAAGAAATGTAAAGTGTACCAGAGCTGTTAAAATACAAAGAATAGATACCTACCCGGGGCTTCCTCCAGCTCCATAGGCACGTCTGAGTCCCTCGTCGTCCTTTCCGTGGTGTGCCGTTCAGCCTCAATAAGCACCGGTAACTGGTTCAGTCGGGATCTTTTGCCCCGGGTAAGTATTGATTCTTTTTTTTTTTCTAACAGCTCTGGCTTTCTTTAACTATGGTTGTCAACCGTTCAGGAGAAACCCTTTTACTAGCAATATTTCCGTTACATAAATGCATTGACAATATATAAGTACTTCCAGACACACCAACAATAAAATATTTTTACTTAGTGGCAAGATATGACAGTAGTATAGTAACATAGCATTTTAAACATGTAAACATTAGTGTAGAATGCTTCCAATATCTGCCAATATCTATTTACAAAAAAAGGTTACTCACAAACGGTTGCAACCAGCAGAGTAAAAATCAGGGGCATATTTAAAATTATTTAAATACACCTCTGAGCTTTTATTGTGGCCTCCACCTCCCCTATAGCCAAAACCTCTTCTCTCCAAATTGGTACTAAGAAATGTAAAGTGTACCAGAGCTGTTAAAATACAAAGAATAGATACCTACCCGGGGATTCCTCCAGCTCCATAGGCACGTCTGAGTCCCTCGCCGTCCTTTCCTGCCGTTCAGCCTCAATAAGCACCGGTAACTGGTTCAGTCGGGATCTTTTGCCCCGGGTAAGTATTGATTCTTTTTTTTTTCTAACAGCTCTGGCTTTCTTTAACTATGGTTGTCAACCGTTCAGGAGAAACCCTTTTACTAGCAATATTTCCGTTACATAAATGCATTGACAATATATAAGTACTTCCAGACACACCAACAATAAAATATTTTTACTTAGTGGCAAGATATGACAGTAGTATAGTAACATAGCATTTTAAACATGTAAACATTAGTGTAAAATGCTTCCAATATCTGCCAATATCTGTATTGACAAAAAAAAGGTTACTCACAAACGGTTGCAACCTGCAGAGTAATAATCAGGGGCATATTTAAAAAGATTTAAATACACCTCTGAGCTTTAATTGTGGCCTCCACCTCCCCTATAGCCAAAACCTCTTCTCTCCAAATTGGTACTAAGAAATGTAAAGTGTACCAAAGCTGTTAAAATACAAAGAATAGATACCTACCCGGGGCTTCCTCCAGCTCCATAGGCACGTCTGAGTCCCTTGTCGTCCTTTCCGTGGTGTGCCGTTCAGTCTCAATAAGCACCGGTAACTGGTTCAGTCGGGATCTTTTGCCCCGGGTAAGTATTGATTCTTTTTTTTTTCTAACAGCTCTGGCTTTCTTTAACTATGGTTGTCAACCGTTCAGGAGAAACCCTTTTACTAGCAATATTTCCGTTACATAAATGCATTGACAATATATAAGTACTTCCAGACACAAGAACAATGAAATATTTTAACTTACTGGCAAGATATGACAGTAGTATTGTAACATAGCATTTTAAACATGTAAACATTAGTGTAGAATGCTTCCAATATCTGTATTTACAAAAAGAAGGTTACTCACAAACGGTTGCAACCTGCAGAGTAAAAATCAGAGGCATATTTAAAATTATTTAAATACACCTCTGAGCTTTAATTGTGGCCTCCACCTCCCCTTTAGCCAAAACCTCTTTTCTCCAAATTGGTACTAAGAAATGTAAAGTGTACCAGAGCTGTTAAAATACAAAGAATAGATACCTACCCGGGGCTTCCTCCAGCTCCATAGGCACGTCTGAGTCCCTCGTCGTCCTTTCCGTGGTGTGCCGTTCAGCCTCAATAAGCACCGGTAACTGGTTCAGTCGGGATCTTTTGCCCCGGGTAAGTATCGATTTTTTTTTCCTAACAGCTCTGGTTTTCTTTAACTATGGTTGTCAACCGTTTAGGAGAAACCTTTTACTAGCAATATATCCGTTACATAAATGCATTGACAATATATAAGTACTTCCAGACACACCAACAATGAACTATTTTAACTTACTGGCAAGATATGACAGTAGTATAGTAACATAGCATTTTTAACATGTAAACATTAGTGTAGAATGCTTCCAATATCTGCCAATATCTGTATTGACAAAAAAAAGGTTACTCACAAACGGTTGCAACCTGCAGAGTAATAATCAGGGGCATATTTAAAAAGATTTAAATACACCTCTGAGCTTTAATTGTGGCCTCCACCTCCCCTATAGCCAAAACCTCTTCTCTCCAAATTGGTACTAAGAAATGTAAAGTGTACCAGAGCTGTTAAAATACAAAGAATAGATACCTACCCGGGGCTTCCTCCAGCTCCATAGGCACGTCTGAGTCCCTCGCTGTCCTTTCCGCGGTCTGCCGTTCAGCCTCAATAAGCACCGGTAACTGGTTCAGTCGGGATCTTTTGCCCCGGGAAAGTATTGATTCGTTTTTTTTCTAACAGCTCTGGTTTTCTTTAACTATGGTTGTCAACCGTTCAGGAGAAACCCTTTTACTAGCAATATGTCCATTACATAAATGCATTGACAATACATAAGTACTTCCAGACACACCAACAATGAAATATTTTAACTTACTGGTAAGATATTACAGTAGTATAGTAACATAGCATTTTAAACATGTAAACATTAGTGTAGAATGCTTCCAATATTTGCCAATATCTGTATTTACAAAAAAAAGGTTACTCACAAACGGTTGCAACCTGCAGAGTAAAAATCAGGGGCATATTTAAAATTATTTAAATACACCTCTGAGCTTTAATTGTGGCCTCCACCTCCCCTATAGCCAAAACCTCTTCTCTCCAAATTGGTACTAAGAAATGTAAAGTGTACCAGAGCTGTTAAAATACAAAGAATAGATACCTACCCGGGGCTTCCTCCAGCTCCATAGGCACGTCTGAGTCCCTCGTCGTCCTTTCCGTGGTGTGCCGTTCAGCCTCAATAAGCACCGGTAACTGGTTCAGTCGGGATCTTTTGCCCCGGGTAAGTATCGATTCTTTTTTTTTCTAACAGCTCTGATTTTCTTTAACTATGGTTGTCAACCGTTCAGGAGAAACCCTTTTACTAGCAATATATCCGTTACATAAATGCATTGACAATATATAAGTACTTCCAGACACACCAACAATGAACTATTTTAACTTACTGGCAAGATATGACAGTAGTATAGTAACATAGCATTTTAAACATGTAAACATTAGTGTAGAATGCTTCCAATATCTGCCAATATCTGTATTTATAAAAAAAGGTTACTCACCAACGGTTGCAACCTGCAGAGTAAAAATCAGAGGCATATTTAAAATTATTTAAATACACCTCTGAGCTTCAATTGTGGCCTCCACCTCCCCTATAGCCAAAACCTCTTCTCTCCAAATTGGTTCTAAGAAATGTAAAGTGTACCAGAGCTGTTAAAATACAAAGAATAGATACCTACCCAGGGCTTCCTCCAGCTCCATAGGCACGTCTGAGTCCCTCGCCGTCCTTTCCGTGGTCTGCCGTTCAGCCTCAATAAGCACCGGTAACTGGTTCAGTCGGCATCTTTTGCCCCGGGTAAGAATTGATTCTTTTTTTTTTCTAACAGCTCTGGTTTTCTTTAACTATGGTTATCAACCGTTCAGGAGAAACCCTTTTACTAGCAATATGTCCGTTACATAAATGCATTGACAATATATAAGTACTTCCAGACACACCAACAATGAAATATTTTAACTTACTGGTAAGATATGACAGTAGTATAGTAACATAGCATTTTAAACATGTAAACATTAGTGTAGAATGCTTCCAATATCTGCCAATATCTGTATTTACAAATAAAAGGTTACTCACAAACGGTTGCAACCTGCAGAGTAAAAATCAGAAGCATATTTAAAATTATTTAAATACACCTCTAAGCTTTAATTGTGGCCTCCACCTCCCCTATAGCCAACACCTCTTCTCTCCAAATTGGTACTAAGAAATGTAAAGTGTACCAGAGCTGTTAAAATACAAAGAATAGATACCTACCCGGGGATTCCTCCAGCTCCATAGGCACGTCTGAGTCCCTTGTCGTCCTTTCCGTGGTGTGCCGTTCAGCCTCAATACGCACCGGTAACTGGTTCAGTCGGGATCTTTTGCCCCGGGTAAGTATTGATTCTTTTTTTTTTCTAACAGCTCTGGCTTTCTTTAACTATGGTTGTCAACCGTTCAGGAGAAACCCTTTTACTAGCAATATTTCCGTTACATAAATGCATTGACAATATATAAGTACTTCCAGACACACCAACAATGAAATATTTTAACTTACTGGCAAGATATGACAGTAGTATTGTAACATAGCATTTTAAACATGTAAACATTATTGTAGAATTCTTCCAATATCTGCCAATATCTGTATTTACAAAAAAAAGGGTACTCACAAACGGTTGCAACCAGCAGAGTAAAAATCAGGGGCATATTTAAAATTATTTAAATACACCTCTGAGCTTTTATTGTGGCCTCCACCTCCCCTATAGCCAAAACCTCTTCTCTCCAAATTGGTACTAAGAAATGTAAAGTGTACCAGAGCTGTTAAAATACAAAGAATAGATACCTACCCGGGGATTCCTCCAGCTCCATAGGCACGTCTGAGTCCCTCGCCATCCTTTCCGCGGTCTGCCGTTCAGCCTCAATAAGCACCGGTAACTGGTTCAGTCGGGATCTTTTGCCCCGGGTAAGTATTGATTCTTTTTTTTTTTCTAACAGCTCTGGCTTTCTTTAACTATGGTTGTCAACCGTTCAGGAGAAACCCTTTTACTAGCAATATTTCCGTTACATAAATGCATTGACAATATATAAGTACTTCCAGACACACCAACAATAAAATATTTTTACTTAGTGGCAAGATATGACAGTAGTATAGTAACATAGCATTTTAAACATGTAAACATTAGTGTAGAATGCTTCCAATATCTGCCAATATCTATTTACAAAAAAAGGTTACTCACAAACGGTTGCAACCTGCAGAGTAAAAATCAGAGGCATATTTAAAATTATTTAAATACACCTCTGAGCTTCAATTGTGGCCTCCACCTCCCCTATAGCCAAAACCTCTTCTCTCCAAATTGGTACTAAGAAATGTAAAGTGTACCAGAGCTGTTAAAATACAAAGAATAGATACCTACCCGGGGCTTCCTCCAGCTCCATAGGCACGTCTGAGTCCCTCGTCGTCCTTTCCGTGGTGTGCCGTTCAGCCTCAATAAGCACCGGTAACTGGTTCAGTCGGGATCTTTTGCCCCGGGTAAGTATCGATTCTTTTTTTTTTCTAACAGCTCTGGTTTTCTTTAACTATTGTGTTCAACCGTTCAGGAGAAACCCTTTTACTAGCAATATGTCCGTTACATAAATGCATTGACAATATATAAGTACTTCCAGACACAAGAACAATGAAATATTTTAACTTACTGGTAAGATATGACAGTAGTATAGTAACATAGCATTTTAAACATGTAAACATTAGTGTAGAATGCTTCCAATATTTGCCAATATCTGTATTTACAAAAAAAAAGGTTACTCACAAACGGTTGCAACCTGCAGAGTAAAAATCAGGGGCATATTTAAAATTATTTAAATACACCTCTGAGCTTTAATTGTGGCCTCCACCTCCCCTATAGCCAAAACCTCTTCTCTCCAAATTGGTACTAAGAAATGTAAAGTGTACCAGAGCTGTTAAAATACAAAGAATAGATACCTACCCGGGACTTCCTCCAGCTCCATAGGCACGTCTGAGTCCCTCGCCGTCCTTTCCGCGGTCTACCGTTCAGCCTCAATAAGCACCGGTAACTGGTTCAGTCGGGATCTTTTACCCCGGGTAAGTATTGATTCTTTTTTTTTTTCTAACAGCTCTGGCTTTCTTTAACTATGGTTGTCAACCGTTCAGGAGAAACCCTTTTACTAGCAATATTTCCATTACATAAATGCATTGACAATATATAAGTACTTCCAGACACAAGAACAATGAAATATTTTAACTTACTGGCAAGATATGACAGTAGTATTGTAACATAGCATTTTAAACATGTAAACATTAGTGTAGAATGCTTCCAATATCTGCCAATATCTGTATTGACAAAAAAAAAGGGTACTCACAAACGGTTGCAACCAGCAGAGTAAAAATCAGGGGCATATTTAAAATTATTTAAATACACCTCTGAGCTTTTATTGTGGCCTCCACCTCCCCTATAGCCAAAACCTCTTCTCTCCAAATTGGTACTAAGAAATGTAAAGTGTACCAGAGCTGTTAAAATACAAAGAATAGATACCTACCCGGGGATTCCTCCAGCTCCATAGGCACGTCTGAGTCCCTCGCCGTCCTTTCCGCGGTCTGCCGTTCAGCCTCAATAAGCACCGGTAACTGGTTCAGTCGGGATCTTTTGCCCCGGGTAAGTATTGATTCTTTTTTTTTTCTAACAGCTCTGGCTTTCTTTAACTATGGTTGTCAACCGTTCAGGAGAAACCCTTTTACTAGCAATATTTCCGTTACATAAATGCATTGACAATATATAAGTACTTCCAGACACACCAACAATAAAATATTTTTACTTAGTGGCAAGATATGACAGTAGTATAGTAACATAGCATTTTTAACATGTAAACATTAGTGTAGAATGCTTCCAATATCTGCCAATATCTATTTACAAAAAAAGGTTACTCACAAACGGTTGCAACCAGCAGAGTAAAAATCAGGGGCATATTTAAAATTATTTAAATACACCTCTGAGCTTTAATTGTGGCCTCCACCTCCCCTATAGCCAAAACCTCTTCTCTCCAAATTGGTACTAAGAAATGTAAAGTGTACCAGAGCTGTTAAAATACAAAGAATAGATACCTACCCGGGACTTCCTCCAGCTCCATAGGCACGTCTGAGTCCCTCGCCGTCCTTTCCGCGGTCTACCGTTCAGCCTCAATAAGCACCGGTAACTGGTTCAGTCGGGATCTTTTACCCCGGGTAAGTATTGATTCTTTTTTTTTTTCTAACAGCTCTGGCTTTCTTTAACTATGGTTGTCAACCGTTCAGGAGAAACCCTTTTACTAGCAATATTTCCATTACATAAATGCATTGACAATATATAAGTACTTCCAGACACAAGAACAATGAAATATTTTAACTTACTGGCAAGATATGACAGTAGTATTGTAACATAGCATTTTAAACATGTAAACATTAGTGTAGAATGCTTCCAATATCTGCCAATATCTGTATTGACAAAAAAAAAGGGTACTCACAAACGGTTGCAACCAGCAGAGTAAAAATCAGGGGCATATTTAAAATTATTTAAATACACCTCTGAGCTTTTATTGTGGCCTCCACCTCCCCTATAGCCAAAACCTCTTCTCTCCAAATTGGTACTAAGAAATGTAAAGTGTACCAGAGCTGTTAAAATACAAAGAATAGATACCTACCCGGGGATTGCTCCAGCTCCATAGGCACGTCTGAGTCCCTCGCCGTCCTTTCCGCGGTCTGCCGTTCAGCCTCAATAAGCACCGGTAACTGGTTCAGTCGGGATCTTTTGCCCCGGGTAAGTATTGATTCTTTTTTTTTTCTAACAGCTCTGGCTTTCTTTAACTATGGTTGTCAACCGTTCAGGAGAAACCCTTTTACTAGCAATATTTCCGTTACATAAATGCATTGACAATATATAAGTACTTCCAGACACACCAACAATAAAATATTTTTACTTAGTGGCAAGATATGACAGTAGTATAGTAACATAGCATTTTTAACATGTAAACATTAGTGTAGAATGCTTCCAATATCTGCCAATATCTATTTACAAAAAAAGGTTACTCACAAACGGTTGCAACCAGCAGAGTAAAAATCAGGGGCATATTTAAAATTATTTAAATACACCTCTGAGCTTTAATTGTGGCCTCCACCTCCCCTATAGCCAAAACCTCTTCTCTCCAAATTGGTACTAAGAAATGTAAAGTGTACCAGAGCTGTTAAAATACAAAGAATAGATACCTACCCGGGGATTCCTCCAGCTCCATAGGCACGTCTGAGTCCCTCGCCGTCCTTTCCGCGGTCTGCCGTTCAGCCTCAATAAGCACCGGTAACTGGTTCAGTCGGGATCTTTTGCCCCGGGTAAGTATTGATTCTTTTTTTTTTCTAACAGCTCTGGCTTTCTTTAACTATGGTTGTCAACCGTTCAGGAGAAACCCTTTTACTAGCAATATTTCCGTTACATAAAAGCATTGACAATATATAAGTACTTCCAGACACACCAACAATAAAATATTTTTACTTAGTGGCAAGATATGACAGTAGTATAGTAACATAGCATTTTAAACATGTAAACATTAGTGTAAAATGCTTCCAATATCTGCCAATATCTGTATTGACAAAAAAAAGGTTACTCACAAACGGTTGCAACCTGCAGAGTAATAATCAGGGGCATATTTAAAAAGATTTAAATACACCTCTGAGCTTTAATTGTGGCCTCCACCTCCCCTATAGCCAAAACCTCTTCTCTCCAAATTGGTACTAAGAAATGTAAAGTGTACCAAAGCTGTTAAAATACAAAGAATAGATACCTACCCGGGGCTTCCTCCAGCTCCATAGGCACGTCTGAGTCCCTCGTCGTCCTCTCGGTGGTGTGCCGTTCAGTCTCAATAAGCACCGGTAACTGGTTCAGTCGGGATCTTTTGCCCCGGGTAAGTATTGATTCTTTTTTTTTTCTAACAGCTCTGGCTTTCTTTAACTATGGTTGTCAACCGTTTAGGAGAAACCTTTTACTAGCAATATATCCGTTACATAAATGCATTGACAATATATAAGTACTTCCAGACACACCAACAATGAACTATTTTAACTTACTGGCAAGATATGACAGTAGTATAGTAACATAGCATTTTTAACATGTAAACATTAGTGTAGAATGCTTCCAATATCTGCCAATATCTGTATTGACAAATAAAAGGTTACTCACAAACGGTTGCAACCTGCAGAGTAATAATCAGGGGCATATTTAAAAAGATTTAAATACACCTCTGAGCTTTAATTGTGGCCTCCACCTCCCCTATAGCCAAAACCTCTTCTCTCCAAATTGGTACTAAGAAATGTAAAGTGTACCAGAGCTGTTAAAATACAAAGAATAGATACCTACCCGGGGATTCCTCCAGCTCCATAGGCACGTCTGAGTCCCTCGCCGTCCTTTCCGCGGTCTACCGTTCAGCCTCAATAAGCACCGGTAACGGTTCAGTCGGGATCTTTTACCCCGGGTAAGTATTGATTCTTTTTTTTTTTCTAACAGCTCTGGCTTTCTTTAACTATGGTTGTCAACCGTTCAGGAGAAACCCTTTTACTAGCAATATTTCCGTTACATAAATGCATTGACAATATATAAGTACTTCCAGACACACCAACAATAAAATATTTTTACTTAGTGGCAAGATATGACAGTAGTATAGTAACATAGCATTTTAAACATGTAAACATTAGTGTAGAATGCTTCCAATATCTGCCAATATCTATTTACAAAAAAAGGTTACTCACAAACGGTTGCAACCAGCAGAGTAAAAATCAGGGGCATATTTAAAATTATTTAAATACACCTCTGAGCTTTTATTGTGGCCTCCACATCCCCTATAGCCAAAACCTCTTCTCTCCAAATTGGTACTAAGAAATGTAAAGTGTACCAGAGCTGTTAAAATACAAAGAAGAGATACCTACCCGGGGATTCCTCCAGCTCCATAGGCACGTCTGAGTCCCTCGCCGTCCTTTCCTGCCGTTCAGCCTCAATAAGCACCGGTAACTGGTTCAGTCGGGATCTTTTGCCCCGGGTAAGTATTGATTCTTTTTTTTTTCTAACAGCTCTGGCTTTCTTTAACTATGGTTGTCAACCGTTCAGGAGAAACCCTTTTACTAGCAATATTTCCGTTACATAAATGCATTGACAATATATAAGTACTTCCAGACACACCAACAATAAAATATTTTTACTTAGTGGCAAGATATGACAGTAGTATAGTAACATAGCATTTTAAACATGTAAACATTAGTGTAAAATGCTTCCAATATCTGCCAATATCTGTATTGACAAAAAAAAGGTTACTCACAAACGGTTGCAACCTGCAGAGTAATAATCAGGGGCATATTTAAAAAGATTTAAATACACCTCTGAGCTTTAATTGTGGCCTCCACCTCCCCTATAGCCAACACCTCTTCTCTCCAAATTGGTACTAAGAAATGTAAAGTGTACCAGAGCTGTTAAAATACAAAGAATAGATACCTACCCGGGGATTCCTCCAGCTCCATAGGCACGTCTGAGTCCCTTGTCGTCCTTTCCGTGGTGTGCCGTTCAGCCTCAATAAGCACCGGTAACTGGTTCAGTCGGGATCTTTTGCCCCGGGTAAGTATTGATTCTTTTTTTTTTTTTCTAACAGCTCTGGCTTTCTTTAACTATGGTTGTCAACCGTTCAGGAGAAACACTTTTACTAGCAATATTTCCATTACATAAATGCATTGACAATATATAAGTACTTCCAGACACAAGAACAATGAAATATTTTAACTTACTGGCAAGATATGACAGTAGTATTGTAACATAGCATTTTAAACATGTAAACATTAGTGTAGAATGCTTCCAATATCTGCCAATATCTGTATTGACAAAAAAAAGGGTACTCACAAACGGTTGCAACCAGCAGAGTAAAAATCAGGGGCATATTTAAAATTATTTAAATACACCTCTGAGCTTTTATTGTGGCCTCCACCTCCCCTATAGCCAAAACCTCTTCTCTCCAAATTGGTGCTAAGAAATGTAAAGTGTACCAGAGCTGTTAAAATACAAAGAATAGATACCTACCCGGGGATTCCTCCAGCTCCATAGGCACGTCTGAGTCCCTCGCCGTCCTTTCCGCGGTCTGCCGTTCAGCCTCAATAAGCACCGGTAACTGGTTCAGTCGGGATCTTTTGCCCCGGGTAAGTATTGATTCTTTTTTTTTTCTAACAGCTCTGGCTTTCTTTAACTATGGTTGTCAACCGTTCAGGAGAAACCATTTTACTAGCAATATTTCCGTTACATAAATGCATTGACAATATATAAGTACTTCCAGACACACCAACAATAAAATATTTTTACTTAGTGGCAAGATATGACAGTAGTATAGTAACATAGCATTTTAAACATGTAAACATTAGTGTAGAATGCTTCCAATATCTGCCAATATCTATTTACAAAAAAAGGTTACTCACAAACGGTTGCAACCTGCAGAGTAAAAATCAGAGGCATATTTAAAATTATTTAAATACACCTCTGAGCTTCAATTGTGGCCTCCACCTCCCCTATAGCCAAAACCTCTTCTCTCCAAATTGGTACTAAGAAATGTAAAGTGTACCAGAGCTGTTAAAATACAAAGAATAGATACCTACCCGGGGCTTCCTCCAGCTCCATAGGCACGTCTGAGTCCCTCGTCGTCCTTTCCGTGGTGTGCCGTTCAGCCTCAATAAGCACCGGTAACTGGTTCAGTCGGGATCTTTTGCCCCGGGTAAGTATCGATTCTTTTTTTTTTCTAACAGCTCTGGTTTTCTTTAACTATTGTGTTCAACCGTTCAGGAGAAACCCTTTTACTAGCAATATGTCCATTACATAAATGCATTGACAATATATAAGTACTTCCAGACACAAGAACAATGAAATATTTTAACTTACTGGTAAGATATGACAGTAGTATAGTAACATAGCATTTTAAACATGTAAACATTAGTGTAGAATGCTTCCAATATTTGCCAATATCTGTATTTACAAAAAAAAAGGTTACTCACAAACGGTTGCAACCTGCAGAGTAAAAATCAGGGGCATATTTAAAATTATTTAAATACACCTCTGAGCTTTAATTGTGGCCTCCACCTCCCCTATAGCCAAAACCTCTTCTCTCCAAATTGGTACTAAGAAATGTAAAGTGTACCAGAGCTGTTAAAATACAAAGAATAGATACCTACCCGGGGATTCCTCCAGCTCCATAGGCACGTCTGAGTCCCTCGCCGTCCTTTCCGCGGTCTACCGTTCAGCCTCAATAAGCACCGGTAACTGGTTCAGTCGGGATCTTTTACCCCGGGTAAGTATTGATTCTTTTTTTTTTTCTAACAGCTCTGGCTTTCTTTAACTATGGTTGTCAACCGTTCAGGAGAAACCCTTTTACTAGCAATATTTCCGTTACATAAATGCATTGACAATATATAAGTACTTCCAGACACACCAACAATAAAATATTTTTACTTAGTGGCAAGATATGACAGTAGTATAGTAACATAGCATTTTAAACATGTAAACATTAGTGTAGAATGCTTCCAATATCTGCCAATATCTATTTACAAAAAAAGGTTACTCACAAACGGTTGCAACCAGCAGAGTAAAAATCAGGGGCATATTTAAACTTATTTAAATACACCTCTGAGCTTTTATTGTGGCCTCCACCTCCCCTATAGCCAAAACCTCTTCTCTCCAAATTGGTACTAAGAAATGTAAAGTGTACCAGAGCTGTTAAAATACAAAGAAGAGATACCTACCCGGGGATTCCTCCAGCTCCATAGGCACGTCTGAGTCCCTCGCCGTCCTTTCCTGCCGTTCAGCCTCAATAAGCACCGGTAACTGGTTCAGTCGGGATCTTTTGCCCCGGGTAAGTATTGATTCTTTTTTTTTTCTAACAGCTCTGGCTTTCTTTAACTATGGTTGTCAACCGTTCAGGAGAAACCCTTTAACTAGCAATATTTCCGTTACATAAATGCATTGACAATATATAAGTACTTCCAGACACACCAACAATAAAATATTTTTACTTAGTGGCAAGATATGACAGTAGTATAGTAACATAGCATTTTAAACATGTAAACATTAGTGTAAAATGCTTCCAATATCTGCCAATATCTGTATTGACAAAAAAAAGGTTACTCACAAACGGTTGCAACCTGCAGAGTAATAATCAGGGGCATATTTAAATAGATTTAAATACACCTCTGAGCTTTAATTGTGGCCTCCACCTCCCCTATAGCCAACACCTCTTCTCTCCAAATTGGTACTAAGAAATGTAAAGTGTACCAGAGCTGTTAAAATACAAAGAATAGATACCTACCCGGGGATTCCTCCAGCTCCATAGGCACGTCTGAGTCCCTTGTCGTCCTTTCCGTGGTGTGCCGTTCAGCCTCAATAAGCACCGGTAACTGGTTCAGTCGGGATCTTTTGCCCCGGGTAAGTATTGATTCTTTTTTTTTTTTCTAACAGCTCTGGCTTTCTTTAACTATGGTTGTCAACCGTTCAGGAGAAACCCTTTTACTAGCAATATTTCCATTACATAAATGCATTGACAATATATAAGTACTTCCAGACACAAGAACAATGAAATATTTTAACTTACTGGCAAGATATGACAGTAGTATTGTAACATAGCATTTTAAACATGTAAACATTAGTGTAGAATGCTTCCAATATCTGCCAATATCTGTATTGACAAAAAAAAGGGTACTCACAAACGGTTGCAACCAGCAGAGTAAAAATCAGGGGCATATTTAAAATTATTTAAATACACCTCTGAGCTTTTATTGTGGCCTCCACCTCCCCTATAGCCAAAACCTCTTCTCTCCAAATTGGTACTAAGAAATGTAAAGTGTACCAGAGCTGTTAAAATACAAAGAATAGATACCTACCCGGGGATTCCTCCAGCTCCATAGGCACGTCTGAGTCCCTCGCCGTCCTTTCCGCGGTCTGCCGTTCAGCCTCAATAAGCACCGGTAACTGGTTCAGTCGGGATCTTTTGCCCCGGGTAAGTATTGATTCTTTTTTTTTTTCTAACAGCTCTGGCTTTCTTTAACTATGGTTGTCAACCGTTCAGGAGAAACCATTTTACTAGCAATATTTCCGTTACATAAATGCATTGACAATATATAAGTACTTCCAGACACACCAACAATAAAATATTTTTACTTAGTGGCAAGATATGACAGTAGTATAGTAACATAGCATTTTAAACATGTAAACATTAGTGTAGAATGCTTCCAATATCTGCCAATATCTATTTACAAAAAAAGGTTACTCACAAACGGTTGCAACCTGCAGAGTAAAAATCAGAGGCATATTTAAAATTATTTAAATACACCTCTGAGCTTCAATTGTGGCCTCCACCTCCCCTATAGCCAAAACCTCTTCTCTCCAAATTGGTACTAAGAAATGTAAAGTGTACCAGAGCTGTTAAAATACAAAGAATAGATACCTACCCGGGGCTTCCTCCAGCTCCATAGGCACGTCTGAGTCCCTCGTCGTCCTTTCCGTGGTGTGCCGTTCAGCCTCAATAAGCACCGGTAACTGGTTCAGTCGGGATCTTTTGCCCCGGGTAAGTATCGATTCTTTTTTTTTTCTAACAGCTCTGGTTTTCTTTAACTATTGTGTTCAACCGTTCAGGAGAAACCCTTTTACTAGCAATATGTCCGTTACATAAATGCATTGACAATATATAAGTACTTCCAGACACAAGAACAATGAAATATTTTAACTTACTGGTAAGATATGACAGTAGTATAGTAACATAGCATTTTAAACATGTAAACATTAGTGTAGAATGCTTCCAATATTTGCCAATATCTGTATTTACAAAAAAAAAGGTTACTCACAAACGGTTGCAACCTGCAGAGTAAAAATCAGGGGCATATTTAAAATTATTTAAATACACCTCTGAGCTTTAATTGTGGCCTCCACCTCCCCTATAGCCAAAACCTCTTCTCTCCAAATTGGTACTAAGAAATGTAAAGTGTACCAGAGCTGTTAAAATACAAAGAATAGATACCTACCCGGGACTTCCTCCAGCTCCATAGGCACGTCTGAGTCCCTCGCCGTCCTTTCCGCGGTCTACCGTTCAGCCTCAATAAGCACCGGTAACTGGTTCAGTCGGGATCTTTTACCCCGGGTAAGTATTGATTCTTTTTTTTTTTTCTAACAGCTCTGGCTTTCTTTAACTATGGTTGTCAACCGTTCAGGAGAAACCCTTTTACTAGCAATATTTCCATTACATAAATGCATTGACAATATATAAGTACTTCCAGACACAAGAACAATGAAATATTTTAACTTACTGGCAAGATATGACAGTAGTATTGTAACATAGCATTTTAAACATGTAAACATTAGTGTAGAATGCTTCCAATATCTGCCAATATCTGTATTGACAAAAAAAAGGGTACTCACAAACGGTTGCAACCAGCAGAGTAAAAATCAGGGGCATATTTAAAATTATTTAAATACACCTCTGAGCTTTTATTGTGGCCTCCACCTCCCCTATAGCCAAAACCTCTTCTCTCCAAATTGGTACTAAGAAATGTAAAGTGTACCAGAGCTGTTAAAATACAAAGAATAGATACCTACCCGGGGATTCCTCCAGCTCCATAGGCACGTCTGAGTCCCTCGCCGTCCTTTCCGCGGTCTGCAGTTCAGCCTCAATAAGCACCGGTAACTGGTTCAGTCGGGATCTTTTGCCCCGGGTAAGTATTGATTCTTTTTTTTTTTCTAACAGCTCTGGCTTTCTTTAACTATGGTTGTCAACCGTTCAGGAGAAACCCTTTTACTAGCAATATTTCCGTTACATAAATGCATTGACAATATATAAGTACTTCCAGACACACCAACAATAAAATATTTTTACTTAGTGGCAAGATATGACAGTAGTATAGTAACATAGCATTTTTAACATGTAAACATTAGTGTAGAATGCTTCCAATATCTGCCAATATCTATTTACAAAAAAAGGTTACTCACAAACGGTTGCAACCAGCAGAGTAAAAATCAGGGGCATATTTAAAATTATTTAAATACACCTCTGAGCTTTAATTGTGGCCTCCACCTCCCCTATAGCCAAAACCTCTTCTCTCCAAATTGGTACTAAGAAATGTAAAGTGTACCAGAGCTGTTAAAATACAAAGAATAGATACCTACCCGGGGATTCCTCCAGCTCCATAGGCACGTCTGAGTCCCTCGCCGTCCTTTCCGCGGTCTGCCGTTCAGCCTCAATAAGCACCGGTAACTGGTTCAGTCGGGATCTTTTGCCCCGGGTAAGTATTGATTCTTTTTTTTTTCTAACAGCTCTGGCTTTCTTTAACTATGGTTGTCAACCGTTCAGGAGAAACCCTTTTACTAGCAATATTTCCGTTACATAAAAGCATTGACAATATATAAGTACTTCCAGACACACCAACAATAAAATATTTTTACTTAGTGGCAAGATATGACAGTAGTATAGTAACATAGCATTTTAAACATGTAAACATTAGTGTAAAATGCTTCCAATATCTGCCAATATCTGTATTGACAAAAAAAAGGTTACTCACAAACGGTTGCAACCTGCAGAGTAATAATCAGGGGCATATTTAAAAAGATTTAAATACACCTCTGAGCTTTAATTGTGGCCTCCACCTCCCCTATAGCCAAAACCTCTTCTCTCCAAATTGGTACTAAGAAATGTAAAGTGTACCAAAGCTGTTAAAATACAAAGAATAGATACCTACCCGGGGCTTCCTCCAGCTCCATAGGCACGTCTGAGTCCCTCGTCGTCCTCTCGGTGGTGTGCCGTTCAGTCTCAATAAGCACCGGTAACTGGTTCAGTCGGGATCTTTTGCCCCGGGTAAGTATTGATTCTTTTTTTTTTCTAACAGCTCTGGCTTTCTTTAACTATGGTTGTCAACCGTTCAGGAGAAACCCTTTTACTAGCAATATTTCCGTTACATAAATGCATTGACAATATATAAGTACTTCCAGACACAAGAACAATGAAATATTTTAACTTACTGGCAAGATATGACAGTAGTATTGTAACATAGCATTTTAAACATGTAAACATTAGTGTAGAATGCTTCCAATATCTGCCAATATCTGTATTTACAAAAAAAAGGTTACTCACAAACGGTTGCAACCTGCAGAGTAAAAATCAGAGGCATATTTAAAATTATTTAAATACACCTCTGAGCTTTAATTGTGGCCTCCACCTCCCCTATAGCCAAAACCTCTTTTCTCCAAATTGGTACTAAGAAATGTAAAGTGTACCAGAGCTGTTAAAATACAAAGAATAGATACATACCCGGGGCCTCCTCCAGCTCCATAGGCACGTCTGAGTCCCTCGTCGTCCTTTCCGTGGTGTGCCGTTCAGCCTCAATAAGCACCGGTAACTGGTTCAGTCGGGATCTTTTGCCCCGGGTAAGTATCGATTTTTTTTTCTAACAGCTCTGGTTTTCTTTAACTATGGTTGTCAACCGTTTAGGAGAAACCTTTTACTAGCAATATATCCGTTACATAAATGCATTGACAATATATAAGTACTTCCAGACACACCAACAATGAACTATTTTAACTTACTGGCAAGATATGACAGTAGTATAGTAACATAGCATTTTTAACATGTAAACATTAGTGTAGAATGCTTCCAATATCTGCCAATATCTGTATTGACAAAAAAAAGGTTACTCACAAACGGTTGCAACCTGCAGAGTAATAATCAGGGGCATATTTAAAAAGATTTAAATACACCTCTGAGCTTTAATTGTGGCCTCCACCTCCCCTATAGCCAAAACCTCTTCTCTCCAAATTGGTACTAAGAAATGTAAAGTGTACCAGAGCTGTTAAAATACAAAGAATAGATACCTACCCGGGGCTTCCTCCAGCTCCATAGGCACGTCTGAGTCCCTCGCCGTCCTTTCCGCGGTCTGCCGTTCAGCCTCAATAAGCACCGGTAACTGGTTCAGTTGGGATCTTTTGCCCCGGGAAAGTATTGATTCTATTTTTTTCTAACAGCTCTGGTTTTCTTTAACTATGGTTGTCAACCGTTCAGGAGAAACCCTTTTACTAGCAATATGTCCATTACATAAATGCATTGACAATATATAAGTACTTCCAGACACAAGAACAATGAAATATTTTAACTTACTGGTAAGATATGACAGTAGTATAGTAACATAGCATTTTAAACATGTAAACATTAGTGTAGAATGCTTCCAATATTTGCCAATATCTGTATTTACAAAAAAAAAGGTTACTCACAAACGGTTGCAACCTGCAGAGTAAAAATCAGGGGCATATTTAAAATTATTTAAATACACCTCTGAGCTTTAATTGTGGCCTCCACCTCCCCTATAGCCAAAACCTCTTCTCTCCAAATTGGTACTAAGAAATGTAAAGTGTACCAGAGCTGTTAAAATACAAAGAATAGATACCTACCCGGGGATTCCTCCAGCTCCATAGGCACGTCTGAGTCCCTCGCCGTCCTTTCCGCGGTCTACCGTTCAGCCTCAATAAGCACCGGTAACTGGTTCAGTCGGGATCTTTTACCCCGGGTAAGTATTGATTCTTTTTTTTTTTCTAACAGCTCTGGCTTTCTTTAACTATGGTTGTCAACCGTTCAGGAGAAACCCTTTTACTAGCAATATTTCCGTTACATAAATGCATTGACAATATATAAGTACTTCCAGACACACCAACAATAAAATATTTTTACTTAGTGGCAAGATATGACAGTAGTATAGTAACATAGCATTTTAAACATGTAAACATTAGTGTAGAATGCTTCCAATATCTGCCAATATCTATTTACAAAAAAAGGTTACTCACAAACGGTTGCAACCAGCAGAGTAAAAATCAGGGGCATATTTAAAATTATTTAAATACACCTCTGAGCTTTTATTGTGGCCTCCACCTCCCCTATAGCCAAAACCTCTTCTCTCCAAATTGGTACTAAGAAATGTAAAGTGTACCAGAGCTGTTAAAATACAAAGAAGAGATACCTACCCGGGGATTCCTCCAGCTCCATAGGCACGTCTGAGTCCCTCGCCGTCCTTTCCTGCCGTTCAGCCTCAATAAGCACCGGTAACTGGTTCAGTCGGGATCTTTTGCCCCGGGTAAGTATTGATTCTTTTTTTTTTCTAACAGCTCTGGCTTTCTTTAACTATGGTTGTCAACCGTTCAGGAGAAACCCTTTTACTAGCAATATTTCCGTTACATAAATGCATTGACAATATATAAGTACTTCCAGACACACCAACAATAAAATATTTTTACTTAGTGGCAAGATATGACAGTAGTATAGTAACATAGCATTTTAAACATGTAAACATTAGTGTAAAATGCTTCCAATATCTGCCAATATCTGTATTGACAAAAAAAAGGTTACTCACAAACGGTTGCAACCTGCAGAGTAATAATCAGGGGCATATTTAAAAAGATTTAAATACACCTCTGAGCTTTAATTGTGGCCTCCACCTCCCCTATAGCCAAAACCTCTTCTCTCCAAATTGGTACTAAGAAATGTAAAGTGTACCAAAGCTGTTAAAATACAAAGAATAGATACCTACCCGGGGCTTCCTCCAGCTCCATAGGCACGTCTGAGTCCCTTGTCGTCCTTTCCGTGGTGTGCCGTTCAGTCTCAATAAGCACCGGTAACTGGTTCAGTCGGGATCTTTTGCCCCGGGTAAGTATGGATTCTTTTTTTTTTCTAACAGCTCTGGCTTTCTTTAACTATGGTTGTCAACCGTTCAGGAGAAACCCTTTTACTAGCAATATTTCCGTTACATAAATGCATTGACAATATATAAGTACTTCCAGACACAAGAACAATGAAATATTTTAACTTACTGGCAAGATATGACAGTAGTATTGTAACATAGCATTTTAAACATGTAAACATTAGTGTAGAATGCTTCCAATATCTGTATTTACAAAAAAAAGGTTACTCACAAACGGTTGCAACCTGCAGAGTAAAAATCAGAGGCATATTTAAAATTATTTAAATACACCTCTGAGCTTTAATTGTGGCCTCCACCTCCCCTATAGCCAAAACCTCTTTTCTCCAAATTGGTACTAAGAAATGTAAAGTGTACCAGAGCTGTTAAAATACAAAGAATAGATACCTACCCGGGGCTTCCTCCAGCTCCATAGGCACGTCTGAGTCCCTCGTCGTCCTTTCCGTGGTGTGCCGTTCAGCCTCAATAAGCACCGGTAACTGGTTCAGTCGGGATCTTTTGCCCCGGGTAAGTATCGATTTTTTTTTCCTAACAGCTCTGGTTTTCTTTAACTATGGTTGTCAACCGTTTAGGAGAAACCTTTTACTAGCAATATATCCGTTACATAAATGCATTGACAATATATAAGTACTTCCAGACACACCAACAATGAACTATTTTAACTTACTGGCAAGATATGACAGTAGTATAGTAACATAGCATTTTTAACATGTAAACATTAGTGTAGAATGCTTCCAATATCTGCCAATATCTGTATTGACAAAAAAAAGGTTACTCACAAACGGTTGCAACCTGCAGAGTAATAATCAGGGGCATATTTAAAAAGATTTAAATACACCTCTGAGCTTTAATTGTGGCCTCCACCTCCCCTATAGCCAAAACCTCTTCTCTCCAAATTGGTACTAAGAAATGTAAAGTGTACCAGAGCTGTTAAAATACAAAGAATAGATACCTACCCGGGGCTTCCTCCAGCTCCATAGGCACGTCTGAGTCCCTCGCCGTCCTTTCCGCGGTCTGCCGTTCAGCCTCAATAAGCACCGGTAACTGGTTCAGTCGGGATCTTTTGCCCCGGGAAAGTATTGATTCTTTTTTTTTCTAACAGCTCTGGTTTTCTTTAACTATGGTTGTCAACCGTTCAGGAGAAACCCTTTTACTAGCAATATGTCCATTACATAAATGCATTGACAATACATAAGTACTTCCAGACACACCAACAATGAAATATTTTAACTTACTGGTAAGATATTACAGTAGTATAGTAACATAGCATTTTAAACATGTAAACATTAGTGTAGAATGCTTCCAATATTTGCCAATATCTGTATTTACAAAAAAAAGGTTACTCACAAACGGTTGCAACCTGCAGAGTAAAAATCAGAGGCATATTTAAAATTATTTAAATACACCTCTGAGCTTTAATTGTGGCCTCCACCTCCCCTATAGCCAAAACCTCTTCTCTCCAAATTGGTACTAAGAAATGTAAAGTGTACCAGAGCTGTTAAAATACAAAGAATAGATACCTACCCGGGGCTTCCTCCAGCTCCATAGGCACGTCTGAGTCCCTCGTCGTCCTTTCCGTGGTGTGCCGTTCAGCCTCAATAAGCACCGGTAACTGGTTCAGTCGGGATCTTTTGCCCCGGGTAAGTATCGATTCTTTTTTTTTCTAACAGCTCTGGTTTTCTTTAACTATGGTTGTCAACCGTTCAGGAGAAACCCTTTTACTAGCAATATTTCCATTACATAAATGCATTGACAATATATAAGTACTTCCAGACACAAGAACAATGAAATATTTTAACTTACTGGCAAGATATGACAGTAGTATTGTAACATAGCATTTTAAACATGTAAACATTAGTGTAGAATGCTTCCAATATCTGCCAATATCTGTATTTACAAAAAAAGGGTACTCACAAACGGTTGCAACCAGCAGAGTAAAAATCAGAGGCATATTTAAAATTATTTAAATACACCTCTGAGCTTCAATTGTGGCCTCCACCTCCCCTATAGCCAAAACCTCTTCTCTCCAAATTGGTACTAAGAAATGTAAAGTGTACCAGAGCTGTTAAAATACAAAGAATAGATACCTACCCGGGGCTTCCTCCAGCTCCATAGGCACGTCTGAGTCCCTCGTCGTCCTTTCCGTGGTGTGCCGTTCAGCCTCAATAAGCACCGGTAACTGGTTCAGTCGGGATCTTTTGCCCCGGGTAAGTATCGATTCTTTTTTTTTTCTAACAGCTCTGGTTTTCTTTAACTATTGTGTTCAACCGTTCAGGAGAAACCCTTTTACTAGCAATATGTCCATTACATAAATGCATTGACAATATATAAGTACTTCCAGACACAAGAACAATGAAATATTTTAACTTACTGGTAAGATATGACAGTAGTATAGTAACATAGCATTTTAAACATGTAAACATTAGTGTAGAATGCTTCCAATATTTGCCAATATCTGTATTTACAAAAAAAAAGGTTACTCACAAACGGTTGCAACCTGCAGAGTAAAAATCAGGGGCATATTTAAAATTATTTAAATACACCTCTGAGCTTTAATTGTGGCCTCCACCTCCCCTATAGCCAAAACCTCTTCTCTCCAAATTGGTACTAAGAAATGTAAAGTGTACCAGAGCTGTTAAAATACAAAGAATAGATACCTACCCGGGGATTCCTCCAGCTCCATAGGCACGTCTGAGTCCCTCGCCGTCCTTTCCGCGGTCTACCGTTCAGCCTCAATAAGCACCGGTAACTGGTTCAGTCGGGATCTTTTACCCCGGGTAAGTATTGATTCTTTTTTTTTTTCTAACAGCTCTGGCTTTCTTTAACTATGGTTGTCAACCGTTCAGGAGAAACCCTTTTACTAGCAATATTTCCGTTACATAAATGCATTGACAATATATAAGTACTTCCAGACACACCAACAATAAAATATTTTTACTTAGTGGCAAGATATGACAGTAGTATAGTAACATAGCATTTTAAACATGTAAACATTAGTGTAGAATGCTTCCAATATCTGCCAATATCTATTTACAAAAAAAGGTTACTCACAAACGGTTGCAACCAGCAGAGTAAAAATCAGGGGCATATTTAAAATTATTTAAATACACCTCTGAGCTTTTATTGTGGCCTCCACCTCCCCTATAGCCAAAACCTCTTCTCTCCAAATTGGTACTAAGAAATGTAAAGTGTACCAGAGCTGTTAAAATACAAAGAAGAGATACCTACCCGGGGATTCCTCCAGCTCCATAGGCACGTCTGAGTCCCTCGCCGTCCTTTCCTGCCGTTCAGCCTCAATAAGCACCGGTAACTGGTTCAGTCGGGATCTTTTGCCCCGGGTAAGTATTGATTCTTTTTTTTTTCTAACAGCTCTGGCTTTCTTTAACTATGGTTGTCAACCGTTCAGGAGAAACCCTTTTACTAGCAATATTTCCGTTACATAAATGCATTGACAATATATAAGTACTTCCAGACACACCAACAATAAAATATTTTTACTTAGTGGCAAGATATGACAGTAGTATAGTAACATAGCATTTTAAACATGTAAACATTAGTGTAAAATGCTTCCAATATCTGCCAATATCTGTATTGACAAAAAAAAGGTTACTCACAAACGGTTGCAACCTGCAGAGTAATAATCAGGGGCATATTTAAAAAGATTTAAATGCACCTCTGAGCTTTAATTGTGGCCTCCACCTCCCCTATAGCCAAAACCTCTTCTCTCCAAATTGGTACTAAGAAATGTAAAGTGTACCAAAGCTGTTAAAATACAAAGAATAGATACCTACCCGGGGCTTCCTCCAGCTCCATAGGCACGTCTGAGTCCCTTGTCATCCTTTCCGTGGTGTGCCGTTCAGTCTCAATAAGCACCGGTAACTGGTTCAGTCGGGATCTTTTGCCCCGGGTAAGTATGGATTCTTTTTTTTTTCTAACAGCTCTGGCTTTCTTTAACTATGGTTGTCAACCGTTCAGGAGAAACCCTTTTACTAGCAATATTTCCGTTACATAAATGCATTGACAATATATAAGTACTTCCAGACACAAGAACAATGAAATATTTTAACTTACTGGCAAGATATGACAGTAGTATTGTAACATAGCATTTTAAACATGTAAACATTAGTGTAGAATGCTTCCAATATCTGTATTTACAAAAAAAAGGTTACTCACAAACGGTTGCAACCTGCAGAGTAAAAATCAGAGGCATATTTAAAATTATTTAAATACACCTCTGAGCTTTAATTGTGGCCTCCACCTCCCCTATAGCCAAAACCTCTTTTCTCCAAATTGGTACTAAGAAATGTAAAGTGTACCAGAGCTGTTAAAATACAAAGAATAGATACCTACCCGGGGATTCCTCCAGCTCCATAGGCACGTCTGAGTCCCTCGTCGTCCTTTCCGTGGTGTGCCGTTCAGCCTCAATAAGCACCGGTAACTGGTTCAGTCGGGATCTTTTGCCCCGGGTAAGTATCGATTTTTTTTTCCTAACAGCTCTGGTTTTCTTTAACTATGGTTGTCAACCGTTTAGGAGAAACCTTTTACTAGCAATATATCCGTTACATAAATGCATTGACAATATATAAGTACTTCCAGACACACCAACAATGAACTATTTTAACTTACTGGCAAGATATGACAGTAGTATAGTAACATAGCATTTTTTTAACATGTAAACATTAGTGTAGAATGCTTCCAATATCTGCCAATATCTGTATTGACAAAAAAAAGGTTACTCACAAACGGTTGCAACCTGCAGAGTAATAATCAGGGGCATATTTAAAAAGATTTAAATACACCTCTGAGCTTTAATTGTGGCCTCCACCTCCCCTATAGCCAAAACCTCTTCTCTCCAAATTGGTACTAAGAAATGTAAAGTGTACCAGAGCTGTTAAAATACAAAGAATAGATACCTACCCGGGGCTTCCTCCAGCTCCATAGGCACGTCTGAGTCCCTCGCCGTCCTTTCCGCGGTCTGCCGTTCAGCCTCAATAAGCACCGGTAACTGGTTCAGTCGGGATCTTTTGCCCCGGGAAAGTATTGATTCTTTTTTTTTCTAACAGCTCTGGTTTTCTTTAACTATGGTTGTCAACCGTTCAGGAGAAACCCTTTTACTAGCAATATGTCCATTACATAAATGCATTGACAATACATAAGTACTTCCAGACACACCAACAATGAAATATTTTAACTTACTGGTAAGATATTACAGTAGTATAGTAACATAGCATTTTAAACATGTAAACATTAGTGTAGAATGCTTCCAATATTTGCCAATATCTGTATTTACAAAAAAAAGGTTACTCACAAACGGTTGCAACCTGCAGAGTAAAAATCAGAGGCATATTTAAAATTATTTAAATACACCTCTGAGCTTCAATTGTGGCCTCCACCTCCCCTATAGCCAAAACCTCTTCTCTCCAAATTGGTTCTAAGAAATGTAAAGTGTACCAGAGCTGTTAAAATACAAAGAATAGATACCTACCCAGGGCTTCCTCCAGCTCCATAGGCACGTCTGAGTCCCTCGACGTCCTTTCCGTGGTCTGCCGTTCAGCCTCAATAAGCACCGGTAACTGGTTCAGTCGGCATCTTTTGCCCCGGGTAAGAATTGATTCTTTTTTTTTTCTAACAGCTCTGGTTTTCTTTAACTATGGTTGTCAACCGTTCAGGAGAAACCCTTTTACTAGCAATATGTCCGTTACATAAATGCATTGACAATATATAAGTACTTCCAGACACACCAACAATGAAATATTTTAACTTACTGGTAAGATATGACAGTAGTATAGTAACATAGCATTTTAAACATGTAAACATTAGTGTAGAATGCTTCCAATATCTGCCAATATCTGTATTTACAAATAAAAGGTTACTCACAAACGGTTGCAACCTGCAGAGTAAAAATCAGAAGCATATTTAAAATTATTTAAATACACCTCTAAGCTTTAATTGTGGCCTCCACCTCCCCTATAGCCAACACCTCTTCTCTCCAAATTGGTACTAAGAAATGTAAAGTGTACCAGAGCTGTTAAAATACAAAGAATAGATACCTACCCGGGGATTCCTCCAGCTCCATAGGCACGTCTGAGTCCCTTGTCGTCCTTTCCGTGGTGTGCCGTTCAGCCTCAATAAGCACCGGTAACTGGTTCAGTCGGGATCTTTTGCCCCGGGTAAGTATTGATTCTTTTTTTTTTCTAACAGCTCTGGCTTTCTTTAACTATGGTTGTCAACCGTTCAGGAGAAACCCTTTTACTAGCAATATTTCCGTTACATAAATGCATTGACAATATATAAGTACTTCCAGACACACCAACAATGAAATATTTTAACTTACTGGCAAGATATGACAGTAGTATTGTAACATAGCATTTTAAACATGTGAACATTAGTGTAGAATTCTTCCAATATCTGCCAATATCTGTATTTACAAAAAAAAGGGTACTCACAAACGGTTGCAACCAGCAGAGTAAAAATCAGGGGCATATTTAAAATTATTTAAATACACCTCTGAGCTTTTATTGTGGCCTCCACCTCCCCTATAGCCAAAACCTCTTCTCTCCAAATTGGTACTAAGAAATGTAAAGTGTACCAGAGCTGTTAAAATACAAAGAATAGATACCTACCCGGGGATTCCTCCAGCTCCATAGGCACGTCTGAGTCCCTCGCCGTCCTTTCCGCGGTCTGCCGTTCAGCCTCAATAAGCACCGGTAACTGGTTCAGTCGGGATCTTTTGCCCCGGGTAAGTATCGATTCTTTTTTTTTTCTAACAGCTCTGGTTTTCTTTAACTATTGTGTTCAACCGTTCAGGAGAAACCCTTTTACTAGCAATATGTCCGTTACATAAATGCATTGACAATATATAAGTACTTCCAGACACAAGAACAATGAAATATTTTAACTTACTGGTAAGATATGACAGTAGTATAGTAACATAGCATTTTAAACATGTAAACATTAGTGTAGAATGCTTCCAATATTTGCCAATATCTGTATTTACAAAAAAAAGGTTACTCACAAACGGTTGCAACCTGCAGAGTAAAAATCAGGGGCATATTTAAAATTATTTAAATACACCTCTGAGCTTTAATTGTGGCCTCCACCTCCCCTATAGCCAAAACCTCTTCTCTCCAAATTGGTACTAAGAAATGTAAAGTGTACCAGAGCTGTTAAAATACAAAGAATAGATACCTACCCGGGACTTCCTCCAGCTCCATAGGCACGTCTGAGTCCCTCGCCGTCCTTTCCGCGGTCTGCCGTTCAGCCTCAATAAGCACCGGTAACTGGTTCAGTCGGGATCTTTTGCCCCGGGAAAGTATTGATTCTTTTTTTTTCTAACAGCTCTGGTTTTCTTTAACTATGGTTGTCAACCGTTCAGGAGAAACCCTTTTACTAGCAATATGTCCATTACATAAATGCATTGACAATACATAAGTACTTCCAGACACACCAACAATGAAATATTTTAACTTACTGGTAAGATATTACAGTAGTATAGTAACATAGCATTTTAAACATGTAAACATTAGTGTAGAATGCTTCCAATATTTGCCAATATCTGTATTTACAAAAAAAAGGTTACTCACAAACGGTTGCAACCTGCAGAGTAAAAATCAGGGGCATATTTAAAATTATTTAAATACACCTCTGAGCTTTAATTGTGGCCTCCACCTCCCCTATAGCCAAAACCTCTTCTCTCCAAATTGGTACTAAGAAATGTAAAGTGTACCAGAGCTGTTAAAATACAAAGAATAGATACCTACCCGGGGCTTCCTCCAGCTCCAAAGGCACGTCTGAGTCCCTCGTCGTCCTTTCCGTGGTGTGCCGTTCAGCCTCAATAAGCACCGGTAACTGGTTCAGTCGGGATCTTTTGCCCCGGGTAAGTATCGATTCTTTTTTTTTCTAACAGCTCTGATTTTCTTTAACTATGGTTGTCAACCGTTCAGGAGAAACCCTTTTACTAGCAATATATCCGTTACATAAATGCATTGACAATATATAAGTACTTCCAGACACACCAACAATGAACTATTTTAACTTACTGGCAAGATATGACAGTAGTATAGTAACATAGCATTTTAAACATGTAAACATTAGTGTAGAATGCTTCCAATATCTGCCAATATCTGTATTTATAAAAAAAGGTTACTCACCAACGGTTGCAACCTGCAGAGTAACAATCAGAGGCATATTTAAAATTATTTAAATACACCTCTGAGCTTCAATTGTGGCCTCCACCTCCCCTATAGCCAAAACCTCTTCTCTCCAAATTGGTTCTAAGAAATGTAAAGTGTACCAGAGCTGTTAAAATACAAAGAATAGATACCTACCCAGGGCTTCCTCCAGCTCCATAGGCACGTCTGAGTCCCTCGCCGTCCTTTCCGTGGTCTGCCGTTCAGCCTCAATAAGCACCGGTAACTGGTTCAGTCGGCATCTTTTGCCCCGGGTAAGAATTGATTCTTTTTTTTTTCTAACAGCTCTGGTTTTCTTTAACTATGGTTGTCAACCGTTCAGGAGAAACCCTTTTACTAGCAATATGTCCGTTACATAAATGCATTGACAATATATAAGTACTTCCAGACACACCAACAATGAAATATTTTAACTTACTGGTAAGATATGACAGTAGTATAGTAACATAGCATTTTAAACATGTAAACATTAGTGTAGAATGCTTCCAATATCTGCCAATATCTGTATTTACAAATAAAAGGTTACTCACAAACGGTTGCAACCTGCAGAGTAAAAATCAGAAGCATATTTAAAATTATTTAAATACACCTCTGAGCTTTAATTGTGGCCTCCACCTCCCCTATAGCCAACACCTCTTCTCTCCAAATTGGTACTAAGAAATGTAAAGTGTACCAGAGCTGTTAAAATACAAATAATAGATACCTACCCGGGGATTCCTCCAGCTCCATAGGCACGTCTGAGTCCCTTGTCAACCTTTCCGTGGTGTGCCGTTCAGCCTCAATAAGCACCGGTAACTGGTTCAGTCGGGATCTTTTGCCCCGGGTAAGTATTGATTCTTTTTTTTTTCTAACAGCTCTGGCTTTCTTTAACTATGGTTGTCAACCGTTCAGGAGAAACCCTTTTACTAGCAATATTTCCGTTACATAAATGCATTGACAATATATAAGTACTTCCAGACACACCAACAATGAAATATTTTAACTTACTGGCAAGATATGACAGTAGTATTGTAACATAGCATTTTAAACATGTGAACATTAGTGTAGAATTCTTCCAATATCTGCCAATATCTGTATTTACAAAAAAAAGGGTACTCACAAACGGTTGCAACCAGCAGAGTAAAAATCAGGGGCATATTTAAAATTATTTAAATACACCTCTGAGCTTTTATTGTGGCCTCCACCTCCCCTATAGCCAAAACCTCTTCTCTCCAAATTGGTACTAAGAAATGTAAAGTGTACCAGAGCTGTTAAAATACAAAGAATAGATACCTACCCGGGGATTCCTCCAGCTCCATAGGCACGTCTGAGTCCCTCGCCGTCCTTTCCGCGGTCTGCCGTTCAGCCTCAATAAGCACCGGTAACTGGTTCAGTCGGGATCTTTTGCCCCGGGTAAGTATTGATTCTTTTTTTTTTTTCTAACAGCTCTGGCTTTCTTTAACTATGGTTGTCAACCGTTCAGGAGAAACCCTTTTACTAGGAATATTTCCGTTACATAAATGCATTGACAATATATAAGTACTTCCAGACACACCAACAATAAAATATTTTTACTTAGTGGCAAGATATGACAGTAGTATTGTAACATAGCATTTTAAACATGTAAACATTAGTGTAGAATGCTTCCAATATCTGCCAATATCTATTTACAAAAAAAGGTTACTCACAAACGGTTGCAACCTGCAGAGTAAAAATCAGAGGCATATTTAAAATTATTTAAATACACCTCTGAGCTTCAATTGTGGCCTCCACCTCCCCTATAGCCAAAACCTCTTCTCTCCAAATTGGTACTAAGAAATGTAAAGTGTACCAGAGCTGTTAAAATACAAAGAATAGATACCTACCCGGGGCTTCCTCCAGCTCCATAGGCACGTCTGAGTCCCTCGTCGTCCTTTCCGTGGTGTGCCGTTCAGCCTCAATAAGCACCGGTAACTGGTTCAGTCGGGATCTTTTGCCCCGGGTAAGTATCGATTCTTTTTTTTTTCTAACAGCTCTGGTTTTCTTTAACTATTGTGTTCAACCGTTCAGGAGAAACCCTTTTACTAGCAATATGTCCGTTACATAAATGCATTGACAATATATAAGTACTTCCAGACACAAGAACAATGAAATATTTTAACTTACTGGTAAGATATGACAGTAGTATAGTAACATAGCATTTTAAACATGTAAACATTAGTGTAGAATGCTTCCAATATTTGCCAATATCTGTATTTACAAAAAAAAAGGTTACTCACAAACGGTTGCAACCTGCAGAGTAAAAATCAGGGGCATATTTAAAATTATTTAAATACACCTCTGAGCTTTAATTGTGGCCTCCACCTCCCCTATAGCCAAAACCTCTTCTCTCCAAATTGGTACTAAGAAATGTAAAGTGTACCAGAGCTGTTAAAATACAAAGAATAGATACCTACCCGGGACTTCCTCCAGCTCCATAGGCACGTCTGAGTCCCTCGCCGTCCTTTCCGCGGTCTACCGTTCAGCCTCAATAAGCACCGGTAACTGGTTCAGTCGGGATCTTTTACCCCGGGTAAGTATTGATTCTTTTTTTTTTTTCTAACAGCTCTGGCTTTCTTTAACTATGGTTGTCAACCGTTCAGGAGAAACCCTTTTACTAGCAATATTTCCATTACATAAATGCATTGACAATATATAAGTACTTCCAGACACAAGAACAATGAAATATTTTAACTTACTGGCAAGATATGACAGTAGTATTGTAACATAGCATTTTAAACATGTAAACATTAGTGTAGAATGCTTCCAATATCTGCCAATATCTATTTACAAAAAAAGGTTACTCACAAACGGTTGCAACCTGCAGAGTAAAAATCAGAGGCATATTTAAAATTATTTAAATACACCTCTGAGCTTCAATTGTGGCCTCCACCTCCCCTATAGCCAAAACCTCTTCTCTCCAAATTGGTACTAAGAAATGTAAAGTGTACCAGAGCTGTTAAAATACAAAGAATAGATACCTACCCGGGGCTTCCTCCAGCTCCATAGGCACGTCTGAGTCCCTCGTCGTCCTTTCCGTGGTGTGCCGTTCAGCCTCAATAAGCACCGGTAACTGGTTCAGTCGGGATCTTTTGCCCCGGGTAAGTATCGATTCTTTTTTTTTTCTAACAGCTCTGGTTTTCTTTAACTATTGTGTTCAACCGTTCAGGAGAAACCCTTTTACTAGCAATATGTCCGTTACATAAATGCATTGACAATATATAAGTACTTCCAGACACAAGAACAATGAAATATTTTAACTTACTGGTAAGATATGACAGTAGTATAGTAACATAGCATTTTAAACATGTAAACATTAGTGTAGAATGCTTCCAATATTTGCCAATATCTGTATTTACAAAAAAAAAGGTTACTCACAAACGGTTGCAACCTGCAGAGTAAAAATCAGGGGCATATTTAAAATTATTTAAATACACCTCTGAGCTTTAATTGTGGCCTCCACCTCCCCTATAGCCAAAACCTCTTCTCTCCAAATTGGTACTAAGAAATGTAAAGTGTACCAGAGCTGTTAAAATACAAAGAATAGATACCTACCCGGGACTTCCTCCAGCTCCATAGGCACGTCTGAGTCCCTCGCCGTCCTTTCCGCGGTCTACCGTTCAGCCTCAATAAGCACCGGTAACTGGTTCAGTCGGGATCTTTTACCCCGGGTAAGTATTGATTCTTTTTTTTTTTTCTAACAGCTCTGGCTTTCTTTAACTATGGTTGTCAACCGTTCAGGAGAAACCCTTTTACTAGCAATATTTCCATTACATAAATGCATTGACAATATATAAGTACTTCCAGACACAAGAACAATGAAATATTTTAACTTACTGGCAAGATATGACAGTAGTATTGTAACATAGCATTTTAAACATGTAAACATTAGTGTAGAATGCTTCCAATATCTGCCAATATCTGTATTGACAAAAAAAAGGGTACTCACAAACGGTTGCAACCAGCAGAGTAAAAATCAGGGGCATATTTAAAATTATTTAAATACACCTCTGAGCTTTTATTGTGGCCTCCACCTCCCCTATAGCCAAAACCTCTTCTCTCCAAATTGGTACTAAGAAATGTAAAGTGTACCAGAGCTGTTAAAATACAAAGAATAGATACCTACCCGGGGATTCCTCCAGCTCCATAGGCACGTCTGAGTCCCTCGCCGTCCTTTCCGCGGTCTACCGTTCAGCCTCAATAAGCACCGGTAACTGGTTCAGTCGGGATCTTTTACCCCGGGTAAGTATTGATTCTTTTTTTTTTTTCTAACAGCTCTGGCTTTCTTTAACTATGGTTGTCAACCGTTCAGGAGAAACACTTTTACTAGCAATATTTCCATTACATAAATGCATTGACAATATATAAGTACTTCCAGACACAAGAACAATGAAATATTTTAACTTACTGGCAAGATATGACAGTAGTATTGTAACATAGCATTTTAAACATGTAAACATTAGTGTAAAATGCTTCCAATATCTGCCAATATCTGTATTGACAAAAAAAAGGTTACTCACAAACGGTTGCAACCTGCAGAGTAATAATCAGGGGCATATTTAAAAAGATTCAAATACACCTCTGAGCTTTAATTGTGGCCTCCACCTCCCCTATAGCCAAAACCTCTTCTCTCCAAATTGGTACTAAGAAATGTAAAGTGTACCAAAGCTGTTAAAATACAAAGAATAGATACCTACCCGGGGCTTCCTCCAGCTCCATAGGCACGTCTGAGTCCCTCGTCGTCCTCTCGGTGGTGTGCCGTTCAGTCTCAATAAGCACCGGTAACTGGTTCAGTCGGGATCTTTTGCCCCGGGTAAGTATTGATTCTTTTTTTTTTCTAACAGCTCTGGCTTTCTTTAACTATGGTTGTCAACCGTTCAGGAGAAACCCTTTTACTAGCAATATTTCCGTTACATAAATGCATTGACAATATATAAGTACTTCCAGACACAAGAACAATGAAATATTTTAACTTACTGGCAAGATATGACAGTAGTATTGTAACATAGCATTTTAAACATGTAAACATTAGTGTAGAATGCTTCCAATATCTGCCAATATCTGTATTTACAAAAAAAAGGTTACTCACAAACGGTTGCAACCTGCAGAGTAAAAATCAGAGGCATATTTAAAATTATTTAAATACACCTCTGAGCTTTAATTGTGGCCTCCACCTCCCCTATAGCCAAAACCTCTTTTCTCCAAATTGGTACTAAGAAATGTAAAGTGTACCAGAGCTGTTAAAATACAAAGAATAGATACATACCCGGGGCCTCCTCCAGCTCCATAGGCACGTCTGAGTCCCTCGTCGTCCTTTCCGTGGTGTGCCGTTCAGCCTCAATAAGCACCGGTAACTGGTTCAGTCGGGATCTTTTGCCCCGGGTAAGTATCGATTTTTTTTTCTAACAGCTCTGGTTTTCTTTAACTATGGTTGTCAACCGTTTAGGAGAAACCTTTTACTAGCAATATATCCGTTACATAAATGCATTGACAATATATAAGTACTTCCAGACACACCAACAATGAACTATTTTAACTTACTGGCAAGATATGACAGTAGTATAGTAACATAGCATTTTTAACATGTAAACATTAGTGTAGAATGCTTCCAATATCTGCCAATATCTGTATTGACAAAAAAAAGGTTACTCACAAACGGTTGCAACCTGCAGAGTAATAATCAGGGGCATATTTAAAAAGATTTAAATACACCTCTGAGCTTTAATTGTGGCCTCCACCTCCCCTATAGCCAAAACCTCTTCTCTCCAAATTGGTACTAAGAAATGTAAAGTGTACCAGAGCTGTTAAAATACAAAGAATAGATACCTACCCGGGGCTTCCTCCAGCTCCATAGGCACGTCTGAGTCCCTCGCCGTCCTTTCCGCGGTCTGCCGTTCAGCCTCAATAAGCACCGGTAACTGGTTCAGTCGGGATCTTTTGCCCCGGGAAAGTATTGATTCTTTTTTTTTCTAACAGCTCTGGTTTTCTTTAACTATGGTTGTCAACCGTTCAGGAGAAACCCTTTTACTAGCAATATGTCCATTACATAAATGCATTGACAATACATAAGTACTTCCAGACACACCAACAATGAAATATTTTAACTTACTGGTAAGATATTACAGTAGCATAGTAACATAGCATTTTAAACATGTAAACATTAGTGTAGAATGCTTCCAATATTTGCCAATATCTGTATTTACAAAAAAAAGGTTACTCACAAACGGTTGCAACCTGCAGAGTAAAAATCAGGGGCATATTTAAAATTATTTAAATACACCTCTGAGCTTTAATTGTGGCCTCCACCTCCCCTATAGCCAAAACCTCTTCTCTCCAAATTGGTACTAAGAAATGTAAAGTGTACCAGAGCTGTTAAAATACAAAGAATAGATACCTACCCGGGGCTTCCTCCAGCTCCATAGGCACGTCTGAGTCCCTCGTCGTCCTTTCCGTGGTGTGCCGTTCAGCCTCAATAAGCACCGGTAACTGGTTCAGTCGGGATCTTTTGCCCCGGGTAAGTATCGATTCTTTTTTTTTCTAACAGCTCTGATTTTCTTTAACTATGGTTGTCAACCGTTCAGGAGAAACCCTTTTACTAGCAATATATCCGTTACATAAATGCATTGACAATATATAAGTACTTCCAGACACACCAACAATGAACTATTTTAACTTACTGGCAAGATATGACAGTAGTATAGTAACATAGCATTTTAAACATGTAAACATTAGTGTAGAATGCTTCCAATATCTGCCAATATCTGTATTTATAAAAAAAGGTTACTCACCAACGGTTGCAACCTGCAGAGTAAAAATCAGAGGCATATTTAAAATTATTTAAATACACCTCTGAGCTTCAATTGTGGCCTCCACCTCCCCTATAGCCAAAACCTCTTCTCTCCAAATTGGTTCTAAGAAATGTAAAGTGTACCAGAGCTGTTAAAATACAAAGAATAGATACCTACCCAGGGCTTCCTCCAGCTCCATAGGCACGTCTGAGTCCCTCGCCGTCCTTTCCGTGGTCTGCCGTTCAGCCTCAATAAGCACCGGTAACTGGTTCAGTCGGCATCTTTTGCCCCGGGTAAGAATTGATTCTTTTTTTTTTCTAACAGCTCTGGTTTTCTTTAACTATGGTTGTCAACCGTTCAGGAGAAACCCTTTTACTAGCAATATGTCCGTTACATAAATGCATTGACAATATATAAGTACTTCCAGACACACCAACAATGAAATATTTTAACTTACTGGTAAGATATGACAGTAGTATAGTAACATAGCATTTTAAACATGTAAACATTAGTGTAGAATGCTTCCAATATCTGCCAATATCTGTATTTACAAATAAAAGGTTACTCACAAACGGTTGCAACCTGCAGAGTAAAAATCAGAAGCATATTTAAAATTATTTAAATACACCTCTAAGCTTTAATTGTGGCCTCCACCTCCCCTATAGCCAACACCTCTTCTCTCCAAATTGGTACTAAGAAATGTAAAGTGTACCAGAGCTGTTAAAATACAAAGAATAGATACCTACCCGGGGATTCCTCCAGCTCCATAGGCACGTCTGAGTCCCTTGTCGTCCTTTCCGTGGTGTGCCGTTCAGCCTCAATAAGCACCGGTAACTGGTTCAGTCGGCATCTTTTGCCCCGGGTAAGAATTGATTCTTTTTTTTTTCTAACAGCTCTGGTTTTCTTTAACTATGGTTGTCAACCGTTCAGGAGAAACCCTTTTACTAGCAATATGTCCGTTACATAAATGCATTGACAATATATAAGTACTTCCAGACACACCAACAATGAAATATTTTAACTTACTGGTAAGATATGACAGTAGTATAGTAACATAGCATTTTAAACATGTAAACATTAGTGTAGAATGCTTCCAATATCTGCCAATATCTGTATTTACAAATAAAAGGTTACTCACAAACGGTTGCAACCTGCAGAGTAAAAATCAGAAGCATATTTAAAATTATTTAAATACACCTCTAAGCTTTAATTGTGGCCTCCACCTCCCCTATAGCCAACACCTCTTCTCTCCAAATTGGTACTAAGAAATGTAAAGTGTACCAGAGCTGTTAAAATACAAAGAATAGATACCTACCCGGGGATTCCTCCAGCTCCATAGGCACGTCTGAGTCCCTCGCCGTCCTTTCCGCGGTCTGCCGTTCAGCCTCAATAAGCACCGGTAACTGGTTCAGTCGGGATCTTTTGCCCCGGGTAAGTATTGATTCTTTTTTTTTTTTCTAACAGCTCTGGCTTTCTTTAACTATGGTTGTCAACCGTTCAGGAGAAACCCTTTTACTAGCAATATTTCCGTTACATAAATGCATTGACAATATATAAGTACTTCCAGACACACCAACAATAAAATATTTTTACTTAGTGGCAAGATATGACAGTAGTATAGTAACATAGCATTTTAAACATGTAAACATTAGTGTAGAATGCTTCCAATATCTGCCAATATCTATTTACAAAAAAAGGTTACTCACAAACGGTTGCAACCTGCAGAGTAAAAATCAGAGGCATATTTAAAATTATTTAAATACACCTCTGAGCTTCAATTGTGGCCTCCACCTCCCCTATAGCCAAAACCTCTTCTCTCCAAATTGGTACTAAGAAATGTAAAGTGTACCAGAGCTGTTAAAATACAAAGAATAGATACCTACCCGGGGCTTCCTCCAGCTCCATAGGCACATCTGAGTCCCTCGTCGTCCTTTCCGTGGTGTGCCGTTCAGCCTCAATAAGCACCGGTAACTGGTTCAGTCAGGATCTTTTGCCCCGGGTAAGTATCGATTCTTTTTTTTTTCTAACAGCTCTGGTTTTCTTTAACTATTGTGTTCAACCGTTCAGGAGAAACCCTTTTACTAGCAATATGTCCGTTACATAAATGCATTGACAATATATAAGTACTTCCAGACACAAGAACAATGAAATATTTTAACTTACTGGTAAGATATGACAGTAGTATAGTAACATAGCATTTTAAACATGTAAACATTAGTGTAGAATGCTTCCAATATTTGCCAATATCTGTATTTACAAAAAAAAAGGTTACTCACAAACGGTTGCAACCTGCAGAGTAAAAATCAGGGGCATATTTAAAATTATTTAAATACACCTCTGAGCTTTAATTGTGGCCTCCACCTCCCCTATAGCCAAAACCTCTTCTCTCCAAATTGGTACTAAGAAATGTAAAGTGTACCAGAGCTGTTAAAATACAAAGAATAGATACCTACCCGGGACTTCCTCCAGCTCCATAGGCACGTCTGAGTCCCTCGCCGTCCTTTCCGCGGTCTACCGTTCAGCCTCAATAAGCACCGGTAACTGGTTCAGTCGGGATCTTTTACCCCGGGTAAGTATTGATTCTTTTTTTTTTTTCTAACAGCTCTGGCTTTCTTTAACTATGGTTGTCAACCGTTCAGGAGAAACCCTTTTACTAGCAATATTTCCATTACATAAATGCATTGACAATATATAAGTACTTCCAGACACAAGAACAATGAAATATTTTAACTTACTGGCAAGATATGACAGTAGTATTGTAACATAGCATTTTAAACATGTAAACATTAGTGTAGAATGCTTCCAATATCTGCCAATATCTGTATTGACAAAAAAAAGGGTACTCACAAACGGTTGCAACCAGCAGAGTAAAAATCAGGGGCATATTTAAAATTATTTAAATACACCTCTGAGCTTTTATTGTGGCCTCCACCTCCCCTATAGCCAAAACCTCTTCTCTCTAAATTGGTACTAAGAAATGTAAAGTGTACCAGAGCTGTTAAAATACAAAGAATAGATACCTACCCGGGGATTCCTCCAGCTCCATAGGCACGTCTGAGTCCCTTGTCGTCCTTTCCGTGGTGTGCCGTTCAGCCTCAATAAGCACCGGTAACTGGTTCAGTCGGGATCTTTTGCCCCGGGTAAGTATTGATTCTTTTTTTTTTCTAACAGCTCTGGCTTTCTTTAACTATGGTTGTCAACCGTTCAGGAGAAACCCTTTTACTAGCAATATTTCCGTTACATAAATGCATTGACAATATATAAGTACTTCCAGACACACCAACAATGAAATATTTTAACTTACTGGCAAGATATGACAGTAGTATTGTAACATAGCATTTTAAACATGTAAACATTAGTGTAGAATTCTTCCAATATCTGCCAATATCTGTATTTACAAAAAAAAGGGTACTCACAAACGGTTGCAACCAGCAGAGTAAAAATCAGGGGCATATTTAAAATTATTTAAATACACCTCTGAGCTTTTATTGTGGCCTCCACCTCCCCTATAGCCAAAACCTCTTCTCTCCAAATTGGTACTAAGAAATGTAAAGTGTACCAGAGCTGTTAAAATACAAAGAATAGATACCTACCCGGGGATTCCTCCAGCTCCATAGGCACGTCTGAGTCCCTCGCCGTCCTTTCCGCGGTCTGCCGTTCAGCCTCAATAAGCACCGGTAACTGGTTCAGTCGGGATCTTTTGCCCCGGGTAAGTATTGATTCTTTTTTTTTTTTCTAACAGCTCTGGCTTTCTTTAACTATGGTTGTCAACCGTTCAGGAGAAACCCTTTTACTAGCAATATTTCCGTTACATAAATGCATTGACAATATATAAGTACTTCCAGACACACCAACAATAAAATATTTTTACTTAGTGGCAAGATATGACAGTAGTATAGTAACATAGCATTTTAAACATGTAAACATTAGTGTAGAATGCTTCCAATATCTGCCAATATCTATTTACAAAAAAAGGTTACTCACAAACGGTTGCAACCTGCAGAGTAAAAATCAGAGGCATATTTAAAATTATTTAAATACACCTCTGAGCTTCAATTGTGGCCTCCACCTCCCCTATAGCCAAAACCTCTTCTCTCCAAATTGGTACTAAGAAATGTAAAGTGTACCAGAGCTGTTAAAATACAAAGAATAGATACCTACCCGGGGCTTCCTCCAGCTCCATAGGCACGTCTGAGTCCCTCGTCGTCCTTTCCGTGGTGTGCCGTTCAGCCTCAATAAGCACCGGTAACTGGTTCAGTCAGGATCTTTTGCCCCGGGTAAGTATCGATTCTTTTTTTTTTCTAACAGCTCTGGTTTTCTTTAACTCTTGTGTTCAACCGTTCAGGAGAAACCCTTTTACTAGCAATATGTCCGTTACATAAATGCATTGACAATATATAAGTACTTCCAGACACAAGAACAATGAAATATTTTAACTTACTGGTAAGATATGACAGTAGTATAGTAACATAGCATTTTAAACATGTAAACATTAGTGTAGAATGCTTCCAATATTTGCCAATATCTGTATTTACAAAAAAAAAGGTTACTCACAAACGGTTGCAACCTGCAGAGTAAAAATCAGGGGCATATTTAAAATTATTTAAATACACCTCTGAGCTTTAATTGTGGCCTCCACCTCCCCTATAGCCAAAACCTCTTCTCTCCAAATTGGTACTAAGAAATGTAAAGTGTACCAGAGCTGTTAAAATACAAAGAATAGATACCTACCCGGGACTTCCTCCAGCTCCATAGGCACGTCTGAGTCCCTTGTCGTCCTTTCCGTGGTGTGTCGTTCAGTCTCAATAAGCACCGGTAACTGGTTCAGTCGGGATCTTTTACCCCGGGTAAGTATTGATTCTTTTTTTTTTTTCTAACAGCTCTGGCTTTCTTTAACTATGGTTGTCAACCGTTCAGGAGAAACCCTTTTACTAGCAATATTTCCATTACATAAATGCATTGACAATATATAAGTACTTCCAGACACAAGAACAATGAAATATTTTAACTTACTGGCAAGATATGACAGTAGTATTGTAACATAGCATTTTAAACATGTAAACATTAGTGTAGAATGCTTCCAATATCTGCCAATATCTGTATTGACAAAAAAAAGGGTACTCACAAACGGTTGCAACCAGCAGAGTAAAAATCAGGGGCATATTTAAAATTATTTAAATACACCTCTGAGCTTTTATTGTGGCCTCCACCTCCCCTATAGCCAAAACCTCTTCTCTCTAAATTGGTACTAAGAAATGTAAAGTGTACCAGAGCTGTTAAAATACAAAGAATAGATACCTACCCGGGGATTCCTCCAGCTCCATAGGCACGTCTGAGTCCCTCGCCGTCCTTTCCGCGGTCTGCCGTTCAGCCTCAATAAGCACCGGTAACTGGTTCAGTCGGGATCTTTTGCCCCGGGTAAGTATTGATTCTTTTTTTTTTTCTAACAGCTCTGGCTTTCTTTAACTATGGTTGTCAACCGTTCAGGAGAAACCCTTTTACTAGCAATATTTCCGTTACATAAATGCATTGACAATATATAAGTACTTCCAGACACACCAACAATAAAATATTTTTACTTAGTGGCAAGATATGACAGTAGTATAGTAACATATCATTTTTAACATGTAAACATTAGTGTAGAATGCTTCCAATATCTGCCAATATCTATTTACAAAAAAAGGTTACTCACAAACGGTTGCAACCAGCAGAGTAAAAATCAGGGGCATATTTAAAATTATTTAAATACACCTCTGAGCTTTAATTGTGGCCTCCACCTCCCCTATAGCCAAAACCTCTTCTCTCCAAATTGGTACTAAGAAATGTAAAGTGTACCAGAGCTGTTAAAATACAAAGAATAGATACCTACCCGGGGATTCCTCCAGCTCCATAGGCACGTCTGAGTCCCTCGCCGTCCTTTCCGCGGTCTGCCGTTCAGCCTCAATAAGCACCGGTAACTGGTTCAGTCGGGATCTTTTGCCCCGGGTAAGTATTGATTCTTTTTTTTTTCTAACAGCTCTGGCTTTCTTTAACTATGGTTGTCAACCGTTCAGGAGAAACCCTTTTACTAGCAATATTTCCGTTACATAAATGCATTAACAATATATAAGTACTTCCAGGCACACCAACAATAAAATATTTTTACTTAGTGGCAAGATATGACAGTAGTATAGTAACATAGCATTTTAAACATGTAAACATTAGTGTAAAATGCTTCCAATATCTGCCAATATCTGTATTGACAAAAAAAAGGTTACTCACAAACGGTTGCAACCTGCAGAGTAATAATCAGGGGCATATTTAAAAAGATTTAAATACACCTCTGAGCTTTAATTGTGGCCTCCACCTCCCCTATAGCCAAAACCTCTTCTCTCCAAATTGGTACTAAGAAATGTAAAGTGTACCAAAGCTGTTAAAATACAAAGAATAGATACCTACCCGGGGCTTCCTCCAGCTCCATAGACACGTCTGAGTCCCTCGTCGTCCTCTCGGTGGTGTGCCGTTCAGTCTCAATAAGCACCGGTAACTGGTTCAGTCGGGATCTTTTGCCCCGGGTAAGTATTGATTCTTTTTTTTTTTCTAACAGCTCTGGCTTTCTTTAACTATGGTTGTCAACCGTTCAGGAGAAACCCTTTTACTAGCAATATTTCCGTTACATAAATGCATTGACAATATATAAGTACTTCCAGACACAAGAACAATGAAATATTTTAACTTACTGGCAAGATATGACAGTAGTATTGTAACATAGCATTTTAAACATGTCAACATTAGTGTAGAATGCTTCCAATATCTGCCAATATCTGTATTTACAAAAAAAAGGTTACTCACAAACGGTTGCAACCTGCAGAGTAAAAATCAGAGGCATATTTAAAATTATTTAAATACACCTCTGAGCTTTAATTGTGGCCTCCACCTCCCCTATAGCCAAAACCTCTTTTCTCCAAATTGGTACTAAGAAATGTAAAGTGTACCAGAGCTGTTAAAATACAAAGAATAGATACATACCCGGGGCCTCCTCCAGCTCCATAGGCACGTCTGAGTCCCTCGTCGTCCTTTCCGTGGTGTGCCGTTCAGCCTCAATAAGCACCGGTAACTGGTTCAGTCGGGATCTTTTGCCCCGGGTAAGTATCGATTTTTTTTTCTAACAGCTCTGGTTTTCTTTAACTATGGTTGTCAACCGTTTAGGAGAAACCTTTTACTAGCAATATATCCGTTACATAAATGCATTGACAATATATAAGTACTTCCAGACACACCAACAATGAACTATTTTAACTTACTGGCAAGATATGACAGTAGTATAGTAACATAGCATTTTTAACATGTAAACATTAGTGTAGAATGCTTCCAATATCTGCCAATATCTGTATTGACAAAAAAAAGGTTACTCACAAACGGTTGCAACCTGCAGAGTAATAATCAGGGGCATATTTAAAAAGATTTAAATACACCTCTGAGCTTTAATTGTGGCCTCCACCTCCCCTATAGCCAAAACCTCTTCTCTCCAAATTGGTACTAAGAAATGTAAAGTGTACCAGAGCTGTTAAAATACAAAGAATAGATACCTACCCGGGGCTTCCTCCAGCTCCATAGGCACGTCTGAGTCCCTCGCCGTCCTTTCCGCGGTCTGCCGTTCAGCCTCAATAAGCACCGGTAACTGGTTCAGTCGGGATCTTTTGCCCCGGGAAAGTATTGATTCTTTTTTTTTCTAACAGCTCTGGTTTTCTTTAACTATGGTTGTCAACCGTTCAGGAGAAACCCTTTTACTAGCAATATGTCCATTACATAAATGCATTGACAATACATAAGTACTTCCAGACACACCAACAATGAAATATTTTAACTTACTGGTAAGATATTACAGTAGTATTGTAACATAGCATTTTAAACATGTAAACATTAGTGTAGAATGCTTCCAATATTTGCCAATATCTGTATTTACAAAAAAAGGTTACTCACAAACGGTTGCAACCTGCAGAGTAAAAATCAGGGGCATATTTAAAATTATTTAAATACACCTCTGAGCTTTAATTGTGGCCTCCACCTCCCCTATAGCCAAAACCTCTTCTCTCCAAATTGGTACTAAGAAATGTAAATTGTACCAGAGCTGTTAAAATACAAAGAATAGATACCTACCCGGGGCTTCCTCCAGCTCCATAGGCACGTCTGAGTCCCTCGTCGTCCTTTCCGTGGTGTGCCGTTCAGCCTCAATAAGCACCGGTAACTGGTTCAGTCGGGATCTTTTGCCCCGGGTAAGTATCGATTCTTTTTTTTTTCTAACAGCTCTGATTTTCTTTAACTATGGTTGTCAACCGTTCAGGAGAAACCCTTTTACTAGCAATATATCCGTTACATAAATGCATTGACAATATATAAGTACTTCCAGACACACCAACAATGAACTATTTTAACTTACTGGCAAGATATGACAGTAGTATAGTAACATAGCATTTTAAACATGTAAACATTAGTGTAGAATGCTTCCAATATCTGCCAATATCTGTATTTATAAAAAAAGGTTACTCACCAACGGTTGCAACCTGCAGAGTAAAAATCAGAGGCATATTTAAAATTATTTAAATACACCTCTGAGCTTCAATTGTGAACTCCACCTCCCCTATAGCCAAAACCTCTTCTCTCCAAATTGGTTCTAAGAAATGTAAAGTGTACCAGAGCTGTTAAAATACAAAGAATAGATACCTACCCAGGGCTTCCTCCAGCTCCATAGGCACGTCTGAGTCCCTCGCCGTCCTTTCCGTGGTCTGCCGTTCAGCCTCAATAAGCACCGGTAACTGGTTCAGTCGGCATCTTTTGCCCCGGGTAAGAATTGATTCTTTTTTTTTTCTAACAGCTCTGGTTTTCTTTAACTATGGTTGTCAACCGTTCAGGAGAAACCCTTTTACTAGCAATATGTCCGTTACATAAATGCATTGACAATATATAAGTACTTCCAGACACACCAACAATGAAATATTTTAACTTACTGGTAAGATATGACAGTAGTATAGTAACATAGCATTTTAAACATGTAAACATTAGTGTAGAATGCTTCCAATATCTGCCAATATCTGTATTTACAAATAAAAGGTTACTCACAAACGGTTGCAACCTGCAGAGTAAAAATCAGAAGCATATTTAAAATTATTTAAATACACCTCTAAGCTTTTATTGTGGCCTCCACCTCCCCTATAGCCAACACCTCTTCTCTCCAAATTGGTACTAAGAAATGTAAAGTGTACCAGAGCTGTTAAAATACAAAGAATAGATACCTACCCGGGGATTCCTCCAGCTCCATGGGCACGTCTGAGTCCCTCGCCGTCCTTTCCGCGGTCTGCCGTTCAGCCTCAATAAGCACCGGTAACTGGTTCAGTCGGGATCTTTTGCCCCGGGTAAGTATTGATTCTTTTTTTTTTTCTAACAGCTCTGGCTTTCTTTAACTATGGTTGTCAACCGTTCAGGAGAAACCCTTTTACTAGCAATATTTCCGTTACATAAATGCATTGACAATATATAAGTACTTCCAGACACACCAACAATAAAATATTTTTACTTAGTGGCAAGATATGACAGTAGTATAGTAACATAGCATTTTAAACATGTAAACATTAGTGTAGAATGCTTCCAATATCTGCCAATATCTATTTACAAAAAAAGGTTACTCACAAACGGTTGCAACCAGCAGAGTAAAAATCAGGGGCATATTTAAAATTATTTAAATACACCTCTGAGCTTTTATTGTGGCCTCCACCTCCCCTATAGCCAAAACCTCTTCTCTTCAAATTGGTACTAAGAAATGTAAAGTGTACCAGAGCTGTTAAAATACAAAGAATAGATACCTACCCGGGGATTCCTCCAGCTCCATAGGCACGTCTGAGTCCCTCGTCGTCCTTTCCGCGGTCTGCCGTTCAGCCTCAATAAGCACCGGTAACTGGTTCAGTCGGGATCTTTTGCCCCGGGTAAGTATTGATTCTTTTTTTTTTCTAACAGCTCTGGCTTTCTTTAACTATGGTTGTCAACCGTTCAGGAGAAACCCTTTTACTAGCAATATTTCCGTTACATAAATGCATTGACAATATATAAGTACTTCCAGACACACCAACAATAAAATATTTTTACTTAGTGGCAAGATATGACAGTAGTATAGTAACATAGCATTTTAAACATGTAAACATTAGTGTAAAATGCTTCCAATATCTGCCAATATCTGTATTGACAAAAAAAAGGTTACTCACAAACGGTTGCAACCTGCAGAGTAATAATCAGGGGCATATTTAAAAAGATTTAAATACACCTCTGAGCTTTAATTGTGGCCTCCACCTCCCCTATAGCCAAAACCTCTTCTCTCCAAATTGGTACTAAGAAATGTAAAGTGTACCAGAGCTGTTAAAATACAAAGAATAGATACCTACCCGGGGCTTCCTCCAGCTCCATAGGCACGTCTGAGTCCCTCGTCGTCCTTTCGGTGGTGTGCCGTTCAGTCTCAATAAGCACCGGTAACTGGTTCAGTCGGGATCTTTTGCCCCGGGTAAGTATTGATTCTTTTTTTTTCTAACAGCTCTGGCTTTCTTTAACTATGGTTGTCAACCGTTCAGGAGAAACCCTTTTACTAGCAATATTTCCGTTACATAAATGCATTGACAATATATAAGTACTTCCAGACACAAGAACAATGAAATATTTTAACTTACTGGCAAGATATGACAGTAGTATTGTAACATAGCATTTTAAACATGTAAACATTAGTGTAGAATGCTTCCTATATCTGTCAATATCTGTATTTACAAAAAAAAGGTTACTCACAAACGGTTGCAACCTGCAGAGTAAAAATCAGAGGCATATTTAAAATTATTTAAATACACCTCTGAGCTTTAATTGTGGCCTCCACCTCCCCTATAGCCAAAACCTCTTTTCTCCAAATTGGTACTAAGAAATGTAAAGTGTACCAGAGCTGTTAAAATACAAAGAATAGATACATACCCGGGGCCTCCTCCAGCTCCATAGGCACGTCTGAGTCCCTCGTCGTCCTTTCCGTGGTGTGCCGTTCAGCCTCAATAAGCACCGGTAACTGGTTCAGTCGGGATCTTTTGCCCCGGGTAAGTATCGATTTTTTTTTCTAACAGCTCTGGTTTTCTTTAACTATGGTTGTCAACCGTTTAGGAGAAACCCTTTTACTAGCAATATATCCGTTACATAAATGCATTGACAATATATAAGTACTTCCAGACACACCAACAATGAACTATTTTAACTTACTGGCAAGATATGACAGTAGTATAGTAACATAGCATTTTTAACATGTAAACATTAGTGTAGAATGCTTCCAATATCTGCCAATATCTGTATTGACAAAAAAAAGGTTACTCACAAACGGTTGCAACCTGCAGAGTAATAATCAGGGGCATATTTAAAAAGATTTAAATACACCTCTGAGCTTTAATTGTGGCCTCCACCTCCCCTATAGCCAAAACCTCTTCTCTCCAAATTGGTACTAAGAAATGTAAAGTGTACCAGAGCTGTTAAAATACAAAGAATAGATACCTACCCGGGGCTTCCTCCAGCTCCATAGGCACGTCTGAGTCCCTCGCCGTCCTTTCCGCGGTCTGCCGTTCAGCCTCAATAAGCACCGGTAACTGGTTCAGTCGGGATCTTTTGCCCCGGGAAAGTATTGATTCTTTTTTTTTCTAACAGCTCTGGTTTTCTTTAACTATGGTTGTCAACCGTTCAGGAGAAACCCTTTTACTAGCAATATGTCCATTACATAAATGCATTGACAATACATAAGTACTTCCAGACACACCAACAATGAACTATTTTAACGTACTGGTAAGATATGACAGTAGTATAGTAACATAGCATTTTAAACATGTAAACATTAGTGTAGAATGCTTCCAATATCTGCCAATATCTGTATTTATAAAAAAAGGTTACTCACCAACGGTTGCAACCTGCAGAGTAAAAATCAGAGGCATATTTAAAATTATTTAAATACACCTCTGAGCTTCAATTGTGGCCTCCACCTCCCCTATAGCCAAAACCTCTTCTCTCCAAATTGGTTCTAAGAAATGTAAAGTGTACCAGAGCTGTTAAAATACAAAGAATAGATACCTACCCAGGGCTTCCTCCAGCTCCATAGGCACGTCTGAGTCCCTCGCCGTCCTTTCCGTGGTCTGCCGTTCAGCCTCAATAAGCACCGGTAACTGGTTCAGTCGGCATCTTTTGCCCCGGGTAAGAATTGATTCTTTTTTTTTTCTAACAGCTCTGGTTTTCTTTAACTATGGTTGTCAACCGTTCAGGAGAAACCCTTTTACTAGCAATATGTCCGTTACATAAATGCATTGACAATATATAAGTACTTCCAGACACACCAACAATGAAATATTTTAACTTACTGGTAAGATATGACAGTAGTATAGTAACATAGCATTTTAAACATGTAAACATTAGTGTAGAATGCTTCCAATATCTGCCAATATCTGTATTTACAAATAAAAGGTTACTCACAAACGGTTGCAACCTGCAGAGTAAAAATCAGAAGCATATTTAAAATTATTTAAATACACCTCTAAGCTTTAATTGTGGCCTCCACCTCCCCTATAGCCAACACCTCTTCTCTCCAAATTGGTACTAAGAAATGTAAAGTGTACCAGAGCTGTTAAAATACAAAGAATAGATACCTACCCGGGGATTCCTCCAGCTCCATAGGCACGTCTGAGTCCCTCGTCGTCCTTTCCGTGGTGTGCCGTTCAGCCTCAATAAGCACCGGTAACTGGTTCAGTCGGGATCTTTTGCCCCGGGTAAGTATTGATTCTTTTTTTTTTCTAACAGCTCTGGCTTTCTTTAACTATGGTTGTCAACCGTTCAGGAGAAACCCTTTTACTAGCAATATTTCCGTTACATAAATGCATTGACAATATATAAGTACTTCCAGACACACCAACAATGAAATATTTTAACTTACTGGCAAGATATGACAGTAGTATAGTAACATAGCATTTTAAACATGTAAACATTAGTGTAGAATGCTTCCAATATCTGCCAATATCTGTATTTACAAAAAAAAGGTTACTCACAAACGGTTGCAACCTGCAGAGTAAAAATCAGAGGCATATTTAAAATTATTTAAATACACCTCTGAGCTTTAATTGTGGCCTCCACCTCCCCTATAGCCAAAACCTCTTCTCTCCAAATTGGTACTAAGAAATGTAAAGTGTACCAGAGCTGTTAAAATACAAAGAATAGATACCTACCCGGGGCCTCCTCCAGCTCCATAGGCACGTCTGAGTCCCTCGTCGTCCTTTCCGTGGTGTGCCGTTCAGCCTCAATAAGCACCGGTAACTGGTTCAGTCGGGATCTTTTGCCCCGGGTAAGTATCGATTTTGTTTTTCTAACAGCTCTGGTTTTCTTTAACTATGGTTGTCAACCGTTCAGGAGAAACCCTTTTACTAGCAATATTTCCGTTACATAAATGCATTGACAATATATAAGTACTTCCAGACACACCAACAATGAACTATTTTAACTTACTGGCAAGATATGACAGTAGTATAGTAACATAGCATTTTTAACATGTAAACATTAGTGTAAAATGCTTCCAATATCTGCCAATATCTGTATTGACAAAAAAAGGTTACTCACAAACGGTTGCAACTTGCAGAGTAATAATCAGGGGCATATTTAAAAAGATTTAAATACACCTCTGAGCTTTAATTGTGGCCTCCACCTCCCCTATAGCCAAAACCTCTTCTCTCCAAATTGGTACTAAGAAATGTAAAGTGTACCAGAGCTGTTAAAATACAAAGAATAGATACCTACCCGGGGCTTCCTCCAGCTCCATAGGCACGTCTGAGTCCCTCGTCATCCTTTCCGTGGTGTGCCGTTCAGCCTCAATAAGCACCGGTAACTGGTTCAGTCGGGATATTTTGCCCCGGGTAAGTATCGATTTTTTTTTTCTAACAGCTCTGGTTTTCTTTAACTATGGTTGTCAACCGTTCAGGAGAAACCCTTTTACTAGCAATATATCCGTTACATAAATGCATTGACAATATATAAGTACTTCCAGACACACCAACAATGAACTATTTTAACTTACTGGCAAGATATGACAGTAGTATAGTAACATAGCATTTTAAACATGTAAACATTAGTGTAGAATGCTTCTAATATCTGCCAATAACTGTATTGACAAAAAAAGGTTACTCACAAACGGTTGCAACTTGCAGAGTAATAATCAGGGGCATATTTAAAAAGATTTAAATACACCTCTGAGCTTTAATTGTGGCCTCCACCTCCCCTATAGCCAAAACCTCTTCTCTCCAAATTGGTACTAAGAAATGTAAAATGTACCAGAGCTGTTAAAATACAAAGAATAGATACCTACCCGGGGCTTCCTCCAGCTCCATAGGCACGTCTGAGTCCCTCGTCGTCCTTTCCGTGGTGTGCCGTTCAGCCTCAATAAGCACCGGTAACTGGTTCAGTCGGGATCTTTTGCCCCGGGTAAGTATCGATTCTTTTTTTTTTCTAACAGCTCTGGTTTTCTTTAACTATGGTTGTCAACCGTTCAGGAGAAACCCTTTTACTAGCAATATGTCCGTTACATAAATGCATTGACAATATATAAGTACTTCCAGACACAAGAACAATGAAATATTTTAACTTACTGGTAAGATATGACAGTAGTATAGTAACATAGCATTTTAAACATGTAAACATTAGTGTAGAATGCTTCCAATATTTGCCAATATCTGTATTTACAAAAAAAAGGTTACTCACAAACGGTTGCAACCTGCAGAGTAAAAATCAGGGGCATATTTAAAATTATTTAAATACACCTATGAGCTTTAATTGTGGCCTCCACCTCCCCTATAGCCAAAACCTCTTCTCTCCAAATTGGTACTAAGAAATGTAAAGTGTACCAGAGCTGTTAAAATACAAAGAATAGATACCTACCCGGGACTTCCTCCAGCTCCATAGGCACGTCTGAGTCCCTCGCCGTCCTTTCCGCGGTCTGCCGTTCAGCCTCAATAAGCACCGGTAACTGGTTCAGTCGGGATCTTTTACCCCGGGTAAGTATTGATTCTTTTTTTTTTTTCTAACAGCTCTGGCTTTCTTTAACTATGGTTGTCAACCGTTCAGGAGAAACCCTTTTACTAGCAATATTTCCGTTACATAAATGCATTGACAATATATAAGTACTTCCAGACACACCAACAATGAAATATTTTAACTTACTGGCAAGATATGACAGTAGTATAGTAACATAGCATTTTAAACATGTAAACATTAGTGTAGAATGCTTCCAATATCTGCCAATATCTGTATTTACAAAAAAAAGGTTACTCACAAACGGTTGCAACCTGCAGAGTATAAATCAGAGGCATATTTAAAATTATTTAAATACACCTCTGAGCTTTAATTGTGGCCTCCACCTCCCCTATAGCCAAATCCTCTTCTCTCCAAATTGGTACTAAGAAATGTAAAGTGTACCAGAGCTGTTAAAATACAAAGAATAGATACCTACCCGGGGCCTCCTCCAGCTCCATATGCACATCTGAGTCCTTCGCCGTCCTTTCCGTGGTCTGCCGTTCAGCCTCAATAAGCACCGGTAACTGGTTCAGTCGGGATCTTTTGCCCCGGGAAAGTATTGATTCTTTTTTTTCCTAACAGCTCTGGTTTTCTTTAACTATGGTTGTCAACCGTTCAGGAGAAACCCTTTTACTAGCAATATGTCCATTACATAAATGCATTGACAATACATAAGTACTTTCAGACACACCAACAATGAAATATTTTAACTTACTGGTAAGATATGACAGTAGTATAGTAACATAGCATTTTAAACATGTAAACATTAGTGTAGAATGCTTCCAATATTTGCCAATATCTGTATTTACAAAAAAAAGGTTACTCACAAACGGTTGCAACCTGCAGAGTAAAAATCAGGGGCATATTTAAAATTATTTAAATACACCTCTGAGCTTTAATTGTGGCCTCCACCTCCCCTATAGCCAAAACCTCTTCTCTCCAAATTGGTACTAAGAAATGTAAAGTGTACCAGAGCTGTTAAAATACAAAGAATAGATACCTACCCGGGGCTTCCTCCAGCTCCATAGGCACGTCTGAGTCCCTCGTCGTCCTTTCCGTGGTGTGCCGTTCAGCCTCAATAAGCACCGGTAACTGGTTCAGTCGGGATCTTTTGCCCCGGGTAAGTATCGATTCTTTTTTTTTTCTAACAGCTCTGATTTTCTTTAACTATGGTTGTCAACCGTTCAGGAGAAACCCTTTTACTAGCAATATATCCGTTACATAAATGCATTGACAATATATAAGTACTTCCAGACACACCAACAATGAACTATTTTAACTTACTGGCAAGATATGACAGTAGTATAGTAACATAGCATTTTAAACATGTAAACATTAGTGTAGAATGCTTCCAATATCTGCCAATATCTGTATTTATAAAAAAAGGTTACTCACCAACGGTTGCAACCTGCAGAGTAAAAATCAGAGGCATATTTAAAATTATTTAAATACACCTCTGAGCTTCAATTGTGGCCTCCACCTCCCCTATAGCCAAAACCTCTTCTCTCCAAATTGGTACTAAGAAATGTAAAGTGTACCAGAGCTGTTAAAATACAAAGAATAGATACCTACCCGGGGCCTCCTCCAGCTCCATAGGCACGTCTGAGTCCCTCGTCGTCCTTTCCGTGGTGTGCCGTTCAGCCTTAATAAGCACCGGTAACTGGTTCAGTCGGGATCTTTTGCCCCGGGTAAGTATCGATTTTTTTTTTCTAACAGCTCTGGTTTTCTTTAACTATGGTTGTCAACCGTTCAGGAGAAACCCTTTTACTAGCAATATGTCCGTTACATAAATGCATTGACAATATATAAGTATTCCAGACACACCAACAATGAAATATTTTAACTTACTGGCAAGATATGACAGTAGTATTGTAACATAGCATTTTAAACATGTAAACATTAGTGTAGAATGCATCCAATATCTGCCAATATCTGTATTTACTAAAAAAAGGTTACTCACAAACGGTTGCAACCTGCAGAGTAAAAATCAGAGGCATATTTCAAATTATTTAAATACACCTCTAAGCTTTAATTGTGGCCTCCACCTCCCCTATAGCCAACACCTCTTCTCTCCAAATTGGTACTAAGAAATGTAAAGTGTACCAGAGCTGTTAAAATACAAAGAACAGATACCTACCCGGGGATTCCTCCAGCTCCATAGGCACGTCTGAGTCCCTCGTCGTCCTTTCCGTGGTGTGCCATTCAGCCTCAATAAGCACCGGTAACTGGTTCAGTCGGGATCTTTTGCCCCGGGTAAGTATTGATTCTTTTTTTTTTCTAACAGCTCTGGCTTTCTTTAACTATGGTTGTCAACCGTTCAGGAGAAATCCTTTTACTAGCAATATTTCCGTTACATAAATGCATTGACAATATATAAGTACTTCCAGACACACCAACAATGAAATATTTTAACTTACTGGCAAGATATGACAGTAGTATAGTAACATAGCATTTTAAACATGTAAACATTAGTGTAGAATGCTTCCAATATCTGCCAATATCTGTATTTACAAAAAAAAGGTTACTCACAAACGGTTGCAACCTGCAGAGTAAAAATCAGAGGCATATTTAAAATTATTTAAATACACCTCTGAGCTTTAATTGTGGCCTTCACCTCCCCTATAGCCAAAACCCCTTCTCTCCAAATTGGTACTAAGAAATGTAAAGTGTACCAGAGCTGTTAAAATACAAAGAATAGATACATACCCGGGGCCTCCTCCAGCTCCATAGGCACGTCTGAGTCCCTCGTCGTCCTTTCCGTGGTGTGCCGTTCAGCCTCAATAAGCACCGGTAACTGGTTCAGTCGGGATATTTTGCCCCGGGTAAGTATCGATTTTTTTTTAACAGCTCTGGTTTTCTTTAACTATGGTTGTCAACCGTTCAGGAGAAACCCTTTTACTAGCAATATGTCCATTACATAAATGCATTGACAATATATAAGTACTTCCAGACACACCAACAATGAAATATTTTAACTTACTGGTAAGATATGACAGTAGTATAGTAACATAGCATTTTAAACATGTAAACATTAGTGAAGAATGCTTCCAATATTTGCCAATATCTGTATTTACAAAAAAAAAGGTTACTCACAAACGGTTGCAACCTGCAGAGTAAAAATCAGGGGCATATTTAAAATTATTTAAATACACCTCTGAGCTTTAATTGTGGCCTCCACCTCCCCTATAGCCAAAACCTCTTCTCTCCAAATTGGTACTAAGAAATGTAAAGTGTACCAGAGCTGTTAAAATCCAAAGAATAGATACCTACCCGGGGATTCCTCCAGCTCCATAGGCACATCTGAGTCCCTCGCCGTCCTTTCCGCGGTCTGTCGTTCAGCCTCAATAAGCACCGGTAACTGGTTCAGTCGGGATCTTTTGCCCCGGGTAAGTATTGATTCTTTTTTTTTTCTAACAGCTCTGGCTTTCTTTAACTATGGTTGTCAACCGTTCAGGAGAAACCCTTTTACTAGCAATATTTCCGTTACATAAATGCATTGACAATATATAAGTACTTCCAGACACACCAACAATGAAATATTTTAACTTACTGACAAGATATGACAGTAGTATAGTAACATAGCATTTTAAACATGTAAACATTAGTGTAGAATGCTTCCAATATTTGCCAATATCTGTATTGACAAAAAAAAGGTTACTCACAAACGGTTGCAACCTGCAGAGTAATAATCAGGGGCATATTTAAAAAGATTTAAATACACCTCTGAGCTTTAATTGTGGCCTCCACCTCCCCTATAGCCAAAACCTCTTCTCTCCAAATTGGTACTAAGAAATGTAAAGTGTACCAGAGCTGTTAAAATACAAAGAATAGATACCTACCCGGGGCTTCCTACAGCTCCATAGGCACGTCTGAGTCCCTCGCCGTCCTTTCCGCGGTCTGCCGTTCAGCCTCAATAAGCACCGGTAACTGGTTCAGTCGGGATCTTTTGCCCCGGGAAAGTATTGATTCTTTTTTTTTCTAACAGCTCTGGTTTTCTTTAACTATGGTTGTCAACCGTTCAGGAGAAACCCTTTTACTAGCAATATGTCCAATACATAAATGCATTGACAATATATAAGTACTTCCAGACACACCAACAATGAAATATTTTAACTTACTGGTAAGATATGACAGTAGTATAGTAACATAGCATTTTAAACATGTAAACATTAGTGTAGAATGCTTCCAATATCTGCCAATATCTGTATTTACAAAAAAAAGGTTACTCACAAACGGTTGCAACCTGCAGAGTAAAAATCAGAAGCATATTTAAAATTATTTAAATACACCTCTAAGCTTTAATTGTGGCCTCCACCTCCCCGTATAGCCAACACCTCTTCTCTCCAAATTGGTACTAAGAAATGTAAAGTGTACCAGAGCTGTTAAAATACAAAGAATAGATACCTACCCGGGGATTCCTCCAGCTCCATAGGCACGTCTGAGTCCCTCGTCGTCCTTTCCGTGGTGTGCCGTTCAGCCTCAATAAGCACCGGTAACTGGTTCAGTCGGGATCTTATGCCCCGGGTAAGTATTGATTCTTTTTTTTTTCTAACAGCTCTGGCTTTCTTTAACTATGGTTGTCAACCGTTCAGGAGAAACCCTTTTACTAGCAATATTTCCGTTACATAAATGCATTGACAATATATAAGTACTTCCAGACACACCAACAATGAAATATTTTAACTTACTGGCAAGATATGACAGTAGTATTGTAACATAGCATTTTAAACATGTAAACATTAGTGTAGAATGCTTCCAATATCTGCCAATATCTGTATTTACAAAAAAAAGGTTACTCACAAACGGTTGCAACCTGCAGAGTAAAAATCAGAGGCATATTTAAAATTATTTAAATACACCTCTGAGCTTTAATTGTGGCCTCCACCTCCCCTATAGCCAAAACCTCTTCTCTCCAAATTGGTACTAAGAAATGTAAAGTGTACCAGAGCTGTTAAAATACAAAGAACAGATACCTACCCGGGGATTCCTCCAGCTCCATAGGCACGTCTGAGTCCCTCGCCGTCCTTTCCGCGGTCTGCCGTTCAGCCTCAATAAGCACCGGTAACTGGTTCAGTCGGGATCTTTTGCCCCGGGTAAGTATCGATTCTTTTTTTTTTCTAACAGCTCTGGTTTTCTTTAACTATGGTTGTCAACCGTTCAGGAGAAACCCTTTTACTAGCAATATGTCCATTACATAAATGCATTGACAATATATAAGTACTTCCAGACACACCAACAATGAAATATTTTAACTTACTGGTAAGATATGACAGTAGTATAGTAACATAGCATTTTAAACATGTAAACATTAGTGTAGAATGCTTCCAATATTTGCCAATATCTGTATTTACAAAAAAAAAGGTTACTCACAAACAGTTGCAACCTGCAGAGTAAAAATCAGGGGCATATTTAAAATTATTTAAATACACCTCTGAGCTTTAATTGTGGCCTCCACCTCCCCTCTAGCCAAAACCTCTTCTCTCCAAATTGGTACTAAGAAATGTAAAGTGTACCAGAGCTGTTAAAATACAAAGAATAGATACCTACCCGGGGATTCCTCCAGCTCCATAGGCACGTCTGAGTCCCTCGTCGTCCTTTCCGTGGTGTGCCGTTCAGCCTCAATAAGCACCGATAACTGGTTCAGTCGGGATCTTTTGCCCCGGGTAAGTATCGATTCTTTTTTTTTTCTAACAGCTCTGGTTTTCTTTAACTATGGTTGTCAACCGTTCAGGAGAAACCCTTTTACTAGCAATATATCCGTTACATAAATGCATTGACAATATATAAGTACTTCCAGACACACCAACAATGAACTATTTTAACTTACTGGCAAGATATGACAGTAGTATAGTAACATAGCATTTTTAACATGTAAACATTAGTGTAAAATGCTTCCAATATCTGCCAATATCTGTATTTACAAAAAAAGGTTACTCACAAACGGTTGCAACCTGCAGAGTAATAATCAGGGGCATATTTAAAAAGATTTAAATACACCTCTGAGCTTTAATTGTGGCCTCCACCTCCCCTATAGCCAAAACCTCTTCTCTCCAAATTGGTACTAAGAAATGTAAAGTGCACCAGAGCTGTTAAAATACAAATAATAGATACCTACCCGGGGCTTCCTCCAGCTCCATAGGCACGTCTGAGTCCCTCGTCGTCCTTTCCGTGGTGTGCCGTTCAGCCTCAATAAGCACCGGTAACTGGTTCAGTCGGGATCTTTTGCCCCGGGTAAGTATCGATTTTTTTTTCTAACAGCTCTGGTTTTCTTTAACTATGGTTGTCAACCGTTTAGGAGAAACCTTTTACTAGCAATATATCCGTTACATAAATGCATTGACAATATATAAGTACTTCCAGACACACCAACAATGAACTATTTTAACTTACTGGCAAGATATGACAGTAGTATAGTAACATAGCATTTTTAACATGTAAACATTAGTGTAGAATGCTTCCAATATCTGCCAATATCTGTATTGACAAAAAAAAGGTTACTCACAAACGGTTGCAACCTGCAGAGTAATAATCAGGGGCATATTTAAAAAGATTTAAATACACCTCTGAGCTTTAATTGTGGCCTCCACCTCCCCTATAGCCAAAACCTCTTCTCTCCAAATTGGTACTAAGAAATGTAAAGTGTACCAGAGCTGTTAAAATACAAAGAATAGATACCTACCCGGGGCTTCCTCCAGCTCCATAGGCACGTCTGAGTCCCTCGCCGTCCTTTCCGCGGTCTGCCGTTCAGCCTCAATAAGCACCGGTAACTGGTTCAGTCGGGATCTTTTGCCCCGGGAAAGTATTGATTCTTTTTTTTTCTAACAGCTCTGGTTTTCTTTAACTATGGTTGTCAACCGTTCAGGAGAAACCCTTTTACTAGCAATATGTCCATTACATAAATGCATTGACAATACATAAGTACTTCCAGACACACCAACAATGAAATATTTTAACTTACTGGTAAGATATTACAGTAGTATAGTAACATAGCATTTTAAACATGTAAACATTAGTGTAGAATGCTTCCAATATTTGCCAATATCTGTATTTACAAAAAAAAGGTTACTCACAAACGGTTGCAACCTGCAGAGTAAAAATCAGGGGCATATTTAAAATTATTTAAATACACCTCTGAGCTTTAATTGTGGCCTCCACCTCCCCTATAGCCAAAACCTCTTCTCTCCAAATTGGTACTAAGAAATGTAAAGTGTACCAGAGCTGTTAAAATACAAAGAATAGATACCTACCCGGGGCTTCCTCCAGCTCCATAGGCACGTCTGAGTCCCTCGTCGTCCTTTCCGTGGTGTGCCGTTCAGCCTCAATAAGCACCGGTAACTGGTTCAGTCGGGATCTTTTGCCCCGGGTAAGTATCGATTCTTTTTTTTTTCTAACAGCTCTGATTTTCTTTAACTATGGTTGTCAACCGTTCAGGAGAAACCCTTTTACTAGCAATATATCCGTTACATAAATGCATTGACAATATATAAGTACTTCCAGACACACCAACAATGAACTATTTTAACTTACTGGCAAGATATGACAGTAGTATAGTAACATAGCATTTTAAACATGTAAACATTAGTGTAGAATGCTTCCAATATCTGCCAATATCTGTATTTATAAAAAAAGGTTACTCACCAACGGTTGCAACCTGCAGAGTAAAAATCAGAGGCATATTTAAAATTATTTAAATACACCTCTGAGCTTCGATTGTGGCCTCCACCTCCCCTATAGCCAAAACCTCTTCTCTCCAAATTGGTTCTAAGAAATGTAAAGTGTACCAGAGCTGTTAAAATACAAAGAATAGATACCTACCCAGGGCTTCCTCCAGCTCCATAGGCACGTCTGAGTCCCTCGCCGTCCTTTCCGTGGTCTGCCGTTCAGCCTCAATAAGCACCGGTAACTGGTTCAGTCGGCATCTTTTGCCCCGGGTAAGAATTGATTCTTTTTTTTTTCTAACAGCTCTGGTTTTCTTTAACTATGGTTGTCAACCGTTCAGGAGAAACCCTTTTACTAGCAATATGTCCGTTACATAAATGCATTGACAATATATAAGTACTTCCAGACACACCAACAATGAAATATTTTAACTTACTGGTAAGATATGACAGTAGTATAGTAACATAGCATTTTAAACATGTAAACATTAGTGTAGAATGCTTCCAATATCTGCCAATATCTGTATTTACAAATAAAAGGTTACTCACAAACGGTTGCAACCTGCAGAGTAAAAATCAGAAGCATATTTAAAATTATTTAAATACACCTCTAAGCTTTAATTGTGGCCTCCACCTCCCCTATAGCCAACACCTCTTCTCTCCAAATTGGTTCTATGAAATGTAAAGTGTACCAGAGCTGTTAAAATACAAAGAATAGATACCTACCCGGGGATTCCTCCAGCTCCATAGGCACGTCTGAGTCCCTCGCCGTCCTTTCCGCGGTCTGCCGTTCAGCCTCAATAAGCACCGGTAACTGGTTCAGTCGGGATCTTTTGCCCCGGGTAAGTATTGATTCTTTTTTTTTTTCTAACAGCTCTGGCTTTCTTTAACTATGGTTGTCAACCGTTCAGGAGAAACCCTTTTACTAGCAATATTTCCGTTACATAAATGCATTGACAATATATAAGTACTTCCAGACACACCAACAATAAAATATTTTTACTTAGTGGCAAGATATGACAGTAGTATAGTAACATAGCATTTTAAACATGTAAACATTAGTGTAGAATGCTTCCAATATCTGCCAATATCTATTTACAAAAAAAGGTTACTCACAAACGGTTGCAACCAGCAGAGTAAAAATCAGGGGCATATTTAAAATTATTTAAATACACCTCTGAGCTTTTATTGTGGCCTCCACCTCCCCTATAGCCAAAACCTCTTCTCTTCAAATTGGTACTAAGAAATGTAAAGTGTACCAGAGCTGTTAAAATACAAAGAATAGATACCTACCCGGGGATTCCTCCAGCTCCATAGGCACGTCTGAGTCCCTCGCCGTCCTTTCCGCGGTCTGCCGTTCAGCCTCAATAAGCACCGGTAACTGGTTCAGTCGGGATCTTTTGCCCCGGGTAAGTATTGATTCTTTTTTTTTTTCTAACAGCTCTGGCTTTCTTTAACTATGGTTGTCAACCGTTCAGGAGAAACCCTTTTACTAGCAATATTTCCGTTACATAAATGCATTGACAATATATAAGTACTTCCAGACACACCAACAATAAAATATTTTTACTTAGTGGCAAGATATGACAGTAGTATAGTAACATAGCATTTTAAACATGTAAACATTAGTGTAAAATGCTTCCAATATCTGCCAATATCTGTATTGACAAAAAAAAGGTTACTCACAAACGGTTGCAACCTGCAGAGTAATAATCAGGGGCATATTTAAAAAGATTTAAATACACCTCTGAGCTTTAATTGTGGCCTCCACCTCCCCTATAGCCAAAACCTCTTCTCTCCAAATTGGTACTAAGAAATGTAAAGTGTACCAAAGCTGTTAAAATACAAAGAATAGATACCTACCCGGGGCTTCCTCCAGCTCCATAGGCACGTCTGAGTCCCTCGTCGTCCTTTCGGTGGTGTGCCGTTCAGTCTCAATAAGCACCGGTAACTGGTTCAGTCGGGATCTTTTGCCCCGGGTAAGTATTGATTCTTTTTTTTTTCTAACAGCACTGGCTTTCTTTAACTATGGTTGTCAACCGTTCAGGAGAAACCCTTTTACTAGCAATATTTCCGTTACATAAATGCATTGACAATATATAAGTACTTCCAGACACAAGAACAATGAAATATTTTAACTTACTGGCAAGATATGACAGTAGTATTGTAACATAGCATTTTAAACATGTAAACATTAGTGTAGAATGCTTCCAATATCTGCCAATATCTGTATTTACAAAAAAAAGGTTACTCACAAACGGTTGCAACCTGCAGAGTAAAAATCAGAGGCATATTTAAAATTATTTAAATACACCTCTGAGCTTTAATTGTGGCCTCCACCTCCCCTATAGCCAAAACCTCTTTTCTCCAAATTGGTACTAAGAAATGTAAAGTGTACCAGAGCTGTTAAAATACAAAGAATAGATACATACCCGGGGCCTCCTCCAGCTCCATAGGCACGTCTGAGTCCCTCGTCGTCCTTTCCGTGGTGTGCCGTTCAGCCTCAATGAGCACCGGTAACTGATTCAGTCGGGATCTTTTGCCCCGGGTAAGTATCGATTTTGTTTTTCTAACAGCTCTGGTTTTCTTTAACTATGGTTGTCAACCGTTCAGGAGAAACCCTTTTACTAGCAATATTTCCGTTACATAAATGCATTGACAATATATAAGTACTTCCAGACACACCAACAATGAACTATTTTAACTTACTGGCAAGATATGACAGTAGTATAGTAACATAGCATTTTTAACATGTAAACATTAGTGTAAAATGCTTCCAATATCTGCCAATATCTGTATTGACAAAAAAAGGTTACTCACAAACGGTTGCAACTTGCAGAGTAATAATCAGGGGCATATTTAAAAAGATTTAAATACACCTCTGAGCTTTAATTGTGGCCTCCACCTCCCCTATAGCCAAAACCTCTTCTCTCCAAATTGGTACTAAGAAATGTAAAGTGTACCAGAGCTGTTAAAATACAAAGAATAGATACCTACCCGGGGCTTCCTCCAGCTCCATAGGCACGTCTGAGTCCCTCGTCGTCCTTTCCGTGGTGTGCCGTTCAGCCTCAATAAGCACCGGTAACTGGTTCAGTCGGGATATTTTGCCCCGGGTAAGTATCGATTTTTTTTTTCTAACAGCTCTGGTTTTGTTTAACTATGGTTGTCAACCGTTCAGGAGAAACCCTTTTACTAGCAATATATCCGTTACATAAATGCATTGACAATATATAAGTACTTCCAGACACACCAACAATGAACTATTTTAACTTACTGGCAAGATATGACAGTAGTATAGTAACATAGCATTTTAAACATGTAAACATTAGTGTAGAATGCTTCCAATATCTGCCAATATCTGTATTTACAAAAAAAGGTTACTCACAAACGGTTGCAACCTGCAGAGTAAAAATCAGAGGCATATTTAAAATTATTTAAATACACCTCTGAGCTTCAATTGTGGCCTCCACCTCCCCTATAGCCAAAACCTCTTCTCTCCAAATTGGTACTAAGAAATGTAAAATGTACCAGAGCTGTTAAAATACAAAGAATAGATACCTACCCGGGGCTTCCTCCAGCTCCATAGGCACGTCTGAGTCCCTCGTCGTCCTTTCCGTGGTGTGCCGTTCAGCCTCAATAAGCACCGGTAACTGGTTCAGTCGGGATCTTTTGCCCCGGGTAAGTATCGATTCTTTTTTTTTTCTAACAGCTCTGGTTTTCTTTAACTATGGTTGTCAACCGTTCAGGAGAAACCCTTTTACTAGCAATATGTCCGTTACATAAATGCATTGACAATATATAAGTACTTCCAGACACAAGAACAATGAAATATTTTAACTTACTGGTAAGATATGACAGTAGTATAGTAACATAGCATTTTAAACATGTAAACATTAGTGTAGAATGCTTCCAATATTTGCCAATATCTGTATTTACAAAAAAAAGGTTACTCACAAACGGTTGCAACCTGCAGAGTAAAAATCAGGGGCATATTTAAAATTATTTAAATACACCTATGAGCTTTAATTGTGGCCTCCACCTCCCCTATAGCCAAAACCTCTTCTCTCCAAATTGGTACTAAGAAATGTAAAGTGTACCAGAGCTGTTAAAATAGAAAGAATAGATACCTACCCGGGACTTCCTCCAGCTCCATAGGCACGTCTGAGTCGCTCGCCGTCCTTTCCGCGGTCTGCCGTTCAGCCTCAATAAGCACCGGTAACTGGTTCAGTCGGGATCTTTTACCCCGGGTAAGTATTGATTCTTTTTTTTTTTCTAACAGCTCTGGCTTTCTTTAACTATGGTTGTCAACCGTTCAGGAGAAACCCTTTTACTAGCAATATTTCCGTTACATAAATGCATTGACAATATATAAGTACTTCCAGACACACCAACAATGAAATATTTTAACTTACTGGTAAGATATGACAGTAGTATAGTAACATAGCATTTTAAACATGTAAACATTAGTGAAGAATGCTTCCAATATTTGCCAATATCTGTATTTACAAAAAAAAAGGTTACTCACAAACGGTTGCAACCTGCAGAGTAAAAATCAGGGGCATATTTAAAATTATTTAAATACACCTCTGAGCTTTAATTGTGGCCTCCACCTCCCCTATAGCCAAAACCTCTTCTCTCCAAATTGGTACTAAGAAATGTAAAGTGTACCAGAGCTGTTAAAATCCAAAGAATAGATACCTACCCGGGGATTCCTCCAGCTCCATAGGCACATCTGAGTCCCTCGCCGTCCTTTCCGCGGTCTGTCGTTCAGCCTCAATAAGCACCGGTAACTGGTTCAGTCGGGATCTTTTGCCCCGGGTAAGTATTGATTCTTTTTTTTTTCTAACAGCTCTGGCTTTCTTTAACTATGGTTGTCAACCGTTCAGGAGAAACCCTTTTACTAGCAATATTTCCGTTACATAAATGCATTGACAATATATAAGTACTTCCAGACACACCAACAATGAAATATTTTAACTTACTGACAAGATATGACAGTAGTATAGTAACATAGCATTTTAAACATGTAAACATTAGTGTAGAATGCTTCCAATATTTGCCAATATCTGTATTGACAAAAAAAAGGTTACTCACAAACGGTTGCAACCTGCAGAGTAATAATCAGGGGCATATTTAAAAAGATTTAAATACACCTCTGAGCTTTAATTGTGGCCTCCACCTCCCCTATAGCCAAAACCTCTTCTCTCCAAATTGGTACTAAGAAATGTAAAGTGTACCAGAGCTGTTAAAATACAAAGAATAGATACCTACCCGGGGCTTCCTACAGCTCCATAGGCACGTCTGAGTCCCTCGCCGTCCTTTCCGCGGTCTGCCGTTCAGCCTCAATAAGCACCGGTAACTTGTTCAGTCGGGATCTTTTGCCCCGGGAAAGTATTGATTCTTTTTTTTTCTAACAGCTCTGGTTTTCTTTAACTATGGTTGTCAACCGTTCAGGAGAAACCCTTTTACTAGCAATATGTCCAATACATAAATGCATTGACAATATATAAGTACTTCCAGACACACCAACAATGAAATATTTTAACTTACTGGTAAGATATGACAGTAGTATAGTAACATAGCATTTTAAACATGTAAACATTAGTGTAGAATGCTTCCAATATCTGCCAATATCTGTATTTACAAAAAAAAGGTTACTCACAAACGGTTGCAACCTGCAGAGTAAAAATCAGAAGCATATTTAAAATTATTTAAATACACCTCTAAGCTTTAATTGTGGCCTCCACCTCCCCGTATAGCCAACACCTCTTCTCTCCAAATTGGTACTAAGAAATGTAAAGTGTACCAGAGCTGTTAAAATACAAAGAATAGATACCTACCCGGGGATTCCTCCAGCTCCATAGGCACGTCTGAGTCCCTCGTCGTCCTTTCCGTGGTGTGCCGTTCAGCCTCAATAAGCACCGGTAACTGGTTCAGTCGGGATCTTATGCCCCGGGTAAGTATTGATTCTTTTTTTTTTCTAACAGCTCTGGCTTTCTTTAACTATGGTTGTCAACCGTTCAGGAGAAACCCTTTTACTAGCAATATTTCCGTTACATAAATGCATTGACAATATATAAGTACTTCCAGACACACCAACAATGAAATATTTTAACTTACTGGCAAGATATGACAGTAGTATTGTAACATAGCATTTTAAACATGTAAACATTAGTGTAGAATGCTTCCAATATCTGCCAATATCTGTATTTACAAAAAAAAGGTTACTCACAAACGGTTGCAACCTGCAGAGTAAAAATCAGAGGCATATTTAAAATTATTTAAATACACCTCTGAGCTTTAATTGTGGCCTCCACCTCCCCTATAGCCAAAACCTCTTCTCTCCAAATTGGTACTAAGAAATGTAAAGTGTACCAGAGCTGTTAAAATACAAAGAACAGATACCTACCCGGGGATTCCTCCAGCTCCATAGGCACGTCTGAGTCCCTCGCCGTCCTTTCCGCGGTCTGCCGTTCAGCCTCAATAAGCACCGGTAACTGGTTCAGTCGGGATCTTTTGCCCCGGGTAAGTATCGATTCTTTTTTTTTTCTAACAGCTCTGGTTTTCTTTAACTATGGTTGTCAACCGTTCAGGAGAAACCCTTTTACTAGCAATATGTCCATTACATAAATGCATTGACAATATATAAGTACTTCCAGACACACCAACAATGAAATATTTTAACTTACTGGTAAGATATGACAGTAGTATAGTAACATAGCATTTTAAACATGTAAACATTAGTGTAGAATGCTTCCAATATTTGCCAATATCTGTATTTACAAAAAAAAAGGTTACTCACAAACAGTTGCAACCTGCAGAGTAAAAATCAGGGGCATATTTAAAATTATTTAAATACACCTCTGAGCTTTAATTGTGGCCTCCACCTCCCCTCTAGCCAAAACCTCTTCTCTCCAAATTGGTACTAAGAAATGTAAAGTGTACCAGAGCTGTTAAAATACAAAGAATAGATACCTACCCGGGGATTCCTCCAGCTCCATAGGCACGTCTGAGTCCCTCGTCGTCCTTTCCGTGGTGTGCCGTTCAGCCTCAATAAGCACCGATAACTGGTTCAGTCGGGATCTTTTGCCCCGGGTAAGTATCGATTCTTTTTTTTTTCTAACAGCTCTGGTTTTCTTTAACTATGGTTGTCAACCGTTCAGGAGAAACCCTTTTACTAGCAATATATCCGTTACATAAATGCATTGACAATATATAAGTACTTCCAGACACACCAACAATGAACTATTTTAACTTACTGGCAAGATATGACAGTAGTATAGTAACATAGCATTTTTAACATGTAAACATTAGTGTAAAATGCTTCCAATATCTGCCAATATCTGTATTTACAAAAAAAGGTTACTCACAAACGGTTGCAACCTGCAGAGTAATAATCAGGGGCATATTTAAAAAGATTTAAATACACCTCTGAGCTTTAATTGTGGCCTCCACCTCCCCTATAGCCAAAACCTCTTCTCTCCAAATTGGTACTAAGAAATGTAAAGTGCACCAGAGCTGTTAAAATACAAAGAATAGATACCTACCCGGGGCTTCCTCCAGCTCCATAGGCACGTCTGAGTCCCTCGTCGTCCTTTCCGTGGTGTGCCGTTCAGCCTCAATAAGCACCGGTAACTGGTTCAGTCGGGATCTTTTGCCCCGGGTAAGTATCGATTTTTTTTTCTAACAGCTCTGGTTTTCTTTAACTATGGTTGTCAACCGTTTAGGAGAAACCTTTTACTAGCAATATATCCGTTACATAAATGCATTGACAATATATAAGTACTTCCAGACACACCAACAATGAACTATTTTAACTTACTGGCAAGATATGACAGTAGTATAGTAACATAGCATTTTTAACATGTAAACATTAGTGTAGAATGCTTCCAATATCTGCCAATATCTGTATTGACAAAAAAAAGGTTACTCACAAACGGTTGCAACCTGCAGAGTAATAATCAGGGGCATATTTAAAAAGATTTAAATACACCTCTGAGCTTTAATTGTGGCCTCCACCTCCCCTATAGCCAAAACCTCTTCTCTCCAAATTGGTACTAAGAAATGTAAAGTGTACCAGAGCTGTTAAAATACAAAGAATAGATACCTACCCGGGGCTTCCTCCAGCTCCATAGGCACGTCTGAGTCCCTCGCCGTCCTTTCCGCGGTCTGCCGTTCAGCCTCAATAAGCACCGGTAACTGGTTCAGTCGGGATCTTTTGCCCCGGGAAAGTATTGATTCTTTTTTTTTCTAACAGCTCTGGTTTTCTTTAACTATGGTTGTCAACCGTTCAGGAGAAACCCTTTTACTAGCAATATGTCCATTACATAAATGCATTGACAATACATAAGTACTTCCAGACACACCAACAATGAAATATTTTAACTTACTGGTAAGATATTACAGTAGTATAGTAACATAGCATTTTAAACATGTAAACATTAGTGTAGAATGCTTCCAATATTTGCCAATATCTGTATTTACAAAAAAAAGGTTACTCACAAACGGTTGCAACCTGCAGAGTAAAAATCAGGGGCATATTTAAAATTATTTAAATACACCTCTGAGCTTTAATTGTGGCCTCCACCTCCCCTATAGCCAAAACCTCTTCTCTCCAAATTGGTACTAAGAAATGTAAAGTGTACCAGAGCTGTTAAAATACAAAGAATAGATACCTACCCGGGGCTTCCTCCAGCTCCATAGGCACGTCTGAGTCCCTCGTCGTCCTTTCCGTGGTGTGCCGTTCAGCCTCAATAAGCACCGGTAACTGGTTCAGTCGGGATCTTTTGCCCCGGGTAAGTATCGATTCTTTTTTTTTTCTAACAGCTCTGATTTTCTTTAACTATGGTTGTCAACCGTTCAGGAGAAACCCTTTTACTAGCAATATATCCGTTACATAAATGCATTGACAATATATAAGTACTTCCAGACACACCAACAATGAACTATTTTAACTTACTGGCAAGATATGACAGTAGTATAGTAACATAGCATTTTAAACATGTAAACATTAGTGTAGAATGCTTCCAATATCTGCCAATATCTGTATTTATAAAAAAAGGTTACTCACCAACGGTTGCAACCTGCAGAGTAAAAATCAGAGGCATATTTAAAATTATTTAAATACACCTCTGAGCTTCAATTGTGGCCTCCACCTCCCCTATAGCCAAAACCTCTTCTCTCCAAATTGGTTCTAAGAAATGTAAAGTGTACCAGAGCTGTTAAAATACAAAGAATAGATACCTACCCAGGGCTTCCTCCAGCTCCATAGGCACGTCTGAGTCCCTCGCCGTCCTTTCCGTGGTCTGCCGTTCAGCCTCAATAAGCACCGGTAACTGGTTCAGTCGGCATCTTTTGCCCCGGGTAAGAATTGATTCTTTTTTTTTTCTAACAGCTCTGGTTTTCTTTAACTATGGTTGTCAACCGTTCAGGAGAAACCCTTTTACTAGCAATATGTCCGTTACATAAATGCATTGACAATATATAAGTACTTCCAGACACACCAACAATGAAATATTTTAACTTACTGGTAAGATATGACAGTAGTATAGTAACATAGCATTTTAAACATGTAAACATTAGTGTAGAATGCTTCCAATATCTGCCAATATCTGTATTTACAAATAAAAGGTTACTCACAAACGGTTGCAACCTGCAGAGTAAAAATCAGAAGCATATTTAAAATTATTTAAATACACCTCTAAGCTTTAATTGTGGCCTCCACCTCCCCTATAGCCAACACCTCTTCTCTCCAAATTGGTTCTATGAAATGTAAAGTGTACCAGAGCTGTTAAAATACAAAGAATAGATACCTACCCGGGGATTCCTCCAGCTCCATAGGCACGTCTGAGTCCCTCGTCGTCCTTTCCGTGGTGTGCCGTTCAGCCTCAATAAGCACCGGTAACTGGTTCAGTCGGGATCTTTTGCCCCGGGTAAGTATTGATTCTTTTTTTTTTCTAACAGCTCTGACTTTCTTTAACTATGGTTGTCAACCGTTCAGGAGAAACCCTTTTACTAGCAATATTTCCGTTACATAAATGCATTGACAATATATAAGTACTTCCAGACACACCAACAATGAAATATTTTAACTTACTGGCAAGATATGACAGTAGTATTGTAACATAGCATTTTAAACATGTAAACATTAGTGTAGAATTCTTCCAATATCTGCCAATATCTGTATTTACAAAAAAAAGGGTACTCACAAACGGTTGCAACCAGCAGAGTAAAAATCAGGGGCATATTTAAAATTATTTAAATACACCTCTGAGCTTTTATTGTGGCCTCCACCTCCCCTATAGCCAAAACCTCTTCTCTCCAAATTGGTACTAAGAAATGTAAAGTGTACCAGAGCTGTTAAAATACAAAGAATAGATACCTACCCGGGGATTCCTCCAGCTCCATAGGCACGTCTGAGTCCCTCGCCGTCCTTTCCGCGGTCTGCCGTTCAGCCTCAATAAGCACCGGTAACTGGTTCAGTCGGGATCTTTTGCCCCGGGTAAGTATTGATTCTTTTTTTTTTTCTAACAGCTCTGGCTTTCTTTAACTATGGTTGTCAACCGTTCAGGAGAAACCCTTTTACTAGCAATATTTCCGTTACATAAATGCATTGACAATATATAAGTACTTCCAGACACACCAACAATAAAATATTTTTACTTAGTGGCAAGATATGACAGTAGTATAGTAACATAGCATTTTAAACATGTAAACATTAGTGTAGAATGCTTCCAATATCTGCCAATATCTATTTACAAAAAAAGGTTACTCACAAACGGTTGCAACCAGCAGAGTAAAAATCAGGGGCATATTTAAAATTATTTAAATACACCTCTGAGCTTTTATTGTGGCCTCCACCTCCCCTATAGCCAAAACCTCTTCTCTTCAAATTGGTACTAAGAAATGTAAAGTGTACCAGAGCTGTTAAAATACAAAGAATAGATACCTACCCGGGGATTCCTCCAGCTCCATAGGCACGTCTGAGTCCCTCGCCGTCCTTTCCGCGGTCTGCCGTTCAGCCTCAATAAGCACCGGTAACTGGTTCAGTCGGGATCTTTTGCCCCGGGTAAGTATTGATTCTTTTTTTTTTTCTAACAGCTCTGGCTTTCTTTAACTATGGTTGTCAACCGTTCAGGAGAAACCCTTTTACTAGCAATATTTCCGTTACATAAATGCATTGACAATATATAAGTACTTCCAGACACACCAACAATAAAATATTTTTACTTAGTGGCAAGATATGACAGTAGTATAGTAACATAGCATTTTAAACATGTAAACATTAGTGTAAAATGCTTCCAATATCTGCCAATATCTGTATTGACAAAAAAAAGGTTACTCACAAACGGTTGCAACCTGCAGAGTAATAATCAGGGGCATATTTAAAAAGATTTAAATACACCTCTGAGCTTTAATTGTGGCCTCCACCTCCCCTATAGCCAAAACCTCTTCTCTCCAAATTGGTACTAAGAAATGTAAAGTGTACCAAAGCTGTTAAAATACAAAGAATAGATACCTACCCGGGGCTTCCTCCAGCTCCATAGGCACGTCTGAGTCCCTCGTCGTCCTTTCGGTGGTGTGCCGTTCAGTCTCAATAAGCACCGGTAACTGGTTCAGTCGGGATCTTTTGCCCCGGGTAAGTATTGATTCTTTTTTTTTTCTAACAGCTCTGGCTTTCTTTAACTATGGTTGTCAACCGTTCAGGAGAAACCCTTTTACTAGCAATATTTCCGTTACATAAATGCATTGACAATATATAAGTACTTCCAGACACAAGAACAATGAAATACTGGCAAGATATGACAGTAGTATTGTAACATAGCATTTTAAACATGTAAACATTAGTGTAGAATGCTTCCAATATCTGCCAATATCTGTATTTACAAAAAAAAGGTTACTCACAAACGGTTGCAACCTGCAGAGTAAAAATCAGAGGCATATTTAAAATTATTTAAATACACCTCTGAGCTTTAATTGTGGCCTCCACCTCCCCTATAGCCAAAACCTCTTTTCTCCAAATTGGTACTAAGAAATGTAAAGTGTACCAGAGCTGTTAAAATACAAAGAATAGATACATACCCGGGGCCTCCTCCAGCTCCATAGGCACGTCTGAGTCCCTCGTCGTCCTTTCCGTGGTGTGCCGTTCAGCCTCAATAAGCACCGGTAACTGGTTCAGTCGGGATCTTTTGCCCCGGGTAAGTATCGATTTTTTTTTTCTAACAGCTCTGGTTTTCTTTAACTATGGTTGTCAACCGTTTAGGAGAAACCAATTTACTAGCAATATATCCGTTACATAAATGCATTGACAATATATAAGTACTTCCAGACACAAGAACAATGAACTATTTTAACTTACTGGCAAGATATGACAGTAGTATAGTAACATAGCATTTTTAACATGTAAACATTAGTGTAGAATGCTTCCAATATCTGCCAATATCTGTATTGACAAAAAAAAGGTTACTCACAAACGGTTGCAACCTGCAGAGTAATAATCAGGGGCATATTTAAAAAGATTTAAATACACCTCTGAGCTTTAATTGTGGCCTCCACCTCCCCTATAGCCAAAACCTCTTCTCTCCAAATTTGTACTAAGAAATGTAAAGTGTACCAGAGCTGTTAAAATACAAAGAATAGATACCTACCCGGGGCTTCCTCCAGCTCCATAGGCACGTCTGAGTCCCTCGCCGTCCTTTCCGCGGTCTGCCGTTCAGCCTCAATAAGCACCGGTAACTGGTTCAGTCGGGATCTTTTGCCCCGGGAAAGTATTGATTCTTTTTTTTTCTAACAGCTCTGGTTTTCTTTAACTATGGTTGTCAACCGTTCAGGAGAAACCCTTTTACTAGCAATATGTCCATTACATAAATGCATTGACAATACATAAGTACTTCCAGACACACCAACAATGAACTATTTTAACTTACTGGTAAGATATGACAATAGTATAGTAACATGGCATTTTAAACATGTAAACATTAGTGTAGAATGCTTCCAATATCTGCCAATATCTGTATTTATAAAAAAAGGTTACTCACCGACGGTTGCAACCTGCAGAGTAAAAATCAGAGGCATATTTAAAATTATTTAAATACACCTCTGAGCTTCAATTGTGGCCTCCACCTCCCCTATAGCCAAAACCTCTTCTCTCCAAATTGGTTCTAAGAAATGTAAAGTGTACCAGAGCTGTTAAAATACAAAGAATAGATACCTACCCAGGGCTTCCTCCAGCTCCATAGGCACGTCTGAGTCCCTCGCCGTCCTTTCCGTGGTCTGCCGTTCAGCCTCAATAAGCACCGGTAACTGGTTCAGTCGGCATCTTTTGCCCCGGGTAAGAATTGATTCTTTTTTTTTTCTAACAGCTCTGGTTTTCTTTAACTATGGTTGTCAACCGTTCAGGAGAAACCCTTTTACTAGCAATATGTCCGTTACATAAATGCATTGACAATATATAAGTACTTCCAGACACACCAACAATGAAATATTTTAACTTACTGGTAAGATATGACAGTAGTATAGTAACATAGCATTTTAAACATGTAAACATTAGTGTAGAATGCTTCCAATATCTGCCAATATCTGTATTTACAAATAAAAGGTTACTCACAAACGGTTGCAACCTGCAGAGTAAAAATCAGAAGCATATTTAAAATTATTTAAATACACCTCTAAGCTTTAATTGTGGCCTCCACCTCCCCTATAGCCAACACCTCTTCTCTCCAAATTGGTACTAAGAAATGTAAAGTGTACCAGAGCTGTTAAAATACAAAGAATAGATACCTACCCGGGGATTCCTCCAGCTCCATAGGCACGTCTGAGTCCCTCGTCGTCCTTTCCGTGGTGTGCCGTTCAGCCTCAATAAGCACCGGTAACTGGTTCAGTCGGGATCTTTTGCCCCGGGTAAGTATTGATTCTTTTTTTTTTCTAACAGCTCTGGCTTTCTTTAACTATGGTTGTCAACCGTTCAGGAGAAACCCATTTACTAGCAATATTTCAGTTACATAAATGCATTGACAATATATAAGTACTTCCAGACACACCAACAATGAAATATTTTAACTTACTGGTAAGATATGACAGTAGTATAGTAACATAGCATTTTAAACATGTAAACATTAGTGTAGAATGCTTCCAATATTTGCCAATATCTGTATTTACAAAAAAAAGGTTACTCACAAACGGTTGCAACCTGCAGAGTAAAAATCAGAGGCATATTTCAAATTATTTAAATACACCTCTAAGCTTTAATTGTGGCCTCCACCTCCCCTATAGCCAACACCTCTTCTCTCCAAATTGGTACTAAGAAATACCAGGTACCAGAGCTGTTAAAATACAAAGAACAGATACCTACACGGGGATTCCTCCAGCTCCATAGGCACGTCTGAGTCCCTCGTCGTCCTTTCCGTGGTGTGCCGTTCAGCCTCAATAAGCACCGGTATTTGGTTCAGTCGGGATCTTTTGCCCTGGGTAAGTATTGATTCTTTTTTTTTTTCTAACAGCTCTGGCTTTCTTTAACTATGGTTGTCAACCGTTCAGGAGAAACCCTTTTACTAGCAATATTTCCGTTACATAAATGCATTGACAATATATAAGTACTTCCAGACACACCAACAATGAAATATTTTAACTTACTGGCAAGATATGACAGTAGTATAGTAACATAGCATTTTAAACATGTAAACATTAGTGTAGAATGCTTCCAATATCTGCCAATATCTGTATTTACAAAAAAAAGGTTACTCACAAACGGTTGCAACCTGCAGAGTAAAAATCAGAGGCATATTTAAAATTATTTAAATACACCTCTGAGCTTTAATTGTGGCCTCCACCTCCCCTATAGCCAAAACCTCTTCTCTCCAAATTGGTACTAAGAAATGTAAAGTGTACCAGAGCTGTTAAAATACAAAGAATAGATACATACCCGGGGCCTCCTCCAGCTCCATAGGCACGTCTGAGTCCCTCGTCGTCCTTTCCGTGGTGTGCCGTTCAGCCTCAATGAGCACCGGTAACTGATTCAGTCGGGATCTTTTGCCCCGGGTAAGTATCGATTTTGTTTTTCTAACAGCTCTGGTTTTCTTTAACTATGGTTGTCAACCGTTCAGGAGAAACCCTTTTACTAGCAATATTTCCGTTACATAAATGCATTGACAATATATAAGTACTTCCAGACACACCAACAATGAACTATTTTAACTTACTGGCAAGATATGACAGTAGTATAGTAACATAGCATTTTTAACATGTAAACATTAGTGTAAAATGCTTCCAATATCTGCCAATATCTGTATTGACAAAAAAAGGTTACTCACAAACGGTTGCAACTTGCAGAGTAATAATCAGGGGCATATTTAAAAAGATTTAAATACACCTCTGAGCTTTAATTGTGGCCTCCACCTCCCCTATAGCCAAAACCTCTTCTCTCCAAATTGGTACTAAGAAATGTAAAGTGTACCAGAGCTGTTAAAATACAAAGAATAGATACCTACCCGGGGCTTCCTCCAGCTCCATAGGCACGTCTGAGTCCCTCGTCGTCCTTTCCGTGGTGTGCCGTTCAGCCTCAATAAGCACCGGTAACTGGTTCAGTCGGGATATTTTGCCCCGGGTAAGTATCGATTTTTTTTTCTAACAGCTCTGGTTTTGTTTAACTATGGTTGTCAACCGTTCAGGAGAAACCCTTTTACTAGCAATATATCCGTTACATAAATGCATTGACAATATATAAGTACTTCCAGACACACCAACAATGAACTATTTTAACTTACTGGCAAGATATGACAGTAGTATAGTAACATAGCATTTTAAACATGTAAACATTAGTGTAGAATGCTTCCAATATCTGCCAATATCTGTATTTACAAAAAAAGGTTACTCACAAACGGTTGCAACCTGCAGAGTAAAAATCAGAGGCATATTTAAAATTATTTAAATACACCTCTGAGCTTCAATTGTGGCCTCCACCTCCCCTATAGCCAAAACCTCTTCTCTCCAAATTGGTACTAAGAAATGTAAAATGTACCAGAGCTGTTAAAATACAAAGAATAGATACCTACCCGGGGCTTCCTCCAGCTCCATAGGCACGTCTGAGTCCCTCGTCGTCCTTTCCGTGGTGTGCCGTTCAGCCTCAATAAGCACCGGTAACTGGTTCAGTCGGGATCTTTTGCCCCGGGTAAGTATCGATTCTTTTTTTTTTCTAACAGCTCTGGTTTTCTTTAACTATGGTTGTCAACCGTTCAGGAGAAACCCTTTTACTAGCAATATGTCCGTTACATAAATGCATTGACAATATATAAGTACTTCCAGACACAAGAACAATGAAATATTTTAACTTACTGGTAAGATATGACAGTAGTATAGTAACATAGCATTTTAAACATGTAAACATTAGTGTAGAATGCTTCCAATATTTGCCAATATCTGTATTTACAAAAAAAAGGTTACTCACAAACGGTTGCAACCTGCAGAGTAAAAATCAGGGGCATATTTAAAATTATTTAAATACACCTATGAGCTTTAATTGTGGCCTCCACCTCCCCTATAGCCAAAACCTCTTCTCTCCAAATTGGTACTAAGAAATGTAAAGTGTACCAGAGCTGTTAAAATAGAAAGAATAGATACCTACCCGGGACTTCCTCCAGCTCCATAGGCACGTCTGAGTCGCTCGCCGTCCTTTCCGCGGTCTGCCGTTCAGCCTCAATAAGCACCGGTAACTGGTTCAGTCGGGATCTTTTACCCCGGGTAAGTATTGATTCTTTTTTTTTTTCTAACAGCTCTGGCTTTCTTTAACTATGGTTGTCAACCGTTCAGGAGAAACCCTTTTACTAGCAATATTTCCGTTACATAAATGCATTGACAATATATAAGTACTTCCAGACACACCAACAATGAAATATTTTAACTTACTGGCGAGATATGACAGTAGTATAGTAACATAGCATTTTAAACATGTAAACATTAGTGTAGAATGCTTCCAATATCTGCCAATATCTGTATTTACAAAAAAAAGGTTACTCACAAACGGTTGCAACCTGCAGAGTATAAATCAGAGGCATATTTAAAATTATTTAAATACACCTCTGAGCTTTAATTGTGGCCTCCACCTCCCCTATAGCCAAAACCTCTTCTCTCCAAATTGGTACTAAGAAATGTAAAGTGTACCAGAGCTGTTAAAATACAAAGAATAGATACCTACCCGGGGCCTCCTCCAGCTCCATATGCACATCTGAGTCCTTCGCCGTCCTTTCCGTGGTCTGCCGTTCAGCCTCAATAAGCACCGGTAACTGGTTCAGTCGGGATCTTTTGCCCCGGGAAAGTATTGATTCTTTTTTTTTCTAACAGCTCTGGTTTTCTTTAACTATGGTTGTCAACCGTTCAGGAGAAACCCTTTTACTAGCAATATGTCCATTACATAAATGCATTGACAATACATAAGTACTTTCAGACACACCAACAATGAAATATTTTAACTTACTGGTAAGATATGACAGTAGTATAGTAACATAGCACTTTAAACATGTAAACATTAGTGTAGAATGCTTCCAATATTTGCCAATATCTGTATTTACAAAAAAAAGGTTACTCACAAACGGTTGCAACCTGCAGAGTAAAAATCAGGGGCATATTTAAAATTATTTAAATACACCTCTGAGCTTTAATTGTGGCCTCCACCTCCCCTATAGCCAAAACCTCTTCTCTCCAAATTGGTACTAAGAAATGTAAAGTGTACCAGAGCTGTTAAAATACAAAGAATAGATACCTACCCGGGGCTTCCTCCAGCTCCATAGGCACGTCTGAGTCCCTCGTCGTCCTTTCCGTGGTGTGCCGTTCAGCCTCAATAAGCACCGGTAACTGGTTCAGTCGGGATCTTTTGCCCCGGGTAAGTATCGATTCTTTTTTTTTTCTAACAGCTCTGATTTTCTTTAACTATGGTTGTCAACCGTTCAGGAGAAACCCTTTTACTAGCAATATATCCGTTACATAAATGCATTGACAATATATAAGTACTTCCAGACACACCAACAATGAACTATTTTAACTTACTGGCAAGATATGACAGTAGTATAGTAACATAGCATTTTAAACATGTAAACATTAGTGTAGAATGCTTCCAATATCTGCCAATATCTGTATTTATAAAAAAAGGTTACTCACCAACGGTCGCAACCTGCAGAGTAAAAATCAGAGGCATATTTAAAATTATTTAAATACACCTCTGAGCTTCAATTGTGGCCTCCACCTCCCCTATAGCCAAAACCTCTTCTCTCCAAATTGGTACTAAGAAATGTAAAGTGTACCAGAGCTGTTAAAATACAAAGAATAGATACCTACCCGGGACTTCCTCCAGCTCGATAGGCACGTCTGAGTCCCTCGCCGTCCTTTCCGTGGTCTGCCGTTCAGCCTCAATAAGCACCGGTAACTGGTTCAGTCGGGATCTTTTACCCCGGGTAAGTATTGATTCTTTTTTTTTTTTTCTAACAGCTCTGGCTTTCTTTAACTATGGTTGTCAACCGTTCAGGAGAAACCCTTTTACTAGCAATATTTCTGTTACATAAATGCATTGACAATATATAAGTACTTCCAGACACACCAATAATGAAATATTTTAACTTACTGGCAAGATATGACAGTAGTATAGTAACATAGCATTTTAAACATGTAAACATTAGTGTAGAATGCTTCCAATATCTGCCAATATCTGTATTTACAAAAAAAAAGTTACTCACAAACGGTTGCAACCTGCAGAGTAAAAATCAGAGGCATATTTAAAATTATTTAAATACACCTCTGAGCTTTAATTGTGGCCTCCACCTCCCCTATAGCCAAAACCTCTTCTCTCCAAATTGGTACTAAGAAATGTAAAGTGTACCAGAGCTGTTAAAATACAAAGAATAGATACCTACCCGGGGCCTCCTCCAGCTCCATAGGCACGTCTGAGTCCCTCGTCGTCCTTTCCGTGGTGTGCCGTTCAGCCTTAATAAGCACCGGTAACTGGTTCAGTCGGGATCTTTTGCCCCGGGTAAGTATCGATTTTTTTTTTCTAACAGCTCTGGTTTTCTTTAACTATGGTTGTCAACCGTTCAGGAGAAACCCTTTTACTAGCAATATGTCCGTTACATAAATGCATTGACAATATATAAGTATTCCAGACACACCAACAATGAAATATTTTAACTTACTGGCAAGATATGACAGTAGTATTGTAACATAGCATTTTAAACATGTAAACATTAGTGTAGAATGTATCCAATATCTGCCAATATCTGTATTTACTAAAAAAAGGTTACTCACAAACGGTTGCAACCTGCAGAGTAAAAATCAGAGGCATATTTCAAATTATTTAAATACACCTCTAAGCTTTAATTGTGGCCTCCACCTCCCCTATAGCCAACACCTCTTCTCTCCAAATTGGTACTAAGAAATGTAAAGTGTACCAGAGCTGTTAAAATACAAAGAACAGATACCTACCCGGGGATTCCTCCAGCTCCATAGGCACGTCTGAGTCCCTCGTCGTCCTTTCCGTGGTGTGCCATTCAGCCTCAATAAGCACCGGTAACTGGTTCAGTCGGGATCTTTTGCCCCGGGTAAGTATTGATTCTTTTTTTTTTCTAACAGCTCTGGCTTTCTTTAACTATGGTTGTCAACCGTTCAGGAGAAATCCTTTTACTAGCAATATTTCCGTTACATAAATGCATTGACAATATATAAGTACTTCCAGACACACCAACAATGAAATATTTTAACTTACTGGCAAGATATGACAGTAGTATAGTAACATAGCATTTTAAACATGTAAACATTAGTGTAGAATGCTTCCAATATCTGCCAATATCTGTATTTACAAAAAAAAGGTTACTCACAAACGGTTGCAACCTGCAGAGTAAAAATCAGAGGCATATTTAAAATTATTTAAATACACCTCTGAGCTTTAATTGTGGCCTTCACCTCCCCTATAGCCAAAACCTCTTCTCTCCAAATTGGTACTAAGAAATGTAAAGTGTACCAGAGCTGTTAAAATACAAAGAATAGATACCTACCCGGGGCTTCCTCCAGCTCCATAGGCACGTCTGAGTCCCTCGTCGTCCTTTCCGTGGTGTGCCGTTCAGCCTCAATAAGCACCGGTAACTGGTTCAGTCGGGATCTTTTGCCCCGGGTAAGTATCGATTCTTTTTTTTTCTAACAGCTCTGATTTTCTTTAACTATGGTTGTCAACCGTTCAGGAGAAACCCTTTTACTAGCAATATATCCGTTACATAAATGCATTGACAATATATAAGTACTTCCAGACACACCAACAATGAACTATTTTAACTTACTGGCAAGATATGACAGTAGTATAGTAACATAGCATTTTAAACATGTAAACATTAGTGTAGAATGCTTCCAATATCTGCCAATATCTGTATTTATAAAAAAAGGTTACTCACCAACGGTTGCAACCTGCAGAGTAAAAATCAGAGGCATATTTAAAATTATTTAAATACACCTCTGAGCTTCAATTGTGGCCTCCACCTCCCCTATAGCCAAAACCTCTTCTCTCCAAATTGGTTCTAAGAAATGTAAAGTGTACCAGAGCTGTTAAAATACAAAGAATAGATACCTACCCAGGGCTTCCTCCAGCTCCATAGGCACGTCTGAGTCCCTCGCCGTCCTTTCCGTGGTCTGCCGTTCAGCCTCAATAAGCACCGGTAACTGGTTCAGTCGGCATCTTTTGCCCCGGGTAAGAATTGATTCTTTTTTTTTTCTAACAGCTCTGGTTTTCTTTAACTATGGTTGTCAACCGTTCAGGAGAAACCCTTTTACTAGCAATATGTCCGTTACATAAATGCATTGACAATATATAAGTACTTCCAGACACACCAACAATGAAATATTTTAACTTACTGGTAAGATATGACAGTAGTATAGTAACATAGCATTTTAAACATGTAAACATTAGTGTAGAATGCTTCCAATATCTGCCAATATCTGTATTTACAAATAAAAGGTTACTCACAAACGGTTGCAACCTGCAGAGTAAAAATCAGAAGCATATTTAAAATTATTTAAATACACCTCTAAGCTTTAATTGTGGCCTCCACCTCCCCTATAGCCAACACCTCTTCTCTCCAAATTGGTACTAAGAAATGTAAAGTGTACCAGAGCTGTTAAAATACAAAGAATAGATACCTACCCGGGGATTCCTCCAGCTCCATAGGCACGTCTGAGTCCCTTGTCGTCCTTTCCGTGGTGTGCCGTTCAGCCTCAATAAGCACCGGTAACTGGTTCAGTCGGCATCTTTTGCCCCGGGTAAGAATTGATTCTTTTTTTTTTCTAACAGCTCTGGTTTTCTTTAACTATGGTTGTCAACCGTTCAGGAGAAACCCTTTTACTAGCAATATGTCCGTTACATAAATGCATTGACAATATATAAGTACTTCCAGACACACCAACAATGAAATATTTTAACTTACTGGTAAGATATGACAGTAGTATAGTAACATAGCATTTTAAACATGTAAACATTAGTGTAGAATGCTTCCAATATCTGCCAATATCTGTATTTACAAATAAAAGGTTACTCACAAACGGTTGCAACCTGCAGAGTAAAAATCAGAAGCATATTTAAAATTATTTAAATACACCTCTAAGCTTTAATTGTGGCCTCCACCTCCCCTATAGCCAACACCTCTTCTCTCCAAATTGGTACTAAGAAATGTAAAGTGTACCAGAGCTGTTAAAATACAAAGAATAGATACCTACCCGGGGATTCCTCCAGCTCCATAGGCACGTCTGAGTCCCTTGTCGTCCTTTCCGTGGTGTGCCGTTCAGCCTCAATAAGCACCGGTAACTGGTTCAGTCGGGATCTTTTGCCCCGGGTAAGTATTGATTCTTTTTTTTTTCTAACAGCTCTGGCTTTCTTTAACTATGGTTGTCAACCGTTCAGGAGAAACCCTTTTACTAGCAATATTTCCGTTACATAAATGCATTGACAATATATAAGTACTTCCAGACACACCAACAATGAAATATTTTAACTTACTGGCAAGATATGACAGTAGTATTGTAACATAGCATTTTAAACATGTAAACATTAGTGTAGAATTCTTCCAATATCTGCCAATATCTGTATTTACAAAAAAAAGGGTACTCACAAACGGTTGCAACCAGCAGAGTAAAAATCAGGGGCATATTTAAAATTATTTAAATACACCTCTGAGCTTTTATTGTGGCCTCCACCTCCCCTATAGCCAAAACCTCTTCTCTCCAAATTGGTACTAAGAAATGTAAAGTGTACCAGAGCTGTTAAAATACAAAGAATAGATACCTACCCGGGGATTCCTCCAGCTCCATAGGCACGTCTGAGTCCCTCGCCGTCCTTTCCGCGGTCTGCCGTTCAGCCTCAATAAGCACCGGTAACTGGTTCAGTCGGGATCTTTTGCCCCGGGTAAGTATTGATTCTTTTTTTTTTTTCTAACAGCTCTGGCTTTCTTTAACTATGGTTGTCAACCGTTCAGGAGAAACCCTTTTACTAGCAATATTTCCGTTACATAAATGCATTGACAATATATAAGTACTTCCAGACACACCAACAATAAAATATTTTTACTTAGTGGCAAGATATGACAGTAGTATAGTAACATAGCATTTTAAACATGTAAACATTAGTGTAGAATGCTTCCAATATCTGCCAATATCTATTTACAAAAAAAGGTTACTCACAAACGGTTGCAACCTGCAGAGTAAAAATCAGAGGCATATTTAAAATTATTTAAATACACCTCTGAGCTTCAATTGTGGCCTCCACCTCCCCTATAGCCAAAACCTCTTCTCTCCAAATTGGTACTAAGAAATGTAAAGTGTACCAGAGCTGTTAAAATACAAAGAATAGATACCTACCCGGGGCTTCCTCCAGCTCCATAGGCACGTCTGAGTCCCTCGTCGTCCTTTCCGTGGTGTGCCGTTCAGCCTCAATAAGCACCGGTAACTGGTTCAGTCAGGATCTTTTGCCCCGGGTAAGTATCGATTCTTTTTTTTTTCTAACAGCTCTGGTTTTCTTTAACTATTGTGTTCAACCGTTCAGGAGAAACCCTTTTACTAGCAATATGTCCGTTACATAAATGCATTGACAATATATAAGTACTTCCAGACACAAGAACAATGAAATATTTTAACTTACTGGTAAGATATGACAGTAGTATAGTAACATAGCATTTTAAACATGTAAACATTAGTGTAGAATGCTTCCAATATTTGCCAATATCTGTATTTACAAAAAAAAAGGTTACTCACAAACGGTTGCAACCTGCAGAGTAAAAATCAGGGGCATATTTAAAATTATTTAAATACACCTCTGAGCTTTAATTGTGGCCTCCACCTCCCCTATAGCCAAAACCTCTTCTCTCCAAATTGGTACTAAGAAATGTAAAGTGTACCAGAGCTGTTAAAATACAAAGAATAGATACCTACCCGGGACTTCCTCCAGCTCCATAGGCACGTCTGAGTCCCTCGCCGTCCTTTCCGCGGTCTACCGTTCAGCCTCAATAAGCACCGGTAACTGGTTCAGTCGGGATCTTTTACCCCGGGTAAGTATTGATTCTTTTTTTTTTTTCTAACAGCTCTGGCTTTCTTTAACTATGGTTGTCAACCGTTCAGGAGAAACCCTTTTACTAGCAATATTTCCATTACATAAATGCATTGACAATATATAAGTACTTCCAGACACAAGAACAATGAAATATTTTAACTTACTGGCAAGATATGACAGTAGTATTGTAACATAGCATTTTAAACATGTAAACATTAGTGTAGAATGCTTCCAATATCTGCCAATATCTGTATTGACAAAAAAAAGGGTACTCACAAACGGTTGCAACCAGCAGAGTAAAAATCAGGGGCATATTTAAAATTATTTAAATACACCTCTGAGCTTTTATTGTGGCCTCCACCTCCCCTATAGCCAAAACCTCTTCTCTCTAAATTGGTACTAAGAAATGTAAAGTGTACCAGAGCTGTTAAAATACAAAGAATAGATACCTACCCGGGGATTCCTCCAGCTCCATAGGCACGTCTGAGTCCCTTGTCGTCCTTTCCGTGGTGTGCCGTTCAGCCTCAATAAGCACCGGTAACTGGTTCAGTCGGGATCTTTTGCCCCGGGTAAGTATTGATTCTTTTTTTTTTCTAACAGCTCTGGCTTTCTTTAACTATGGTTGTCAACCGTTCAGGAGAAACCCTTTTACTAGCAATATTTCCGTTACATAAATGCATTGACAATATATAAGTACTTCCAGACACACCAACAATGAAATATTTTAACTTACTGGCAAGATATGACAGTAGTATTGTAACATAGCATTTTAAACATGTAAACATTAGTGTAGAATTCTTCCAATATCTGCCAATATCTGTATTTACAAAAAAAAGGGTACTCACAAACGGTTGCAACCAGCAGAGTAAAAATCAGGGGCATATTTAAAATTATTTAAATACACCTCTGAGCTTTTATTGTGGCCTCCACCTCCCCTATAGCCAAAACCTCTTCTCTCCAAATTGGTACTAAGAAATGTAAAGTGTACCAGAGCTGTTAAAATACAAAGAATAGATACCTACCCGGGGATTCCTCCAGCTCCATAGGCACGTCTGAGTCCCTCGCCGTCCTTTCCGCGGTCTGCCGTTCAGCCTCAATAAGCACCGGTAACTGGTTCAGTCGGGATCTTTTGCCCCGGGTAAGTATTGATTCTTTTTTTTTTTTCTAACAGCTCTGGCTTTCTTTAACTATGGTTGTCAACCGTTCAGGAGAAACCCTTTTACTAGCAATATTTCCGTTACATAAATGCATTGACAATATATAAGTACTTCCAGACACACCAACAATAAAATATTTTTACTTAGTGGCAAGATATGACAGTAGTATAGTAACATAGCATTTTAAACATGTAAACATTAGTGTAGAATGCTTCCAATATCTGCCAATATCTATTTACAAAAAAAGGTTACTCACAAACGGTTGCAACCTGCAGAGTAAAAATCAGAGGCATATTTAAAATTATTTAAATACACCTCTGAGCTTCAATTGTGGCCTCCACCTCCCCTATAGCCAAAACCTCTTCTCTCCAAATTGGTACTAAGAAATGTAAAGTGTACCAGAGCTGTTAAAATACAAAGAATAGATACCTACCCGGGGCTTCCTCCAGCTCCATAGGCACGTCTGAGTCCCTCGTCGTCCTTTCCGTGGTGTGCCGTTCAGCCTCAATAAGCACCGGTAACTGGTTCAGTCAGGATCTTTTGCCCCGGGTAAGTATCGATTCTTTTTTTTTTCTAACAGCTCTGGTTTTCTTTAACTATTGTGTTCAACCGTTCAGGAGAAACCCTTTTACTAGCAATATGTCCGTTACATAAATGCATTGACAATATATAAGTACTTCCAGACACAAGAACAATGAAATATTTTAACTTACTGGTAAGATATGACAGTAGTATAGTAACATAGCATTTTAAACATGTAAACATTAGTGTAGAATGCTTCCAATATTTGCCAATATCTGTATTTACAAAAAAAAAGGTTACTCACAAACGGTTGCAACCTGCAGAGTAAAAATCAGGGGCATATTTAAAATTATTTAAATACACCTCTGAGCTTTAATTGTGGCCTCCACCTCCCCTATAGCCAAAACCTCTTCTCTCCAAATTGGTACTAAGAAATGTAAAGTGTACCAGAGCTGTTAAAATACAAAGAATAGATACCTACCCGGGACTTCCTCCAGCTCCATAGGCACGTCTGAGTCCCTCGCCGTCCTTTCCGCGGTCTACCGTTCAGCCTCAATAAGCACCGGTAACTGGTTCAGTCGGGATCTTTTACCCCGGGTAAGTATTGATTCTTTTTTTTTTTTCTAACAGCTCTGGCTTTCTTTAACTATGGTTGTCAACCGTTCAGGAGAAACCCTTTTACTAGCAATATTTCCATTACATAAATGCATTGACAATATATAAGTACTTCCAGACACAAGAACAATGAAATATTTTAACTTACTGGCAAGATATGACAGTAGTATTGTAACATAGCATTTTAAACATGTAAACATTAGTGTAGAATGCTTCCAATATCTGCCAATATCTGTATTGACAAAAAAAAGGGTACTCACAAACGGTTGCAACCAGCAGAGTAAAAATCAGGGGCATATTTAAAATTATTTAAATACACCTCTGAGCTTTTATTGTGGCCTCCACCTCCCCTATAGCCAAAACCTCTTCTCTCTAAATTGGTACTAAGAAATGTAAAGTGTACCAGAGCTGTTAAAATACAAAGAATAGATACCTACCCGGGGATTCCTCCAGCTCCATAGGCACGTCTGAGTCCCTCGCCGTCCTTTCCGCGGTCTGCCGTTCAGCCTCAATAAGCACCGGTAACTGGTTCAGTCGGGATCTTTTGCCCCGGGTAAGTATTGATTCTTTTTTTTTTTCTAACAGCTCTGGCTTTCTTTAACTATGGTTGTCAACCGTTCAGGAGAAACCCTTTTACTAGCAATATTTCCGTTACATAAATGCATTGACAATATATAAGTACTTCCAGACACACCAACAATAAAATATTTTTACTTAGTGGCAAGATATGACAGTAGTATAGTAACATAGCATTTTTAACATGTAAACATTAGTGTAGAATGCTTCCAATATCTGCCAATATCTATTTACAAAAAAAGGTTACTCACAAACGGTTGCAACCAGCAGAGTAAAAATCAGGGGCATATTTAAAATTATTTAAATACACCTCTGAGCTTTAATTGTGGCCTCCACCTCCCCTATAGCCAAAACCTCTTCTCTCCAAATTGGTACTAAGAAATGTAAAGTGTACCAGAGCTGTTAAAATACAAAGAATAGATACCTACCCGGGGATTCCTCCAGCTCCATAGGCACGTCTGAGTCCCTCGCCGTCCTTTCCGCGGTCTGCCGTTCAGCCTCAATAAGCACCGGTAACTGGTTCAGTCGGGATCTTTTGCCCCGGGTAAGTATTGATTCTTTTTTTTTTCTAACAGCTCTGGCTTTCTTTAACTATGGTTGTCAACCGTTCAGGAGAAACCCTTTTACTAGCAATATTTCCGTTACATAAATGCATTGACAATATATAAGTACTTCCAGACACACCAACAATAAAATATTTTTACTTAGTGGCAAGATATGACAGTAGTATAGTAACATAGCATTTTAAACATGTAAACATTAGTGTAAAATGCTTCCAATATCTGCCAATATCTGTATTGACAAAAAAAAGGTTACTCACAAACGGTTGCAACCTGCAGAGTAATAATCAGGGGCATATTTAAAAAGATTTAAATACACCTCTGAGCTTTAATTGTGGCCTCCACCTCCCCTATAGCCAAAACCTCTTCTCTCCAAATTGGTACTAAGAAATGTAAAGTGTACCAAAGCTGTTAAAATACAAAGAATAGATACCTACCCGGGGCTTCCTCCAGCTCCATAGGCACGTCTGAGTCCCTCGTCGTCCTCTCGGTGGTGTGCCGTTCAGTCTCAATAAGCACCGGTAACTGGTTCAGTCGGGATCTTTTGCCCCGGGTAAGTATTGATTCTTTTTTTTTTTCTAACAGCTCTGGCTTTCTTTAACTATGGTTGTCAACCGTTCAGGAGAAACCTTTTACTAGCAATATTTCCGTTACATAAATGCATTGACAATATATAAGTACTTCCAGACACAAGAACAATGAAATATTTTAACTTACTGGCAAGATATGACAGTAGTATAGTAACATAGCATTTTTAACATGTCAACATTAGTGTAGAATGCTTCCAATATCTGCCAATATCTGTATTGACAAAAAAAAGGTTACTCACAAACGGTTGCAACCTGCAGAGTAATAATCAGGGGCATATTTAAAAAGATTTAAATACACCTCTGAGCTTTAATTGTGGCCTCCACCTCCCCTATAGCCAAAACCTCTTCTCTCCAAATTGGTACTAAGAAATGTAAAGTGTACCAGAGCTGTTAAAATACAAAGAATAGATACCTACCCGGGGCTTCCTCCAGCTCCATAGGCACGTCTGAGTCCCTCGCCGTCCTTTCCGCGGTCTGCCGTTCAGCCTCAATAAGCACCGGTAACTGGTTCAGTCGGGATCTTTTGCCCCGGGAAAGTATTGATTCTTTTTTTTTCTAACAGCTCTGGTTTTCTTTAACTATGGTTGTCAACCGTTCAGGAGAAACCCTTTTACTAGCAATATGTCCATTACATAAATGCATTGACAATACATAAGTACTTCCAGACACACCAACAATGAAATATTTTAACTTACTGGTAAGATATTACAGTAGTATTGTAACATAGCATTTTAAACATGTAAACATTAGTGTAGAATGCTTCCAATATTTGCCAATATCTGTATTTACAAAAAAAAGGTTACTCACAAACGGTTGCAACCTGCAGAGTAAAAATCAGGGGCATATTTAAAATTATTTAAATACACCTCTGAGCTTTAATTGTGGCCTCCACCTCCCCTATAGCCAAAACCTCTTCTCTCCAAATTGGTACTAAGAAATGTAAATTGTACCAGAGCTGTTAAAATACAAAGAATAGATACCTACCCGGGGCTTCCTCCAGCTCCATAGGCACGTCTGAGTCCCTCGTCGTCCTTTCCGTGGTGTGCCGTTCAGCCTCAATAAGCACCGGTAACTGGTTCAGTCGGGATCTTTTGCCCCGGGTAAGTATCGATTCTTTTTTTTTTCTAACAGCTCTGATTTTCTTTAACTATGGTTGTCAACCGTTCAGGAGAAACCCTTTTACTAGCAATATATCCGTTACATAAATGCATTGACAATATATAAGTACTTCCAGACACACCAACAATGAACTATTTTAACTTACTGGCAAGATATGACAGTAGTATAGTAACATAGCATTTTAAACATGTAAACATTAGTGTAGAATGCTTCCAATATCTGCCAATATCTGTATTTATAAAAAAAGGTTACTCACCAACGGTTGCAACCTGCAGAGTAAAAATCAGAGGCATATTTAAAATTATTTAAATACACCTCTGAGCTTCAATTGTGAACTCCACCTCCCCTATAGCCAAAACCTCTTCTCTCCAAATTGGTTCTAAGAAATGTAAAGTGTACCAGAGCTGTTAAAATACAAAGAATAGATACCTACCCAGGGCTTCCTCCAGCTCCATAGGCACGTCTGAGTCCCTCGCCGTCCTTTCCGTGGTCTGCCGTTCAGCCTCAATAAGCACCGGTAACTGGTTCAGTCGGCATCTTTTGCCCCGGGTAAGAATTGATTCTTTTTTTTTTCTAACAGCTCTGGTTTTCTTTAACTATGGTTGTCAACCGTTCAGGAGAAACCCTTTTACTAGCAATATGTCCGTTACATAAATGCATTGACAATATATAAGTACTTCCAGACACACCAACAATGAAATATTTTAACTTACTGGTAAGATATGACAGTAGTATAGTAACATAGCATTTTAAACATGTAAACATTAGTGTAGAATGCTTCCAATATCTGCCAATATCTGTATTTACAAATAAAAGGTTACTCACAAACGGTTGCAACCTGCAGAGTAAAAATCAGAAGCATATTTAAAATTATTTAAATACACCTCTAAGCTTTTATTGTGGCCTCCACCTCCCCTATAGCCAACACCTCTTCTCTCCAAATTGGTACTAAGAAATGTAAAGTGTACCAGAGCTGTTAAAATACAAAGAATAGATACCTACCCGGGGATTCCTCCAGCTCCATGGGCACGTCTGAGTCCCTCGCCGTCCTTTCCGCGGTCTGCCGTTCAGCCTCAATAAGCACCGGTAACTGGTTCAGTCGGGATCTTTTGCCCCGGGTAAGTATTGATTCTTTTTTTTTTTCTAACAGCTCTGGCTTTCTTTAACTATGGTTGTCAACCGTTCAGGAGAAACCCTTTTACTAGCAATATTTCCGTTACATAAATGCATTGACAATATATAAGTACTTCCAGACACACCAACAATAAAATATTTTTACTTAGTGGCAAGATATGACAGTAGTATAGTAACATAGCATTTTAAACATGTAAACATTAGTGTAGAATGCTTCCAATATCTGCCAATATCTATTTACAAAAAAAGGTTACTCACAAACGGTTGCAACCAGCAGAGTAAAAATCAGGGGCATATTTAAAATTATTTAAATACACCTCTGAGCTTTTATTGTGGCCTCCACCTCCCCTATAGCCAAAACCTCTTCTCTTCAAATTGGTACTAAGAAATGTAAAGTGTACCAGAGCTGTTAAAATACAAAGAATAGATACCTACCCGGGGATTCCTCCAGCTCCATAGGCACGTCTGAGTCCCTCGTCGTCCTTTCCGCGGTCTGCCGTTCAGCCTCAATAAGCACCGGTAACTGGTTCAGTCGGGATCTTTTGCCCCGGGTAAGTATTGATTCTTTTTTTTTTCTAACAGCTCTGGCTTTCTTTAACTATGGTTGTCAACCGTTCAGGAGAAACCCTTTTACTAGCAATATTTCCGTTACATAAATGCATTGACAATATATAAGTACTTCCAGACACACCAACAATAAAATATTTTTACTTAGTGGCAAGATATGACAGTAGTATAGTAACATAGCATTTTAAACATGTAAACATTAGTGTAAAATGCTTCCAATATCTGCCAATATCTGTATTGACAAAAAAAAGGTTACTCACAAACGGTTGCAACCTGCAGAGTAATAATCAGGGGCATATTTAAAAAGATTTAAATACACCTCTGAGCTTTAATTGTGGCCTCCACCTCCCCTATAGCCAAAACCTCTTCTCTCCAAATTGGTACTAAGAAATGTAAAGTGTACCAAAGCTGTTAAAATACAAAGAATAGATACCTACCCGGGGCTTCCTCCAGCTCCATAGGCACGTCTGAGTCCCTCGTCGTCCTTTCGGTGGTGTGCCGTTCAGTCTCAATAAGCACCGGTAACTGGTTCAGTCGGGATCTTTTGCCCCGGGTAAGTATTGATTCTTTTTTTTTCTAACAGCTCTGGCTTTCTTTAACTATGGTTGTCAACCGTTCAGGAGAAACCCTTTTACTAGCAATATTTCCGTTACATAAATGCATTGACAATATATAAGTACTTCCAGACACAAGAACAATGAAATATTTTAACTTACTGGCAAGATATGACAGTAGTATTGTAACATAGCATTTTAAACATGTAAACATTAGTGTAGAATGCTTCCTATATCTGTCAATATCTGTATTTACAAAAAAAAGGTTACTCACAAACGGTTGCAACCTGCAGAGTAAAAATCAGAGGCATATTTAAAATTATTTAAATACACCTCTGAGCTTTAATTGTGGCCTCCACCTCCCCTATAGCCAAAACCTCTTTTCTCCAAATTGGTACTAAGAAATGTAAAGTGTACCAGAGCTGTTAAAATACAAAGAATAGATACATACCCGGGGCCTCCTCCAGCTCCATAGGCACGTCTGAGTCCCTCGTCGTCCTTTCCGTGGTGTGCCGTTCAGCCTCAATAAGCACCGGTAACTGGTTCAGTCGGGATCTTTTGCCCCGGGTAAGTATCGATTTTTTTTTCTAACAGCTCTGGTTTTCTTTAACTATGGTTGTCAACCGTTTAGGAGAAACCCTTTTACTAGCAATATATCCGTTACATAAATGCATTGACAATATATAAGTACTTCCAGACACACCAACAATGAACTATTTTAACTTACTGGCAAGATATGACAGTAGTATAGTAACATAGCATTTTTAACATGTAAACATTAGTGTAGAATGCTTCCAATATCTGCCAATATCTGTATTGACAAAAAAAAGGTTACTCACAAACGGTTGCAACCTGCAGAGTAATAATCAGGGGCATATTTAAAAAGATTTAAATACACCTCTGAGCTTTAATTGTGGCCTCCACCTCCCCTATAGCCAAAACCTCTTCTCTCCAAATTGGTACTAAGAAATGTAAAGTGTACCAGAGCTGTTAAAATACAAAGAATAGATACCTACCCGGGGCTTCCTCCAGCTCCATAGGCACGTCTGAGTCCCTCGCCGTCCTTTCCGCGGTCTGCCGTTCAGCCTCAATAAGCACCGGTAACTGGTTCAGTCGGGATCTTTTGCCCCGGGAAAGTATTGATTCTTTTTTTTTCTAACAGCTCTGGTTTTCTTTAACTATGGTTGTCAACCGTTCAGGAGAAACCCTTTTACTAGCAATATGTCCATTACATAAATGCATTGACAATACATAAGTACTTCCAGACACACCAACAATGAACTATTTTAACGTACTGGTAAGATATGACAGTAGTATAGTAACATAGCATTTTAAACATGTAAACATTAGTGTAGAATGCTTCCAATATCTGCCAATATCTGTATTTATAAAAAAAGGTTACTCACCAACGGTTGCAACCTGCAGAGTAAAAATCAGAGGCATATTTAAAATTATTTAAATACACCTCTGAGCTTCAATTGTGGCCTCCACCTCCCCTATAGCCAAAACCTCTTCTCTCCAAATTGGTTCTAAGAAATGTAAAGTGTACCAGAGCTGTTAAAATACAAAGAATAGATACCTACCCAGGGCTTCCTCCAGCTCCATAGGCACGTCTGAGTCCCTCGCCGTCCTTTCCGTGGTCTGCCGTTCAGCCTCAATAAGCACCGGTAACTGGTTCAGTCGGCATCTTTTGCCCCGGGTAAGAATTGATTCTTTTTTTTTTCTAACAGCTCTGGTTTTCTTTAACTATGGTTGTCAACCGTTCAGGAGAAACCCTTTTACTAGCAATATGTCCGTTACATAAATGCATTGACAATATATAAGTACTTCCAGACACACCAACAATGAAATATTTTAACTTACTGGTAAGATATGACAGTAGTATAGTAACATAGCATTTTAAACATGTAAACATTAGTGTAGAATGCTTCCAATATCTGCCAATATCTGTATTTACAAATAAAAGGTTACTCACAAACGGTTGCAACCTGCAGAGTAAAAATCAGAAGCATATTTAAAATTATTTAAATACACCTCTAAGCTTTAATTGTGGCCTCCACCTCCCCTATAGCCAACACCTCTTCTCTCCAAATTGGTACTAAGAAATGTAAAGTGTACCAGAGCTGTTAAAATACAAAGAATAGATACCTACCCGGGGATTCCTCCAGCTCCATAGGCACGTCTGAGTCCCTCGTCGTCCTTTCCGTGGTGTGCCGTTCAGCCTCAATAAGCACCGGTAACTGGTTCAGTCGGGATCTTTTGCCCCGGGTAAGTATTGATTCTTTTTTTTTTCTAACAGCTCTGGCTTTCTTTAACTATGGTTGTCAACCGTTCAGGAGAAACCCTTTTACTAGCAATATTTCCGTTACATAAATGCATTGACAATATATAAGTACTTCCAGACACACCAACAATGAAATATTTTAACTTACTGGCAAGATATGACAGTAGTATAGTAACATAGCATTTTAAACATGTAAACATTAGTGTAGAATGCTTCCAATATCTGCCAATATCTGTATTTACAAAAAAAAGGTTACTCACAAACGGTTGCAACCTGCAGAGTAAAAATCAGAGGCATATTTAAAATTATTTAAATACACCTCTGAGCTTTAATTGTGGCCTCCACCTCCCCTATAGCCAAAACCTCTTCTCTCCAAATTGGTACTAAGAAATGTAAAGTGTACCAGAGCTGTTAAAATACAAAGAATAGATACCTACCCGGGGCCTCCTCCAGCTCCATAGGCACGTCTGAGTCCCTCGTCGTCCTTTCCGTGGTGTGCCGTTCAGCCTCAATAAGCACCGGTAACTGGTTCAGTCGGGATCTTTTGCCCCGGGTAAGTATCGATTTTGTTTTTCTAACAGCTCTGGTTTTCTTTAACTATGGTTGTCAACCGTTCAGGAGAAACCCTTTTACTAGCAATATTTCCGTTACATAAATGCATTGACAATATATAAGTACTTCCAGACACACCAACAATGAACTATTTTAACTTACTGGCAAGATATGACAGTAGTATAGTAACATAGCATTTTTAACATGTAAACATTAGTGTAAAATGCTTCCAATATCTGCCAATATCTGTATTGACAAAAAAAGGTTACTCACAAACGGTTGCAACTTGCAGAGTAATAATCAGGGGCATATTTAAAAAGATTTAAATACACCTCTGAGCTTTAATTGTGGCCTCCACCTCCCCTATAGCCAAAACCTCTTCTCTCCAAATTGGTACTAAGAAATGTAAAGTGTACCAGAGCTGTTAAAATACAAAGAATAGATACCTACCCGGGGCTTCCTCCAGCTCCATAGGCACGTCTGAGTCCCTCGTCATCCTTTCCGTGGTGTGCCGTTCAGCCTCAATAAGCACCGGTAACTGGTTCAGTCGGGATATTTTGCCCCGGGTAAGTATCGATTTTTTTTTTCTAACAGCTCTGGTTTTCTTTAACTATGGTTGTCAACCGTTCAGGAGAAACCCTTTTACTAGCAATATATCCGTTACATAAATGCATTGACAATATATAAGTACTTCCAGACACACCAACAATGAACTATTTTAACTTACTGGCAAGATATGACAGTAGTATAGTAACATAGCATTTTAAACATGTAAACATTAGTGTAGAATGCTTCTAATATCTGCCAATAACTGTATTGACAAAAAAAGGTTACTCACAAACGGTTGCAACTTGCAGAGTAATAATCAGGGGCATATTTAAAAAGATTTAAATACACCTCTGAGCTTTAATTGTGGCCTCCACCTCCCCTATAGCCAAAACCTCTTCTCTCCAAATTGGTACTAAGAAATGTAAAATGTACCAGAGCTGTTAAAATACAAAGAATAGATACCTACCCGGGGCTTCCTCCAGCTCCATAGGCACGTCTGAGTCCCTCGTCGTCCTTTCCGTGGTGTGCCGTTCAGCCTCAATAAGCACCGGTAACTGGTTCAGTCGGGATCTTTTGCCCCGGGTAAGTATCGATTCTTTTTTTTTTCTAACAGCTCTGGTTTTCTTTAACTATGGTTGTCAACCGTTCAGGAGAAACCCTTTTACTAGCAATATGTCCGTTACATAAATGCATTGACAATATATAAGTACTTCCAGACACAAGAACAATGAAATATTTTAACTTACTGGTAAGATATGACAGTAGTATAGTAACATAGCATTTTAAACATGTAAACATTAGTGTAGAATGCTTCCAATATTTGCCAATATCTGTATTTACAAAAAAAAGGTTACTCACAAACGGTTGCAACCTGCAGAGTAAAAATCAGGGGCATATTTAAAATTATTTAAATACACCTATGAGCTTTAATTGTGGCCTCCACCTCCCCTATAGCCAAAACCTCTTCTCTCCAAATTGGTACTAAGAAATGTAAAGTGTACCAGAGCTGTTAAAATACAAAGAATAGATACCTACCCGGGACTTCCTCCAGCTCCATAGGCACGTCTGAGTCCCTCGCCGTCCTTTCCGCGGTCTGCCGTTCAGCCTCAATAAGCACCGGTAACTGGTTCAGTCGGGATCTTTTACCCCGGGTAAGTATTGATTCTTTTTTTTTTTTCTAACAGCTCTGGCTTTCTTTAACTATGGTTGTCAACCGTTCAGGAGAAACCCTTTTACTAGCAATATTTCCGTTACATAAATGCATTGACAATATATAAGTACTTCCAGACACACCAACAATGAAATATTTTAACTTACTGGCAAGATATGACAGTAGTATAGTAACATAGCATTTTAAACATGTAAACATTAGTGTAGAATGCTTCCAATATCTGCCAATATCTGTATTTACAAAAAAAAGGTTACTCACAAACGGTTGCAACCTGCAGAGTATAAATCAGAGGCATATTTAAAATTATTTAAATACACCTCTGAGCTTTAATTGTGGCCTCCACCTCCCCTATAGCCAAAACCTCTTCTCTCCAAATTGGTACTAAGAAATGTAAAGTGTACCAGAGCTGTTAAAATACAAAGAATAGATACCTACCCGGGGCCTCCTCCAGCTCCATATGCACATCTGAGTCCTTCGCCGTCCTTTCCGTGGTCTGCCGTTCAGCCTCAATAAGCACCGGTAACTGGTTCAGTCGGGATCTTTTGCCCCGGGAAAGTATTGATTCTTTTTTTTCCTAACAGCTCTGGTTTTCTTTAACTATGGTTGTCAACCGTTCAGGAGAAACCCTTTTACTAGCAATATGTCCATTACATAAATGCATTGACAATACATAAGTACTTTCAGACACACCAACAATGAAATATTTTAACTTACTGGTAAGATATGACAGTAGTATAGTAACATAGCATTTTAAACATGTAAACATTAGTGTAGAATGCTTCCAATATTTGCCAATATCTGTATTTACAAAAAAAAGGTTACTCACAAACGGTTGCAACCTGCAGAGTAAAAATCAGGGGCATATTTAAAATTATTTAAATACACCTCTGAGCTTTAATTGTGGCCTCCACCTCCCCTATAGCCAAAACCTCTTCTCTCCAAATTGGTACTAAGAAATGTAAAGTGTACCAGAGCTGTTAAAATACAAAGAATAGATACCTACCCGGGGCTTCCTCCAGCTCCATAGGCACGTCTGAGTCCCTCGTCGTCCTTTCCGTGGTGTGCCGTTCAGCCTCAATAAGCACCGGTAACTGGTTCAGTCGGGATCTTTTGCCCCGGGTAAGTATCGATTCTTTTTTTTTTCTAACAGCTCTGATTTTCTTTAACTATGGTTGTCAACCGTTCAGGAGAAACCCTTTTACTAGCAATATATCCGTTACATAAATGCATTGACAATATATAAGTACTTCCAGACACACCAACAATGAACTATTTTAACTTACTGGCAAGATATGACAGTAGTATAGTAACATAGCATTTTAAACATGTAAACATTAGTGTAGAATGCTTCCAATATCTGCCAATATCTGTATTTATAAAAAAAGGTTACTCACCAACGGTTGCAACCTGCAGAGTAAAAATCAGAGGCATATTTAAAATTATTTAAATACACCTCTGAGCTTCAATTGTGGCCTCCACCTCCCCTATAGCCAAAACCTCTTCTCTCCAAATTGGTACTAAGAAATGTAAAGTGTACCAGAGCTGTTAAAATACAAAGAATAGATACCTACCCGGGGCCTCCTCCAGCTCCATAGGCACGTCTGAGTCCCTCGTCGTCCTTTCCGTGGTGTGCCGTTCAGCCTTAATAAGCACCGGTAACTGGTTCAGTCGGGATCTTTTGCCCCGGGTAAGTATCGATTTTTTTTTTCTAACAGCTCTGGTTTTCTTTAACTATGGTTGTCAACCGTTCAGGAGAAACCCTTTTACTAGCAATATGTCCGTTACATAAATGCATTGACAATATATAAGTATTCCAGACACACCAACAATGAAATATTTTAACTTACTGGCAAGATATGACAGTAGTATTGTAACATAGCATTTTAAACATGTAAACATTAGTGTAGAATGCATCCAATATCTGCCAATATCTGTATTTACTAAAAAAAGGTTACTCACAAACGGTTGCAACCTGCAGAGTAAAAATCAGAGGCATATTTCAAATTATTTAAATACACCTCTAAGCTTTAATTGTGGCCTCCACCTCCCCTATAGCCAACACCTCTTCTCTCCAAATTGGTACTAAGAAATGTAAAGTGTACCAGAGCTGTTAAAATACAAAGAACAGATACCTACCCGGGGATTCCTCCAGCTCCATAGGCACGTCTGAGTCCCTCGTCGTCCTTTCCGTGGTGTGCCATTCAGCCTCAATAAGCACCGGTAACTGGTTCAGTCGGGATCTTTTGCCCCGGGTAAGTATTGATTCTTTTTTTTTTCTAACAGCTCTGGCTTTCTTTAACTATGGTTGTCAACCGTTCAGGAGAAATCCTTTTACTAGCAATATTTCCGTTACATAAATGCATTGACAATATATAAGTACTTCCAGACACACCAACAATGAAATATTTTAACTTACTGGCAAGATATGACAGTAGTATAGTAACATAGCATTTTAAACATGTAAACATTAGTGTAGAATGCTTCCAATATCTGCCAATATCTGTATTTACAAAAAAAAGGTTACTCACAAACGGTTGCAACCTGCAGAGTAAAAATCAGAGGCATATTTAAAATTATTTAAATACACCTCTGAGCTTTAATTGTGGCCTTCACCTCCCCTATAGCCAAAACCCCTTCTCTCCAAATTGGTACTAAGAAATGTAAAGTGTACCAGAGCTGTTAAAATACAAAGAATAGATACATACCCGGGGCCTCCTCCAGCTCCATAGGCACGTCTGAGTCCCTCGTCGTCCTTTCCGTGGTGTGCCGTTCAGCCTCAATAAGCACCGGTAACTGGTTCAGTCGGGATATTTTGCCCCGGGTAAGTATCGATTTTTTTTTAACAGCTCTGGTTTTCTTTAACTATGGTTGTCAACCGTTCAGGAGAAACCCTTTTACTAGCAATATGTCCATTACATAAATGCATTGACAATATATAAGTACTTCCAGACACACCAACAATGAAATATTTTAACTTACTGGTAAGATATGACAGTAGTATAGTAACATAGCATTTTAAACATGTAAACATTAGTGAAGAATGCTTCCAATATTTGCCAATATCTGTATTTACAAAAAAAAAGGTTACTCACAAACGGTTGCAACCTGCAGAGTAAAAATCAGGGGCATATTTAAAATTATTTAAATACACCTCTGAGCTTTAATTGTGGCCTCCACCTCCCCTATAGCCAAAACCTCTTCTCTCCAAATTGGTACTAAGAAATGTAAAGTGTACCAGAGCTGTTAAAATCCAAAGAATAGATACCTACCCGGGGATTCCTCCAGCTCCATAGGCACATCTGAGTCCCTCGCCGTCCTTTCCGCGGTCTGTCGTTCAGCCTCAATAAGCACCGGTAACTGGTTCAGTCGGGATCTTTTGCCCCGGGTAAGTATTGATTCTTTTTTTTTTCTAACAGCTCTGGCTTTCTTTAACTATGGTTGTCAACCGTTCAGGAGAAACCCTTTTACTAGCAATATTTCCGTTACATAAATGCATTGACAATATATAAGTACTTCCAGACACACCAACAATGAAATATTTTAACTTACTGACAAGATATGACAGTAGTATAGTAACATAGCATTTTAAACATGTAAACATTAGTGTAGAATGCTTCCAATATTTGCCAATATCTGTATTGACAAAAAAAAGGTTACTCACAAACGGTTGCAACCTGCAGAGTAATAATCAGGGGCATATTTAAAAAGATTTAAATACACCTCTGAGCTTTAATTGTGGCCTCCACCTCCCCTATAGCCAAAACCTCTTCTCTCCAAATTGGTACTAAGAAATGTAAAGTGTACCAGAGCTGTTAAAATACAAAGAATAGATACCTACCCGGGGCTTCCTACAGCTCCATAGGCACGTCTGAGTCCCTCGCCGTCCTTTCCGCGGTCTGCCGTTCAGCCTCAATAAGCACCGGTAACTGGTTCAGTCGGGATCTTTTGCCCCGGGAAAGTATTGATTCTTTTTTTTTCTAACAGCTCTGGTTTTCTTTAACTATGGTTGTCAACCGTTCAGGAGAAACCCTTTTACTAGCAATATGTCCAATACATAAATGCATTGACAATATATAAGTACTTCCAGACACACCAACAATGAAATATTTTAACTTACTGGTAAGATATGACAGTAGTATAGTAACATAGCATTTTAAACATGTAAACATTAGTGTAGAATGCTTCCAATATCTGCCAATATCTGTATTTACAAAAAAAAGGTTACTCACAAACGGTTGCAACCTGCAGAGTAAAAATCAGAAGCATATTTAAAATTATTTAAATACACCTCTAAGCTTTAATTGTGGCCTCCACCTCCCCGTATAGCCAACACCTCTTCTCTCCAAATTGGTACTAAGAAATGTAAAGTGTACCAGAGCTGTTAAAATACAAAGAATAGATACCTACCCGGGGATTCCTCCAGCTCCATAGGCACGTCTGAGTCCCTCGTCGTCCTTTCCGTGGTGTGCCGTTCAGCCTCAATAAGCACCGGTAACTGGTTCAGTCGGGATCTTTTGCCCCGGGTAAGTATTGATTCTTTTTTTTTTCTAACAGCTCTGGCTTTCTTTAACTATGGTTGTCAACCGTTCAGGAGAAACCCTTTTACTAGCAATATTTCCGTTACATAAATGCATTGACAATATATAAGTACTTCCAGACACACCAACAATGAAATATTTTAACTTACTGGCAAGATATGACAGTAGTATTGTAACATAGCATTTTAAACATGTAAACATTAGTGTAGAATGCTTCCAATATCTGCCAATATCTGTATTTACAAAAAAAAGGTTACTCACAAACGGTTGCAACCTGCAGAGTAAAAATCAGAGGCATATTTAAAATTATTTAAATACACCTCTGAGCTTTAATTGTGGCCTCCACCTCCCCTATAGCCAAAACCTCTTCTCTCCAAATTGGTACTAAGAAATGTAAAGTGTACCAGAGCTGTTAAAATACAAAGAACAGATACCTACCCGGGGATTCCTCCAGCTCCATAGGCACGTCTGAGTCCCTCGCCGTCCTTTCCGCGGTCTGCCGTTCAGCCTCAATAAGCACCGGTAACTGGTTCAGTCGGGATCTTTTGCCCCGGGTAAGTATCGATTCTTTTTTTTTTCTAACAGCTCTGGTTTTCTTTAACTATGGTTGTCAACCGTTCAGGAGAAACCCTTTTACTAGCAATATGTCCATTACATAAATGCATTGACAATATATAAGTACTTCCAGACACACCAACAATGAAATATTTTAACTTACTGGTAAGATATGACAGTAGTATAGTAACATAGCATTTTAAACATGTAAACATTAGTGTAGAATGCTTCCAATATTTGCCAATATCTGTATTTACAAAAAAAAAAGGTTACTCACAAACAGTTGCAACCTGCAGAGTAAAAATCAGGGGCATATTTAAAATTATTTAAATACACCTCTGAGCTTTAATTGTGGCCTCCACCTCCCCTCTAGCCAAAACCTCTTCTCTCCAAATTGGTACTAAGAAATGTAAAGTGTACCAGAGCTGTTAAAATACAAAGAATAGATACCTACCCGGGGATTCCTCCAGCTCCATAGGCACGTCTGAGTCCCTCGTCGTCCTTTCCGTGGTGTGCCGTTCAGCCTCAATAAGCACCGATAACTGGTTCAGTCGGGATCTTTTGCCCCGGGTAAGTATCGATTCTTTTTTTTTTCTAACAGCTCTGGTTTTCTTTAACTATGGTTGTCAACCGTTCAGGAGAAACCCTTTTACTAGCAATATATCCGTTACATAAATGCATTGACAATATATAAGTACTTCCAGACACACCAACAATGAACTATTTTAACTTACTGGCAAGATATGACAGTAGTATAGTAACATAGCATTTTTAACATGTAAACATTAGTGTAAAATGCTTCCAATATCTGCCAATATCTGTATTTACAAAAAAAGGTTACTCACAAACGGTTGCAACCTGCAGAGTAATAATCAGGGGCATATTTAAAAAGATTTAAATACACCTCTGAGCTTTAATTGTGGCCTCCACCTCCCCTATAGCCAAAACCTCTTCTCTCCAAATTGGTACTAAGAAATGTAAAGTGCACCAGAGCTGTTAAAATACAAAGAATAGATACCTACCCGGGGCTTCCTCCAGCTCCATAGGCACGTCTGAGTCCCTCGTCGTCCTTTCCGTGGTGTGCCGTTCAGCCTCAATAAGCACCGGTAACTGGTTCAGTCGGGATCTTTTGCCCCGGGTAAGTATCGATTTTTTTTTCTAACAGCTCTGGTTTTCTTTAACTATGGTTGTCAACCGTTTAGGAGAAACCTTTTACTAGCAATATATCCGTTACATAAATGCATTGACAATATATAAGTACTTCCAGACACACCAACAATGAACTATTTTAACTTACTGGCAAGATATGACAGTAGTATAGTAACATAGCATTTTTAACATGTAAACATTAGTGTAGAATGCTTCCAATATCTGCCAATATCTGTATTGACAAAAAAAAGGTTACTCACAAACGGTTGCAACCTGCAGAGTAATAATCAGGGGCATATTTAAAAAGATTTAAATACACCTCTGAGCTTTAATTGTGGCCTCCACCTCCCCTATAGCCAAAACCTCTTCTCTCCAAATTGGTACTAAGAAATGTAAAGTGTACCAGAGCTGTTAAAATACAAAGAATAGATACCTACCCGGGGCTTCCTCCAGCTCCATAGGCACGTCTGAGTCCCTCGCCGTCCTTTCCGCGGTCTGCCGTTCAGCCTCAATAAGCACCGGTAACTGGTTCAGTCGGGATCTTTTGCCCCGGGAAAGTATTGATTCTTTTTTTTTCTAACAGCTCTGGTTTTCTTTAACTATGGTTGTCAACCGTTCAGGAGAAACCCTTTTACTAGCAATATGTCCATTACATAAATGCATTGACAATACATAAGTACTTCCAGACACACCAACAATGAAATATTTTAACTTACTGGTAAGATATTACAGTAGTATAGTAACATAGCATTTTAAACATGTAAACATTAGTGTAGAATGCTTCCAATATTTGCCAATATCTGTATTTACAAAAAAAAGGTTACTCACAAACGGTTGCAACCTGCAGAGTAAAAATCAGGGGCATATTTAAAATTATTTAAATACACCTCTGAGCTTTAATTGTGGCCTCCACCTCCCCTATAGCCAAAACCTCTTCTCTCCAAATTGGTACTAAGAAATGTAAAGTGTACCAGAGCTGTTAAAATACAAAGAATAGATACCTACCCGGGGCTTCCTCCAGCTCCATAGGCACGTCTGAGTCCCTCGTCGTCCTTTCCGTGGTGTGCCGTTCAGCCTCAATAAGCACCGGTAACTGGTTCAGTCGGGATCTTTTGCCCCGGGTAAGTATCGATTCTTTTTTTTTTCTAACAGCTCTGATTTTCTTTAACTATGGTTGTCAACCGTTCAGGAGAAACCCTTTTACTAGCAATATATCCGTTACATAAATGCATTGACAATATATAAGTACTTCCAGACACACCAACAATGAACTATTTTAACTTACTGGCAAGATATGACAGTAGTATAGTAACATAGCATTTTAAACATGTAAACATTAGTGTAGAATGCTTCCAATATCTGCCAATATCTGTATTTATAAAAAAAGGTTACTCACCAACGGTTGCAACCTGCAGAGTAAAAATCAGAGGCATATTTAAAATTATTTAAATACACCTCTGAGCTTCAATTGTGGCCTCCACCTCCCCTATAGCCAAAACCTCTTCTCTCCAAATTGGTTCTAAGAAATGTAAAGTGTACCAGAGCTGTTAAAATACAAAGAATAGATACCTACCCAGGGCTTCCTCCAGCTCCATAGGCACGTCTGAGTCCCTCGCCGTCCTTTCCGTGGTCTGCCGTTCAGCCTCAATAAGCACCGGTAACTGGTTCAGTCGGCATCTTTTGCCCCGGGTAAGAATTGATTCTTTTTTTTTTCTAACAGCTCTGGTTTTCTTTAACTATGGTTGTCAACCGTTCAGGAGAAACCCTTTTACTAGCAATATGTCCGTTACATAAATGCATTGACAATATATAAGTACTTCCAGACACACCAACAATGAAATATTTTAACTTACTGGTAAGATATGACAGTAGTATAGTAACATAGCATTTTAAACATGTAAACATTAGTGTAGAATGCTTCCAATATCTGCCAATATCTGTATTTACAAATAAAAGGTTACTCACAAACGGTTGCAACCTGCAGAGTAAAAATCAGAAGCATATTTAAAATTATTTAAATACACCTCTAAGCTTTAATTGTGGCCTCCACCTCCCCTATAGCCAACACCTCTTCTCTCCAAATTGGTTCTATGAAATGTAAAGTGTACCAGAGCTGTTAAAATACAAAGAATAGATACCTACCCGGGGATTCCTCCAGCTCCATAGGCACGTCTGAGTCCCTCGTCGTCCTTTCCGTGGTGTGCCGTTCAGCCTCAATAAGCACCGGTAACTGGTTCAGTCGGGATCTTTTGCCCCGGGTAAGTATTGATTCTTTTTTTTTTCTAACAGCTCTGACTTTCTTTAACTATGGTTGTCAACCGTTCAGGAGAAACCCTTTTACTAGCAATATTTCCGTTACATAAATGCATTGACAATATATAAGTACTTCCAGACACACCAACAATGAAATATTTTAACTTACTGGCAAGATATGACAGTAGTATTGTAACATAGCATTTTAAACATGTAAACATTAGTGTAGAATTCTTCCAATATCTGCCAATATCTGTATTTACAAAAAAAAGGGTACTCACAAACGGTTGCAACCAGCAGAGTAAAAATCAGGGGCATATTTAAAATTATTTAAATACACCTCTGAGCTTTTATTGTGGTTTCCACCTCCCCTATAGCCAAAACCTCTTCTCTCCAAATTGGTACTAAGAAATGTAAAGTGTACCAGAGCTGTTAAAATACAAAGAATAGATACCTACCCGGGGATTCCTCCAGCTCCATAGGCACGTCTGAGTCCCTCGCCGTCCTTTCCGCGGTCTGCCGTTCAGCCTCAATAAGCACCGGTAACTGGTTCAGTCGGGATCTTTTGCCCCGGGTAAGTATTGATTCTTTTTTTTTTTCTAACAGCTCTGGCTTTCTTTAACTATGGTTGTCAACCGTTCAGGAGAAACCCTTTTACTAGCAATATTTCCGTTACATAAATGCATTGACAATATATAAGTACTTCCAGACACACCAACAATAAAATATTTTTACTTAGTGGCAAGATATGACAGTAGTATAGTAACATAGCATTTTAAACATGTAAACATTAGTGTAGAATGCTTCCAATATCTGCCAATATCTATTTACAAAAAAAGGTTACTCACAAACGGTTGCAACCAGCAGAGTAAAAATCAGGGGCATATTTAAAATTATTTAAATACACCTCTGAGCTTTTATTGTGGCCTCCACCTCCCCTATAGCCAAAACCTCTTCTCTTCAAATTGGTACTAAGAAATGTAAAGTGTACCAGAGCTGTTAAAATACAAAGAATAGATACCTACCCGGGGATTCCTCCAGCTCCATAGGCACGTCTGAGTCCCTCGCCGTCCTTTCCGCGGTCTGCCGTTCAGCCTCAATAAGCACCGGTAACTGGTTCAGTCGGGATCTTTTGCCCCGGGTAAGTATTGATTCTTTTTTTTTTTCTAACAGCTCTGGCTTTCTTTAACTATGGTTGTCAACCGTTCAGGAGAAACCCTTTTACTAGCAATATTTCCGTTACATAAATGCATTGACAATATATAAGTACTTCCAGACACACCAACAATAAAATATTTTTACTTAGTGGCAAGATATGACAGTAGTATAGTAACATAGCATTTTAAACATGTAAACATTAGTGTAAAATGCTTCCAATATCTGCCAATATCTGTATTGACAAAAAAAAGGTTACTCACAAACGGTTGCAACCTGCAGAGTAATAATCAGGGGCATATTTAAAAAGATTTAAATACACCTCTGAGCTTTAATTGTGGCCTCCACCTCCCCTATAGCCAAAACCTCTTCTCTCCAAATTGGTACTAAGAAATGTAAAGTGTACCAAAGCTGTTAAAATACAAAGAATAGATACCTACCCGGGGCTTCCTCCAGCTCCATAGGCACGTCTGAGTCCCTCGTCGTCCTTTCGGTGGTGTGCCGTTCAGTCTCAATAAGCACCGGTAACTGGTTCAGTCGGGATCTTTTGCCCCGGGTAAGTATTGATTCTTTTTTTTTTCTAACAGCTCTGGCTTTCTTTAACTATGGTTGTCAACCGTTCAGGAGAAACCCTTTTACTAGCAATATTTCCGTTACATAAATGCATTGACAATATATAAGTACTTCCAGACACAAGAACAATGAAATATTTTAACTTACTGGCAAGATATGACAGTAGTATTGTAACATAGCATTTTAAACATGTAAACATTAGTGTAGAATGCTTCCAATATCTGCCAATATCTGTATTTACAAAAAAAAGGTTACTCACAAACGGTTGCAACCTGCAGAGTAAAAATCAGAGGCATATTTGAAATTATTTAAATACACCTCTGAGCTTTAATTGTGGCCTCCACCTCCCCTATAGCCAAAACCTCTTTTCTCCAAATTGGTACTAAGAAATGTAAAGTGTACCAGAGCTGTTAAAATACAAAGAATAGATACATACCCGGGGCCTCCTCCAGCTCCATAGGCACGTCTGAGTCCCTCGTCGTCCTTTCCGTGGTGTGCCGTTCAGCCTCAATAAGCACCGGTAACTGGTTCAGTCGGGATCTTTTGCCCCGGGTAAGTATCGATTTTTTTTTTCTAACAGCTCTGGTTTTCTTTAACTATGGTTGTCAACCGCTTAGGAGAAACCAATTTACTAGCAATATATCCGTTACATAAATGCATTGACAATATATAAGTACTTCCAGACACAAGAACAATGAACTATTTTAACTTACTGGCAAGATATGACAGTAGTATAGTAACATAGCATTTTTAACATGTAAACATTAGTGTAGAATGCTTCCAATATCTGCCAATATCTGTATTGACAAAAAAAAGGTTACTCACAAACGGTTGCAACCTGCAGAGTAATAATCAGGGGCATATTTAAAAAGATTTAAATACACCTCTGAGCTTTAATTGTGGCCTCCACCTCCCCTATAGCCAAAACCTCTTCTCTCCAAATTTGTACTAAGAAATGTAAAGTGTACCAGAGCTGTTAAAATACAAAGAATAGATACCTACCCGGGGCTTCCTCCAGCTCCATAGGCACGTCTGAGTCCCTCGCCGTCCTTTCCGCGGTCTGCCGTTCAGCCTCAATAAGCACCGGTAACTGGTTCAGTCGGGATCTTTTGCCCCGGGAAAGTATTGATTCTTTTTTTTTCTAACAGCTCTGGTTTTCTTTAACTATGGTTGTCAACCGTTCAGGAGAAACCCTTTTACTAGCAATATGTCCATTACATAAATGCATTGACAATACATAAGTACTTCCAGACACACCAACAATGAACTATTTTAACTTACTGGTAAGATATGACAATAGTATAGTAACATGGCATTTTAAACATGTAAACATTAGTGTAGAATGCTTCCAATATCTGCCAATATCTGTATTTATAAAAAAAGGTTACTCACCAACGGTTGCAACCTGCAGAGTAAAAATCAGAGGCATATTTAAAATTATTTAAATACACCTCTGAGCTTCAATTGTGGCCTCCACCTCCCCTATAGCCAAAACCTCTTCTCTCCAAATTGGTTCTAAGAAATGTAAAGTGTACCAGAGCTGTTAAAATACAAAGAATAGATACCTACCCAGGGCTTCCTCCAGCTCCATAGGCACGTCTGAGTCCCTCGCCGTCCTTTCCGTGGTCTGCCGTTCAGCCTCAATAAGCACCGGTAACTGGTTCAGTCGGCATCTTTTGCCCCGGGTAAGAATTGATTCTTTTTTTTTTCTAACAGCTCTGGTTTTCTTTAACTATGGTTGTCAACCGTTCAGGAGAAACCCTTTTACTAGCAATATGTCCGTTACATAAATGCATTGACAATATATAAGTACTTCCAGACACACCAACAATGAAATATTTTAACTTACTGGTAAGATATGACAGTAGTATAGTAACATAGCATTTTAAACATGTAAACATTAGTGTAGAATGCTTCCAATATCTGCCAATATCTGTATTTACAAATAAAAGGTTACTCACAAACGGTTGCAACCTGCAGAGTAAAAATCAGAAGCATATTTAAAATTATTTAAATACACCTCTAAGCTTTAATTGTGGCCTCCACCTCCCCTATAGCCAACACCTCTTCTCTCCAAATTGGTACTAAGAAATGTAAAGTGTACCAGAGCTGTTAAAATACAAAGAATAGATACCTACCCGGGGATTCCTCCAGCTCCATAGGCACGTCTGAGTCCCTCGTCGTCCTTTCCGTGGTGTGCCGTTCAGCCTCAATAAGCACCGGTAACTGGTTCAGTCGGGATCTTTTGCCCCGGGTAAGTATTGATTCTTTTTTTTTTCTAACAGCTCTGGCTTTCTTTAACTATGGTTGTCAACCGTTCAGGAGAAACCCATTTACTAGCAATATTTCAGTTACATAAATGCATTGACAATATATAAGTACTTCCAGACACACCAACAATGAAATATTTTAACTTACTGGTAAGATATGACAGTAGTATAGTAACATAGCATTTTAAACATGTAAACATTAGTGTAGAATGCTTCCAATATTTGCCAATATCTGTATTTACAAAAAAAAGGTTACTCACAAACGGTTGCAACCTGCAGAGTAAAAATCAGAGGCATATTTCAAATTATTTAAATACACCTCTAAGCTTTAATTGTGGCCTCCACCTCCCCTATAGCCAACACCTCTTCTCTCCAAATTGGTACTAAGAAATGTAAAGGGTACCAGAGCTGTTAAAATACAAAGAACAGATACCTACACGGGGATTCCTCCAGCTCCATAGGCACGTCTGAGTCCCTCGTCGTCCTTTCCGTGGTGTGCCGTTCAGCCTCAATAAGCACCGGTATTTGGTTCAGTCGGGATCTTTTGCCCTGGGTAAGTATTGATTCTTTTTTTTTTTCTAACAGCTCTGGCTTTCTTTAACTATGGTTGTCAACCGTTCAGGAGAAACCCTTTTACTAGCAATATTTCCGTTACATAAATGCATTGACAATATATAAGTACTTCCAGACACACCAACAATGAAATATTTTAACTTACTGGCAAGATATGACAGTAGTATAGTAACATAGCATTTTAAACATGTAAACATTAGTGTAGAATGCTTCCAATATCTGCCAATATCTGTATTTACAAAAAAAAGGTTACTCACAAACGGTTGCAACCTGCAGAGTAAAAATCAGAGGCATATTTAAAATTATTTAAATACACCTCTGAGCTTTAATTGTGGCCTCCACCTCCCCTATAGCCAAAACCTCTTCTCTCCAAATTGGTACTAAGAAATGTAAAGTGTACCAGAGCTGTTAAAATACAAAGAATAGATACATACCCGGGGCCTCCTCCAGCTCCATAGGCACGTCTGAGTCCCTCGTCGTCCTTTCCGTGGTGTGCCGTTCAGCCTCAATGAGCACCGGTAACTGATTCAGTCGGGATCTTTTGCCCCGGGTAAGTATCGATTTTGTTTTTCTAACAGCTCTGGTTTTCTTTAACTATGGTTGTCAACCGTTCAGGAGAAACCCTTTTACTAGCAATATTTCCGTTACATAAATGCATTGACAATATATAAGTACTTCCAGACACACCAACAATGAACTATTTTAACTTACTGGCAAGATATGACAGTAGTATAGTAACATAGCATTTTTAACATGTAAACATTAGTGTAAAATGCTTCCAATATCTGCCAATATCTGTATTGACAAAAAAAGGTTACTCACAAACGGTTGCAACTTGCAGAGTAATAATCAGGGGCATATTTAAAAAGATTTAAATACACCTCTGAGCTTTAATTGTGGCCTCCACCTCCCCTATAGCCAAAACCTCTTCTCTCCAAATTGGTACTAAGAAATGTAAAGTGTACCAGAGCTGTTAAAATACAAAGAATAGATACCTACCCGGGGCTTCCTCCAGCTCCATAGGCACGTCTGAGTCCCTCGTCGTCCTTTCCGTGGTGTGCCGTTCAGCCTCAATAAGCACCGGTAACTGGTTCAGTCGGGATATTTTGCCCCGGGTAAGTATCGATTTTTTTTTTCTAACAGCTCTGGTTTTGTTTAACTATGGTTGTCAACCGTTCAGGAGAAACCCTTTTACTAGCAATATATCCGTTACATAAATGCATTGACAATATATAAGTACTTCCAGACACACCAACAATGAACTATTTTAACTTACTGGCAAGATATGACAGTAGTATAGTAACATAGCATTTTAAACATGTAAACATTAGTGTAGAATGCTTCCAATATCTGCCAATATCTGTATTTACAAAAAAAGGTTACTCACAAACGGTTGCAACCTGCAGAGTAAAAATCAGAGGCATATTTAAAATTATTTAAATACACCTCTGAGCTTCAATTGTGGCCTCCACCTCCCCTATAGCCAAAACCTCTTCTCTCCAAATTGGTACTAAGAAATGTAAAATGTACCAGAGCTGTTAAAATACAAAGAATAGATACCTACCCGGGGCTTCCTCCAGCTCCATAGGCACGTCTGAGTCCCTCGTCGTCCTTTCCGTGGTGTGCCGTTCAGCCTCAATAAGCACCGGTAACTGGTTCAGTCGGGATCTTTTGCCCCGGGTAAGTATCGATTCTTTTTTTTTTCTAACAGCTCTGGTTTTCTTTAACTATGGTTGTCAACCGTTCAGGAGAAACCCTTTTACTAGCAATATGTCCGTTACATAAATGCATTGACAATATATAAGTACTTCCAGACACAAGAACAATGAAATATTTTAACTTACTGGTAAGATATGACAGTAGTATAGTAACATAGCATTTTAAACATGTAAACATTAGTGTAGAATGCTTCCAATATTTGCCAATATCTGTATTTACAAAAAAAAGGTTACTCACAAACGGTTGCAACCTGCAGAGTAAAAATCAGGGGCATATTTAAAATTATTTAAATACACCTATGAGCTTTAATTGTGGCCTCCACCTCCCCTATAGCCAAAACCTCTTCTCTCCAAATTGGTACTAAGAAATGTAAAGTGTACCAGAGCTGTTAAAATAGAAAGAATAGATACCTACCCGGGACTTCCTCCAGCTCCATAGGCACGTCTGAGTCGCTCGCCGTCCTTTCCGCGGTCTGCCGTTCAGCCTCAATAAGCACCGGTAACTGGTTCAGTCGGGATCTTTTACCCCGGGTAAGTATTGATTCTTTTTTTTTTTCTAACAGCTCTGGCTTTCTTTAACTATGGTTGTCAACCGTTCAGGAGAAACCCTTTTACTAGCAATATTTCCGTTACATAAATGCATTGACAATATATAAGTACTTCCAGACACACCAACAATGAAATATTTTAACTTACTGGCGAGATATGACAGTAGTATAGTAACATAGCATTTTAAACATGTAAACATTAGTGTAGAATGCTTCCAATATCTGCCAATATCTGTATTTACAAAAAAAAGGTTACTCACAAACGGTTGCAACCTGCAGAGTATAAATCAGAGGCATATTTAAAATTATTTAAATACACCTCTGAGCTTTAATTGTGGCCTCCACCTCCCCTATAGCCAAAACCTCTTCTCTCCAAATTGGTACTAAGAAATGTAAAGTGTACCAGAGCTGTTAAAATACAAAGAATAGATACCTACCCGGGGCCTCCTCCAGCTCCATATGCACATCTGAGTCCTTCGCCGTCCTTTCCGTGGTCTGCCGTTCAGCCTCAATAAGCACCGGTAACTGGTTCAGTCGGGATCTTTTGCCCCGGGAAAGTATTGATTCTTTTTTTTTCTAACAGCTCTGGTTTTCTTTAACTATGGTTGTCAACCGTTCAGGAGAAACCCTTTTACTAGCAATATGTCCATTACATAAATGCATTGACAATACATAAGTACTTTCAGACACACCAACAATGAAATATTTTAACTTACTGGTAAGATATGACAGTAGTATAGTAACATAGCATTTTAAACATGTAAACATTAGTGTAGAATGCTTCCAATATTTGCCAATATCTGTATTTACAAAAAAAAGGTTACTCACAAACGGTTGCAACCTGCAGAGTAAAAATCAGGGGCATATTTAAAATTATTTAAATACACCTCTGAGCTTTAATTGTGGCCTCCACCTCCCCTATAGCCAAAACCTCTTCTCTCCAAATTGGTACTAAGAAATGTAAAGTGTACCAGAGCTGTTAAAATACAAAGAATAGATACCTACCCGGGGCTTCCTCCAGCTCCATAGGCACGTCTGAGTCCCTCGTCGTCCTTTCCGTGGTGTGCCGTTCAGCCTCAATAAGCACCGGTAACTGGCTCAGTCGGGATCTTTTGCCCCGGGTAAGTATCGATTCTTTTTTTTTTCTAACAGCTCTGATTTTCTTTAACTATGGTTGTCAACCGTTCAGGAGAAACCCTTTTACTAGCAATATATCCGTTACATAAATGCATTGACAATATATAAGTACTTCCAGACACACCAACAATGAACTATTTTAACTTACTGGCAAGATATGACAGTAGTATAGTAACATAGCATTTTAAACATGTAAACATTAGTGTAGAATGCTTCCAATATCTGCCAATATCTGTATTTATAAAAAAAGGTTACTCACCAACGGTCGCAACCTGCAGAGTAAAAATCAGAGGCATATTTAAAATTATTTAAATACACCTCTGAGCTTCAATTGTGGCCTCCACCTCCCCTATAGCCAAAACCTCTTCTCTCCAAATTGGTACTAAGAAATGTAAAGTGTACCAGAGCTGTTAAAATACAAAGAATAGATACCTACCCGGGACTTCCTCCAGCTCGATAGGCACGTCTGAGTCCCTCGCCGTCCTTTCCGTGGTCTGCCGTTCAGCCTCAATAAGCACCGGTAACTGGTTCAGTCGGGATCTTTTACCCCGGGTAAGTATTGATTCTTTTTTTTTTTTTCTAACAGCTCTGGCTTTCTTTAACTATGGTTGTCAACCGTTCAGGAGAAACCCTTTTACTAGCAATATTTCTGTTACATAAATGCATTGACAATATATAAGTACTTCCAGACACACCAATAATGAAATATTTTAACTTACTGGCAAGATATGACAGTAGTATAGTAACATAGCATTTTAAACATGTAAACATTAGTGTAGAATGCTTCCAATATCTGCCAATATCTGTATTTACAAAAAAAAGGTTACTCACAAACGGTTGCAACCTGCAGAGTATAAATCAGAGGCATATTTAAAATTATTTAAATACACCTCTGAGCTTTAATTGTGGCCTCCACCTCCCCTATAGCCAAAACCTCTTCTCTCCAAATTGGTACTAAGAAATGTAAAGTGTACCAGAGCTGTTAAAATACAAAGAATAGATACCTACCCGGGGCCTCCTCCAGCTCCATATGCACATCTGAGTCCTTCGCCGTCCTTTCCGTGGTCTGCCGTTCAGCCTCAATAAGCACCGGTAACTGGTTCAGTCGGGATCTTTTGCCCCGGGAAAGTATTGATTCTTTTTTTTTCTAACAGCTCTGGTTTTCTTTAACTATGGTTGTCAACCGTTCAGGAGAAACCCTTTTACTAGCAATATGTCCATTACATAAATGCATTGACAATACATAAGTACTTTCAGACACACCAACAATGAAATATTTTAACTTACTGGTAAGATATGACAGTAGTATAGTAACATAGCATTTTAAACATGTAAACATTAGTGTAGAATGCTTCCAATATTTGCCAATATCTGTATTTACAAAAAAAAGGTTACTCACAAACGGTTGCAACCTGCAGAGTAAAAATCAGGGGCATATTTAAAATTATTTAAATACACCTCTGAGCTTTAATTGTGGCCTCCACCTCCCCTATAGCCAAAACCTCTTCTCTCCAAATTGGTACTAAGAAATGTAAAGTGTACCAGAGCTGTTAAAATACAAAGAATAGATACCTACCCGGGGCTTCCTCCAGCTCCATAGGCACGTCTGAGTCCCTCGTCGTCCTTTCCGTGGTGTGCCGTTCAGCCTCAATAAGCACCGGTAACTGGCTCAGTCGGGATCTTTTGCCCCGGGTAAGTATCGATTCTTTTTTTTTTCTAACAGCTCTGATTTTCTTTAACTATGGTTGTCAACCGTTCAGGAGAAACCCTTTTACTAGCAATATATCCGTTACATAAATGCATTGACAATATATAAGTACTTCCAGACACACCAACAATGAACTATTTTAACTTACTGGCAAGATATGACAGTAGTATAGTAACATAGCATTTTAAACATGTAAACATTAGTGTAGAATGCTTCCAATATCTGCCAATATCTGTATTTATAAAAAAAGGTTACTCACCAACGGTCGCAACCTGCAGAGTAAAAATCAGAGGCATATTTAAAATTATTTAAATACACCTCTGAGCTTCAATTGTGGCCTCCACCTCCCCTATAGCCAAAACCTCTTCTCTCCAAATTGGTACTAAGAAATGTAAAGTGTACCAGAGCTGTTAAAATACAAAGAATAGATACCTACCCGGGACTTCCTCCAGCTCGATAGGCACGTCTGAGTCCCTCGCCGTCCTTTCCGTGGTCTGCCGTTCAGCCTCAATAAGCACCGGTAACTGGTTCAGTCGGGATCTTTTACCCCGGGTAAGTATTGATTCTTTTTTTTTTTTCTAACAGCTCTGGCTTTCTTTAACTATGGTTGTCAACCGTTCAGGAGAAACCCTTTTACTAGCAATATTTCTGTTACATAAATGCATTGACAATATATAAGTACTTCCAGACACACCAATAATGAAATATTTTAACTTACTGGCAAGATATGACAGTAGTATAGTAACATAGCATTTTAAACATGTAAACATTAGTGTAGAATGCTTCCAATATCTGCCAATATCTGTATTTACAAAAAAAAAGTTACTCACAAACGGTTGCAACCTGCAGAGTAAAAATCAGAGGCATATTTAAAATTATTTAAATACACCTCTGAGCTTTAATTGTGGCCTCCACCTCCCCTATAGCCAAAACCTCTTCTCTCCAAATTGGTACTAAGAAATGTAAAGTGTACCAGAGCTGTTAAAATACAAAGAATAGATACCTACCCGGGGCCTCCTCCAGCTCCATAGGCACGTCTGAGTCCCTCGTCGTCCTTTCCGTGGTGTGCCGTTCAGCCTTAATAAGCACCGGTAACTGGTTCAGTCGGGATCTTTTGCCCCGGGTAAGTATCGATTTTTTTTTTCTAACAGCTCTGGTTTTCTTTAACTATGGTTGTCAACCGTTCAGGAGAAACCCTTTTACTAGCAATATGTCCGTTACATAAATGCATTGACAATATATAAGTATTCCAGACACACCAACAATGAAATATTTTAACTTACTGGCAAGATATGACAGTAGTATTGTAACATAGCATTTTAAACATGTAAACATTAGTGTAGAATGTATCCAATATCTGCCAATATCTGTATTTACTAAAAAAAGGTTACTCACAAACGGTTGCAACCTGCAGAGTAAAAATCAGAGGCATATTTCAAATTATTTAAATACACCTCTAAGCTTTAATTGTGGCCTCCACCTCCCCTATAGCCAACACCTCTTCTCTCCAAATTGGTACTAAGAAATGTAAAGTGTACCAGAGCTGTTAAAATACAAAGAACAGATACCTACCCGGGGATTCCTCCAGCTCCATAGGCACGTCTGAGTCCCTCGTCGTCCTTTCCGTGGTGTGCCATTCAGCCTCAATAAGCACCGGTAACTGGTTCAGTCGGGATCTTTTGCCCCGGGTAAGTATTGATTCTTTTTTTTTTCTAACAGCTCTGGCTTTCTTTAACTATGGTTGTCAACCGTTCAGGAGAAATCCTTTTACTAGCAATATTTCCGTTACATAAATGCATTGACAATATATAAGTACTTCCAGACACACCAACAATGAAATATTTTAACTTACTGGCAAGATATGACAGTAGTATAGTAACATAGCATTTTAAACATGTAAACATTAGTGTAGAATGCTTCCAATATCTGCCAATATCTGTATTTACAAAAAAAAGGTTACTCACAAACGGTTGCAACCTGCAGAGTAAAAATCAGAGGCATATTTAAAATTATTTAAATACACCTCTGAGCTTTAATTGTGGCCTTCACCTCCCCTATAGCCAAAACCTCTTCTCTCCAAATTGGTACTAAGAAATGTAAAGTGTACCAGAGCTGTTAAAATACAAAGAATAGATACATACCCGGGGCCTCCTCCAGCTCCATAGGCACGTCTGAGTCCCTCGTCGTCCTTTCCGTGGTGTGCCGTTCAGCCTCAATAAGCACCGGTAACTGGTTCAGTCGGGATATTTTGCCCCGGGTAAGTATCGATTTTTTTTTTAACAGCTCTGGTTTTCTTTAACTATGGTTGTCAACCGTTCAGGAGAAACCCTTTTACTAGCAATATGTCCATTACATAAATGCATTGACAATATATAAGTACTTCCAGACACACCAACAATGAAATATTTTAACTTACTGGTAAGATATGACAGTAGTATAGTAACATAGCATTTTAAACATGTAAACATTAGTGAAGAATGCTTCCAATATTTGCCAATATCTGTATTTACAAAAAAAAAGGTTACTCACGAACGGTTGCAACCTGCAGAGTAAAAATCAGGGGCATATTTAAAATTATTTAAATACACCTTTGAGCTTTAATTGTGGCCTCCACCTCCCCTATAGCCAAAACCTCTTCTCTACAAATTGGTACTAAGAAATGTAAAGTGTACCAGAGCTGTTAAAATACAAAGAATAGATACCTACCCGGGGATTCCTCCAGCTCCATAGGCACATCTGAGTCCCTCGCCGTCCTTTCCGCGGTCTGTCGTTCAGCCTCAATAAGCACCGGTAACTGGTTCAGTCGGGATCTTTTGCCCCGGGTAAGTATTGATTCTTTTTTTTTTCTAACAGCTCTGGCTTTCTTTAACTATGGTTGTCAACCGTTCAGGAGAAACCCTTTTACTAGCAATATTTCCGTTACATAAATGCATTGACAATATATAAGTACTTCCAGACACACCAACAATGAAATATTTTAACTTACTGGTAAGATATGACAGTAGTATAGTAACATAGCATTTTAAACATGTAAACATTAGTGTAGAATGCTTCCAATATCTGCCAATATCTGTATTTACAAAAAAAAGGTTACTCACAAACGGTTGCAACCTGCAGAGTAAAAATCAGAAGCATATTTAAAATTATTTAAATACACCTCTAAGCTTTAATTGTGGCCTCCACCTCCCCGTATAGCCAACACCTCTTCTCTCCAAATTGGTACTAAGAAATGTAAAGTGTACCAGAGCTGTTAAAATACAAAGAATAGATACCTACCCGGGGATTCCTCCAGCTCCATAGGCACGTCTGAGTCCCTCGTCGTCCTTTCCGTGGTGTGCCGTTCAGCCTCAATAAGCACCGGTAACTGGTTCAGTCGGGATCTTTTGCCCCGGGTAAGTATTGATTCTTTTTTTTTCCAACAGCTCTGGCTTTCTTTAACTATGGTTGTCAACCGTTCAGGAGAAACCCTTTTACTAGCAATATTTCCGTTACATAAATGCATTGACAATATATAAGTACTTCCAGACACACCAACAATGAAATATTTTAACTTACTGGCAAGATATGACAGTAGTATTGTAACATAGCATTTTAAACATGTAAACATTAGTGTAGAATGCTTCCAATATCTGCCAATATCTGTATTTACAAAAAAAAGGTTACTCACAAACGGTTGCAACCTGCAGAGTAAAAATCAGGGGCATATTTAAAATTATTTAAATACACCTATGAGCTTTAATTGTGGCCTCCACCTCCCCTATAGCCAAAACCTCTTCTCTCCAAATTGGTACTAAGAAATGTAAAGTGTACCAGAGCTGTTAAAATAGAAAGAATAGATACCTACCCGGGACTTCCTCCAGCTCCATAGGCACGTCTGAGTCGCTCGCCGTCCTTTCCGCGGTCTGCCGTTCAGCCTCAATAAGCACCGGTAACTGGTTCAGTCGGGATCTTTTACCCCGGGTAAGTATTGATTCTTTTTTTTTTTCTAACAGCTCTGGCTTTCTTTAACTATGGTTGTCAACCGTTCAGGAGAAACCCTTTTACTAGCAATATTTCCGTTACATAAATGCATTGACAATATATAAGTACTTCCAGACACACCAACAATGAAATATTTTAACTTACTGGCGAGATATGACAGTAGTATAGTAACATAGCATTTTAAACATGTAAACATTAGTGTAGAATGCTTCCAATATCTGCCAATATCTGTATTTACAAAAAAAAGGTTACTCACAAACGGTTGCAACCTGCAGAGTATAAATCAGAGGCATATTTAAAATTATTTAAATACACCTCTGAGCTTTAATTGTGGCCTCCACCTCCCCTATAGCCAAAACCTCTTCTCTCCAAATTGGTACTAAGAAATGTAAAGTGTACCAGAGCTGTTAAAATACAAAGAATAGATACCTACCCGGGGCCTCCTCCAGCTCCATATGCACATCTGAGTCCTTCGCCGTCCTTTCCGTGGTCTGCCGTTCAGCCTCAATAAGCACCGGTAACTGGTTCAGTCGGGATCTTTTGCCCCGGGAAAGTATTGATTCTTTTTTTTTCTAACAGCTCTGGTTTTCTTTAACTATGGTTGTCAACCGTTCAGGAGAAACCCTTTTACTAGCAATATGTCCATTACATAAATGCATTGACAATACATAAGTACTTTCAGACACACCAACAATGAAATATTTTAACTTACTGGTAAGATATGACAGTAGTATAGTAACATAGCATTTTAAACATGTAAACATTAGTGTAGAATGCTTCCAATATTTGCCAATATCTGTATTTACAAAAAAAAGGTTACTCACAAACGGTTGCAACCTGCAGAGTAAAAATCAGGGGCATATTTAAAATTATTTAAATACACCTCTGAGCTTTAATTGTGGCCTCCACCTCCCCTATAGCCAAAACCTCTTCTCTCCAAATTGGTACTAAGAAATGTAAAGTGTACCAGAGCTGTTAAAATACAAAGAATAGATACCTACCCGGGGCTTCCTCCAGCTCCATAGGCACGTCTGAGTCCCTCGTCGTCCTTTCCGTGGTGTGCCGTTCAGCCTCAATAAGCACCGGTAACTGGTTCAGTCGGGATCTTTTGCCCCGGGTAAGTATCGATTCTTTTTTTTTTCTAACAGCTCTGATTTTCTTTAACTATGGTTGTCAACCGTTCAGGAGAAACCCTTTTACTAGCAATATATCCGTTACATAAATGCATTGACAATATATAAGTACTTCCAGACACACCAACAATGAACTATTTTAACTTACTGGCAAGATATGACAGTAGTATAGTAACATAGCATTTTAAACATGTAAACATTAGTGTAGAATGCTTCCAATATCTGCCAATATCTGTATTTATAAAAAAAGGTTACTCACCAACGGTCGCAACCTGCAGAGTAAAAATCAGAGGCATATTTAAAATTATTTAAATACACCTCTGAGCTTCAATTGTGGCCTCCACCTCCCCTATAGCCAAAACCTCTTCTCTCCAAATTGGTACTAAGAAATGTAAAGTGTACCAGAGCTGTTAAAATACAAAGAATAGATACCTACCCGGGACTTCCTCCAGCTCCATAGGCACGTCTGAGTCCCTCGCCGTCCTTTCCGTGGTCTGCCGTTCAGCCTCAATAAGCACCGGTAACTGGTTCAGTCGGGATCTTTTACCCCGGGTAAGTATTGATTCTTTTTTTTTTTTTCTAACAGCTCTGGCTTTCTTTAACTATGGTTGTCAACCGTTCAGGAGAAACCCTTTTACTAGCAATATTTCCGTTACATAAATGCATTGACAATATATAAGTACTTCCAGACACACCAATAATGAAATATTTTAACTTACTGGCAAGATATGACAGTAGTATAGTAACATAGCATTTTAAACATGTAAACATTAGTGTAGAATGCTTCCAATATCTGCCAATATCTGTATTTACAAAAAAAAAGTTACTCACAAACGGTTGCAACCTGCAGAGTAAAAATCAGAGGCATATTTAAAATTATTTAAATACACCTCTGAGCTTTAATTGTGGCCTCCACCTCCCCTATAGCCAAAACCTCTTCTCTCCAAATTGGTACTAAGAAATGTAAAGTGTACCAGAGCTGTTAAAATACAAAGAATAGATACCTACCCGGGGCCTCCTCCAGCTCCATAGGCACGTCTGAGTCCCTCGTCGTCCTTTCCGTGGTGTGCCGTTCAGCCTTAATAAGCACCGGTAACTGGTTCAGTCGGGATCTTTTGCCCCGGGTAAGTATCGATTTTTTTTTTCTAACAGCTCTGGTTTTCTTTAACTATGGTTGTCAACCGTTCAGGAGAAACCCTTTTACTAGCAATATGTCCGTTACATAAATGCATTGACAATATATAAGTATTCCAGACACACCAACAATGAAATGTTTTAACTTACTGGCAAGATATGACAGTAGTATTGTAACATAGCATTTTAAACATGTAAACATTAGTGTAGAATGTATCCAATATCTGCCAATATCTGTATTTACTAAAAAAAGGTTACTCACAAACGGTTGCAACCTGCAGAGTAAAAATCAGAGGCATATTTCAAATTATTTAAATACACCTCTAAGCTTTAATTGTGGCCTCCACCTCCCCTATAGCCAACACCTCTTCTCTCCAAATTGGTACTAAGAAATGTAAAGTGTACCAGAGCTGTTAAAATACAAAGAACAGATACCTACCCGGGGATTCCTCCAGCTCCATAGGCACGTCTGAGTCCCTCGTCGTCCTTTCCGTGGTGTGCCATTCAGCCTCAATAAGCACCGGTAACTGGTTCAGTCGGGATCTTTTGCCCCGGGTAAGTATTGATTCTTTTTTTTTTCTAACAGCTCTGGCTTTCTTTAACTATGGTTGTCAACCGTTCAGGAGAAATCCTTTTACTAGCAATATTTCCGTTACATAAATGCATTGACAATATATAAGTACTTCCAGACACACCAACAATGAAATATTTTAACTTACTGGCAAGATATGACAGTAGTATAGTAACATAGCATTTTAAACATGTAAACATTAGTGTAGAATGCTTCCAATATCTGCCAATATCTGTATTTACAAAAAAAAGGTTACTCACAAACGGTTGCAACCTGCAGAGTAAAAATCAGAGGCATATTTAAAATTATTTAAATACACCTCTGAGCTTTAATTGTGGCCTTCACCTCCCCTATAGCCAAAACCTCTTCTCTCCAAATTGGTACTAAGAAATGTAAAGTGTACCAGAGCTGTTAAAATACAAAGAATAGATACATACCCGGGGCCTCCTCCAGCTCCATAGGCACGTCTGAGTCCCTCGTCGTCCTTTCCGTGGTGTGCCGTTCAGCCTCAATAAGCACCGGTAACTGGTTCAGTCGGGATATTTTGCCCCGGGTAAGTATCGATTTTTTTTTTAACAGCTCTGGTTTTCTTTAACTATGGTTGTCAACCGTTCAGGAGAAACCCTTTTACTAGCAATATGTCCATTACATAAATGCATTGACAATATATAAGTACTTCCAGACACACCAACAATGAAATATTTTAACTTACTGGTAAGATATGACAGTAGTATAGTAACATAGCATTTTAAACATGTAAACATTAGTGAAGAATGCTTCCAATATTTGCCAATATCTGTATTTACAAAAAAAAAGGTTACTCACGAACGGTTGCAACCTGCAGAGTAAAAATCAGGGGCATATTTAAAATTATTTAAATACACCTTTGAGCTTTAATTGTGGCCTCCACCTCCCCTATAGCCAAAACCTCTTCTCTACAAATTGGTACTAAGAAATGTAAAGTGTACCAGAGCTGTTAAAATACAAAGAATAGATACCTACCCGGGGATTCCTCCAGCTCCATAGGCACATCTGAGTCCCTCGCCGTCCTTTCCGCGGTCTGTCGTTCAGCCTCAATAAGCACCGGTAACTGGTTCAGTCGGGATCTTTTGCCCCGGGTAAGTATTGATTCTTTTTTTTTTCTAACAGCTCTGGCTTTCTTTAACTATGGTTGTCAACCGTTCAGGAGAAACCCTTTTACTAGCAATATTTCCGTTACATAAATGCATTGACAATATATAAGTACTTCCAGACACACCAACAATGAAATATTTTAACTTACTGGTAAGATATGACAGTAGTATAGTAACATAGCATTTTAAACATGTAAACATTAGTGTAGAATGCTTCCAATATCTGCCAATATCTGTATTTACAAAAAAAAGGTTACTCACAAACGGTTGCAACCTGCAGAGTAAAAATCAGAAGCATATTTAAAATTATTTAAATACACCTCTAAGCTTTAATTGTGGCCTCCACCTCCCCGTATAGCCAACACCTCTTCTCTCCAAATTGGTACTAAAAAATGTAAAGTGTACCAGAGCTGTTAAAATACAAAGAATAGATACCTACCCGGGGATTCCTCCAGCTCCATAGGCACGTCTGAGTCCCTCGTCGTCCTTTCCGTGGTGTGCCGTTCAGCCTCAATAAGCACCGGTAACTGGTTCAGTCGGGATCTTTTGCCCCGGGTAAGTATTGATTCTTTTTTTTTCCAACAGCTCTGGCTTTCTTTAACTATGGTTGTCAACCGTTCAGGAGAAACCCTTTTACTAGCAATATTTCCGTTACATAAATGCATTGACAATATATAAGTACTTCCAGACACACCAACAATGAAATATTTTAACTTACTGGCAAGATATGACAGTAGTATTGTAACATAGCATTTTAAACATGTAAACATTAGTGTAGAATGCTTCCAATATCTGCCAATATCTGTATTTACAAAAAAAAGGTTACTCACAAACGGTTGCAACCTGCAGAGTAAAAATCAGAGGCATATTTAAAATTATTTAAATACACCTCTGAGCTTTAATTGTGGCCTCCACCTCCCCTATAGCCAAAACCTCTTCTCTCCAAATTGGTACTAAGAAATGTAAAGTGTACCAGAGCTGTTAAAATACAAAGAACAGATACCTACCCGGGGATTCCTCCAGCTCCATAGGCACGTCTGAGTCCCTCGCCGTCCTTTCCGCGGTCTGCCGTTCAGCCTCAATAAGCACCGGTAACTGGTTCAGTCGGGATCTTTTGCCCCGGGAAAGTATTGATTCTTTTTTTTTCTAACAGCTCTGGTTTTCTTTAACTATGGTTGTCAACCGTTCAGGAGAAACCCTTTTACTAGCAATATGTCCATTACATAAATGCATTGACAATATATAAGTACTTCCAGACACACCAACAATGAAATATTTCAACTTACTGGTAAGATATGACAGTAGTATAGTAACATAGCATTTTAAACATGTAAACATTAGTGTAGAATGCTTCCAATATTTGCCAATATCTGTATTTACAAAAAAAAAGGTTACTCACAAACAGTTGCAACCTGCAGAGTAAAAATCAGGGGCATATTTAAAATTATTTAAATACACCTCTGAGCTTTAATTGTGGCCTCCACCTCCCCTCTAGCCAAAACCTCTTCTCTCCAAATTGGTACTAAGAAATGTAAAGTGTACCAGAGCTGTTAAAATACAAAGAATAGATACCTACCCGGGGATTCCTCCAGCTCCATAGGCACGTCTGAGTCCCTCGTCGTCCTTTCCGTGGTGTGCCGTTCAGCCTCAATAAGCACCGATAACTGGTTCAGTCGGGATCTTTTTCCCCGGGTAAGTATCGATTCTTTTTTTTTTCTAACAGCTCTGGTTTTCTTTAACTATGGTTGTCAACCGTTCAGGAGAAACCCTTTTACTAGCAATATATCCGTTACATAAATGCATTGACAATATATAAGTACTTCCAGACACACCAACAATGAACTATTTTAACTTACTGGCAAGATATGACAGTAGTATAGTAACATAGCATTTTTAACATGTAAACATTAGTGTAAAATGCTTCCAATATCTGCCAATATCTTTTTTTTACAAAAAAAGGTTACTCACAAACGGTTGCAACCTGCAGAGTAATAATCAGGGGCATATTTAAAAAGATTTAAATACACCTCTGAGCTTTAATTGTGGCCTCCACCTCCCCTATAGCCAAAACCTCTTCTCTCCAAATTGGTACTAAGAAATGTAAAGTGTACCAGAGCTGTTAAAATACAAAGAATAGATACCTACCCGGGGCTTCCTCCAGCTCCATAGGCACGTCTGAGTCCCTCGTCGTCCTTTCCGTGGTGTGCCGTTCAGCCTCAATAAGCACCGGTAACTGGTTCAGTCGGGATCTTTTGCCCCGGGTATGTATCGATTTTTTTTTTCTAACAGCTCTGGTTTTCTTTAACTATGGTTGTCAACCGTTCAGGAGAAACCCTTTTACTAGCAATATATCCGTTACATAAATGCATTGACAATATATAAGTACTTCCAGACACACCAACAATGAACTATTTTAACTTACTGGCAAGATATGACAGTAGTATAGTAACATAGCATTTTAAACATGTAAACATTAGTGTAGAATGCTTCCAATATCTGTCAATATCTGTATTTACAAAAAAAGGTTACTCACAAACGGTTGCAACCTGCAGAGTAAAAATCAGAGGCATATTTAAAATTATTTAAATACACCTATGAGCTTCAATTGTGGCCTCCACCTCCCCTATAGCCAAAACCTCTTCTCTCCAAATTGGTACTAAGAAATGTAAAATGTACCAGAGCTGTTAAAATACAAAGAATAGATACCTACCCGGGGCTTCCTCCAGCTCCATAGGCACGTCTGAGTCCCTCGTCGTCCTTTCCGTGGTGTGCCGTTCAGCCTCAATAAGCACCGGTAACTGGTTCAGTCGGGATCTTTTGCCCCGGGAAAGTATTGATTCTTTTTTTTTCTAACAGCTCTGGTTTTCTTTAACTATGGTTGTCAACCGTTCAGGAGAAACCCTTTTACTAGCAATATGTCCATTACATAAATGCATTGACAATATATAAGTACTTCCAGACACACCAACAATGAAATATTTTAACTTACTGGTAAGATATGACAGTAGTATAGTAACATAGCATTTTAAACATGTAAACATTAGTGTAGAATGCTTCCAATATTTGCCAATATCTGTATTTACAAAAAAAAAGGTTACTCACAAACAGTTGCAACCTGCAGAGTAAAAATCAGGGGCATATTTAAAATTATTTAAATACACCTCTGAGCTTTAATTGTGGCCTCCACCTCCCCTCTAGCCAAAACCTCTTCTCTCCAAATTGGTACTAAGAAATGTAAAGTGTACCAGAGCTGTTAAAATACAAAGAATAGATACCTACCCGGGGATTCCTCCAGCTCCATAGGCACGTCTGAGTCCCTCGTCGTCCTTTCCGTGGTGTGCCGTTCAGCCTCAATAAGCACCGATAACTGGTTCAGTCGGGATCTTTTGCCCCGGGTAAGTATCGATTCTTTTTTTTTTCTAACAGCTCTGGTTTTCTTTAACTATGGTTGTCAACCGTTCAGGAGAAACCCTTTTACTAGCAATATATCCGTTACATAAATGCATTGACAATATATAAGTACTTCCAGACACACCAACAATGAACTATTTTAACTTACTGGCAAGATATGACAGTAGTATAGTAACATAGCATTTTTAACATGTAAACATTAGTGTAAAATGCTTCCAATATCTGCCAATATCTGTATTTACAAAAAAAGGTTACTCACAAACGGTTGCAACCTGCAAAGTAATAATCAGGGGCATATTTAAAAAGATTTAAATACACCTCTGAGCTTTAATTGTGGCCTCCACCTCCCCTATAGCCAAAACCTCTTCTCTCCAAATTGGTACTAAGAAATGTAAAGTGTACCAGAGCTGTTAAAATACAAAGAATAGATACCTACCCGGGCTTCCTCCAGCTCCATAGGCACGTCTGAGTCCCTCGTCGTCCTTTCCGTGGTGTGCCGTTCAGCCTCAATAAGCACCGGTAACTGGTTCAGTCGGGATCTTTTGCCCCGGGTATGTATCGATTTTTTTTTTCTAACAGCTCTGGTTTTCTTTAACTATGGTTGTCAACCGTTCAGGAGAAACCCTTTTACTAGCAATATATCCGTTACATAAATGCATTGACAATATATAAGTACTTCCAGACACACCAACAATGAACTATTTTAACTTACTGGCAAGATATGACAGTAGTATAGTAACATAGCATTTTAAACATGTAAACATTAGTGTAGAATGCTTCCAATATCTGCCAATATCTGTATTTACAAAAAAAGGTTTCTCACAAACGGTTGCAACCTGCAGAGTAAAAATCAGAGGCATATTTAAAATTATTTAAATACACCTCTGAGCTTTAATTGTGGCCTCCACCTCCCCTATAGCCAAAACCTCTTCTCTCCAAATTGGTACTAAGAAATGTAAAGTGTACCAGAGCTGTTAAGATACAAAGAATAGATACCTACCCGGGGCCTCCTCCAGCTCCATAGGCACGTCTGAGTCCCTCGTCGTCCTTTCCGTGGTGTGCCGTTCAACCTCAAAAAGCACCGGTAACTGGTTCAGTCGGGATCTTTTGCCCCGGGTAAGTATCGATTTTTTTTTCTAACAGCTCTGGTTTTCTTTAACTATGGTTGTCAACCGTTCAGGAGAAACCCGTTTACTAGCAATATATCCATTACATAAATGCATTGACAATATATAAGTACTTCCAGACACACCAACAATGAACTATTTTAACTTACTGGCAAGATATGACAGTAGTATAGTAACATAGCATTTTTAACATGTAAACATTAGTGTAGAATGCTTCCAATATCTGCCAATATCTGTATTTACAAAAAAAGGGTACTCACAAACGGTTGCAACCAGCAGAGTAAAAATCAGGGGCATATTTAAAATTATTTAAATACACCTCTGAGCTTTAATTGTGGCCTCCACCTCCCCTATAGCCAAAACCTCTTCTCTCCAAATTGGTACTAAGAAATGTAAAGTGTACCAGAGCTGTTAAAATACAAAGAATAGATACCTACCCGTGGATTCCTCCAGCTCCATAGGCACGTCTGAGTCCCTCGCCGTCCTTTCCGTGGTCTGCCGTTCAGCCTCAATAAGCACCGGTAACTGGTTCAGTCGGGATCTTTTGCCCCGGGTAAGTATTGATTCTTTTTTTTTCTAACAGCTCTGGTTCTCTTTAACTATGGTTGTCAACCGTTCAGGAGAAACCCTTTTACTAGCAATATGTCCGTTACATAAATGCATTGACAATATATAAGTACTTCCAGACACAAGAACAATGAAATATTTTAACTTACTGGTAAGATATGACAGTAGTATAGTAACATAGCATTTTAAACATGTAAACATTAGTGTAGAATGCTTCCAATATCTGCCAATATCTGTATTTACAAAAAAAAGGTTACTCACACACGGTTGCAACCTGCAGAGTAAAAATCAGAGGCATATTTAAAATTATTTAAATACACCTCTAAGCTTTAATTGTGGCCTCCACCTCCCCTATAGCCAAAACCTCTTCTCTCCAAATTGGTACTAAGAAATGTAAAGTGTACCAGAGCTGTTAAAATACAAAGAATAGATACCTACCCGGGGATTCCTCCAGCTCCATAGGCACGTCTGAGTCCCTCGTCGTCCTTTCCGTGGTGTGCCGTTCAGTCTCAATAAGCACCGGTAACTGGTTCAGTCGGGATCTTTTGCCCCGGGTAAGTAATGATTCTTTTTTTTTTCTAACAGCTCTGGCTTTCTTTAACTATGGTTGTCAACCGTTCAGGAGAAACCCTTTTACTAGCAATATATCCGTTACATAAATGCATTGACAATATATAAGTACTTCCAGACACACCAACAATGAACTATTTTAACTTACTGGCAAGATATGACAGTAGTATAGTAACATAGCATTTTAAACATGTAAACATTAGTGTAGAATGCTTCCAATATCTGCCAATATCTGTATTTACAAAAAAAGGTTACTCACAAACGGTTGCAACCTGCAGAGTAAAAATCAGAGGCATATTTAAAATTATTTAAATACACCTCTGAGCTTCAATTGTGGCCTCCACCTCCCCTATAGCCAAAACCTCTTCTCTCCAAATTGGTACTAAGAAATGTAAAATGTACCAGAGCTGTTAAAATACAAAGAATAGATACCTACCCGGGGCTTCCTCCAACTCCATAGGCAAGTCTGAGTCCCTCGTCGTCCTTTCCGTGGTGTGCCGTTCAGCCTCAATAAGCACCGGTAACTGGTTCAGTCGGGATCTTTTGCCCCGGGTAAGTATCGATTCTTTTTTTTTTCTAACAGCTCTGGTTTTCTTTAACTATAGTTGTCAACCGTTCAGGAGAAACCCTTTTACTAGCAATATGTCCGTTACATAAATGCATTGACAATATATAAGTACTTCCAGACACAAGAACAATGAAATATTTTAACTTACTGGCAAGATATGACAGTAGTATAGTAACATAGCATTTTAAACATGTAAACATTAGTGTAGAATGCTTCCAATATCTGCCAATATCTGTATTTACAAAAAAAAAGGTTACTCACAAACGGTTGCAACCTGCAGAGTAAAAATCAGAGGCATATTTAAAATTATTTAAATACACCTCTGAGCTTTAATTGTGGCCTCCACCTCCCCTATAGCCAAAACCTCTTCTCTCCAAATTGGTACTAAGAAATGTAAAGTGTACCAGAGCTGTTAAAATACAAAGAATAGAAACCTACCCGGGGCCTCCTCCAGCTCCATAGGCACGTCTGAGTCCCTCGTCGTCCTTTCCGTGGTGTGCCGTTCAACCTCAAAAAGCACCGGTAACTGGTTCAGTCGGGATCTTTTGCCCCTGGTAAGTATCGATTTTTTTTTCTAACAGCTCTGGTTTTCTTTAACTATGGTTGTCAACCGTTCAGGAGAAACCCTTTTACTAGCAATATGTCCATTACATAAATGCATTGACAATATATAAGTACTTCCAGACACACCAACAATGAAATATTTTAACTTACTGGTAAGATATGACAGTAGTATAGTAACATAGCATTTTAAACATGTAAACATTAGTGTAGAATGCTTCCAATATCTGCCAATATCTGTATTTACAAAAAAAAGGTTACTCACAAACGGTTGCAACCTGCAGAGTAAAAATCAGAAGCATATTTAAAATTATTTAAATACACCTCTAAGCTTTAATTGTGGCCTCCACCTCCCCGTATAGCCAACACCTCTTCTCTCCAAATTGGTACTAAGAAATGTAAAGTGTACCAGAGCTGTTAAAATACAAAGAATAGATACCTACCCGGGGATTCCTCCAGCTCCATAGGCACGTCTGAGTCCCTCGTCGTCCTTTCCGTGGTGTGCCGTTCAGCCTCAATAAGCACCGGTAACTGGTTCAGTCGGGATCTTTTGCCCCGGGTAAGTATTGATTCTTTTTTTTTTCTAACAGCTCTGGCTTTCTTTAACTATGGTTGTCAACCGTTCAGGAGAAACCCTTTTACTAGCAATATTTCCGTTACATAAATGCATTGACAATATATAAGTACTTCCAGACACACCAACAATGAAATATTTTAACTTACTGGCAAGATATGACAGTAGTATTGTAACATAGCATTTTAAACATGTAAACATTAGTGTAGAATGCTTCAAATATCTGCCAATATCTGTATTTACAAAAAAAAAGGTTACTCACAAACGGTTGCAACCTGCAGAGTAAAAATCAGAGGCATATTTAAAATTATTTAAATACACCTCTGAGCTTTAATTGTGGCCTCCACCTCCCCTATAGCCAAAACCTCTTCTCTCCAAATTGGTACTAAGAAATGTAAAGTGTACCAGAGCTGTTAAAATACAAAGAATAGATACCTACCCGGGGCTTCCTCCACCTCCATAGGCACGTCTGAGTCCCTCGCCGTCCTTTCCGCGGTCTGCCATTCAGCCTCAATAAGCACAGGTAACTGGTTCAGTCAGGATCTTTTACCCCGGGTAAGTATTGATTCTTTTTTTTTTTTCTAACAGCTCTGGCTTTCTTTAACTATGGTTGTCAACCGTTCAGGAGAAACCCTTTTACTAGCAATATTTCCATTACATAAATGCATTGACAATATATAAGTACTTCCAGACACAAGAACAATGAAATATTTTAACTTACTGGCAAGATATGACAGTAGTATTGTAACATAGCATGTTAAACATGTAAACATTAGTGTAGAATGCTTCCAATATCTGCCAATATCTGTATTTACAAAAAAAAGGTTACTCACACACGGTTGCAACCTGCAGAGTAAAAATCAGAGGCATATTTAAAATTATTTAAATACACCTCTAAGCTTTAATTGTGGCCTCCACCTACCCTATAGCCAAAACCTTTTCTCTCCAAATTGGTAGTAAGAAATGAAAAGTGTACCAGAGCTGTTAAAATACAAAGAATAGATACCTACCCGGGGCTTCCTCCAGCTCCATAGGCACGTCTGAGTCCCTCGTCGTCCTTTCCGTGGTGTGCCGTTCAGTCTCAATAAGCACCGGTAACTGGTTCAGTCGGGATCTTTTGCCCCGGGTAAGTATTGATTCTTTTTTTTTTCTAACAGCTCTGGCTTTCTTTAACTATGGTTGTCAACCGTTCAGGAGAAACCCTTTTACTAGCAATATTTCCGTTACATAAATGCATTGACAGTATATAAGTACTTCCAGACACACCAACAATGAAATATTTTAACTTACTGGTACGATATGAGAGTAGTATAGTAACATAGCATTTTAAACATGTAAACATTAGTGTAGAATTCTGCCAATATCTGTATTTACAAAAAAAAGGTTACTCACAAACGGTTACAACCTGCAGAGTAAAAATCAGAGGCATATTTAAAATTATTTAAATACACCTCTGAGCTTTAATTGTGGCCTCCACCTCCCCTATAGCCAAAACCTCTTCTCTCCAAATTGGTACTAAGAAATGTAAAGTGTACCAGAGCTGTTAAAATACAAAGAATAGATACCTACCCGGGGCCTCCTCCAGCTCCATAGGCACGTCTGAGTCCCTCGTCGTCCTTTCCGTGGTGTGCCGTTCAGGCTCAAAAAGCACCGGTAACTGGTTCAGTCGGGATCTTTTGCCCCGGGTAAGTATCGATTTTTTTTTCTAACAGCTCTGGTTTTCTTTAACTATGGTTGTCAACCGTTCAGGAGAAACCCTTTTACTAGCAATATATCCATTACATAAATGCATTGACAATATATAAGTACTTCCAGACACACCAACAATGAACTATTTTAACTTACTGGCAAGATATGACAGTAGTATAGTAACATAGCATTTTTAACATGTAAACATTAGTGTAGAATGCTTCCAATATCTGCCAATATCTGTATTTAAAAAAAAAGGTACTCACAAACGGTTGCAACCAGCAGAGTAAAAATCAGGGGCATATTTAAAATTAATTAAATACACCTCTAAGCTTTAATTGTGGCCTCCACCTCCCCTATAGCCAAAACCTCTTCTCTCCAAATTGGTACTAAGAAATGTAAAGTGTACCAGAGCTGTTAAAATACAAAGAATAGATACCTACCCGGGGATTCCTCCAGCTCCATAGGCACGTCTGAGTCCCTCGCCGTCCTTTCCGCGGTCTGCCGTTCAGCCTCAATAAGCACCGGTAACTGGTTCAGTCGGGATCTTTTGCCCCGGGTAAGTATTGATTCTTTTTTTTTTCTAACAGCTCTGGCTTTCTTTAACTATGGTTGTCAACCGTTCAGGAGAAATCCTTTTACTAGCAATATTTCCGTTACATAAATGCATTGACAGTATATAAGTACTTCCAGACACACCAACAATGAAATATTTTAACTTACTGGCAAGATATGACAGTAGTATAGTAACATAGCATTTTAAACATGTAAACATTAGTGTAGAATGCTTCCAATATTTGCCAATATCTGTATTTACAAAAAAAAGGTTACTCACAAACGGTTGCAACCTGCAGAGTAATAATCAGGGGAATATTTAAAAAGATTTAAATACACCTCTGAGCTTTAATTGTGGCCTCCACCTCCCCTATAGCCAAAACCTCTTCTCTCCAAATTGGTACTAAGAAATGTAAAGTGTACCAGAGCTGTTAAAATACAAAGAATAGATACCTTCCCGGGGATTCCTCCAGCTCCATAGGCACGTCTGAGTCCCTCGCCGTCCTTTCCGTGGCCTGCCGTTCAGCCTCAATAAGCACCGGTAACTGGTTCAGTCGGCATCTTTTGCCCCGGTTAAGAATTGATTCTTTTTTTTTTCTAACAGCTCTGGTTTTCTTTAACTATGGTTGTCAACCGTTCAGGAGAAACCCTTTTACTAGCAATATGTCCATTACATAAATGCATTGACAATATATAAGTACTTCCAGACACACCAACAATGAAATATTTTAACTTACTGGTAAGATATGACAGTAGTATAGTAACATAGCATTTTAAACATGTAAACATTAGTGTAGAATGCTTCCAATATCTGCCAATATCTGTATTTACAAAAAAAAGGTTACTCACAAACGGTTGCAACCTGCAGAGTAAAAATCAGAAGCATATTTAAAATTATTTAAATACACCTCTAAGCTTTAATTGTGGCCTCCACCTCCCCTATAGCCAACACCTCTTCTCTCCAAATTGGTACTAAGAAATGTAAAGTGTACCAGAGCTGTTAAAATACAAAGAATAGAAACCTACCCGGGGATTCCTCCAGCTCCATAGGCACGTCTGAGTCCCTCGTCGTCCTTTCCGTGGTGTGCCGTTCAGCCTCAATAAGCACCGGTAACTGGTTCAGTCGGGATCTTTTGCCCCGGGTAAGTATTGATTGTTTTTTTTTTCTAACAGCTCTGGCTTTCTTTAACTATGGTTGTCAACCGTTCAGGAGAAACCCTTTTACTAGCAATATTTCCGTTACATAAATGCATTGACAATATACAAGTACTTCCAGACACACCAACAATGAAATATTTTAACTTACTGGCAAGATATGACAGTAGTATTGTAACATAGCATTTTAAACATGTAAACATTAGTGTAGAATGCTTCCAATATCTGCCAATATCTGTATTTACAAAAAAAAGGTTACTCACAAACGGTTGCAACCTGCAGAGTAAAAATCAGAGGCATATTTAAAATTATTTAAATACACCTCTGAGCTTTAATTGTGGCCTCCACCTCCCCTATAGCCAAAACCTCTTCTCTCCAAATTGGTACTAAGAAATGTAAAGTGTACCAGAGCTGTTAAAATACAAAGAATAGATACATACCCGGGGCCTCCTCCAGCTCCATAGGCACGTCTGAGTCCCTCGTCGTCCTTTCCGTGGTGTGCCGTTCAGCCTCAATAAGCACCGGTAACTGGTTCAGTCGGGATCTTTTGCCCCGGGTAAGTATCGATTTTGTTTTTCTAACAGCTCTGGTTTTCTTTAACTATGGTTGTCAACCGTTCAGGAGAAACCCTTTTACTAGCAATATATCCGTTACATAAATGCATTGACAATATATAAGTACTTCCAGACACACCAACAATGAACTATTTTAACTTACTGGCAAGATATGACAGTAGTATAGTAACATAGCATTTTTAACATGTAAACATTAGTGTAGAATGCTTCCAATATCTGCCAATATCTGTATTGACAAAAAAAAGGTTACTCACAAACGGTTGCAACCTGCAGAGTAATAATCAGGGGCATATTTAAAAAGATTTAAATAAACCTCTGAGCTTTAATTGTGGCCTCCACCTCCCCTATAGCCAAAACCTCTTCTCTCCAAATTGGTACTAAGAAATGTAAAGTGTACCAGAGCTGTTAAAATACAAAGAACAGATACCTACCCGGGGATTCCTCCAGCTCCATAGGCACGTCTGAGTCCCTCGCCGTCCTTTCCGCGGTCTGCCGTTCAGCCTCAATAAGCACCGGTAACTGGTTCAGTCGGGATCTTTTGCCCCGGGAAAGTATTGATTCTTTTTTTTTCTAACAGCTCTGGTTTTCTTTAACTATGGTTGTCAACCGTTCAGGAGAAACCCTTTTACTAGCAATATGTCCATTACATAAATGCATTGACAATATATAAGTACTTCCAGACACACCAACAATGAAATATTTTAACTTACTGGTAAGATATGACAGTAGTATAGTAACATAGCATTTTAAACATGTAAACATTAGTGTAGAATGCTTCCAATATTTGCCAATATCTGTATTTACAAAAAAAAAAGGTTACTCACAAACAGTTGCAACCTGCAGAGTAAAAATCAGGTGCATATTTAAAATTATTTAAATACACCTCTGAGCTTTAATTGTGGCCTCCACCTCCCCTCTAGCCAAAACCTCTTCTCTCCAAATTGGTACTAAGAAATGTAAAGTGTACCAGAGCTGTTAAAATACAAAGAATAGATACCTACCCGGGGATTCCTCCAGCTCCATAGGCACGTCTGAGTCCCTCGTCGTCCTTTCCGTGGTGTGCCGTTCAGCCTCAATAAGCACCGATAACTGGTTCAATCGGGATCTTTTGCCCCGGGTAAGTATCGATTCTTTTTTTTTTCTAACAGCTCTGGTTTTCTTTAACTATGGTTGTCAACCGTTCAGGAGAAACCCTTTTACTAGCAATATATCCGTTACATAAATGCATTGACAATATATAAGTACTTCCAGACACACCAACAATGAACTATTTTAACTTACTGGCAAGATATGACAGTAGTATAGTAACATAGCATTTTTAACATGTAAACATTAGTGTAAAATGCTTCCAATATCTGCCAATATCTGTATTGACAAAAAAAGGTTACTCACAAACGGTTGCAACCTGCAGAGTAAAAATCAGAGGCATATTTAAAATTATTTAAATACACCTCTGAGCTTTAATTGTGGCCTCCACCTCCCCTATAGCCAAAACCTCTTCTCTCCAAATTGGTACTAAGAAATGTAAAGAGTACCAGAGCTGTTAAAATACAAAGAATAGATACCTACCCGGGGCCTCCTCCAGCTCCATAGGCACGTCTGAGTCCCTCGTCGTCCTTTCCGTGGTGTGCCGTTCAACCTCAAAAAGCACCGGTAACTGGTTCAGTCGGGATCTTTTGCCCCGGGTAAGTATCGATTTTTTTTTCTAACAGCTCTGGTTTTCTTTAACTATGGTTGTCAACCGTTCAGGAGAAACCCTTTTACTAGCAATATATCCATTGCATAAATGCATTGACAATATATAAGTACTTCCAGACACACCAACAATGAACTATTTTAACTTACTGGCAAGATATGACAGTAGTATAGTAACATAGCATTTTTAACATGTAAACATTAGTGTAGAATGCTTCCAATATCTGCCAATATCTGTATTTACAAAAAAAGGGTACTCACAAACGGTTGCAACCAGCAGAGTAAAAATCAGGGGCATATTTAAAATTATTTAAATACATCTCTGAGCTTTAATTGTGGCCTCCACCTCCCCTATAGCCAAAACCTCTTCTCTCCAAATTGGTACTAAGAAATGTAAAGTGTACCAGAGCTGTTAAAATACAAAGAATAGATACCTACCCGGGGATTCCTCCAGCTCCATAGGCACGTCTGAGTCCCTCGCCGTCCTTTCCGCGGTCTGCCGTTCAGCCTCAATAAGCACCGGTAACTGGTTCAGTCGGGATCTTTTGCCCCGGGTAAGTATTGATTCTTTTTTTTTCTAACAGCTCTGGTTCTCTTTAACTATGGTTGTCAACCGTTCAGGAGAAACCCTTTTACTAGCAATATGTCCGTTACATAAATGCATTGACAATATATAAGTACTTCCAGACACAAGAACAATGAAATATTTTAACTTACTGGTAAGATATGACAGTAGTATAGTAACATAGCATTTTAAACATGTAAACATTAGTGTAGAATGCTTCCAATATTTGCCAATATCTGTATTTACAAAAAAAAAGGTTACTCACAAACAGTTGCAACCTGCAGAGTAAAAATCAGGTGCATATTTAAAATTATTTAAATACACCTCTGAGCTTTAATTGTGGCCTCCACCTCCCCTCTAGCCAAAACCTCTTCTCTCCAAATTGGTACTAAGAAATGTAAAGTGTACCAGAGCTGTTAAAATACAAAGAATAGATACCTACCCGGGGATTCCTCCAGCTCCATAGGCACGTCTGAGTCCCTCGCCGTCCTTTCCGCGGTCTGCCGTTCAGCCTCAATAAGCACCGGTAACTGGTTCAGTCGGGATCTTTTGCCCCGGGTAAGTATTGATTGTTTTTTTTTTTCTAACAGCTCTGGCTTTCTTTAACTATGGTTGTCAACCGTTCAGGAGAAACCCTTTTACTAGCAATATTTCCGTTACATAAATGCATTGACAATATACAAGTACTTCCAGACACACCAACAATGAAATATTTTAACTTACTGGCAAGATATGACAGTAGTATTGTAACATAGCATTTTAAACATGTAAACATTAGTGTAGAATGCTTCCAATATCTGCCAATATCTGTATTTACAAAAAAAAGGTTACTCACAAACGGTTGCAACCTGCAGAGTAAAAATCAGAGGCATATTTCAAATTATTTCAATACACCTCTAAGCTTTAATTGTGGCCTCCACCTCCCCTATAGCCAACACCTCTTCTCTCCAAATTGGTACTAAGAAATGTAAAGTGTACCAGAGCTGTTAAAATACAAAGAACAGATACCTACCCGGGGATTCCTCCAGCTCCATAGGCACGTCTGAGTCCCTCGTCGTCCTTTCCGTGGTGTGCCGTTCAGCCTCAATAAGCACCGATAACTGGTTCAATCGGGATCTTTTGCCCCGGGTAAGTATCGATTCTTTTTTTTTTCTAACAGCTCTGGTTTTCTTTAACTATGGTTGTCAACCGTTCAGGAGAAACCCTTTTACTAGCAATATATCCGTTACATAAATGCATTGACAATATATAAGTACTTCCAGACACACCAACAATGAACTATTTTAACTTACTGGCAAGATATGACAGTAGTATAGTAACATAGCATTTTTAACATGTAAACATTAGTGTAAAATGCTTCCAATATCTGCCAATATCTGTATTGACAAAAAAAGGTTACTCACAAACGGTTGCAACCTGCAGAGTAAAAATCAGAGGCATATTTAAAATTATTTAAATACACCTCTGAGCTTTAATTGTGGCCTCCACCTCCCCTATAGCCAAAACCTCTTCTCTCCAAATTGGTACTAAGAAATGTAAAGTGTACCAGAGCTGTTAAAATACAAAGAATAGATACCTACCCGGGGATTCCTCCAGCTCCATAGGCACGTCTGAGTCCCTCGCCGTCCTTTCCGCGGTCTGCCGTTCAGCCTCAATAAGCACCGGTAACTGGTTCAGTCGGGATCTTTTGCCCCGGGTAAGTATTGATTCTTTTTTTTTCTAACAGCTCTGGTTCTCTTTAACTATGGTTGTCAACCGTTCAGGAGAAACCCTTTTACTAGCAATATGTCCGTTACATAAATGCATTGACAATATATAAGTACTTCCAGACACAAGAACAATGAAATATTTTAACTTACTGGTAAGATATGACAGTAGTATAGTAACATAGCATTTTAAACATGTAAACATTAGTGTAGAATGCTTCCAATATCTGCCAATATCTGTATTTACAAAAAAAAGGTTACTCACAAACGGTTGCAACCTGCAGAGTAAAAATCAGAGGCATATTTAAAATATTTAAATACACCTCTAAGCTTTTATTGTGGCCTCCACCTCCCCTATAGCCAACACCTCTTCTCTCCAAATTGGTACTAAGAAATGTAAAGTGTACCAGAGCTGTTAAAATACAAAGAACAGATACCTACCCGGGGATTCCTCCAGCTCCATAGGCACGTCTGAGTCCCTCGTCGTCCTTTCCGTGGTGTGCCGTTCAGCCTCAATAAGCACCGGTAACTGGTTCAGTCGGGATCTTTTGCCCCGGGTAAGTATTGATTCTTTTTTTTTTCTAACAGCTCTGGTTTTCTTTAACTATGGTTGTCAACCGTTCAGGAGAAACCCTTTTACTAGCAATATATCCGTTACATTAATGCATTGACAATATATAAGTACTTCCAGACACACCAACAATGAACTATTTTAACTTACTGGCAAGATATGACAGTAGTATAGTAACATAGCATTTTTAACATGTAAACATTAGTGTAAAATGCTTCCAATATCTGCCAATATCTGTATTGACAAAAAAAAGGTTACTCACAAACGGTTGCAACCTGCAGAGTAAAAATCAGAGGCATATTTAAAATTATTTAAATACACCTCTGAGCTTTAATTGTGGCCTCCACCTCCCCTATAGCCAAAACCTCTTCTCTCCAAATTGGTACTAAGACATGTAATGAGTACCAGAGCTGTTAAAATACAAAGAATAGATACCTACCCGGGGCCTCCTCCAGCTCCATAGGCACGTCTGAGTCCCTCGTCGTCCTTTCCGTGGTGTGCCGTTCAACCTCAAAAAGCACCGGTAACTGGTTCAGTCGGGATCTTTTGCCCCGGGTAAGTATCGATTTTTTTTCTAACAGCTCTGGTTTTCTTTAACTATGGTTGTCAACCGTTCAGGAGAAACCCTTTTACTAGCAATATATCCATTGCATAAATGCATTGACAATATATAAGTACTTCCAGACACACCAACAATGAACTATTTTAACTTACTGGCAAGATATGACAGTAGTATAGTAACATAGCATTTTTAACATGTAAACATTAGTGTAGAATGCTTCCAATATCTGCCAATATCTGTATTTACAAAAAAAGGGTACTCACAAACGGTTGCAACCAGCAGAGTAAAAATCAGGGGCATATTTAAAATTATTTAAATACACCTCTGAGCTTTAATTGTGGCCTCCACCTCCCCTATAGCCAAAACCTCTTCTCTCCAAATTGGTACTAAGAAATGTAAAACGTACCAGAGCTGTTAAAATACAAAGAATAGATACCTACCCAGGGATTCCTCCAGCTCCATAGGCACGTCTGAGTCCCTCGCCGTCCTTTCCGCGGTCTGCCGTTCAGCCTCAATAAGCACCGGTAACTGGTTCAGTCGGGATCTTTTGCCCCGGGTAAGTATTGATTCTTTTTTTTTCTAACACCTCTGGTTCTCTTTAACTATGGTTGTCAACCGTTCAGGAGAAACCCTTTTACTAGCAATATGTCCGTTACATAAATGCATTGACAATATATAAGTACTTCCAGACACAAGAACAATGAAATATTTTAACTTACTGGTAAGATATGACAGTAGTATAGTAACATAGCATTTTAAACATGTAAACATTAGTGTAGAATGCTTCCAATATCTGCCAATATCTGTATTTACAAAAAAAAGGTTACTCACAAACGGTTGCAACCTGCAGAGTAAAAATCAGAGGCATATTTAAAATTATTTAAATAAACCTCTGAGCTTTAATTGTGGCCTCCACCTCCCCTATAGCCAAAACCTCTTCTCTCCAAATTGGTACTAAGAAATGTAAAGTGTACCAGAGCTGTTAAAATACAAAGAACAGATACCTACCCGGGGATTCCTCCAGCTCCATAGGCACGTCTGAGTCCCTCGCCGTCCTTTCCGCGGTCTGCCGTTCAGCCTCAATAAGCACCGGTAACTGGTTCAGTCGGGATCTTTTGCCCCGGGTAAGTATTGATTCTTTTTTTTTCTAACAGCTCTGGTTCTCTTTAACTATGGTTGTCAACCGTTCAGGAGAAACCCTTTTACTAGCAATATGTCCGTTACATAAATGCATTGACAATATATAAGTACTTCCAGACACAAGAACAATGAAATATTTTAACTTACTGGTAAGATATGACAGTAGTATAGTAACATAGCATTTTAAACATGTAAACATTAGTGTAGAATGCTTCCAATATCTGCCAATATCTGTATTTACAAAAAAAAGGTTACTCACAAACGGTTGCAACCTGCAGAGTAAAAATCAGAGGCATATTTAAAATATTTAAATACACCTCTAAGCTTTTATTGTGGCCTCCACCTCCCCTATAGCCAACACCTCTTCTCTCCAAATTGGTACTAAGAAATGTAAAGTGTACCAGAGCTGTTAAAATACAAAGAACAGATACCTACCCGGGGATTCCTCCAGCTCCATAGGCACGTCTGAGTCCCTCGTCGTCCTTTCCGTGGTGTGCCGTTCAGCCTCAATAAGCACCGGTAACTGGTTCAGTCGGGATCTTTTGCCCCGGGTAAGTATTGATTCTTTTTTTTTTCTAACAGCTCTGGTTTTCTTTAACTATGGTTGTCAACCGTTCAGGAGAAACCCTTTTACTAGCAATATATCCGTTACATTAATGCATTGACAATATATAAGTACTTCCAGACACACCAACAATGAACTATTTTAACTTACTGGCAAGATATGACAGTAGTATAGTAACATAGCATTTTTAACATGTAAACATTAGTGTAAAATGCTTCCAATATCTGCCAATATCTGTATTGACAAAAAAAAGGTTACTCACAAACGGTTGCAACCTGCAGAGTAAAAATCAGAGGCATATTTAAAATTATTTAAATACACCTCTGAGCTTTAATTGTGGCCTCCACCTCCCCTATAGCCAAAACCTCTTCTCTCCAAATTGGTACTAAGACATGTAATGAGTACCAGAGCTGTTAAAATACAAAGAATAGATACCTACCCGGGGCCTCCTCCAGCTCCATAGGCACGTCTGAGTCCCTCGTCGTCCTTTCCGTGGTGTGCCGTTCAACCTCAAAAAGCACCGGTAACTGGTTCAGTCGGGATCTTTTGCCCCGGGTAAGTATCGATTTTTTTTCTAACAGCTCTGGTTTTCTTTAACTATGGTTGTCAACCGTTCAGGAGAAACCCTTTTACTAGCAATATATCCATTGCATAAATGCATTGACAATATATAAGTACTTCCAGACACACCAACAATGAACTATTTTAACTTACTGGCAAGATATGACAGTAGTATAGTAACATAGCATTTTTAACATGTAAACATTAGTGTAGAATGCTTCCAATATCTGCCAATATCTGTATTTACAAAAAAAGGGTACTCACAAACGGTTGCAACCAGCAGAGTAAAAATCAGGGGCATATTTAAAATTATTTAAATACACCTCTGAGCTTTAATTGTGGCCTCCACCTCCCCTATAGCCAAAACCTCTTCTCTCCAAATTGGTACTAAGAAATGTAAAACGTACCAGAGCTGTTAAAATACAAAGAATAGATACCTACCCAGGGATTCCTCCAGCTCCATAGGCACGTCTGAGTCCCTCGCCGTCCTTTCCGCGGTCTGCCGTTCAGCCTCAATAAGCACCGGTAACTGGTTCAGTCGGGATCTTTTGCCCCGGGTAAGTATTGATTCTTTTTTTTTCTAACACCTCTGGTTCTCTTTAACTATGGTTGTCAACCGTTCAGGAGAAACCCTTTTACTAGCAATATGTCCGTTACATAAATGCATTGACAATATATAAGTACTTCCAGACACAAGAACAATGAAATATTTTAACTTACTGGTAAGATATGACAGTAGTATAGTAACATAGCATTTTAAACATGTAAACATTAGTGTAGAATGCTTCCAATATCTGCCAATATCTGTATTTACAAAAAAAAGGTTACTCACAAACGGTTGCAACCTGCAGAGTAAAAATCAGAGGCATATTTAAAATTATTTAAATAAACCTCTGAGCTTTAATTGTGGCCTCCACCTCCCCTATAGCCAAAACCTCTTCTCTCCAAATTGGTACTAAGAAATGTAAAGTGTACCAGAGCTGTTAAAATACAAAGAACAGATACCTACCCGGGGATTCCTCCAGCTCCATAGGCACGTCTGAGTCCCTCGCCGTCCTTTCCGCGGTCTGCCGTTCAGCCTCAATAAGCACCGGTAACTGGTTCAGTCGGGATCTTTTGCCCCGGGAAAGTATTGATTCTTTTTTTTTCTAACAGCTCTGGTTTTCTTTAACTATGGTTGTCAACCGTTCAGGAGAAACCCTTTTACTAGCAATATGTCCATTACATAAATGCATTGACAATATATAAGTACTTCCAGACACACCAACAATGAAATATTTTAACTTACTGGTAAGATATGACAGTAGTATAGTAACATAGCATTTTAAACATGTAAACATTAGTGTAGAATGCTTCCAATATTTGCCAATATCTGTATTTACAAAAAAAAAAGTTTACTCACAAACAGTTGCAACCTGCAGAGTAAAAATCAGGTGCATATTTAAAATTATTTAAATACACCTCTGAGCTTTAATTGTGGCCTCCACCTCCCCTCTAGCCAAAACCTCTTCTCTCCAAATTGGTACTAAGAAATGTAAAGTGTACCAGAGCTGTTAAAATACAAAGAATAGATACCTACCCGGGGATTCCTCCAGCTCCATAGGCACGTCTGAGTCCCTCGTCGTCCTTTCCGTGGTGTGCCGTTCAGCCTCAATAAGCACCGATAACTGGTTCAATCGGGATCTTTTGCCCCGGGTAAGTATCGATTCTTTTTTTTTTCTAACAGCTCTGGTTTTCTTTAACTATGGTTGTCAACCGTTCAGGAGAAACCCTTTTACTAGCAATATATCCGTTACATAAATGCATTGACAATATATAAGTACTTCCAGACACACCAACAATGAACTATTTTAACTTACTGGCAAGATATGACAGTAGTATAGTAACATAGCATTTTTAACATGTAAACATTAGTGTAAAATGCTTCCAATATCTGCCAATATCTGTATTGACAAAAAAAGGTTACTCACAAACGGTTGCAACCTGCAGAGTAAAAATCAGAGGCATATTTAAAATTATTTAAATACACCTCTGAGCTTTAATTGTGGCCTCCACCTCCCCTATAGCCAAAACCTCTTCTCTCCAAATTGGTACTAAGAAATGTAAAGAGTACCAGAGCTGTTAAAATACAAAGAATAGATACCTACCCGGGGCCTCCTCCAGCTCCATAGGCACGTCTGAGTCCCTCGTCGTCCTTTCCGTGGTGTGCCGTTCAACCTCAAAAAGCACCGGTAACTGGTTCAGTCGGGATCTTTTGCCCCGGGTAAGTATCGATTTTTTTTTCTAACAGCTCTGGTTTTCTTTAACTATGGTTGTCAACCGTTCAGGAGAAACCCTTTTACTAGCAATATATCCATTGCATAAATGCATTGACAATATATAAGTACTTCCAGACACACCAACAATGAACTATTTTAACTTACTGGCAAGATATGACAGTAGTATAGTAACATAGCATTTTTAACATGTAAACATTAGTGTAGAATGCTTCCAATATCTGCCAATATCTGTATTTACAAAAAAAGGGTACTCACAAACGGTTGCAACCAGCAGAGTAAAAATCAGGGGCATATTTAAAATTATTTAAATACATCTCTGAGCTTTAATTGTGGCCTCCACCTCCCCTATAGCCAAAACCTCTTCTCTCCAAATTGGTACTAAGAAATGTAAAGTGTACCAGAGCTGTTAAAATACAAAGAATAGATACCTACCCGGGGATTCCTCCAGCTCCATAGGCACGTCTGAGTCCCTCGCCGTCCTTTCCGCGGTCTGCCGTTCAGCCTCAATAAGCACCGGTAACTGGTTCAGTCGGGATCTTTTGCCCCGGGTAAGTATTGATTCTTTTTTTTTCTAACAGCTCTGGTTCTCTTTAACTATGGTTGTCAACCGTTCAGGAGAAACCCTTTTACTAGCAATATGTCCGTTACATAAATGCATTGACAATATATAAGTACTTCCAGACACAAGAACAATGAAATATTTTAACTTACTGGTAAGATATGACAGTAGTATAGTAACATAGCATTTTAAACATGTAAACATTAGTGTAGAATGCTTCCAATATTTGCCAATATCTGTATTTACAAAAAAAAAGGTTACTCACAAACAGTTGCAACCTGCAGAGTAAAAATCAGGTGCATATTTAAAATTATTTAAATACACCTCTGAGCTTTAATTGTGGCCTCCACCTCCCCTCTAGCCAAAACCTCTTCTCTCCAAATTGGTACTAAGAAATGTAAAGTGTACCAGAGCTGTTAAAATACAAAGAATAGATACCTACCCGGGGATTCCTCCAGCTCCATAGGCACGTCTGAGTCCCTCGCCGTCCTTTCCGCGGTCTGCCGTTCAGCCTCAATAAGCACCGGTAACTGGTTCAGTCGGGATCTTTTGCCCCGGGTAAGTATTGATTGTTTTTTTTTTTCTAACAGCTCTGGCTTTCTTTAACTATGGTTGTCAACCGTTCAGGAGAAACCCTTTTACTAGCAATATTTCCGTTACATAAATGCATTGACAATATACAAGTACTTCCAGACACACCAACAATGAAATATTTTAACTTACTGGCAAGATATGACAGTAGTATTGTAACATAGCATTTTAAACATGTAAACATTAGTGTAGAATGCTTCCAATATCTGCCAATATCTGTATTTACAAAAAAAAGGTTACTCACAAACGGTTGCAACCTGCAGAGTAAAAATCAGAGGCATATTTCAAATTATTTCAATACACCTCTAAGCTTTAATTGTGGCCTCCACCTCCCCTATAGCCAACACCTCTTCTCTCCAAATTGGTACTAAGAAATGTAAAGTGTACCAGAGCTGTTAAAATACAAAGAACAGATACCTACCCGGGGATTCCTCCAGCTCCATAGGCACGTCTGAGTCCCTCGTCGTCCTTTCCGTGGTGTGCCGTTCAGCCTCAATAAGCACCGATAACTGGTTCAATCGGGATCTTTTGCCCCGGGTAAGTATCGATTCTTTTTTTTTTCTAACAGCTCTGGTTTTCTTTAACTATGGTTGTCAACCGTTCAGGAGAAACCCTTTTACTAGCAATATATCCGTTACATAAATGCATTGACAATATATAAGTACTTCCAGACACACCAACAATGAACTATTTTAACTTACTGGCAAGATATGACAGTAGTATAGTAACATAGCATTTTTAACATGTAAACATTAGTGTAAAATGCTTCCAATATCTGCCAATATCTGTATTGACAAAAAAAGGTTACTCACAAACGGTTGCAACCTGCAGAGTAAAAATCAGAGGCATATTTAAAATTATTTAAATACACCTCTGAGCTTTAATTGTGGCCTCCACCTCCCCTATAGCCAAAACCTCTTCTCTCCAAATTGGTACTAAGAAATGTAAAGTGTACCAGAGCTGTTAAAATACAAAGAATAGATACCTACCCGGGGATTCCTCCAGCTCCATAGGCACGTCTGAGTCCCTCGCCGTCCTTTCCGCGGTCTGCCGTTCAGCCTCAATAAGCACCGGTAACTGGTTCAGTCGGGATCTTTTGCCCCGGGTAAGTATTGATTCTTTTTTTTTCTAACAGCTCTGGTTCTCTTTAACTATGGTTTTCAACCGTTCAGGAGAAACCCTTTTACTAGCAATATGTCCGTTACATAAATGCATTGACAATATATAAGTACTTCCAGACACAAGAACAATGAAATATTTTAACTTACTGGTAAGATATGACAGTAGTATAGTAACATAGCATTTTAAACATGTAAACATTAGTGTAGAATGCTTCCAATATCTGCCAATATCTGTATTTACAAAAAAAAGGTTACTCACAAACGGTTGCAACCTGCAGAGTAAAAATCAGAGGCATATTTAAAATATTTAAATACACCTCTAAGCTTTTATTGTGGCCTCCACCTCCCCTATAGCCAACACCTCTTCTCTCCAAATTGGTACTAAGAAATGTAAAGTGTACCAGAGCTGTTAAAATACAAAGAACAGATACCTACCCGGGGATTCCTCCAGCTCCATAGGCACGTCTGAGTCCCTCGTCGTCCTTTCCGTGGTGTGCCGTTCAGCCTCAATAAGCACCGGTAACTGGTTCAGTCGGGATCTTTTGCCCCGGGTAAGTATTGATTCTTTTTTTTTTCTAACAGCTCTGGTTTTCTTTAACTATGGTTGTCAACCGTTCAGGAGAAACCCTTTTACTAGCAATATATCCGTTACATTAATGCATTGACAATATATAAGTACTTCCAGACACACCAACAATGAACTATTTTAACTTACTGGCAAGATATGACAGTAGTATAGTAACATAGCATTTTTAACATGTAAACATTAGTGTAAAATGCTTCCAATATCTGCCAATATCTGTATTGACAAAAAAAGGTTACTCACAAACGGTTGCAACCTGCAGAGTAAAAATCAGAGGCATATTTAAAATTATTTAAATACACCTCTGAGCTTTAATTGTGGCCTCCACCTCCCCTATAGCCAAAACCTCTTCTCTCCAAATTGGTACTAAGAAATGTAAAGTGTACCAGAGCTGTTAAAATACAAAGAATAGATACCTACCCGGGGATTCCTCCAGCTCCATAGGCACGTCTGAGTCCCTCGCCGTCCTTTCCGCGGTCTGCCGTTCAGCCTCAATAAGCACCGGTAACTGGTTCAGTCGGGATCTTTTGCCCCGGGTAAGTATTGATTCTTTTTTTTTCTAACAGCTCTGGTTCTCTTTAACTATGGTTGTCAACCGTTCAGGAGAAACCCTTTTACTAGCAATATGTCCGTTACATAAATGCATTGACAATATATAAGTACTTCCAGACACAAGAACAATGAAATATTTTAACTTACTGGTAAGATATGACAGTAGTATAGTAACATAGCATTTTAAACATGTAAACATTAGTGTAGAATGCTTCCAATATCTGCCAATATCTGTATTTACAAAAAAAAGGTTACTCACAAACGGTTGCAACCTGCAGAGTAAAAATCAGAGGCATATTTAAAATATTTAAATACACCTCTAAGCTTTTATTGTGGCCTCCACCTCCCCTATAGCCAACACCTCTTCTCTCCAAATTGGTACTAAGAAATGTAAAGTGTACCAGAGCTGTTAAAATACAAAGAACAGATACCTACCCGGGGATTCCTCCAGCTCCATAGGCACGTCTGAGTCCCTCGTCGTCCTTTCCGTGGTGTGCCGTTCAGCCTCAATAAGCACCGGTAACTGGTTCAGTCGGGATCTTTTGCCCCGGGTAAGTATTGATTCTTTTTTTTTTCTAACAGCTCTGGTTTTCTTTAACTATGGTTGTCAACCGTTCAGGAGAAACCCTTTTACTAGCAATATATCCGTTACATTAATGCATTGACAATATATAAGTACTTCCAGACACACCAACAATGAACTATTTTAACTTACTGGCAAGATATGACAGTAGTATAGTAACATAGCATTTTTAACATGTAAACATTAGTGTAAAATGCTTCCAATATCTGCCAATATCTGTATTGACAAAAAAAGGTTACTCACAAACGGTTGCAACCTGCAGAGTAAAAATCAGAGGCATATTTAAAATTATTTAAATACACCTCTGAGCTTTAATTGTGGCCTCCACCTCCCCTATAGCCAAAACCTCTTCTCTCCAAATTGGTACTAAGACATGTAAAGAGTACCAGAGCTGTTAAAATACAAAGAATAGATACCTACCCGGGGCCTCCTCCAGCTCCATAGGCACGTCTGAGTCCCTCGTCGTCCTTTCCGTGGTGTGCCGTTCAACCTCAAAAAGCACCGGTAACTGGTTCAGTCGGGATCTTTTGCCCCGGGTAAGTATCGATTTTTTTTCTAACAGCTCTGGTTTTCTTTAACTATGGTTGTCAACCGTTCAGGAGAAACCCTTTTACTAGCAATATATCCATTGCATAAATGCATTGACAATATATAAGTACTTCCAGACACACCAACAATGAACTATTTTAACTTACTGGCAAGATATGACAGTAGTATAGTAACATAGCATTTTTAACATGTAAACATTAGTGTAGAATGCTTCCAATATCTGCCAATATCTGTATTTACAAAAAAAGGGTACTCACAAACGGTTGCAACCAGCAGAGTAAAAATCAGGGGCATATTTAAAATTATTTAAATACACCTCTGAGCTTTAATTGTGGCCTCCACCTCCCCTATAGCCAAAACCTCTTCTCTCCAAATTGGTACTAAGAAATGTAAAACGTACCAGAGCTGTTAAAATACAAAGAATAGATACCTACCCAGGGATTCCTCCAGCTCCATAGGCACGTCTGAGTCCCTCGCCGTCCTTTCCGCGGTCTGCCGTTCAGCCTCAATAAGCACCGGTAACTGGTTCAGTCGGGATCTTTTGCCCCGGGTAAGTATTGATTCTTTTTTTTTCTAACAGCTCTGGTTCTCTTTAACTATGGTTGTCAACCGTTCAGGAGAAACCCTTTTACTAGCAATATGTCCGTTACATAAATGCATTGACAATATATAAGTACTTCCAGACACAAGAACAATGAAATATTTTAACTTACTGGTAAGATATGACAGTAGTATAGTAACATAGCATTTTAAACATGTAAACATTAGTGTAGAATGCTTCCAATATCTGCCAATATCTGTATTTACAAAAAAAAGGTTACTCACAAACGGTTGCAACCTGCAGAGTAAAAATCAGAGGCATATTTAAAATTATTTAAATACACCTCTAAGCTTTTATTGTGGCCTCCACCTCCCCTATAGCCAACACCTCTTCTCTCCAAATTGGTACTAAGAAATGTAAAGTGTACCAGAGCTGTTAAAATACAAAGAACAGATACCTACCCGGGGATTCCTCCAGCTCCATAGGCACGTCTGAGTCCCTCGTCGTCCTTTCCGTGGTGTGCCGTTCAGCCTCAATAAGCACCGGTAACTGGTTCAGTCGGGATCTTTTGCCCCGGGTAAGTATTGATTCTTTTTTTTTTCTAACAGCTCTGGCTTTCTTTAACTATGGTTGTCAACCGTTCAGGAGAAACCCTTTTACTAGCAATATTTCCATTACATAAATGCATTGACAATATATAAGTACTTCCAGACACAAGAACAATGAAATATTTTAACTTACTGGCAAGATATGACAGTAGTATTGTAACATAGCATTTTAAACATGTAAACATTAGTGTAGAATGCTTCCAATATCTGCCAATATCTGTATTTACAAAAAAAAGGTTACTCACACACGGTTGCAACCTGCAGAGTAGAAATCAGAGGCATATTTAAAATTATTTAAATACACCTCTAAGCTTTAATTGTGGCCTCCACCTCCCCTATAGCCAAAACCTCTTCTCTCCAAATTGGTACTAAGAAATGTAAAGTGTACCAGAGCTGTTAAAATACAAAGAATAGATACCTACCCGGGGCTTCCTCCAGCTCCATAGGCACGTCTGAGTCCCTCGTCGTCCTTTCCGTAGTGTGCCGTTCAGTCTCAATAAGCACCGGTAACTGGTTCAGTCGGGATCTTTTGCCCCGGGTAAGTATTGATTCTTTTTTTTTTCTAACAGCTCTGGCTTTCTTTAACTATGGTTGTCAACCGTTCAGGAGAAACCCTTTTACTAGCAATATATCCGTTACATAAATGCATTGACAATATATAAGTACTTCCAGACACACCAACAATGAACTATTTTAACTTACTGGCAACATATGACAGTAGTATAGTAACATAGCATTTTTAACATGTAAACATTAGTGTAAAATGCTTCCAATATCTGCCAATATCTGTATTGACAAAAAAAGGTTACTCACAAACGGTTGCAACCTGCAGAGTAATAATCAGGGGCATATTTAAAAAGATTTAAATACACCTCTGAGCTTTAATTGTGGCCTCCACCTCCCCTATAGCCAAAACCTCTTCTCTCCAAATTGGTACTAAGAAATGTAAACTGTACCAGAGCTGTTAAAATACAAAGAATAGATACCTACCCGGGGCTTCCTCCAGCTCCATAGGCACGTCTGAGTCCCTCGTCGTCCTTTCCGTGGTGTGCCGTTCAGCCTCAATAAGCACCGGTAACTGGTTCAGTCGGGATCTTTTGCCCCGGGTAAGTATCGATTTTTTTTTTCTAACAGCTCTGGTTTTCTTTAACTATGGTTGTCAACCGTTCAGGAGAAACCCTTTTACTAGCAATATATCCGTTACATAAATGCATTGACAATATATAAGTACTTCCAGACACACCAACAATGAACTATTTTAACTTACTGGCAAGATATGACAGTAGTATAGTAACATAGCATTTTAAACATGTAAACATTAGTGTAGAATGCTTCCAATATCTGCCAATATCTGTATTTACAAAAAAAGGTTACTCACAAACGGTTGCAACCTGCAGAGTAAAAATCAGAGGCATATTTAAAATTATTTAAATACACCTCTGAGCTTCAATTGTGGCCTCCACCTCCCCTATAGCCAAAACCTCTTCTCTCCAAATTGGTACTAAGAAATGTAAAATGTACCAGAGCTGTTAAAATACAAAGAATAGATACCTACCCGGGGCTTCCTCCAACTCCATAGGCACGTCTGAGTCCCTCGTCGTCCTTTCCGTGGTGTGCCGTTCAGCCTCAATAAGCACCGGTAACTGGTTCAGTCGGGATCTTTTGCCCCGGGTAAGTATCGATTCTTTTTTTTTTCTAACAGCTCTGGTTTTCTTTAACTATAGTTGTCAACCGTTCAGGAGAAACCCTTTTACTAGCAATATGTCCGTTACATAAATGCATTGACAATATATAAGTACTTCCAGACACAAGAACAATGAAATATTTTAACTTACTGGCAAGATATGACAGTAGTATTGTAACATAGCATTTTAAACATGTAAACATTAGTGTAGAATGCTTCCAATATCTGCCAATATCTGTATTTACAAAAAAAAAGGTTACTCACACACGGTTGCAACCTGCAGAGTAGAAATCAGAGGCATATTTAAAATTATTTAAATACACCTCTAAGCTTTAATTGTGGCCTCCACCTCCCCTATAGCCAAAACCTCTTCTCTCCAAATTGGTACTAAGAAATGTAAAGTGTACCAGAGCTGTTAAAATACAAAGAATAGATACCTACCCGGGGCTTCCTCCAGCTCCATAGGCACGTCTGAGTCCCTCGTCGTCCTTTCCGTGGTGTGCCGTTCAGTCTCAATAAGCACCGGTAACTGGTTCAGTCGGGATCTTTTGCCCCGGGTAAGTATTGATTCTTTTTTTTTTCTAACAGCTCTGGCTTTCTTTAACTATGGTTGTCAACCGTTCAGGAGAAACCCTTTTACTAGCAATATATCCGTTACATAAATGCATTGACAATATATAAGTACTTCCAGACACACCAACAATGAACTATTTTAACTTACTGGCAAGATATGACAGTAGTATAGTAACATAGCATTTTTAACATGTAAACATTAGTGTAAAATGCTTCCAATATCTGCCAATATCTGTATTGACAAAAAAAGGTTACTCACAAACGGTTGCAACCTGCAGAGTAATAATCAGGGGCATATTTAAAAAGATTTAAATACACCTCTGAGCTTTAATTGTGGCCTCCACCTCCCCTATAGCCAAAACCTCTTCTCTCCAAATTGGTACTAAGAAATGTAAACTGTACCAGAGCTGTTAAAATACAAAGAATAGATACCTACCCGGGGCTTCCTCCAGCTCCATAGGCACGTCTGAGTCCCTCGTCGTCCTTTCCGTGGTGTGCCGTTCAGCCTCAATAAGCACCGGTAACTGGTTCAGTCGGGATCTTTTGCCCCGGGTAAGTATCGATTTTTTTTTTCTAACAGCTCTGGTTTTCTTTAACTATGGTTGTCAACCGTTCAGGAGAAACCCTTTTACTAGCAATATATCCGTTACATAAATGCATTGACAATATATAAGTACTTCCAGACACACCAACAATGAACTATTTTAACTTACTGGCAAGATATGACAGTAGTATAGTAACATAGCATTTTAAACATGTAAACATTAGTGTAGAATGCTTCCAATATCTGCCAATATCTGTATTTACAAAAAAAGGTTACTCACAAACGGTTGCAACCTGCAGAGTAAAAATCAGAGGCATATTTAAAATTATTTAAATACACCTCTGAGCTTCAATTGTGGCCTCCACCTCCCCTATAGCCAAAACCTCTTCTCTCCAAATTGGTACTAAGAAATGTAAAATGTACCAGAGCTGTTAAAATACAAAGAATAGATACCTACCCGGGGCTTCCTCCAGCTCCATAGGCACGTCTGAGTCCCTCGTCGTCCTTTCCGTGGTGTGCCGTTCAGCCTCAATAAGCACCGGTAACTGGTTCAGTCGGGATCTTTTGCCCCGGGTAAGTATCGATTCTTTTTTTTTTCTAACAGCTCTGGTTTTCTTTAACTATGGTTGTCAACCGTTCAGGAGAAACCCTTTTACTAGCAATATGTCCGTTACATAAATGCATTGACAATATATAAGTACTTCCAGACACAAGAACAATGAAATATTTTAACTTACTGGTAAGATATGACAGTAGTATAGTAACATAGCATTTTAAACATGTAAACATTAGTGTAGAATGCTTCCAATATTTGCCAATATCTGTATTTACAAAAAAAAGGTTACTCACAAACGGTTGCAACCTGCAGAGTAAAAATCAGGGGCATATTTAAAATTATTTAAATACACCTATGAGCTTTAATTGTGGCCTCCACCTCCCCTATAGCCAAAACCTCTTCTCTCCAAATTGGTACTAAGAAATGTAAAGTGTACCAGAGCTGTTAAAATACAAAGAATAGATACCTACCCGGGACTTCCTCCAGCTCCATAGGCACGTCTGAGTCGCTCGCCGTCCTTTCCGCGGTCTGCCGTTCAGCCTCAATAAGCACCGGTAACTGGTTCAGTCGGGATCTTTTACCCCGGGTAAGTATTGATTCTTTTTTTTTTTTCTAACAGCTCTGGCTTTCTTTAACTATGGTTGTCAACCGTTCAGGAGAAACCCTTTTACTAGCAACATTTCCGTTACATAAATGCATTGACAATATATAAGTACTTCCAGACACACCAACAATGAAATATTTTAACTTACTGGCGAGATATGACAGTAGTATAGTAACATAGCATTTTAAACATGTAAACATTAGTGTAGAATGCTTCCAATATCTGCCAATATCTGTATTTACAAAAAAAAGGTTACTCACAAACGGTTGCAACCTGCAGAGTATAAATCAGAGGCATATTTAAAATTATTTAAATACACCTCTGAGCTTTAATTGTGGCCTCCACCTCCCCTATAGCCAAAACCTCTTCTCTCCAAATTGGTACTAAGAAATGTAAAGTGTACCAGAGCTGTTAAAATACAAAGAATAGATACCTACCCGGGGCCTCCTCCAGCTCCATATGCACATCTGAGTCCTTCGCCGTCCTTTCCGTGGTCTGCCGTTCAGCCTCAATAAGCACCGGTAACTGGTTCAGTCGGGATCTTTTGCCCCGGGAAAGTATTGATTCTTTTTTTTTTCTAACAGCTCTGGTTTTCTTTAACTATGGTTGTCAACCGTTCAGGAGAAACCCTTTTACTAGCAATATGTCCATTACATAAATGCATTGACAATACATAAGTACTTTCAGACACACCAACAATGAAATATTTTAACTTACTGGTAAGATATGACAGTAGTATAGTAACATAGCATTTTAAACATGTAAACATTAGTGTAGAATGCTTCCAATATTTGCCAATATCTGTATTTACAAAAAAAAGGTTACTCACAAACGGTTGCAACCTGCAGAGTAAAAATCAGGGGCATATTTAAAATTATTTAAATACACCTCTGAGCTTTAATTGTGGCCTCAACCTCCCCTATAGCCAAAACCTCTTCTCTCCAAATTGGTACTAAGAAATGTAAAGTGTACCAGAGCTGTTAAAATACAAAGAATAGATACCTACCCGGAGCTTCCTCCAGCTCCATAGGCACGTCTGAGTCCCTCGTCGTCCTTTCCGTGGTGTGCCGTTCAGCCTCAATAAGCACCGGTAACTGGTTCAGTCGGGATCTTTTGCCCCGGGTAAGTATCGATTCTTTTTTTTTTCTAACAGCTCTGATTTTCTTTAACTATGGTTGTCAACCGTTCAGGAGAAACCCTTTTACTAGCAATATATCCGTTACATAAATGCATTGACAATATATAAGTACTTCCAGACACACCAACAATGAACTATTTTAACTTACTGGCAAGATATGACAGTAGTATAGTAACATAGCATTTTAAACATGTAAACATTAGTGTAGAATGCTTCCAATATCTGCCAATATCTGTATTTATAAAAAAAGGTTACTCACCAACGGTTGCAACCTGCAGAGTAAAAATCAGAGGCATATTTAAAATTATTTAAATACACCTCTGAGCTTCAATTGTGGCCTCCACCTCCCCTATAGCCAAAACCTCTTCTCTCCAAATTGGTACTAAGAAATGTAAAGTGTACCAGAGCTGTTAAAATACAAAGAATAGATACCTACCCGGGACTTCCTCCAGCTCCATAGGCACGTCTGAGTCCCTCGCCGTCCTTTCCGCGGTCTGCCGTTCAGCCTCAATAAGCACCGGTAACTGGTTCAGTCGGGATCTTTTACCCCGGGTAAGTATTGATTCTTTTTTTTTTTTTCTAACAGCTCTGGCTTTCTTTAACTATGGTTGTCAACCGTTCAGGAGAAACCCTTTTACTAGCAATATTTCCGTTACATAAATGCATTGACAATATATAAGTACTTCCAGACACACCAACAATGAAATATTTTAACTTACTGGCAAGATATGACAGTAGTATAGTAACATAGCATTTTAAACATGTAAACATTAGTGTAGAATGCTTCCAATATCTGCCAATATCTGTATTTACAAAAAAAAAGGTTACTCACAAACGGTTGCAACCTGCAGAGTAAAAATCAGAGGCATATTTAAAATTATTTAAATACACCTCTGAGCTTTAATTGTGGCCTCCACCTCCCCTATAGCCAAAACCTCTTCTCTCCAAATTGGTACTAAGAAATGTAAAGTGTACCAGAGCTGTTAAAATACAAAGAATAGATACCTACCCGGGGCCTCCTCCAGCTCCATAGGCACGTCTGAGTCCCTCGTCGTCCTTTCCGTGGTGTGCCGTTCAGCCTTAATAAGCACCGGTAACTGGTTCAGTCGGGATCTTTTGCCCCGGGTAAGTATCGATTTTTTTTTTCTAACAGCTCTGGTTTTCTTTAACTATGGTTGTCAACCGTTCAGGAGAAACCCTTTTACTAGCAATATGTCCGTTACATAAATGCATTGACAATATATAAGTATTCCAGACACACCAACAATGAAATATTTTAACTTACTGGCAAGATATGACAGTAGTATTGTAACATAGCATTTTAAACATGTAAACATTAGTGTAGAATGTATCCAATATCTGCCAATATCTGTATTTACTAAAAAAAGGTTACTCACAAACGGTTGCAACCTGCAGAGTAAAAATCAGAGGCATATTTCAAATTATTTAAATACACCTCTAAGCTTTAATTGTGGCCTCCACCTCCCCTATAGCCAACACCTCTTCTCTCCAAATTGGTACTAAGAAATGTAAAGTGTACCAGAGCTGTTAAAATACAAAGAACAGATACCTACCCGGGGATTCCTCCAGCTCCATAGGCACGTCTGAGTCCCTCGTCGTCCTTTCCGTGGTGTGCCATTCAGCCTCAATAAGCACCGGTAACTGGTTCAGTCGGGATCTTTTGCCCCGGGTAAGTATTGATTCTTTTTTTTTTCTAACAGCTCTGGCTTTCTTTAACTATGGTTGTCAACCGTTCAGGAGAAATCCTTTTACTAGCAATATTTCCGTTACATAAATGCATTGACAATATATAAGTACTTCCAGACACACCAACAATGAAATATTTTAACTTACTGGCAAGATATGACAGTAGTATAGTAACATAGCATTTTAAACATGTAAACATTAGTGTAGAATGCTTCCAATATCTGCCAATATCTGTATTTACAAAAAAAAGGTTACTCACAAACGGTTGCAACCTGCAGAGTAAAAATCAGAGGCATATTTAAAATTATTTAAATACACCTCTGAGCTTTAATTGTGGCCTTCACCTCCCCTATAGCCAAAACCTCTTCTCTCCAAATTGGTACTAAGAAATGTAAAGTGTACCAGAGCTGTTAAAATACAAAGAATAGATACATACCCGGGGCCTCCTCCAGCTCCATAGGCACGTCTGAGTCCCTCGTCGTCCTTTCCGTGGTGTGCCGTTCAGCCTCAATAAGCACCGGTAACTGGTTCAGTCGGGATATTTTGCCCCGGGTAAGTATCGATTTTTTTTTTAACAGCTCTGGTTTTCTTTAACTATGGTTGTCAACCGTTCAGGAGAAACCCTTTTACTAGCAATATGTCCATTACATAAATGCATTGACAATATATAAGTACTTCCAGACACACCAACAATGAAATATTTTAACTTACTGGTAAGATATGACAGTAGTATAGTAACATAGCATTTTAAACATGTAAACATTAGTGAAGAATGCTTCCAATATTTGCCAATATCTGTATTTACAAAAAAAAAGGTTACTCACGAACGGTTGCAACCTGCAGAGTAAAAATCAGGGGCATATTTAAAATTATTTAAATACACCTCTGAGCTTTAATTGTGGCCTCCACCTCCCCTATAGCCAAAACCTCTTCTCTCCAAATTGGTACTAAGAAATGTAAAGTGTACCAGAGCTGTTAAAATACAAAGAATAGATACCTACCCGGGGCTTCCTACAGCTCCATAGGCACGTCTGAGTCCCTCGCTGTCCTTTCCGCGGTCTGCCGTTCAGCCTCAATAAGCACCGGTAACTGGTTCAGTCGGGATCTTTTGCCCCGGGAAAGTATTGATTCTTTTTTTTTCTAACAGCTCTGGTTTTCTTTAACTATGGTTGTCAACCGTTCAGGAGAAACCCTTTTACTAGCAATATGTCCAATACATAAATGCATTGACAATATATAAGTACTTCCAGACACACCAACAATGAAATATTTTAACTTACTGGTAAGATATGACAGTAGTATAGTAACATAGCATTTTAAACATGTAAACATTAGTGTAGAATGCTTCCAATATCTGCCAATATCTGTATTTACAAAAAAAAAGGTTACTCACAAACGGTTGCAACCTGCAGAGTAAAAATCAGAAGCTTATTTAAAATTATTTAAATACACCTCTAAGCTTTAATTGTGGCCTCCACCTCCCCGTATAGCCAACACCTCTTCTCTCCAAATTGGTACTAAGAAATGTAAAGTGTACCAGAGCTGTTAAAATACAAAGAATAGATACCTACCCGGGGATTCCTCCAGCTCCATAGGCACGTCTGAGTCCCTCGTCGTCCTTTCCGTGGTGTGCCGTTCAGCCTCAATAAGCACCGGTAACTGGTTCAGTCGGGATCTTTTGCCCCGGGTAAGTATTGATTCTTTTTTTTTCTAACAGCTCTGGCTTTCTTTAACTATGGTTGTCAACCGTTCAGGAGAAACCCTTTTACTAGCAATATTTCCGTTACATAAATGCATTGACAATATATAAGTACTTCCAGACACACCAACAATGAAATATTTTAACTTACTGGCAAGATATGACAGTAGTATTGTAACATAGCATTTTAAACATGTAAACATTAGTGTAGAATGCTTCCAATATCTGCCAATATCTGTATTTACAAAAAAAAGGTTACTCACAAACGGTTGCAACCTGCAGAGTAAAAATCAGAGGCATATTTAAAATTATTTAAATACACCTCTGAGCTTTAATTGTGGCCTCCACCTCCCCTATAGCCAAAACCTCTTCTCTCCAAATTGGTACTAAGAAATGTAAAGTGTACCAGAGCTGTTAAAATACAAAGAACAGATACCTACCCCGGGATTCCTCCAGCTCCATAGGCACGTCTGAGTCCCTCGCCGTCCTTTCCGCGGTCTGCCGTTCAGCCTCAATAAGCACCGGTAACTGGTTCAGTCGGGATCTTTTGCCCCGGGAAAGTATTGATTCTTTTTTTTTCTAACAGCTCTGGTTTTCTTTAACTATGGTTGTCAACCGTTCAGGAGAAACCCTTTTACTAGCAATATGTCCATTACATAAATGCATTGACAATATATAAGTACTTCCAGACACACCAACAATGAAATATTTTAACTTACTGGTAAGATATGACAGTAGTATAGTAACATAGCATTTTAAACATGTAAACATTAGTGAAGAATGCTTCCAATATTTGCCAATATCTGTATTTACAAAAAAAAAGGTTACTCACGAACGGTTGCAACCTGCAGAGTAAAAATCAGGGGCATATTTAAAATTATTTAAATACACCTCTGAGCTTTAATTGTGGCCTCCACCTCCCCTATAGCCAAAACCTCTTCTCTCCAAATTGGTACTAAGAAATGTAAAGTGTACCAGAGCTGTTAAAATACAAAGAATAGATACCTACCCGGGGCTTCCTACAGCTCCATAGGCACGTCTGAGTCCCTCGCTGTCCTTTCCGCGGTCTGCCGTTCAGCCTCAATAAGCACCGGTAACTGGTTCAGTCGGGATCTTTTGCCCCGGGAAAGTATTGATTCTTTTTTTTTCTAACAGCTCTGGTTTTCTTTAACTATGGTTGTCAACCGTTCAGGAGAAACCCTTTTACTAGCAATATGTCCAATACATAAATGCATTGACAATATATAAGTACTTCCAGACACACCAACAATGAAATATTTTAACTTACTGGTAAGATATGACAGTAGTATAGTAACATAGCATTTTAAACATGTAAACATTAGTGTAGAATGCTTCCAATATCTGCCAATATCTGTATTTACAAAAAAAAAGGTTACTCACAAACGGTTGCAACCTGCAGAGTAAAAATCAGAAGCTTATTTAAAATTATTTAAATACACCTCTAAGCTTTAATTGTGGCCTCCACCTCCCCGTATAGCCAACACCTCTTCTCTCCAAATTGGTACTAAGAAATGTAAAGTGTACCAGAGCTGTTAAAATACAAAGAATAGATACCTACCCGGGGATTCCTCCAGCTCCATAGGCACGTCTGAGTCCCTCGTCGTCCTTTCCGTGGTGTGCCGTTCAGCCTCAATAAGCACCGGTAACTGGTTCAGTCGGGATCTTTTGCCCCGGGTAAGTATTGATTCTTTTTTTTTCTAACAGCTCTGGCTTTCTTTAACTATGGTTGTCAACCGTTCAGGAGAAACCCTTTTACTAGCAATATTTCCGTTACATAAATGCATTGACAATATATAAGTACTTCCAGACACACCAACAATGAAATATTTTAACTTACTGGCAAGATATGACAGTAGTATTGTAACATAGCATTTTAAACATGTAAACATTAGTGTAGAATGCTTCCAATATCTGCCAATATCTGTATTTACAAAAAAAAGGTTACTCACAAACGGTTGCAACCTGCAGAGTAAAAATCAGAGGCATATTTAAAATTATTTAAATACACCTCTGAGCTTTAATTGTGGCCTCCACCTCCCCTATAGCCAAAACCTCTTCTCTCCAAATTGGTACTAAGAAATGTAAAGTGTACCAGAGCTGTTAAAATACAAAGAACAGATACCTACCCCGGGATTCCTCCAGCTCCATAGGCACGTCTGAGTCCCTCGCCGTCCTTTCCGCGGTCTGCCGTTCAGCCTCAATAAGCACCGGTAACTGGTTCAGTCGGGATCTTTTGCCCCGGGAAAGTATTGATTCTTTTTTTTTCTAACAGCTCTGGTTTTCTTTAACTATGGTTGTCAACCGTTCAGGAGAAACCCTTTTACTAGCAATATGTCCATTACATAAATGCATTGACAATATATAAGTACTTCCAGACACACCAACAATGAAATATTTCAACTTACTGGTAAGATATGACAGTAGTATAGTAACATAGCATTTTAAACATGTAAACATTAGTGTAGAATGCTTCCAATATTTGCCAATATCTGTATTTACAAAAAAAAAGGTTACTCACAAACAGTTGCAACCTGCAGAGTAAAAATCAGGGGCATATTTAAAATTATTTAAATACACCTCTGAGCTTTAATTGTGGCCTCCACCTCCCCTCTAGCCAAAACCTCTTCTCTCCAAATTGGTACTAAGAAATGTAAAGTGTACCAGAGCTGTTAAAATACAAAGAATAGATACCTACCCGGGGATTCCTCCAGCTCCATAGGCACGTCTGAGTCCCTCGTCGTCCTTTCCGTGGTGTGCCGTTCAGCCTCAATAAGCACCGATAACTGGTTCAGTCGGGATCTTTTTCCCCGGGTAAGTATCGATTCTTTTTTTTTTCTAACAGCTCTGGTTTTCTTTAACTATGGTTGTCAACCGTTCAGGAGAAACCCTTTTACTAGCAATATATCCGTTACATAAATGCATTGACAATATATAAGTACTTCCAGACACACCAACAATGAACTATTTTAACTTACTGGCAAGATATGACAGTAGTATAGTAACATAGCATTTTTAACATGTAAACATTAGTGTAAAATGCTTCCAATATCTGCCAATATCTGTATTTACAAAAAAAGGTTACTCACAAACGGTTGCAACCTGCAGAGTAATAATCAGGGGCATATTTAAAAAGATTTAAATACACCTCTGAGCTTTAATTGTGGCCTCCACCTCCCCTATAGCCAAAACCTCTTCTCTCCAAATTGGTACTAAGAAATGTAAACTGTACCAGAGCTGTTAAAATACAAAGAATAGATACCTACCCGGGGCTTCCTCCAGCTCCATAGGCACGTCTGAGTCCCTCGTCGTCCTTTCCGTGGTGTGCCGTTCAGCCTCAATAAGCACCGGTAACTGGTTCAGTCGGGATCTTTTGCCCCGGGTAAGTATCGATTTTTTTTTTCTAACAGCTCTGGTTTTCTTTAACTATGGTTGTCAACCGTTCAGGAGAAACCCTTTTACTAGCAATATATCCGTTACATAAATGCATTGACAATATATAAGTACTTCCAGACACACCAACAATGAACTATTTTAACTTACTGGCAAGATATGACAGTAGTATAGTAACATAGCATTTTAAACATGTAAACATTAGTGTAGAATGCTTCCAATATCTGCCAATATCTGTATTTACAAAAAAAGGTTACTCACAAACGGTTGCAACCTGCAGAGTAAAAATCAGAGGCATATTTAAAATTATTTAAATACACCTCTGAGCTTCAATTGTGGCCTCCACCTCCCCTATAGCCAAAACCTCTTCTCTCCAAATTGGTACTAAGAAATGTAAAATGTACCAGAGCTGTTAAAATACAAAGAATAGATACCTACCCGGGGCTTCCTCCAGCTCCATAGGCACGTCTGAGTCCCTCGTCGTCCTTTCCGTGGTGTGCCGTTCAGCCTCAATAAGCACCGGTAACTGGTTCAGTCGGGATCTTTTGCCCCGGGTAAGTATCGATTCTTTTTTTTTTCTAACAGCTCTGGTTTTCTTTAACTATGGTTGTCAACCGTTCAGGAGAAACCCTTTTACTAGCAATATGTCCGTTACATAAATGCATTGACAATATATAAGTACTTCCAGACACAAGAACAATGAAATATTTTAACTTACTGGTAAGATATGACAGTAGTATAGTAACATAGCATTTTAAACATGTAAACATTAGTGTAGAATGCTTCCAATATTTGCCAATATCTGTATTTACAAAAAAAAGGTTACTCACAAACGGTTGCAACCTGCAGAGTAAAAATCAGGGGCATATTTAAAATTATTTAAATACACCTATGAGCTTTAATTGTGGCCTCCACCTCCCCTATAGCCAAAACCTCTTCTCTCCAAATTGGTACTAAGAAATGTAAAGTGTACCAGAGCTGTTAAAATACAAAGAATAGATACCTACCCGGGACTTCCTCCAGCTCCATAGGCACGTCTGAGTCGCTCGCCGTCCTTTCCGCGGTCTGCCGTTCAGCCTCAATAAGCACCGGTAACTGGTTCAGTCGGGATCTTTTACCCCGGGTAAGTATTGATTCTTTTTTTTTTTTCTAACAGCTCTGGCTTTCTTTAACTATGGTTGTCAACCGTTCAGGAGAAACCCTTTTACTAGCAATATTTCCGTTACATAAATGCATTGACAATATATAAGTACTTCCAGACACACCAACAATGAAATATTTTAACTTACTGGCGAGATATGACAGTAGTATAGTAACATAGCATTTTAAACATGTAAACATTAGTGTAGAATGCTTCCAATATCTGCCAATATCTGTATTTACAAAAAAAAGGTTACTCACAAACGGTTGCAACCTGCAGAGTATAAATCAGAGGCATATTTAAAATTATTTAAATACACCTCTGAGCTTTAATTGTGGCCTCCACCTCCCCTATAGCCAAAACCTCTTCTCTCCAAATTGGTACTAAGAAATGTAAAGTGTACCAGAGCTGTTAAAATACAAAGAATAGATACCTACCCGGGGCCTCCTCCAGCTCCATATGCACATCTGAGTCCTTCGCCGTCCTTTCCGTGGTCTGCCGTTCAGCCTCAATAAGCACCGGTAACTGGTTCAGTCGGGATCTTTTGCCCCGGGAAAGTATTGATTCTTTTTTTTTTCTAACAGCTCTGGTTTTCTTTAACTATGGTTGTCAACCGTTCAGGAGAAACCCTTTTACTAGCAATATGTCCATTACATAAATGCATTGACAATACATAAGTACTTTCAGACACACCAACAATGAAATATTTTAACTTACTGGTAAGATATGACAGTAGTATAGTAACATAGCATTTTAAACATGTAAACATTAGTGTAGAATGCTTCCAATATTTGCCAATATCTGTATTTACAAAAAAAAGGTTACTCACAAACGGTTGCAACCTGCAGAGTAAAAATCAGGGGCATATTTAAAATTATTTAAATACACCTCTGAGCTTTAATTGTGGCCTCCACCTCCCCTATAGCCAAAACCTCTTCTCTCCAAATTGGTACTAAGAAATGTAAAGTGTACCAGAGCTGTTAAAATACAAAGAATAGATACCTACCCGGAGCTTCCTCCAGCTCCATAGGCACGTCTGAGTCCCTCGTCGTCCTTTCCGTGGTGTGCCGTTCAGCCTCAATAAGCACCGGTAACTGGTTCAGTCGGGATCTTTTGCCCCGGGTAAGTATCGATTCTTTTTTTTTTCTAACAGCTCTGATTTTCTTTAACTATGGTTGTCAACCGTTCAGGAGAAACCCTTTTACTAGCAATATATCCGTTACATAAATGCATTGACAATATATAAGTACTTCCAGACACACCAACAATGAACTATTTTAACTTACTGGCAAGATATGACAGTAGTATAGTAACATAGCATTTTAAACATGTAAACATTAGTGTAGAATGCTTCCAATATCTGCCAATATCTGTATTTATAAAAAAAGGTTACTCACCAACGGTTGCAACCTGCAGAGTAAAAATCAGAGGCATATTTAAAATTATTTAAATACACCTCTGAGCTTCAATTGTGGCCTCCACCTCCCCTATAGCCAAAACCTCTTCTCTCCAAATTGGTACTAAGAAATGTAAAGTGTACCAGAGCTGTTAAAATACAAAGAATAGATACCTACCCGGGACTTCCTCCAGCTCCATAGGCACGTCTGAGTCCCTCGCCGTCCTTTCCGCGGTCTGCCGTTCAGCCTCAATAAGCACCGGTAACTGGTTCAGTCGGGATCTTTTACCCCGGGTAAGTATTGATTCTTTTTTTTTTTTTCTAACAGCTCTGGCTTTCTTTAACTATGGTTGTCAACCGTTCAGGAGAAACCCTTTTACTAGCAATATTTCCGTTACATAAATGCATTGACAATATATAAGTACTTCCAGACACACCAACAATGAAATATTTTAACTTACTGGCAAGATATGACAGTAGTATAGTAACATAGCATTTTAAACATGTAAACATTAGTGTAGAATGCTTCCAATATCTGCCAATATCTGTATTTACAAAAAAAAAGGTTACTCACAAACGGTTGCAACCTGCAGAGTAAAAATCAGAGGCATATTTAAAATTATTTAAATACACCTCTGAGCTTTAATTGTGGCCTCCACCTCCCCTATAGCCAAAACCTCTTCTCTCCAAATTGGTACTAAGAAATGTAAAGTGTACCAGAGCTGTTAAAATACAAAGAATAGATACCTACCCGGGGCCTCCTCCAGCTCCATAGGCACGTCTGAGTCCCTCGTCGTCCTTTCCGTGGTGTGCCGTTCAGCCTTAATAAGCACCGGTAACTGGTTCAGTCGGGATCTTTTGCCCCGGGTAAGTATCGATTTTTTTTTTCTAACAGCTCTGGTTTTCTTTAACTATGGTTGTCAACCGTTCAGGAGAAACCCTTTTACTAGCAATATGTCCGTTACATAAATGCATTGACAATATATAAGTATTCCAGACACACCAACAATGAAATATTTTAACTTACTGGCAAGATATGACAGTAGTATTGTAACATAGCATTTTAAACATGTAAACATTAGTGTAGAATGTATCCAATATCTGCCAATATCTGTATTTACTAAAAAAAGGTTACTCACAAACGGTTGCAACCTGCAGAGTAAAAATCAGAGGCATATTTCAAATTATTTAAATACACCTCTAAGCTTTAATTGTGGCCTCCACCTCCCCTATAGCCAACACCTCTTCTCTCCAAATTGGTACTAAGAAATGTAAAGTGTACCAGAGCTGTTAAAATACAAAGAACAGATACCTACCCGGGGATTCCTCCAGCTCCATAGGCACGTCTGAGTCCCTCGTCGTCCTTTCCGTGGTGTGCCATTCAGGCTCAATAAGCACCGGTAACTGGTTCAGTCGGGATCTTTTGCCCCGGGTAAGTATTGATTCTTTTTTTTTTCTAACAGCTCTGGCTTTCTTTAACTATGGTTGTCAACCGTTCAGGAGAAATCCTTTTACTAGCAATATTTCCGTTACATAAATGCATTGACAATATATAAGTACTTCCAGACACACCAACAATGAAATATTTTAACTTACTGGCAAGATATGACAGTAGTATAGTAACATAGCATTTTAAACATGTAAACATTAGTGTAGAATGCTTCCAATATCTGCCAATATCTGTATTTACAAAAAAAAGGTTACTCACAAACGGTTGCAACCTGCAGAGTAAAAATCAGAGGCATATTTAAAATTATTTAAATACACCTCTGAGCTTTAATTGTGGCCTTCACCTCCCCTATAGCCAAAACCTCTTCTCTCCAAATTGGTACTAAGAAATGTAAAGTGTACCAGAGCTGTTAAAATACAAAGAATAGATACATACCCGGGGCCTCCTCCAGCTCCATAGGCACGTCTGAGTCCCTCGTCGTCCTTTCCGTGGTGTGCCGTTCAGCCTCAATAAGCACCGGTAACTGGTTCAGTCGGGATATTTTGCCCCGGGTAAGTATCGATTTTTTTTTTAACAGCTCTGGTTTTCTTTAACTATGGTTGTCAACCGTTCAGGAGAAACCCTTTTACTAGCAATATGTCCATTACATAAATGCATTGACAATATATAAGTACTTCCAGACACACCAACAATGAAATATTTTAACTTACTGGTAAGATATGACAGTAGTATAGTAACATAGCATTTTAAACATGTAAACATTAGTGAAGAATGCTTCCAATATTTGCCAATATCTGTATTTACAAAAAAAAAGGTTACTCACGAACGGTTGCAACCTGCAGAGTAAAAATCAGGGGCATATTTAAAATTATTTAAATACACCTCTGAGCTTTAATTGTGGCCTCCACCTCCCCTATAGCCAAAACCTCTTCTCTCCAAATTGGTACTAAGAAATGTAAAGTGTACCAGAGCTGTTAAAATACAAAGAATAGATACCTACCCGGGGCTTCCTACAGCTCCATAGGCACGTCTGAGTCCCTCGCTGTCCTTTCCGCGGTCTGCCGTTCAGCCTCAATAAGCACCGGTAACTGGTTCAGTCGGGATCTTTTGCCCCGGGAAAGTATTGATTCTTTTTTTTTCTAACAGCTCTGGTTTTCTTTAACTATGGTTGTCAACCGTTCAGGAGAAACCCTTTTACTAGCAATATGTCCAATACATAAATGCATTGACAATATATAAGTACTTCCAGACACACCAACAATGAAATATTTTAACTTACTGGTAAGATATGACAGTAGTATAGTAACATAGCATTTTAAACATGTAAACATTAGTGTAGAATGCTTCCAATATCTGCCAATATCTGTATTTACAAAAAAAAAGGTTACTCACAAACGGTTGCAACCTGCAGAGTAAAAATCAGAAGCTTATTTAAAATTATTTAAATACACCTCTAAGCTTTAATTGTGGCCTCCACCTCCCCGTATAGCCAACACCTCTTCTCTCCAAATTGGTACTAAGAAATGTAAAGTGTACCAGAGCTGTTAAAATACAAAGAAAAGATACCTACCCGGGGATTCCTCCAGCTCCATAGGCACGTCTGAGTCCCTCGTCGTCCTTTCCGTGGTGTGCCGTTCAGCCTCAATAAGCACCGGTAACTGGTTCAGTCGGGATCTTTTGCCCCGGGTAAGTATTGATTCTTTTTTTTTCTAACAGCTCTGGCTTTCTTTAACTATGGTTGTCAACCGTTCAGGAGAAACCCTTTTACTAGCAATATTTCCGTTACATAAATGCATTGACAATATATAAGTACTTCCAGACACACCAACAATGAAATATTTTAACTTACTGGCAAGATATGACAGTAGTATTGTAACATAGCATTTTAAACATGTAAACATTAGTGTAGAATGCTTCCAATATCTGCCAATATCTGTATTTACAAAAAAAAGGTTACTCACAAACGGTTGCAACCTGCAGAGTAAAAATCAGAGGCATATTTAAAATTATTTAAATACACCTCTGAGCTTTAATTGTGGCCTCCACCTCCCCTATAGCCAAAACCTCTTCTCTCCAAATTGGTACTAAGAAATGTAAAGTGTACCAGAGCTGTTAAAATACAAAGAACAGATACCTACCCCGGGATTCCTCCAGCTCCATAGGCACGTCTGAGTCCCTCGCCGTCCTTTCCGCGGTCTGCCGTTCAGCCTCAATAAGCACCGGTAACTGGTTCAGTCGGGATCTTTTGCCCCGGGAAAGTATTGATTCTTTTTTTTTCTAACAGCTCTGGTTTTCTTTAACTATGGTTGTCAACCGTTCAGGAGAAACCCTTTTACTAGCAATATGTCCATTACATAAATGCATTGACAATATATAAGTACTTCCAGACACACCAACAATGAAATATTTCAACTTACTGGTAAGATATGACAGTAGTATAGTAACATAGCATTTTAAACATGTAAACATTAGTGTAGAATGCTTCCAATATTTGCCAATATCTGTATTTACAAAAAAAAAGGTTACTCACAAACAGTTGCAACCTGCAGAGTAAAAATCAGGGGCATATTTAAAATTATTTAAATACACCTCTGAGCTTTAATTGTGGCCTCCACCTCCCCTCTAGCCAAAACCTCTTCTCTCCAAATTGGTACTAAGAAATGTAAAGTGTACCAGAGCTGTTAAAATACAAAGAATAGATACCTACCCGGGGATTCCTCCAGCTCCATAGGCACGTCTGAGTCCCTCGTCGTCCTTTCCGTGGTGTGCCGTTCAGCCTCAATAAGCACCGATAACTGGTTCAGTCGGGATCTTTTTCCCCGGGTAAGTATCGATTCTTTTTTTTTTCTAACAGCTCTGGTTTTCTTTAACTATGGTTGTCAACCGTTCAGGAGAAACCCTTTTACTAGCAATATATCCGTTACATAAATGCATTGACAATATATAAGTACTTCCAGACACACCAACAATGAACTATTTTAACTTACTGGCAAGATATGACAGTAGTATAGTAACATAGCATTTTTAACATGTAAACATTAGTGTAAAATGCTTCCAATATCTGCCAATATCTGTATTTACAAAAAAAGGTTACTCACAAACGGTTGCAACCTGCAGAGTAATAATCAGGGGCATATTTAAAAAGATTTAAATACACCTCTGAGCTTTAATTGTGGCCTCCACCTCCCCTATAGCCAAAACCTCTTCTCTCCAAATTGGTACTAAGAAATGTAAAGTGTACCAGAGCTGTTAAAATACAAAGAATAGATACCTACCCGGGGCTTCCTCCAGCTCCATAGGCACGTCTGAGTCCCTCGTCGTCCTTTCCGTGGTGTGCCGTTCAGCCTCAATAAGCACCGGTAACTGGTTCAGTCGGGATCTTTTGCCCCGGGTATGTATCGATTTTTTTTTTCTAACAGCTCTGGTTTTCTTTAACTATGGTTGTCAACCGTTCAGGAGAAACCCTTTTACTAGCAATATATCCGTTACATAAATGCATTGACAATATATAAGTACTTCCAGACACACCAACAATGAACTATTTTAACTTACTGGCAAGATATGACAGTAGTATAGTAACATAGCATTTTAAACATGTAAACATTAGTGTAGAATGCTTCCAATATCTGTCAATATCTGTATTTACAAAAAAAGGTTACTCACAAACGGTTGCAACCTGCAGAGTAAAAATCAGAGGCATATTTAAAATTATTTAAATACACCTATGAGCTTCAATTGTGGCCTCCACCTCCCCTATAGCCAAAACCTGTTCTCTCCAAATTGGTACTAAGAAATGTAAAATGTACCAGAGCTGTTAAAATACAAAGAATAGATACCTACCCGGGGCTTCCTCCAGCTCCATAGGCACGTCTGAGTCCCTCGTCGTCCTTTCCGTGGTGTGCCGTTCAGCCTCAATAAGCACCGGTAACTGGTTCAGTCGGGATCTTTTGCCCCGGGAAAGTATTGATTCTTTTTTTTTCTAACAGCTCTGGTTTTCTTTAACTATGGTTGTCAACCGTTCAGGAGAAACCCTTTTACTAGCAATATGTCCATTACATAAATGCATTGACAATATATAAGTACTTCCAGACACACCAACAATGAAATATTTTAACTTACTGGTAAGATATGACAGTAGTATAGTAACATAGCATTTTAAACATGTAAACATTAGTGTAGAATGCTTCCAATATTTGCCAATATCTGTATTTACAAAAAAAAAGGTTACTCACAAACAGTTGCAACCTGCAGAGTAAAAATCAGGGGCATATTTAAAATTATTTAAATACACCTCTGAGCTTTAATTGTGGCCTCCACCTCCCCTCTAGCCAAAACCTCTTCTCTCCAAATTGGTACTAAGAAATGTAAAGTGTACCAGAGCTGTTAAAATACAAAGAATAGATACCTACCCGGGGATTCCTCCAGCTCCATAGGCACGTCTGAGTCCCTCGTCGTCCTTTCTGTGGTGTGCCGTTCAGCCTCAATAAGCGCCGATAACTGGTTCAGTCGGGATCTTTTGCCCCGGGTATGTATCGATTTTTTTTTTCTAACAGCTCTGGTTTTCTTTAACTATGGTTGTCAACCGTTCAGGAGAAACCCTTTTACTAGCAATATATCCGTTACATAAATGCATTGACAATATATAAGTACTTCCAGACACACCAACAATGAACTATTTTAACTTACTGGCAAGATATGACAGTAGTATAGTAACATAGCATTTTAAACATGTAAACATTAGTGTAGAATGCTTCCAATATCTGCCAATATCTGTATTTACAAAAAAAGGTTTCTCACAAACGGTTGCAACCTGCAGAGTAAAAATCAGAGGCATATTTAAAATTATTTAAATACACCTCTGAGCTTTAATTGTGGCCTCCACCTCCCCTATAGCCAAAACCTCTTCTCTCCAAATTGGTACTAAGAAATGTAAAGTGTACCAGAGCTGTTAAGATACAAAGAATAGATACCTACCCGGGGCCTCCTCCAGCTCCATAGGCACGTCTGAGTCCCTCGTCGTCCTTTCCGTGGTGTGCCGTTCAACCTCAAAAAGCACCGGTAACTGGTTCAGTCGGGATCTTTTGCCCCGGGTAAGTATCGATTTTTTTTTCTAACAGCTCTGGTTTTCTTTAACTATGGTTGTCAACCGTTCAGGAGAAACCCGTTTACTAGCAATATATCCATTACATAAATGCATTGACAATATATAAGTACTTCCAGACACACCAACAATGAACTATTTTAACTTACTGGCAAGATATGACAGTAGTATAGTAACATAGCATTTTTAACATGTAAACATTAGTGTAGAATGCTTCCAATATCTGCCAATATCTGTATTTACAAAAAAAGGGTACTCACAAACGGTTGCAACCAGCAGAGTAAAAATCAGGGGCATATTTAAAATTATTTAAATACACCTCTGAGCTTTAATTGTGGCCTCCACCTCCCCTATAGCCAAAACCTCTTCTCTCCAAATTGGTACTAAGAAATGTAAAGTGTACCAGAGCTGTTAAAATACAAAGAATAGATACCTACCCGTGGATTCCTCCAGCTCCATAGGCACGTCTGAGTCCCTCGCCGTCCTTTCCGCGGTCTGCCGTTCAGCCTCAATAAGCACCGGTAACTGGTTCAGTCGGGATCTTTTGCCCCGGGTAAGTATTGATTCTTTTTTTTTCTAACAGCTCTGGTTCTCTTTAACTATGGTTGTCAACCGTTCAGGAGAAACCCTTTTACTAGCAATATGTCCGTTACATAAATGCATTGACAATATATAAGTACTTCCAGACACAAGAACAATGAAATATTTTAACTTACTGGTAAGATATGACAGTAGTATAGTAACATAGCATTTTAAACATGTAAACATTAGTGTAGAATGCTTCCAATATCTGCCAATATCTGTATTTACAAAAAAAGGTTACTCACACACGGTTGCAACCTGCAGAGTAAAAATCAGAGGCATATTTAAAATTATTTAAATACACCTCTAAGCTTTAATTGTGGCCTCCACCTCCCCTATAGCCAAAACCTCTTCTCTCCAAATTGGTACTAAGAAATGTAAAGTGTACCAGAGCTGTTAAAATACAAAGAATAGATACCTACCCGGGGATTCCTCCAGCTCCATAGGCACGTCTGAGTCCCTCGTCGTCCTTTCCGTGGTGTGCCGTTCAGTCTCAATAAGCACCGGTAACTGGTTCAGTCGGGATCTTTTGCCCCGGGTAAGTATTGATTCTTTTTTTTTCTAACAGCTCTGGCTTTCTTTAACTATGGTTGTCAACCGTTCAGGAGAAACCCTTTTACTAGCAATATATCCGTTACATAAATGCATTGACAATATATAAGTACTTCCAGACACACCAACAATGAACTATTTTAACTTACTGGCAAGATATGACAGTAGTATAGTAACCTAGCATTTTAAACATGTAAACATTAGTGTAGAATGCTTCCAATATCTGCCAATATCTGTATTTACAAAAAAAGGTTACTCACAAACGGTTGCAACCTGCAGAGTAAAAATCAGAGGCATATTTAAAATTATTTAAATACACCTCTGAGCTTCAATTGTGGCCTCCACCTCCCCTATAGCCAAAACCTCTTCTCTCCAAATTGGTACTAAGAAATGTAAAATGTACCAGAGCTGTTAAAATACAAAGAATAGATACCTACCCGGGGCTTCCTCCAACTCCATAGGCAAGTCTGAGTCCCTCGTCGTCCTTTCCGTGGTGTGCCGTTCAGCCTCAATAAGCACCGGTAACTGGTTCAGTCGGGATCTTTTGCCCCGGGTAAGTATCGATTCTTTTTTTTTTCTAACAGCTCTGGTTTTCTTTAACTATGGTTGTCAACCGTTCAGGAGAAACCCTTTTACTAGCAATATGTCCATTACATAAATGCATTGACAATATATAAGTACTTCCAGACACACCAACAATGAAATATTTTAACTTACTGGTAAGATATGACAGTAGTATAGTAACATAGCATTTTAAACATGTAAACATTAGTGTAGAATGCTTCCAATATCTGCCAATATCTGTATTTACAAAAAAAAGGTTACTCACAAACGGTTGCAACCTGCAGAGAAAAAATCAGAAGCATATTTAAAATTATTTAAATACACCTCTAAGCTTTAATTGTGGCCTCCACCTCCCCGTATAGCCAACACCTCTTCTCTCCAAATTGGTACTAAGAAATGTAAAGTGTACCAGAGCTGTTAAAATACAAAGAATAGATACCTACCCGGGGCTTCCTCCAGCTCCATAGGCACGTCTGAGTCCCTCGTCGTCCTTTCCGTGGTGTGCCGTTCAGCCTCAATAAGCACCGGTAACTGGTTCAGTCGGGATCTTTTGCCCCGGGAAAGTATTGATTCTTTTTTTTTCTAACAGCTCTGGTTTTCTTTAACTATGGTTGTCAACCGTTCAGGAGAAACCCTTTTACTAGCAATATGTCCATTACATAAATGCATTGACAATATATAAGTACTTCCAGACACACCAACAATGAAATATTTTAACTTACTGGTAAGATATGACAGTAGTATAGTAACATAGCATTTTAAACATGTAAACATTAGTGTAGAATGCTTCCAATATTTGCCAATATCTGTATTTACAAAAAAAAAGGTTACTCACAAACAGTTGCAACCTGCAGAGTAAAAATCAGGGGCATATTTAAAATTATTTAAATACACCTCTGAGCTTTAATTGTGGCCTCCACCTCCCCTCTAGCCAAAACCTCTTCTCTCCAAATTGGTACTAAGAAATGTAAAGTGTACCAGAGCTGTTAAAATACAAAGAATAGATACCTACCCGGGGATTCCTCCAGCTCCATAGGCACGTCTGAGTCCCTCGTCGTCCTTTCTGTGGTGTGCCGTTCAGCCTCAATAAGCGCCGATAACTGGTTCAGTCGGGATCTTTTGCCCCGGGTATGTATCGATTTTTTTTTTCTAACAGCTCTGGTTTTCTTTAACTATGGTTGTCAACCGTTCAGGAGAAACCCTTTTACTAGCAATATATCCGTTACATAAATGCATTGACAATATATAAGTACTTCCAGACACACCAACAATGAACTATTTTAACTTACTGGCAAGATATGACAGTAGTATAGTAACATAGCATTTTAAACATGTAAACATTAGTGTAGAATGCTTCCAATATCTGCCAATATCTGTATTTACAAAAAAAGGTTTCTCACAAACGGTTGCAACCTGCAGAGTAAAAATCAGAGGCATATTTAAAATTATTTAAATACACCTCTGAGCTTTAATTGTGGCCTCCACCTCCCCTATAGCCAAAACCTCTTCTCTCCAAATTGGTACTAAGAAATGTAAAGTGTACCAGAGCTGTTAAGATACAAAGAATAGATACCTACCCGGGGCCTCCTCCAGCTCCATAGGCACGTCTGAGTCCCTCGTCGTCCTTTCCGTGGTGTGCCGTTCAACCTCAAAAAGCACCGGTAACTGGTTCAGTCGGGATCTTTTGCCCCGGGTAAGTATCGATTTTTTTTTCTAACAGCTCTGGTTTTCTTTAACTATGGTTGTCAACCGTTCAGGAGAAACCCGTTTACTAGCAATATATCCATTACATAAATGCATTGACAATATATAAGTACTTCCAGACACACCAACAATGAACTATTTTAACTTACTGGCAAGATATGACAGTAGTATAGTAACATAGCATTTTTAACATGTAAACATTAGTGTAGAATGCTTCCAATATCTGCCAATATCTGTATTTACAAAAAAAGGGTACTCACAAACGGTTGCAACCAGCAGAGTAAAAATCAGGGGCATATTTAAAATTATTTAAATACACCTCTGAGCTTTAATTGTGGCCTCCACCTCCCCTATAGCCAAAACCTCTTCTCTCCAAATTGGTACTAAGAAATGTAAAGTGTACCAGAGCTGTTAAAATACAAAGAATAGATACCTACCCGTGGATTCCTCCAGCTCCATAGGCACGTCTGAGTCCCTCGCCGTCCTTTCCGCGGTCTGCCGTTCAGCCTCAATAAGCACCGGTAACTGGTTCAGTCGGGATCTTTTGCCCCGGGTAAGTATTGATTCTTTTTTTTTCTAACAGCTCTGGTTCTCTTTAACTATGGTTGTCAACCGTTCAGGAGAAACCCTTTTACTAGCAATATGTCCGTTACATAAATGCATTGACAATATATAAGTACTTCCAGACACAAGAACAATGAAATATTTTAACTTACTGGTAAGATATGACAGTAGTATAGTAACATAGCATTTTAAACATGTAAACATTAGTGTAGAATGCTTCCAATATCTGCCAATATCTGTATTTACAAAAAAAAGGTTACTCACACACGGTTGCAACCTGCAGAGTAAAAATCAGAGGCATATTTAAAATTATTTAAATACACCTCTAAGCTTTAATTGTGGCCTCCACCTCCCCTATAGCCAAAACCTCTTCTCTCCAAATTGGTACTAAGAAATGTAAAGTGTACCAGAGCTGTTAAAATACAAAGAATAGATACCTACCCGGGGATTCCTCCAGCTCCATAGGCACGTCTGAGTCCCTCGTCGTCCTTTCCGTGGTGTGCCGTTCAGTCTCAATAAGCACCGGTAACTGGTTCAGTCGGGATCTTTTGCCCCGGGTAAGTATTGATTCTTTTTTTTCTAACAGCTCTGGCTTTCTTTAACTATGGTTGTCAACCGTTCAGGAGAAACCCTTTTACTAGCAATATATCCGTTACATAAATGCATTGACAATATATAAGTACTTCCAGACACACCAACAATGAACTATTTTAACTTACTGGCAAGATATGACAGTAGTATAGTAACCTAGCATTTTAAACATGTAAACATTAGTGTAGAATGCTTCCAATATCTGCCAATATCTGTATTTACAAAAAAAGGTTACTCACAAACGGTTGCAACCTGCAGAGTAAAAATCAGAGGCATATTTAAAATTATTTAAATACACCTCTGAGCTTCAATTGTGGCCTCCACCTCCCCTATAGCCAAAACCTCTTCTCTCCAAATTGGTACTAAGAAATGTAAAATGTACCAGAGCTGTTAAAATACAAAGAATAGATACCTACCCGGGGCTTCCTCCAACTCCATAGGCAAGTCTGAGTCCCTCGTCGTCCTTTCCGTGGTGTGCCGTTCAGCCTCAATAAGCACCGGTAACTGGTTCAGTCGGGATCTTTTGCCCCGGGTAAGTATCGATTCTTTTTTTTTTCTAACAGCTCTGGTTTTCTTTAACTATGGTTGTCAACCGTTCAGGAGAAACCCTTTTACTAGCAATATGTCCATTACATAAATGCATTGACAATATATAAGTACTTCCAGACACACCAACAATGAAATATTTTAACTTACTGGTAAGATATGACAGTAGTATAGTAACATAGCATTTTAAACATGTAAACATTAGTGTAGAATGCTTCCAATATCTGCCAATATCTGTATTTACAAAAAAAAGGTTACTCACAAACGGTTGCAACCTGCAGAGTAAAAATCAGAAGCATATTTAAAATTATTTAAATACACCTCTAAGCTTTAATTGTGGCCTCCACCTCCCCGTATAGCCAACACCTCTTCTCTCCAAATTGGTACTAAGAAATGTAAAGTGTACCAGAGCTGTTAAAATACAAAGAATAGATACCTACCCGGGGATTCCTCCAGCTCCATAGGCACGTCTGAGTCCCTCGTCGTCCTTTCCGTGGTGTGCCGTTCAGCCTCAATAAGCACAGGTAACTGGTTCAGTCAGGATCTTTTACGCCGGGTAAGTATTGATTCTTTTGTTTTTTTTCTAACAGCTCTGGCTTTCTTTAACTATGGTTGTCAACCGTTCAGGAGAAACCCTTTTACTAGCAATATTTCCATTACATAAATGCATTGACAATATATAAGTACTTCCAGACACAAGAACAATGAAATATTTTAACTTACTGGCAAGATATGACAGTAGTATTGTAACATAGCATGTTAAACATGTAAACATTAGTGTAGAATGCTTCCAATATCTGCCAATATCTGTATTTACAAAAAAAAGGTTACTCACACACGGTTGCAACCTGCAGAGTAAAAATCAGAGGCATATTTAAAATTATTTAAATACACCTCTAAGCATTAATTGTGGCCTCCACCTACCCTATAGCCAAAACCTTTTCTCTCCAAATTGGTAGTAAGAAATGTAAAGTGTACCAGAGCTGTTAAAATACAAAGAATAGATACCTACCCGGGGCTTCCTCCAGCTCCATAGGCACGTCTGAGTCCCTCGTCGTCCTTTCCGTGGTGTGCCGTTCAGTCTCAATAAGCACCGGTAACTGGTTCAGTCGGGATCTTTTGCCCCGGGTAAGTATTGATTCTTTTTTTTTTCTAACAGCTCTGGCTTTCTTTAACTATGGTTGTCAACCGTTCAGGAGAAACCCTTTTACTAGCAATATTTCCGTTACATAAATGCATTGACAGTATATAAGTACTTCCAGACACACCAACAATGAAATATTTTAACTTACTGGTACGATATGAGAGTAGTATAGTAACATAGCATTTTAAACATGTAAACATTAGTGTAGAATTCTGCCAATATCTGTATTTACAAAAAAAAGGTTACTCACAAACGGTTACAACCTGCAGAGTAAAAATCAGAGGCATATTTAAAATTATTTAAATACACCTCTGAGCTTTAATTGTGGCCTCCACCTCCCCTATAGCCAAAACCTCTTCTCTCCAAATTGGTACTAAGAAATGTAAAGTGTACCAGAGCTGTTAAAATACAAAGAATAGATACCTACCCGGGGCCTCCTCCAGCTCCATAGGCACGTCTGAGTCCCTCGTCGTCCTTTCCGTGGTGTGCCGTTCAGGCTCAAAAAGCACCGGTAACTGGTTCAGTCGGGATCTTTTGCCCCGGGTAAGTATCGATTTTTTTTTTCTAACAGCTCTGGTTTTCTTTAACTATGGTTGTCAACCGTTCAGGAGAAACCCTTTTACTAGCAATATATCCATTACATAAATGCATTGACAATATATAAGTACTTCCAGACACACCAACAATGAACTATTTTAACTTACTGGCAAGATATGACAGTAGTATAGTAACATAGCATTTTTAACATGTAAACATTAGTGTAGAATGCTTCCAATATCTGCCAATATCTGTATTTAAAAAAAAAGGTACTCACAAACGGTTGCAACCAGCAGAGTAAAAATCAGGGGCATATTTAAAATTAATTAAATACACCTCTAAGCTTTAATTGTGGCCTCCACCTCCCCTATAGCCAAAACCTCTTCTCTCCAAATTGGTACTAAGAAATGTAAAGTGTACCAGAGCTGTTAAAATACAAAGAATAGATACCTACCCGGGGATTCCTCCAGCTCCATAGGCACGTCTGAGTCCCTCGCCGTCCTTTCCGCGGTCTGCCGTTCAGCCTCAATAAGCACCGGTAACTGGTTCAGTCGGGATCTTTTGCCCCGGGTAAGTATTGATTCTTTTTTTTTTCTAACAGCTCTGGCTTTCTTTAACTATGGTTGTCAACCGTTCAGGAGAAATCCTTTTACTAGCAATATTTCCGTTACATAAATGCATTGACAGTATATAAGTACTTCCAGACACACCAACAATGAAATATTTTAACTTACTGGCAAGATATGACAGTAGTATAGTAACATAGCATTTTAAACATGTAAACATTAGTGTAGAATGCTTCCAATATTTGCCAATATCTGTATTTACAAAAAAAAGGTTACTCACAAACGGTTGCAACCTGCAGAGTAATAATCAGGGGAATATTTAAAAAGATTTAAATACACCTCTGAGCTTTAATTGTGGCCTCCACCTCCCCTATAGCCAAAACCTCTTCTCTCCAAATTGGTACTAAGAAATGTAAAGTGTACCAGAGCTGTTAAAATACAAAGAATAGATACCTACCCGGGGATTCCTCCAGCTCCATAGGCACGTCTGAGTCCCTCGCCGTCCTTTCCGCGGTCTGCCGTTCAGCCTCAATAAGCACCGGTAACTGGTTCAGTCGGGATCTTTTGCCCCGGGTAAGTATTGATTCTTTTTTTTTTCTAACAGCTCTGGCTTTCTTTAACTATGGTTGTCAACCGTTCAGGAGAAATCCTTTTACTAGCAATATTTCCGTTACATAAATGCATTGACAGTATATAAGTACTTCCAGACACACCAACAATGAAATATTTTAACTTACTGGCAAGATATGACAGTAGTATAGTAACATAGCATTTTAAACATGTAAACATTAGTGTAGAATGCTTCCAATATTTGCCAATATCTGTATTTACAAAAAAAAGGTTACTCACAAACGGTTGCAACCTGCAGAGTAATAATCAGGGGAATATTTAAAAAGATTTAAATACACCTCTGAGCTTTAATTGTGGCCTCCACCTCCCCTATAGCCAAAACCTCTTCTCTCCAAATTGGTACTAAGAAATGTAAAGTGTACCAGAGCTGTTAAAATACAAAGAATAGATACCTTCCCGGGGATTCCTCCAGCTCCATAGGCACGTCTGAGTCCCTCGCCGTCCTTTCCGTGGCCTGCCGTTCAGCCTCAATAAGCACCGGTAACTGGTTCAGTCGGCATCTTTTGCCCCGGTTAAGAATTGATTCTTTTTTTTTTCTAACAGCTCTGGTTTTCTTTAACTATGGTTGTCAACCGTTCAGGAGAAACCCTTTTACTAGCAATATGTCCATTACATAAATGCATTGACAATATATAAGTACTTCCAGACACACCAACAATGAAATATTTTAACTTACTGGTAAGATATGACAGTAGTATAGTAACATAGCATTTTAAACATGTAAACATTAGTGTAGAATGCTTCCAATATCTGCCAATATCTGTATTTACAAAAAAAAGGTTACTCACAAACGGTTGCAACCTGCAGAGTAAAAATCAGAAGCATATTTAAAATTATTTAAATACACCTCTAAGCTTTAATTGTGGCCTCCACCTCCCCTATAGCCAACACCTCTTCTCTCCAAATTGGTACTAAGAAATGTAAAGTGTACCAGAGCTGTTAAAATACAAAGAATAGATACCTACCCGGGGATTCCTCCAGCTCCATAGGCACGTCTGAGTCCCTCGTCGTCCTTTCCGTGGTGTGCCGTTCAGCCTCAATAAGCACCGGTAACTGGTTCAGTCGGGATCTTTTGCCCCGGGTAAGTATTGATTGTTTTTTTTTTCTAACAGCTCTGGCTTTCTTTAACTATGGTTGTCAACCGTTCAGGAGAAACCCTTTTACTAGCAATATTTCCGTTACATAAATGCATTGACAATATACAAGTACTTCCAGACACACCAACAATGAAATATTTTAACTTACTGGCAAGATATGACAGTAGTATTGTAACATAGCATTTTAAACATGTAAACATTAGTGTAGAATGCTTCCAATATCTGCCAATATCTGTATTTACAAAAAAAAGGTTACTCACAAACGGTTGCAACCTGCAGAGTAAAAATCAGAGGCATATTTCAAATTATTTCAATACACCTCTAAGCTTTAATTGTGGCCTCCACCTCCCCTATAGCCAACACCTCTTCTCTCCAAATTGGTACTAAGAAATGTAAAGTGTACCAGAGCTGTTAAAATACAAAGAACAGATACCTACCCGGGGATTCCTCCAGCTCCATAGGCACGTCTGAGTCCCTCGTCGTCCTTTCCGTGGTGTGCCGTTCAGCCTCAATAAGCACCGGTAACTGGTTCAGTCGGGATCTTTTGCCCTGGGTAAGTATTGATTCTTTTTTTTTTCTAACAGCTCTGGCTTTCTTTAACTATGGTTGTCAACCGTTCAGGAGAAACCCTTTTACTAGAAATATTTCCGTTACATAAATGCATTGACAATATATAAGTACTTCCAGACACACCAACAATGAAATATTTTAACTTACTGGCAAGATATGACAGTAGTATAGGAACATAGCATTTTAAACATGTAAACATTAGTGTAGAATGCTTCCAATATCTGCCAATATCTGTATTTACAAAAAAAAGGTTACTCACAAACGGTTGCAACCTGCAGAGTAAAAATCAGAGGCATATTTAAAATTATTTAAATACACCTCTGAGCTTTAATTGTGGCCTCCACCTCCCCTATAGCCAAAACCTCTTCTCTCCAAATTGGTACTAAGAAATGTAAAGTGTACCAGAGCTGTTAAAATACAAAGAATAGATACATACCCGGGGCCTCCTCCAGCTCCATAGGCACGTCTGAGTCCCTCGTCGTCCTTTCCGTGGTGTGCCGTTCAGCCTCAATAAGCACCGGTAACTGGTTCAGTCGGGATCTTTTGCCCCGGGTAAGTATCGATTTTGTTTTTCTAACAGCTCTGGTTTTCTTTAACTATGGTTGTCAACCGTTCAGGAGAAACCCTTTTACTAGCAATATATCCGTTACATAAATGCATTGACAATATATAAGTACTTCCAGACACACCAACAATGAACTATTTTAACTTACTGGCAAGATATGACAGTAGTATAGTAACATAGCATTTTTAACATGTAAACATTAGTGTAGAATGCTTCCAATATCTGCCAATATCTGTATTGACAAAAAAAAGGTTACTCACAAACGGTTGCAACCTGCAGAGTAATAATCAGGGGCATATTTAAAAAGATTTAAATAAACCTCTGAGCTTTAATTGTGGCCTCCACCTCCCCTATAGCCAAAACCTCTTCTCTCCAAATTGGTACTAAGAAATGTAAAGTGTACCAGAGCTGTTAAAATACAAAGAACAGATACCTACCCGGGGATTCCTCCAGCTCCATAGGCACGTCTGAGTCCCTCGCCGTCCTTTCCGCGGTCTGCCGTTCAGCCTCAATAAGCACCGGTAACTGGTTCAGTCGGGATCTTTTGCCCCGGGAAAGTATTGATTCTTTTTTTTTCTAACAGCTCTGGTTTTCTTTAACTATGGTTGTCAACCGTTCAGGAGAAACCCTTTTACTAGCAATATGTCCATTATATAAATGCATTGACAATATATAAGTACTTCCAGACACACCAACAATGAAATATTTTAACTTACTGGTAAGATATGACAGTAGTATAGTAACATAGCATTTTAAACATGTAAACATTAGTGTAGAATGCTTCCAATATTTGCCAATATCTGTATTTACAAAAAAAAAGGTTACTCACAAACAGTTGCAACCTGCAGAGTAAAAATCAGGTGCATATTTAAAATTATTTAAATACACCTCTGAGCTTTAATTGTGGCCTCCACCTCCCCTCTAGCCAAAACCTCTTCTCTCCAAATTGGTACTAAGAAATGTAAAGTGTACCAGAGCTGTTAAAATACAAAGAATAGATACCTACCCGGGGATTCCTCCAGCTCCATAGGCACGTCTGAGTCCCTCGTCGTCCTTTCCGTGGTGTGCCGTTCAGCCTCAATAAGCACCGATAACTGGTTCAATCGGGATCTTTTGCCCCGGGTAAGTATCGATTCTTTTTTTTTTCTAACAGCTCTGGTTTTCTTTAACTATGGTTGTCAACCGTTCAGGAGAAACCCTTTTACTAGCAATATATCCGTTACATAAATGCATTGACAATATATAAGTACTTCCAGACACACCAACAATGAACTATTTTAACTTACTGGCAAGATATGACAGTAGTATAGTAACATAGCACTTTTAACATGTAAACATTAGTGTAAAATGCTTCCAATATCTGCCAATATCTGTATTGACAAAAAAAGGTTACTCACAAACGGTTGCAACCTGCAGAGTAAAAATCAGAGGCATATTTAAAATTATTTAAATACACCTCTGAGCTTTAATTGTGGCCTCCACCTCCCCTATAGCCAAAACCTCTTCTCTCCAAATTGGTACTAAGAAATGTAAAGTGTACCAGAGCTGTTAAAATACAAAGAATAGATACCTTCCCGGGGATTCCTCCAGCTCCATAGGCACGTCTGAGTCCCTCGCCGTCCTTTCCGTGGCCTGCCGTTCAGCCTCAATAAGCACCGGTAACTGGTTCAGTCGGCATCTTTTGCCCTGGTTAAGAATTGATTCTTTTTTTTTTCTAACAGCTCTGGTTTTCTTTAACTATGGTTGTCAACCGTTCAGGAGAAACCCTTTTACTAGCAATATGTCCATTACATAAATGCATTGACAATATATAAGTACTTCCAGACACACCAACAATGAAATATTTTAACTTACTGGTAAGATATGACAGTAGTATAGTAACATAGCATTTTAAACATGTAAACATTAGTGTAGAATGCTTCCAATATCTGCCAATATCTGTATTTACAAAAAAAAGGTTACTCACAAACGGTTGCAACCTGCAGAGTAAAAATCAGAAGCATATTTAAAATTATTTAAATACACCTCTAAGCTTTAATTGTGGCCTCCACCTCCCCTATAGCCAACACCTCTTCTCTCCAAATTGGTACTAAGAAATGTAAAGTGTACCAGAGCTGTTAAAATACAAAGAATAGATACCTACCCGGGGATTCCTCCAGCTCCATAGGCACGTCTGAGTCCCTCGTCGTCCTTTCCGTGGTGTGCCGTTCAGCCTCAATAAGCACCGGTAACTGGTTCAGTCGGGATCTTTTGCCCCGGGTAAGTATTGATTGTTTTTTTTTTCTAACAGCTCTGGCTTTCTTTAACTATGGTTGTCAACCGTTCAGGAGAAACCCTTTTACTAGCAATATTTCCGTTACATAAATGCATTGACAATATACAAGTACTTCCAGACACACCAACAATGAAATATTTTAACTTACTGGCAAGATATGACAGTAGTATTGTAACATAGCATTTTTAACATGTAAACATTAGTGTAGAATGCTTCCAATATCTGCCAATATCTGTATTTACAAAAAAAAGGTTACTCACAAACGGTTGCAACCTGCAGAGTAAAAATCAGAAGCATATTTAAAATTATTTAAATACACCTCTAAGCTTTAATTGTGGCCTCCACCTCCCCTATAGCCAACACCTCTTCTCTCCAAATTGGTACTAAGAAATGTAAAGTGTACCAGAGCTGTTAAAATACAAAGAATAGATACCTACCCGGGGATTCCTCCAGCTCCATAGGCACGTCTGAGTCCCTCGTCGTCCTTTCCGTGGTGTGCCGTTCAGCCTCAATAAGCACCGGTAACTGGTTCAGTCGGGATCTTTTGCCCCGGGTAAGTATTGATTGTTTTTTTTTTCTAACAGCTCTGGCTTTCTTTAACTATGGTTGTCAACCGTTCAGGAGAAACCCTTTTACTAGCAATATTTCCGTTACATAAATGCATTGACAATATACAAGTACTTCCAGACACACCAACAATGAAATATTTTAACTTACTGGCAAGATATGACAGTAGTATTGTAACATAGCATTTTAAACATGTAAACATTAGTGTAGAATGCTTCCAATATCTGCCAATATCTGTATTTACAAAAAAAAGGTTACTCACAAACGGTTGCAACCTGCAGAGTAAAAATCAGAGGCATATTTCAAATTATTTCAATACACCTCTAAGCTTTAATTGTGGCCTCCACCTCCCCTATAGCCAACACCTCTTCTCTCCAAATTGGTACTAAGAAATGTAAAGTGTACCAGAGCTGTTAAAATACAAAGAACAGATACCTACCCGGGGATTCCTCCAGCTCCATAGGCACGTCTGAGTCCCTCGTCGTCCTTTCCGTGGTGTGCCGTTCAGCCTCAATAAGCACCGGTAACTGGTTCAGTCGGGATCTTTTGCCCTGGGTAAGTATTGATTCTTTTTTTTTTCTAACAGCTCTGGCTTTCTTTAACTATGGTTGTCAACCGTTCAGGAGAAACCCTTTTACTAGAAATATTTCCGTTACATAAATGCATTGACAATATATAAGTACTTCCAGACACACCAACAATGAAATATTTTAACTTACTGGCAAGATATGACAGTAGTATAGGAACATAGCATTTTAAACATGTAAACATTAGTGTAGAATGCTTCCAATATCTGCCAATATCTGTATTTACAAAAAAAAGGTTACTCACAAACGGTTGCAACCTGCAGAGTAAAAATCAGAGGCATATTTAAAATTATTTAAATACACCTCTGAGCTTTAATTGTGGCCTCCACCTCCCCTATAGCCAAAACCTCTTCTCTCCAAATTGGTACTAAGAAATGTAAAGTGTACCAGAGCTGTTAAAATACAAAGAATAGATACATACCCGGGGCCTCCTCCAGCTCCATAGGCACGTCTGAGTCCCTCGTCGTCCTTTCCGTGGTGTGCCGTTCAGCCTCAATAAGCACCGGTAACTGGTTCAGTCGGGATCTTTTGCCCCGGGTAAGTATCGATTTTGTTTTTCTAACAGCTCTGGTTTTCTTTAACTATGGTTGTCAACCGTTCAGGAGAAACCCTTTTACTAGCAATATATCCGTTACATAAATGCATTGACAATATATAAGTACTTCCAGACACACCAACAATGAACTATTTTAACTTACTGGCAAGATATGACAGTAGTATAGTAACATAGCATTTTTAACATGTAAACATTAGTGTAGAATGCTTCCAATATCTGCCAATATCTGTATTGACAAAAAAAAGGTTACTCACAAACGGTTGCAACCTGCAGAGTAATAATCAGGGGCATATTTAAAAAGATTTAAATAAACCTCTGAGCTTTAATTGTGGCCTCCACCTCCCCTATAGCCAAAACCTCTTCTCTCCAAATTGGTACTAAGAAATGTAAAGTGTACCAGAGCTGTTAAAATACAAAGAACAGATACCTACCCGGGGATTCCTCCAGCTCCATAGGCACGTCTGAGTCCCTCGCCGTCCTTTCCGCGGTCTGCCGTTCAGCCTCAATAAGCACCGGTAACTGGTTCAGTCGGGATCTTTTGCCCCGGGAAAGTATTGATTCTTTTTTTTTCTAACAGCTCTGGTTTTCTTTAACTATGGTTGTCAACCGTTCAGGAGAAACCCTTTTACTAGCAATATGTCCATTACATAAATGCATTGACAATATATAAGTACTTCCAGACACACCAACAATGAAATATTTTAACTTACTGGTAAGATATGACAGTAGTATAGTAACATAGCATTTTAAACATGTAAACATTAGTGTAGAATGCTTCCAATATTTGCCAATATCTGTATTTACAAAAAAAAAGGTTACTCACAAACAGTTGCAACCTGCAGAGTAAAAATCAGGTGCATATTTAAAATTATTTAAATACACCTCTGAGCTTTAATTGTGGCCTCCACCTCCCCTCTAGCCAAAACCTCTTCTCTCCAAATTGGTACTAAGAAATGTAAAGTGTACCAGAGCTGTTAAAATACAAAGAATAGATACCTACCCGGGGATTCCTCCAGCTCCATAGGCACGTCTGAGTCCCTCGTCGTCCTTTCCGTGGTGTGCCGTTCAGCCTCAATAAGCACCGATAACTGGTTCAATCGGGATCTTTTGCCCCGGGTAAGTATCGATTCTTTTTTTTTTCTAACAGCTCTGGTTTTCTTTAACTATGGTTGTCAACCGTTCAGGAGAAACCCTTTTACTAGCAATATATCCGTTACATAAATGCATTGACAATATATAAGTACTTCCAGACACACCAACAATGAACTATTTTAACTTACTGGCAAGATATGACAGTAGTATAGTAACATAGCACTTTTAACATGTAAACATTAGTGTAAAATGCTTCCAATATCTGCCAATATCTGTATTGACAAAAAAAGGTTACTCACAAACGGTTGCAACCTGCAGAGTAAAAATCAGAGGCATATTTAAAATTATTTAAATACACCTCTGAGCTTTAATTGTGGCCTCCACCTCCCCTATAGCCAAAACCTCTTCTCTCCAAATTGGTACTAAGAAATGTAAAGTGTACCAGAGCTGTTAAAATACAAAGAATAGATACCTTCCCGGGGATTCCTCCAGCTCCATAGGCACGTCTGAGTCCCTCGCCGTCCTTTCCGTGGCCTGCCGTTCAGCCTCAATAAGCACCGGTAACTGGTTCAGTCGGCATCTTTTGCCCTGGTTAAGAATTGATTCTTTTTTTTTTCTAACAGCTCTGGTTTTCTTTAACTATGGTTGTCAACCGTTCAGGAGAAACCCTTTTACTAGCAATATGTCCATTACATAAATGCATTGACAATATATAAGTACTTCCAGACACACCAACAATGAAATATTTTAACTTACTGGTAAGATATGACAGTAGTATAGTAACATAGCATTTTAAACATGTAAACATTAGTGTAGAATGCTTCCAATATCTGCCAATATCTGTATTTACAAAAAAAAGGTTACTCACAAACGGTTGCAACCTGCAGAGTAAAAATCAGAAGCATATTTAAAATTATTTAAATACACCTCTAAGCTTTAATTGTGGCCTCCACCTCCCCTATAGCCAACACCTCTTCTCTCCAAATTGGTACTAAGAAATGTAAAGTGTACCAGAGCTGTTAAAATACAAAGAATAGATACCTACCCGGGGATTCCTCCAGCTCCATAGGCACGTCTGAGTCCCTCGTCGTCCTTTCCGTGGTGTGCCGTTCAGCCTCAATAAGCACCGGTAACTGGTTCAGTCGGGATCTTTTGCCCCGGGTAAGTATTGATTGTTTTTTTTTTCTAACAGCTCTGGCTTTCTTTAACTATGGTTGTCAACCGTTCAGGAGAAACCCTTTTACTAGCAATATTTCCGTTACATAAATGCATTGACAATATACAAGTACTTCCAGACACACCAACAATGAAATATTTTAACTTACTGGCAAGATATGACAGTAGTATTGTAACATAGCATTTTAAACATGTAAACATTAGTGTAGAATGCTTCCAATATCTGCCAATATCTGTATTTACAAAAAAAAGGTTACTCACAAACGGTTGCAACCTGCAGAGTAAAAATCAGAGGCATCTTTCAAATTATTTCAATACACCTCTAAGCTTTAATTGTGGCCTCCACCTCCCCTATAGCCAACACCTCTTCTCTCCAAATTGGTACTAAGAAATGTAAAGTGTACCAGAGCTGTTAAAATACAAAGAACAGATACCTACCCGGGGATTCCTCCAGCTCCATAGGCACGTCTGAGTCCCTCGTCGTCCTTTCCGTGGTGTGCCGTTCAGCCTCAATAAGCACCGGTAACTGGTTCAGTCGGGATCTTTTGCCCTGGGTAAGTATTGATTCTTTTTTTTTTCTAACAGCTCTGGCTTTCTTTAACTATGGTTGTCAACCGTTCAGGAGAAACCCTTTTACTAGAAATATTTCCGTTACATAAATGCATTGACAATATATAAGTACTTCCAGACACACCAACAATGAAATATTTTAACTTACTGGCAAGATATGACAGTAGTATAGGAACATAGCATTTTAAACATGTAAACATTAGTGTAGAATGCTTCCAATATCTGCCAATATCTGTATTTACAAAAAAAAGGTTACTCACAAACGGTTGCAACCTGCAGAGTAAAAATCAGAGGCATATTTAAAATTATTTAAATACACCTCTGAGCTTTAATTGTGGCCTCCACCTCCCCTATAGCCAAAACCTCTTCTCTCCAAATTGGTACTAAGAAATGTAAAATGTACCAGAGCTGTTAAAATACAAAGAATAGATACATACCCGGGGCCTCCTCCAGCTCCATAGGCACGTCTGAGTCCCTCGTCGTCCTTTCCGTGGTGTGCCGTTCAGCCTCAATAAGCACCGGTAACTGGTTCAGTCGGGATCTTTTGCCCCGGGTAAGTATCGATTTTGTTTTTCTAACAGCTCTGGTTTTCTTTAACTATGGTTGTCAACCGTTCAGGAGAAACCCTTTTACTAGCAATATATCCGTTACATAAATGCATTGAATATATAAGTACTTCCAGACACACCAACAATGAACTATTTTAACTTACTGGCAAGATATGACAGTAGTATAGTAACATAGCATTTTTAACATGTAAACATTAGTGTAGAATGCTTCCAATATCTGCCAATATCTGTATTGACAAAAAAAAGGTTACTCACAAACGGTTGCAACCTGCAGAGTAATAATCAGGGGCATATTTAAAAAGATTTAAATAAACCTCTGAGCTTTAATTGTGGCCTCCACCTCCCCTATAGCCAAAACCTCTTCTCTCCAAATTGGTACTAAGAAATGTAAAGTGTACCAGAGCTGTTAAAATACAAAGAACAGATACCTACCCGGGGATTCCTCCAGCTCCATAGGCACGTCTGAGTCCCTCGTTGTCCTTTCCGCGGTCTGCCGTTCAGCCTCAATAAGCACCGGTAACTGGTTCAGTCGGGATCTTTTGCCCCGGGAAAGTATTGATTCTTTTTTTTTCTAACAGCTCTGGTTTTCTTTAACTATGGTTGTCAACCGTTCAGGAGAAACCCTTTTACTAGCAATATGTCCATTACATAAATGCATTGACAATATATAAGTACTTCCAGACACACCAACAATGAAATATTTTAACTTACTGGTAAGATATGACAGTAGTATAGTAACATAGCATTTTAAACATGTAAACATTAGTGTAGAATGCTTCCAATATTTGCCAATATCTGTATTTACAAAAAAAAAGGTTACTCACAAACAGTTGCAACCTGCAGAGTAAAAATCAGGTGCATATTTAAAATTATTTAAATACACCTCTGAGCTTTAATTGTGGCCTCCACCTCCCCTCTAGCCAAAACCTCTTCTCTCCAAATTGGTACTAAGAAATGTAAAGTGTACCAGAGCTGTTAAAATACAAAGAATAGATACCTTCCCGGGGATTCCTCCAGCTCCATAGGCACGTCTGAGTCCCTCGCCGTCCTTTCCGTGGCCTGCCGTTCAGCCTCAATAAGCACCGGTAACTGGTTCAGTCGGCATCTTTTGCCCCGGTTAAGAATTGATTCTTTTTTTTTTCTAACAGCTCTGGTTTTCTTTAACTATGGTTGTCAACCGTTCAGGAGAAACCCTTTTACTAGCAATATGTCCATTACATAAATGCATTGACAATATATAAGTACTTCCAGACACACCAACAATGAAATATTTTAACTTACTGGTAAGATATGACAGTAGTATAGTAACATAGCATTTTAAACATGTAAACATTAGTGTAGAATGCTTCCAATATCTGCCAATATCTGTATTTACAAAAAAAAGGTTACTCACAAACGGTTGCAACCTGCAGAGTAAAAATCAGAAGCATATTTAAAATTATTTAAATACACCTCTAAGCTTTAATTGTGGCCTCCACCTCCCCTATAGCCAACACCTCTTCTCTCCAAATTGGTACTAAGAAATGTAAAGTGTACCAGAGCTGTTAAAATACAAAGAATAGATACCTACCCGGGGATTCCTCCAGCTCCATAGGCACGTCTGAGTCCCTCGTCGTCCTTTCCGTGGTGTGCCGTTCAGCCTCAATAAGCACCGGTAACTGGTTCAGTCGGGATCTTTTGCCCCGGGTAAGTATTGATTGTTTTTTTTTTCTAACAGCTCTGGCTTTCTTTAACTATGGTTGTCAACCGTTCAGGAGAAACCCTTTTACTAGCAATATTTCCGTTACATAAATGCATTGACAATATACAAGTACTTCCAGACACACCAACAATGAAATATTTTAACTTACTGGCAAGATATGACAGTAGTATTGTAACATAGCATTTTAAACATGTAAACATTAGTGTAGAATGCTTCCAATATCTGCCAATATCTGTATTTACAAAAAAAAGGTTACTCACAAACGGTTGCAACCTGCAGAGTAAAAATCAGAGGCATATTTCAAATTATTTCAATACACCTCTAAGCTTTAATTGTGGCCTCCACCTCCCCTATAGCCAACACCTCTTCTCTCCAAATTGGTACTAAGAAATGTAAAGTGTACCAGAGCTGTTAAAATACAAAGAACAGATACCTACCCGGGGATTCCTCCAGCTCCATAGGCACGTCTGAGTCCCTCGTCGTCCTTTCCGTGGTGTGCCGTTCAGCCTCAATAAGCACCGGTAACTGGTTCAGTCGGGATCTTTTGCCCTGGGTAAGTATTGATTCTTTTTTTTTTCTAACAGCTCTGGCTTTCTTTAACTATGGTTGTCAACCGTTCAGGAGAAACCCTTTTACTAGAAATATTTCCGTTACATAAATGCATTGACAATATATAAGTACTTCCAGACACACCAACAATGAAATATTTTAACTTACTGGCAAGATATGACAGTAGTATAGGAACATAGCATTTTAAACATGTAAACATTAGTGTAGAATGCTTCCAATATCTGCCAATATCTGTATTTACAAAAAAAAGGTTACTCACAAACGGTTGCAACCTGCAGAGTAAAAATCAGAGGCATATTTAAAATTATTTAAATACACCTCTGAGCTTTAATTGTGGCCTCCACCTCCCCTATAGCCAAAACCTCTTCTCTCCAAATTGGTACTAAGAAATGTAAAGTGTACCAGAGCTGTTAAAATACAAAGAATAGATACATACCCGGGGCCTCCTCCAGCTCCATAGGCACGTCTGAGTCCCTCGTCGTCCTTTCCGTGGTGTGCCGTTCAGCCTCAATAAGCACCGGTAACTGGTTCAGTCGGGATCTTTTGCCCCAGGTAAGTATCTTTTTTGTTTTTCTAACAGCTCTGGTTTTCTTTAACTATGGTTGTCAACCGTTCAGGAGAAACCCTTTTACTAGCAATATATCCGTTACATAAATGCATTGACAATATATAAGTACTTCCAGACACACCAACAATGAACTATTTTAACTTACTGGCAAGATATGACAGTAGTATAGTAACATAGCATTTTTAACATGTAAACATTAGTGTAGAATGCTTCCAATATCTGCCAATATCTGTATTGACAAAAAAAAGGTTACTCACAAACGGTTGCAACCTGCAGAGTAATAATCAGGGGCATATTTAAAAAGATTTAAATAAACCTCTGAGCTTTAATTGTGGCCTCCACCTCCCCTATAGCCAAAACCTCTTCTCTCCAAATTGGTACTAAGAAATGTAAAGTGTACCAGAGCTGTTAAAATACAAAGAACAGATACCTACCCGGGGATTCCTCCAGCTCCATAGGCACGTCTGAGTCCCTCGCCGTCCTTTCCGCGGTCTGCCGTTCAGCCTCAATAAGCACCGGTAACTGGTTCAGTCGGGATCTTTTGCCCCGGGAAAGTATTGATTCTTTTTTTTTCTAACAGCTCTGGTTTTCTTTAACTATGGTTGTCAACCGTTCAGGAGAAACCCTTTTACTAGCAATATGTCCATTACATAAATGCATTGACAATATATAAGTACTTCCAGACACACCAACAATGAAATATTTTAACTTACTGGTAAGATATGACAGTAGTATAGTAACATAGCATTTTAAACATGTAAACATTAGTGTAGAATGCTTCCAATATTTGCCAATATCTGTATTTACAAAAAAAAGGTTACTCACAAACAGTTGCAACCTGCAGAGTAAAAATCAGGTGCATATTTAAAATTATTTAAATACACCTCTGAGCTTTAATTGTGGCCTCCACCTCCCCTCTAGCCAAAACCTCTTCTCTCCAAATTGGTACTAAGAAATGTAAAGTGTACCAGAGCTGTTAAAATACAAAGAATAGATACCTACCCGGGGATTCCTCCAGCTCCATAGGCACGTCTGAGTCCCTCGTCGTCCTTTCCGTGGTGTGCCGTTCAGCCTCAATAAGCACCGATAACTGGTTCAATCGGGATCTTTTGCCCCGGGTAAGTATCGATTCTTTTTTTTTTCTAACAGCTCTGGTTTTCTTTAACTATGGTTGTCAACCGTTCAGGAGAAACCCTTTTACTAGCAATATATCCGTTACATAAATGCATTGACAATATATAAGTACTTCCAGACACACCAACAATGAACTATTTTAACTTACTGGCAAGATATGACAGTAGTATAGTAACATAGCACTTTTAACATGTAAACATTAGTGTAAAATGCTTCCAATATCTGCCAATATCTGTATTGACAAAAAAAGGTTACTCACAAACGGTTGCAACCTGCAGAGTAAAAATCAGAGGCATATTTAAAATTATTTAAATACACCTCTGAGCTTTAATTGTGGCCTCCACCTCCCCTATAGCCAAAACCTCTTCTCTCCAAATTGGTACTAAGAAATGTAAAGAGTACCAGAGCTGTTAAAATACAAAGAATAGATACCTACCCGGGGCCTCCTCCAGCTCCATAGGCACGTCTGAGTCCCTCGTCGTCCTTTCCGTGGTGTGCCGTTCAACCTCAAAAAGCACCGGTAACTGGTTCAGTCGGGATCTTTTGCCCCGGGTAAGTATCGATTTTTTTTTCTAACAGCTCTGGTTTTCTTTAACTATGGTTGTCAACCGTTCAGGAGAAACCCTTTTACTAGCAATATATCCATTGCATAAATGCATTGACAATATATAAGTACTTCCAGACACACCAACAATGAACTATTTTAACTTACTGGCAAGATATGACAGTAGTATAGTAACATAGCATTTTTAACATGTAAACATTAGTGTAGAATGCTTCCAATATCTGCCAATATCTGTATTTACAAAAAAAAGGTTACTCACAAACGGTTGCAACCTGCAGAGTAAAAATCAGAGGCATATTTAAAATTATTTAAATACACCTCTAAGCTTTTATTGTGGCCTCCACCTCCCCTATAGCCAACACCTCTTCTCTCCAAATTGGTACTAAGAAATGTAAAGTGTACCAGAGCTGGTAAAATACAAAGAACAGATACCTACCCGGGGATTCCTCCAGCTCCATAGGCACGTCTGAGTCCCTCGTCGTCCTTTCCGTGGTGTGCCGTTCAGCCTCAATAAGCACCGGTAACTGGTTCAGTCGGGATCTTTTGCCCCGGGTAAGTATTGATTCTTTTTTTTTTCTAACAGCTCTGGCTTTCTTTAACTATGGTTGTGAACCGTTCAGGAGAAACCCTTTTACTAGCAATATTTCCATTACATAAATGCATTGACAATATATAAGTACTTCCAGACACAAGAACAATGAAATATTTTAACTTACTGGCAAGATATGACAGTAGTATTGTAACATAGCATTTTAAACATGTAAACATTAGTGTAGAATGCTTCCAATATCTGCCAATATCTGTATTTACAAAAAAAAAGGTTACTCACACACGGTTGCAACCTGCAGAGTAGAAATCAGAGGCATATTTAAAATTATTTAAATACACCTCTAAGCTTTAATTGTGGCCTCCACCTCCCCTATAGCCAAAACCTCTTCTCTCCAAATTGGTACTAAGAAATGTAAAGTGTACCAGAGCTGTTAAAATACAAAGAATAGATACCTACCCGGGGCTTCCTCCAGCTCCATAGGCACGTCTGAGTCCCTCGTCGTCCTTTCCGTGGTGTGCCGTTCAGTCTCAATAAGCACCGGTAACTGGTTCAGTCGGGATCTTTTGCCCCGGGTAAGTATTGATTCTTTTTTTTTTCTAACAGCTCTGGCTTTCTTTAACTATGGTTGTCAACCGTTCAGGAGAAACCCTTTTACTAGCAATATATCCGTTACATAAATGCATTGACAATATATAAGTACTTCCAGACACACCAACAATGAACTATTTTAACTTACTGGCAACATATGACAGTAGTATAGTAACATAGCATTTTTAACATGTAAACATTAGTGTAAAATGCTTCCAATATCTGCCAATATCTGTATTGACAAAAAAAGGTTACTCACAAACGGTTGCAACCTGCAGAGTAATAATCAGGGGCATATTTAAAAAGATTTAAATACACCTCTGAGCTTTAATTGTGGCCTCCACCTCCCCTATAGCCAAAACCTCTTCTCTCCAAATTGGTACTAAGAAATGTAAACTGTACCAGAGCTGTTAAAATACAAAGAATAGATACCTACCCGGGGCTTCCTCCAGCTCCATAGGCACGTCTGAGTCCCTTGTCGTCCTTTCCGTGGTGTGCCGTTCAGCCTCAATAAGCACCGGTAACTGGTTCAGTCGGGATCTTTTGCCCCGGGTAAGTATCGATTTTTTTTTTCTAACAGCTCTGGTTTTCTTTAACTATGGTTGTCAACCGTTCAGGAGAAACCCTTTTACTAGCAATATATCCGTTACATAAATGCATTGACAATATATAAGTACTTCCAGACACACCAACAATGAACTATTTTAACTTACTGGCAAGATATGACAGTAGTATAGTAACATAGCATTTTAAACATGTAAACATTAGTGTAGAATGCTTCCAATATCTGCCAATATCTGTATTTACAAAAAAAGGTTACTCACAAACGGTTGCAACCTGCAGAGTAAAAATCAGAGGCATATTTAAAATTATTTAAATACACCTCTGAGCTTCAATTGTGGCCTCCACCTCCCCTATAGCCAAAACCTCTTCTCTCCAAATTGGTACTAAGAAATGTAAAATGTACCAGAGCTGTTAAAATACAAAGAATAGATACCTACCCGGGGCTTCCTGCAACTCCATAGGCACGTCTGAGTCCCTCGTCGTCCTTTCCGTGGTGTGCCGTTCAGCCTCAATAAGCACCGGTAACTGGTTCAGTCGGGATCTTTTGCCCCGGGTAAGTATCGATTCTTTTTTTTTTCTAACAGCTCTGGTTTTCTTTAACTATAGTTGTCAACCGTTCAGGAGAAACCCTTTTACTAGCAATATGTCCGTTACATAAATGAATTGACAATATATAAGTACTTCCAGACACAAGAACAATGAAATATTTTAACTTACTGGCAAGATATGACAGTAGTATTGTAACATAGCATTTTAAACATGTAAACATTAGTGTAGAATGCTTCCAATATCTGCCAATATCTGTATTTACAAAAAAAAGGTTACTCACACACGGTTGCAACCTGCAGAGTAGAAATCAGAGGCATATTTAAAATTATTTAAATACACCTCTAAGCTTTAATTGTGGCCTCCACCTCCCCTATAGCCAAAACCTCTTCTCTCCAAATTGGTACTAAGAAATGTAAAGTGTACCAGAGCTGTTAAAATACAAAGAATAGATACCTACCCGGGGCTTCCTCCAGCTCCATAGGCACGTCTGAGTCCCTCGTCGTCCTTTCCGTGGTGTGCCGTTCAGTCTCAATAAGCACCGGTAACTGGTTCAGTCGGGATCTTTTGCCCCGGGTAAGTATTGATTCTTTTTTTTTTCTAACAGCTCTGGCTTTCTTTAACTATGGTTGTCAACCGTTCAGGAGAAACCCTTTTACTAGCAATATATCCGTTACATAAATGCATTGACAATATATAAGTACTTCCAGACACACCAACAATGAACTATTTTAACTTACTGGCAACATATGACAGTAGTATAGTAACATAGCATTTTTAACATGTAAACATTAGTGTAAAATGCTTCCAATATCTGCCAATATCTGTATTGACAAAAAAAGGTTACTCACAAACGGTTGCAACCTGCAGAGTAATAATCAGGGGCATATTTAAAAAGATTTAAATACACCTCTGAGCTTTAATTGTGGCCTCCACCTCCCCTATAGCCAAAACCTCTTCTCTCCAAATTGGTACTAAGAAATGTAAACTGTACCAGAGCTGTTAAAATACAAAGAATAGATACCTACCCGGGGCTTCCTCCAGCTCCATAGGCACGTCTGAGTCCCTTGTCGTCCTTTCCGTGGTGTGCCGTTCAGCCTCAATAAGCACCGGTAACTGGTTCAGTCGGGATCTTTTGCCCCGGGTAAGTATCGATTTTTTTTTTCTAACAGCTCTGGTTTTCTTTAACTATGGTTGTCAACCGTTCAGGAGAAACCCTTTTACTAGCAATATATCCGTTACATAAATGCATTGACAATATATAAGTACTTCCAGACACACCAACAATGAACTATTTTAACTTACTGGCAAGATATGACAGTAGTATAGTAACATAGCATTTTAAACATGTAAACATTAGTGTAGAATGCTTCCAATATCTGCCAATATCTGTATTTACAAAAAAAGGTTACTCACAAACGGTTGCAACCTGCAGAGTAAAAATCAGAGGCATATTTAAAATTATTTAAATACACCTCTGAGCTTCAATTGTGGCCTCCACCTCCCCTATAGCCAAAACCTCTTCTCTCCAAATTGGTACTAAGAAATGTAAAGTGTACCAGAGCTGTTAAAATACAAAGAATAGATACCTACCCGGGGCTTCCTCCAGCTCCATAGGCACGTCTGAGTCCCTCGTCGTCCTTTCCGTGGTGTGCCGTTCAGTCTCAATAAGCACCGGTAACTGGTTCAGTCGGGATCTTTTGCCCCGGGTAAGTATTGATTCTTTTTTTTTTCTTACAGCTCTGGCTTTCTTTAACTATGGTTGTCAACCGTTCAGGAGAAACCCTTTTACTAGCAATATATCCGTTACATAAATGCATTGACAATATATAAGTACTTCCAGACACACCAACAATGAACTATTTTAACTTACTGGCAAGATATGACAGTAGTATAGTAACATAGCATTTTTAACATGTAAACATTAGTGTAAAATGCTTCCAATATCTGCCAATATCTGTATTGACAAAAAAAGGTTACTCACAAACGGTTGCAACCTGCAGAGTAATAATCAGGGGCATATTTAAAAAGATTTAAATACACCTCTGAGCTTTAATTGTGGCCTCCACCTCCCCTATAGCCAAAACCTCTTCTCTCCAAATTGGTACTAAGAAATGTAAACTGTACCAGAGCTGTTAAAATACAAAGAATAGATACCTACCCGGGGCTTCCTCCAGCTCCATAGGCACGTCTGAGTCCCTCGTCGTCCTTTCCGTGGTGTGCCGTTCAGCCTCAATAAGCACCGGTAACTGGTTCAGTCGGGATCTTTTGCCCCGGGTAAGTATCGATTTTTTTTTTCTAACAGCTCTGGTTTTCTTTAACTATGGTTGTCAACCGTTCAGGAGAAACCCTTTTACTAGCAATATATCCGTTACATAAATGCATTGACAATATATAAGTACTTCCAGACACACCAACAATGAACTATTTTAACTTACTGGCAAGATATGACAGTAGTATAGTAACATAGCATTTGAAACATGTAAACATTAGTGTAGAATGCTTCCAATATCTGCCAATATCTGTATTTACAAAAAAAGGTTACTCACAAACGGTTGCAACCTGCAGAGTAAAAATCAGAGGCATATTTAAAATTATTTAAATACACCTCTGAGCTTCAATTGTGGCCTCCACCTCCCCTATAGCCAAAACCTCTTCTCTCCAAATTGGTACTAAGAAATGTAAAATGTACCAGAGCTGTTAAAATACAAAGAATAGATACCTACCCGGGGCTTCCTCCAACTCCATAGGCACGTCTGAGTCCCTCGTTGTCCTTTCCGTGGTGTGCCGTTCAGCCTCAATAAGCACCGGTAACTGGTTCAGTCGGGATCTTTTGCCCCGGGTAAGTATCGATTCTTTTTTTTTTCTAACACCTCTGGTTTTCTTTAACTATAGTTGTCAACCGTTCAGGAGAAACCCTTTTACTAGCAATATGTCCGTTACATAAATGCATTGACAATATATAAGTACTTCCAGACACAAGAACAATGAAATATTTTAACTTACTGGCAAGATATGACAGTAGTATTGTAACATAGCATTTTAAACATGTAAACATTAGTGTAGAATGCTTCCAATATCTGCCAATATCTGTATTTACAAAAAAAAGGTTACTCACACACGGTTGCAACCTGCAGAGTAGAAATCAGAGGCATATTTAAAATTATTTAAATACACCTCTAAGCTTTAATTGTGGCCTCCACCTCCCCTATAGCCAAAACCTCTTCTCTCCAAATTGGTACTAAGAAATGTAAAGTGTACCAGAGCTGTTAAAATACAAAGAATAGATACCTACCCGGGGCTTCCTCCAGCTCCATAGGCACGTCTGAGTCCCTCGTCGTCCTTTCCGTGGTGTGCCGTTCAGTCTCAATAAGCACCGGTAACTGGTTCAGTCGGGATCTTTTGCCCCGGGTAAGTATTGATTCTTTTTTTTTTCTAACAGCTCTGGCTTTCTTTAACTATGGTTGTCAACCGTTCAGGAGAAACCCTTTTACTAGCAATATATCCGTTACATAAATGCATTGACAATATATAAGTACTTCCAGACACACCAACAATGAACTATTTTAACTTACTGGCAACATATGACAGTAGTATAGTAACATAGCATTTTTAACATGTAAACATTAGTGTAAAATGCTTCCAATATCTGCCAATATCTGTATTGACAAAAAAAGGTTACTCACAAACGGTTGCAACCTGCAGAGTAATAATCAGGGGCATATTTAAAAAGATTTAAATACACCTCTGAGCTTTAATTGTGGCCTCCACCTCCCCTATAGCCAAAACCTCTTCTCTCCAAATTGGTACTAAGAAATGTAAACTGTACCAGAGCTGTTAAAATACAAAGAATAGATACCTACCCGGGGCTTCCTCCAGCTCCATAGGCACGTCTGAGTCCCTTGTCGTCCTTTCCGTGGTGTGCCGTTCAGCCTCAATAAGCACCGGTAACTGGTTCAGTCGGGATCTTTTGCCCCGGGTAAGTATCGATTTTTTTTTTCTAACAGCTCTGGTTTTCTTTAACTATGGTTGTCAACCGTTCAGGAGAAACCCTTTTACTAGCAATATATCCGTTACATAAATGCATTGACAATATATAAGTACTTCCAGACACACCAACAATGAACTATTTTAACTTACTGGCAAGATATGACAGTAGTATAGTAACATAGCATTTTAAACATGTAAACATTAGTGTAGAATGCTTCCAATATCTGCCAATATCTGTATTTACAAAAAAAGGTTACTCACAAACGGTTGCAACCTGCAGAGTAAAAATCAGAGGCATATTTAAAATTATTTAAATACACCTCTGAGCTTCAATTGTGGCCTCCACCTCCCCTATAGCCAAAACCTCTTCTCTCCAAATTGGTACTAAGAAATGTAAAATGTACCAGAGCTGTTAAAATACAAAGAATAGATACCTACCCGGGGCTTCCTGCAACTCCATAGGCACGTCTGAGTCCCTCGTCGTCCTTTCCGTGGTGTGCCGTTCAGCCTCAATAAGCACCGGTAACTGGTTCAGTCGGGATCTTTTGCCCCGGGTAAGTATCGATTCTTTTTTTTTTCTAACAGCTCTGGTTTTCTTTAACTATAGTTGTCAACCGTTCAGGAGAAACCCTTCTACTAGCAATATGTCCGTTACATAAATGCATTGACAATATATAAGTACTTCCAGACACAAGAACAATGAAATATTTTAACTTACTGGCAAGATATGACAGTAGTATTGTAACATAGCATTTTAAACATGTAAACATTAGTGTAGAATGCTTCCAATATCTGCCAATATCTGTATTTACAAAAAAAAGGTTACTCACACACGGTTGCAACCTGCAGAGTAGAAATCAGAGGCATATTTAAAATTATTTAAATACACCTCTAAGCTTTAATTGTGGCCTCCACCTCCCCTATAGCCAAAACCTCTTCTCTCCAAATTGGTACTAAGAAATGTAAAGTGTACCAGAGCTGTTAAAATACAAAGAATAGATACCTACCCGGGGCTTCCTCCAGCTCCATAGGCACGTCTGAGTCCCTCGTCGTCCTTTCCGTGGTGTGCCGTTCAGTCTCAATAAGCACCGGTAACTGGTTCAGTCGGGATCTTTTGCCCCGGGTAAGTATTGATTCTTTTTTTTTTCTTACAGCTCTGGCTTTCTTTAACTATGGTTGTCAACCGTTCAGGAGAAACCCTTTTACTAGCAATATATCCGTTACATAAATGCATTGACAATATATAAGTACTTCCAGACACACCAACAATGAACTATTTTAACTTACTGGCAAGATATGACAGTAGTATAGTAACATAGCATTTTTAACATGTAAACATTAGTGTAAAATGCTTCCAATATCTGCCAATATCTGTATTGACAAAAAAAGGTTACTCACAAACGGTTGCAACCTGCAGAGTAATAATCAGGGGCATATTTAAAAAGATTTAAATACACCTCTGAGCTTTAATTGTGGCCTCCACCTCCCCTATAGCCAAAACCTCTTCTCTCCAAATTGGTACTAAGAAATGTAAACTGTACCAGAGCTGTTAAAATACAAAGAATAGATACCTACCCGGGGCTTCCTCCAGCTCCATAGGCACGTCTGAGTCCCTCGTCGTCCTTTCCGTGGTGTGCTGTTCAGCCTCAATAAGCACCGGTAACTGGTTCAGTCGGGATCTTTTTCCCCGGGTAAGTATCGATTTTTTTTTTCTAACAGCTCTGGTTTTCTTTAACTATGGTTGTCAACCGTTCAGGAGAAACCCTTTTACTAGCAATATATCCGTTACATAAATGCATTGACAATATATAAGTACTTCCAGACACACCAACAATGAACTATTTTAACTTACTGGCAAGATATGACAGTAGTATAGTAACATAGCATTTTAAACATGTAAACATTAGTGTAGAATGCTTCCAATATCTGCCAATATCTGTATTTACAAAAAAAGGTTACTCACAAACGGTTGCAACCTGCAGAGTAAAAATCAGAGGCATATTTAAAATTATTTAAATACACCTCTGAGCTTCAATTGTGGCCTCCACCTCCCCTATAGCCAAAACCTCTTCTCTCCAAATTGGTACTAAGAAATGTAAAATGTACCAGAGCTGTTAAAATACAAAGAATAGATACCTACCCGGGGCTTCCTCCAACTCCATAGGCACGTCTGAGTCCCTCGTCATCCTTTCCGTGGTGTGCCGTTCAGCCTCAATAAGCACCGGTAACTGGTTCAGTCGGGATCTTTTGCCCCGGGTAAGTATCGATTCTTTTTTTTTTCTAACACCTCTGGTTTTCTTTAACTATAGTTGTCAACCGTTCAGGAGAAACCCTTTTACTAGCAATATGTCCGTTACATAAATGCATTGACAATATATAAGTACTTCCAGACACAAGAACAATGAAATATTTTAACTTACTGGCAAGATATGACAGTAGTATTGTAACATAGCATTTTAAACATGTAAACATTAGTGTAGAATGCTTCCAATATCTGCCAATATCTGTATTTACAAAAAAAGGTTACTCACACACGGTTGCAACCTGCAGAGTAGAAATCAGAGGCATATTTAAAATTATTTAAATACACCTCTAAGCTTTAATTGTGGCCTCCACCTCCCCTATAGCCAAAACCTCTTCTCTCCAAATTGGTACTAAGAAATGTAAAGTGTACCAGAGCTGTTAAAATACAAAGAATAGATACCTACCCGGGGCTTCCTCCAGCTCCATAGGCACGTCTGAGTCCCTCGTCGTCCTTTCCGTGGTGTGCCGTTCAGTCTCAATAAGCACCGGTAACTGGTTCAGTCGGGATCTTTTGCCCCGGGTAAGTATTGATTCTTTTTTTTTTCTAACAGCTCTGGCTTTCTTTAACTATGGTTGTCAACCGTTCAGGAGAAACCCTTTTACTAGCAATATATCCGTTACATAAATGCATTGACAATATATAAGTACTTCCAGACACACCAACAATGAACTATTTTAACTTACTGGCAAGATATGACAGTAGTATAGTAACATAGCATTTTTAACATGTAAACATTAGTGTAAAATGCTTCCAATATCTGCCAATATCTGTATTGACAAAAAAAGGTTACTCACAAACGGTTGCAACCTGCAGAGTAATAATCAGGGGCATATTTAAAAAGATTTAAATACACCTCTGAGCTTTAATTGTGGCCTCCACCTCCCCTATAGCCAAAACCTCTTCTCTCCAAATTGGTACTAAGAAATGTAAACTGTACCAGAGCTGTTAAAATACAAAGAATAGATACCTACCCGGGGCTTCCTCCAGCTCCATAGGCACGTCTGAGTCCCTCGTCGTCCTTTCCGTGGTGTGCCGTTCAGCCTCAATAAGCACCGGTAACTGGTTCAGTCGGGATCTTTTGCCCCGGGTAAGTATCGATTTTTGTTTCTAACAGCTCTGGTTTTCTTTAACTATGGTTGTCAACCGTTCAGGAGAAACCCTTTTACTAGCAATATATCCGTTACATAAATGCATTGACAATATATAAGTACTTCCAGACACACCAACAATGAACTATTTTAACTTACTGGCAAGATATGACAGTAGTATAGTAACATAGCATTTTAAACATGTAAACATTAGTGTAGAATGCTTCCAATATCTGCCAATATCTGTATTTACAAAAAAAGGTTACTCACAAACGGTTGCAACCTGCAGAGTAAAAATCAGAGGCATATTTAAAATTATTTAAATACACCTCTGAGCTTCAATTGTGGCCTCCACCTCCCCTATAGCCAAAACCTCTTCTCTCCAAATTGGTACTAAGAAATGTAAAATGTACCAGAGCTGTTAAAATACAAAGAATAGATACCTACCCGGGGCTTCCTCCAACTCCATAGGCACGTCTGAGTCCCTCGTCGTCCTTTCCGTGGTGTGCCGTTCAGCCTCAATAAGCACCGGTAACTGGTTCAGTCGGGATCTTTTGCCCCGGGTAAGTATCGATTCTTTTTTTTTTCTAACAGCTCTGGTTTTCTTTAACTATAGTTGTCAACCGTTCAGGAGAAACCCTTTTACTAGCAATATGTCCGTTACATAAATGCATTGACAATATATAAGTACTTCCAGACACAAGAACAATGAAATATTTTAACTTACTGGCAAGATATGACAGTAGTATTGTAACATAGCATTTTAAACATGTAAACATTAGTGTAGAATGCTTCCAATATCTGCCAATATCTGTATTTACAAAAAAAAGGTTACTCACACACGGTTGCAACCTGCAGAGTAGAAATCAGAGGCATATTTAAAATTATTTAAATACACCTCTAAGCTTTAATTGTCCCCTCCACCTCCCCTATAGCCAAAACCTCTTCTCTCCAAATTGGTACTAAGAAATGTAAAGTGTACCAGAGCTGTTAAAATACAAAGAATAGATACCTACCCGGGGCTTCCTCCAGCTCCATAGGCACGTCTGAGTCCCTCGTCGTCCTTTCCGTGGTGTGCCGTTCAGTCTCAATAAGCACCGGTAACTGGTTCAGTCGGGATCTTTTGCCCCGGGTAAGTATTGATTCTTTTTTTTTTCTAACAGCTCTGGCTTTCTTTAACTATGGTTGTCAACCGTTCAGGAGAAACCCTTTTACTAGCAATATATCCGTTACATAAATGCATTGACAATATATAAGTACTTCCAGACACACCAACAATGAACTATTTTAACTTACTGGCAAGATATGACAGTAGTATAGTAACATAGCATTTTTAACATGTAAACATTAGTGTAAAATGCTTCCAATATCTGCCAATATCTGTATTGACAAAAAAAGGTTACTCACAAACGGTTGCAACCTGCAGAGTAATAATCAGGGGCATATTTAAAAAGATTTAAATACACCTCTGAGCTTTAATTGTGGCCTCCACCTCCCCTATAGCCAAAACCTCTTCTCTCCAAATTGGTACTAAGAAATGTAAAGTGTACCAGAGCTGTTAAAATACAAAGAATAGATACCTACCCGGGGTTTCCTCCAGCTCCATAGGCACGTCTGAGTCCCTCGTCGTCCTTTCCGTGGTGTGCCGTTCAGTCTCAATAAGCACCGGTAACTAGTTCAGTCGGGATCTTTTGCCCCGGGTAAGTATCTTTTTTTTTTTCTAACAGCTCTGGTTTTCTTTAACTATGGTTGTCAACCGTTCAGGAGAAACCCTTATACTAGCAATATTTCCGTTACATAAATGCATTGACAATATATAAGTACTTCCAGACACACCAACAATGAACTATTTTAACTTACTGGCAAGATATGACAGTAGTATAGTAACATAGCATTTTAAACATGTAAACATTAGTGTAGAATGCTTCCAATATCTGCCAATATCTGTATTTACAAAAAAAGGTTACTCACAAACGGTTGCAACCTGCAGAGTAAAAATCAGAGGCATATTTAAAATTATTTAAATACACCTCTGAGCTTCAATTGTGGCCTCCACCTCCCCTATAGCCAAAACCTCTTCTCTCCAAATTGGTACTAAGAAATGTAAAATGTACCAGAGCTGTTAAAATACAAAGAATAGATACCTACCCGGGGCTTCCTCCAACTCCATAGGCACGTCTGAGTCCCTCGTCGTCCTTTCCGTGGTGTGCCGTTCAGCCTCAATAAGCACCGGTAACTGGTTCAGTCGGGATCTTTTGCCCCGGGTAAGTATCGATTCTTTTTTTTTTCTAACAGCTCTGGTTTTCTTTAACTATAGTTGTCAACCGTTCAGGAGAAACCCTTTTACTAGCAATATGTCCATTACATAAATGCATTGACAATATATAAGTACTTCCAGACACAAGAACAATGAAATATTTTAACTTACTGGCAAGATATGACAGTAGTATAGTAACATAGCATTTTAAACATGTAAACATTAGTGTAGAATGCTTCCAATATCTGCCAATATCTGTATTTACAAAAAAAAGGTTACTCACAAACGGTTGCAACCTGCAGAGTAAAAATCAGAGGCATATTTAAAATTATTTAAATACACCTCTGAGCTTTAATTGTGGCCTCCACCTCCCCTATAGCCAAAACCTCTTCTCTCCAAATTGGTACTAAGAAATGTAAAGTGTACCAGAGCTGTTAAAATACAAAGAATAGATACCTACCCGGGGCCTCCTCCAGCTCCATAGTCACGTCTGAGTCCCTCGTCGTCCTTTCCGTGGTGTGCCGTTCAACCTCAAAAAGCACCGGTAACTGGTTCAGTCGGGATCTTTTGCCCCGGGTAAGTATCGATTTTTTTTACTAACAGCTCTGGTTTTCTTTAACTATGGTTGTCAACCGTTCAGGAGAAACCCTTTTACTAGCAATATATCCATTACATAAATGCATTGACAATATATAAGTACTTCCAGACACACCAACAATGAACTATTTTAACTTACTGGCAAGATATGACAGTAGTATAGTAACATAGCATTTTTAACATGTAAACATTAGTGTAGAATGCTTCCAATATCTGCCAATATCTGTATTTACAAAAAAAGGGTACTCACAAACGGTTGCAACCAGCAGAGTAAAAATCAGGGGCATCTTTAAAATTATTTAAATACACCTCTGAGCTTTAATTGTGGCCTCCACCTCCCCTATAGCCAAAACCTCTTCTCTCCAAATTGGTACTAAGAAATGTAAAGTGTACCAGAGCTGTTAAAATACAAAGAATAGATACCTACCCGGGGATTCCTCCAGCTCCATAGGCACGTCTGAGTCCCTCGCCGTCCTTTCCGCAGTCTGCCGTTCAGCCTCAATAAGCACCGGTAACTGGTTCAGTCGGGATCAGTATTGATTCTTTTTTTTTCTAACAGCTCTGGTTCTCTTTAACTATGGTTGTCAACCGTTCAGGAGAAACCCTTTTACTAGCAATATGTCCGTTACATAAATGCATTGACAATATATAAGTACTTCCAGACACAAGAACAATGAAATATTTTAACTTACTGGTAAGATATGACAGTAGTATAGTAACATAGCATTTTAAACATGTAAACATTAGTGTAGAATGCTTCCAATATCTGCCAATATCTGTATTTACAAAAAAATAGGTTACTCACAAACGGTTGCAACCTGCAGAGTATAAATCAGAGGCATATTTAAAATTATTTAAATACACCTCTGAGCTTTCATTTTGGCCTCCACCTCCCCTATAGCCAAAACCTCTTCTCTCCAAATTGGTACTAAGAAATGTAAAGTGTACCAGAGCTGTTAAAATACAAAGAATAGATACCTACCCGGGGCTTCCTCCAGCTTCATAGGCACGTCTGAGTCCCTCGCCGTCCTTTCCGCGGTCTGCCATTCAGCCTCAATAAGCACAGGTAACTGGTTTAGTCAGGATCTTTTACCCCGGGTAAGTATTGATTCTTTTTTTTTTTTCTAACAGCTCTGGCTTTCTTTAACTATGGTTGTCAACCGTTCAGGAGAAACCCTTTTACTAGCAATATTTCCATTACATAAATGCATTGACAATATATAAGTACTTCCAGACACAAGAACAATGAAATATTTTAACTTACTGGTAAGATATGACAGTAGTATAGTAACATAGCATTTTAAACATGTAAACATTAGTGTAGAATGCTTCCAATATCTGCCAATATCTGTATTTACAAAAAAAAAGGTTACTCACAAACGGTTGCAACCTGCAGAGTATAAATCAGAGGCATATTTAAAATTATTTAAATACACCTCTAAGCTTTAATTGTGGCCTCCACCTCCCCTATAGCCAAAACCTCTTCTCTCCAAATTGGTACTAAGAAATGTAAAGTGTACCAGAGCTGTTAAAATACAAAGAATAGATACCTACCCGGGGCCTCCTCCAGCTCCATAGGCACGTCTGAGTCCCTCGTCGTCCTTTCCGTGGTGTGCCGTTCAGCCTCAAAAAGCACCGGTAACTGGTTCAGTCGGGATCTTTTGCCCCGGGTAAGTATCGATTTTTTTTTCTAACAGCTCTGGTTTTCTTTAACTATGGTTGTCAACCGTTCAGGAGAAACCCTTTTACTAGCAATATATCCATTACATAAATGCATTGACAATATATAAGTACTTCCAGACACACCAACAATGAAATATTTTAACTTACTGGTAAGATATGACAGTAGTATAGTAACATAGCATTTTAAACATGTAAACATTAGTGTAGAATGCTTCCAATATTTGCCAATATCTGTATTTACAAAAAAAAGGTTACACACAAACGGTTGCAACCTGCAGAGTAAAAATCAGGGGCATATTTAAAATTATTTAAATACACCTCTGAGCTTTAATTGTGGCCTCCACCTCCCCTATAGTCAAAACCTCTTCTCTCCAAATTGGTACTAAGAAATGTAAAGTGTACCAGAGCTGTTAAAATACAAAGAATAGATACCTACCCGGGGATTCCTCCAGCTCCATAGGCACGTCTGAGTCCCTCGCCGTCCTTTCCGTGGTCTGCCGTTCAGCCTCAATAAGCATCGGTAACTGGTTCAGTCGGCATCTTTTGCCCCGGGTTAGAATTGATTCTTTTTTTTTTTTCTAACAGCTCTGGTTTTCTTTAACTATGGTTGTCAACCGTTCAGGAGAAACCCTTTTACTAGCAATATGTCCGTTACATAAATGCATTGACAATATATAAGTACTTCCAGACACACCAACAATGAAATATTTTAACTTACTGGTAAGATATGACAGTAGTATAGTAACATAGCATTTTAAACATGTAAACATTAGTGTAGAATGCTTCCAATATCTGCCAATATCTGTATTTACAAAAAAAAGGTTACTCACAAACGGTTGCAACCTGCAGAGTAAAAATCAGAAGCATATTTAAAATTATTTAAATACACCTCTGAGCTTTAATTGTGGCCTCCACCTCCCCTATAGCCAACACCTCTTCTCTCCAAATTGGTACTAAGAAATGTAAAGTGTACCAGAGCTGTTAAAATACAAAGAATAGATACCTACCCGGGGATTCCTCCAGCTCCATAGGCACGTCTGAGTCCCTCGTCGTCCTTTCCGTGGTGTGCCGTTCAGCCTCAATAAGCACCGGTAACTGGTTCAGTCGGGATCTTTTGCCCCGGGTAAGTATTGATTGTTTTTTTTTTCTAACAGCTCTGGCTTTCTTTAACTATGGTTGTCAACCGTTCAGGAGAAACCCTTTTACTAGCAATATTTCCGTTACATAAATGCATTGACAATATACAAGTACTTCCAGACACACCAACAATGAAATATTTTAACTTACTGGCAAGATATGACAGTAGTATTGTAACATAGCATTTTAAACATGTAAACATTAGTGTAGAATGCTTCCAATATCTGCCAATATCTGTATTTACAAAAAAAAGGTTACTCACAAACGGTTGCAACCTGCAGAGTAAAAATCAGAGGCATATTTCAAATTATTTAAATACACCTCTAAGCTTTAATTGTGGCCTCCACCTCCACTATAGCCAACACCTCTTCTCTCCAAATTGGTACTAAGAAATGTAAAGTGTACCAGAGCTGTTAAAATACAAAGAACAGATACCTACCCGGGGATTCCTCCAGCTCCATAGGCACGTCTGAGTCCCTCGTCGTCCTTTCCGTGGTGTGCCGTTCAGCCTCAATAAGCACCGGTAACTGGTTCAGTCGGGATCTTTTGCCCTGGGTAAGTATTGATTCTTTTTTTTTTCTAACAGCTCTGGCTTTCTTTAACTATGGTTGTCAACCGTTCAGGAGAAACCCTTTTACTAGAAATATTTCCGTTACATAAATGCATTGACAATATATAAGTACTTCCAGACACACCAACAATGAAATATTTTAACTTACTGGCAAGATATGACAGTAGTATAGGAACATAGCATTTTAAACATGTAAACATTAGTGTAGAATGCTTCCAATATCTGCCAATATCTGTATTTACAAAAAAAAAGGTTACTCACAAACGGTTGCAACCTGCAGAGTAAAAATCAGGGGCATATTTAAAATTATTTAAATACACCTTTGAGCTTTAATTGTGGCCTCCACCTCCCCTATAGCCAAAACCTCTTCTCTCCAAATTGGTACTAAGAAATGTAAAGTGTACCAGAGCTGTTAAAATACAAAGAATAGATACTTACCCGGGGCCTCCTCCAGCTCCATAGGCACGTCTGAGTCCCTCGTCGTCCTTTCCGTGGTGTGCCGTTCAGCCTCAATAAGCACCGGTAACTGGTTCAGTCGGGATCTTTTGCCCCGGGTAAGTATCGATTTTGTTTTTCTAACAGCTCTGGTTTTCTTTAACTATGGTTGTCAACCGTTCAGGAGAAACCCTTTTACTAGCAATATATCCGTTACATAAATGCATTGACAATATATAAGTACTTCCAGACACACCAACAATGAACTATTTTAACTTACTGGCAAGATATGACAGTAGTATAGTAACATAGCATTTTTAACATGTAAACATTAGTGTAGAATGCTTCCAGTATCTGCCAATATCTGTATTGACAAAAAAAAGGTTACTCACAAACGGTTGCAACCTGCAGAGTAATAATCAGGGGCATATTTAAAAAGATTTAAATACACCTCTGAGCTTTAATTGTGGCCTCCACCTCCCCTATAGCCAACACCTCTTCTCTCCAAATTGGTACTAAGAAATGTAAAGTGTACCAGAGCTGTTAAAATACAAAGAATAGATACCTACCCGGGGATTCCTCCAGCTCCATAGGCACGTCTGAGTCCCTCGTCGTCCTTTCCGTGGTGTGCCGTTCAGCCTCAATAAGCACCGGTAACTGGTTCAGTCGGGATCTTTTGCCCCGGGTAAGTATTGATTGTTTTTTTTTTCTAACAGCTCTGGCTTTCTTTAACTATGGTTGTCAACCGTTCAGGAGAAACCCTTTTACTAGCAATATTTCCGTTACATAAATGCATTGACAATATACAAGTACTTCCAGACACACCAACAATGAAATATTTTAACTTACTGGCAAGATATGACAGTAGTATTGTAACATAGCATTTTAAACATGTAAACATTAGTGTAGAATGCTTCCAATATCTGCCAATATCTGTATTTACAAAAAAAAGGTTACTCACAAACGGTTGCAACCTGCAGAGTAAAAATCAGAGGCATATTTCAAATTATTTAAATACACCTCTAAGCTTTAATTGTGGCCTCCACCTCCACTATAGCCAACACCTCTTCTCTCCAAATTGGTACTAAGAAATGTAAAGTGTACCAGAGCTGTTAAAATACAAAGAACAGATACCTACCCGGGGATTCCTCCAGCTCCATAGGCACGTCTGAGTCCCTCGTCGTCCTTTCCGTGGTGTGCCGTTCAGCCTCAATAAGCACCGGTAACTGGTTCAGTCGGGATCTTTTGCCCTGGGTAAGTATTGATTCTTTTTTTTTTCTAACAGCTCTGGCTTTCTTTAACTATGGTTGTCAACCGTTCAGGAGAAACCCTTTTACTAGAAATATTTCCGTTACATAAATGCATTGACAATATATAAGTACTTCCAGACACACCAACAATGAAATATTTTAACTTACTGGCAAGATATGACAGTAGTATAGGAACATAGCATTTTAAACATGTAAACATTAGTGTAGAATGCTTCCAATATCTGCCAATATCTGTATTTACAAAAAAAAAGGTTACTCACAAACGGTTGCAACCTGCAGAGTAAAAATCAGGGGCATATTTAAAATTATTTAAATACACCTTTGAGCTTTAATTGTGGCCTCCACCTCCCCTATAGCCAAAACCTCTTCTCTCCAAATTGGTACTAAGAAATGTAAAGTGTACCAGAGCTGTTAAAATACAAAGAATAGATACTTACCCGGGGCCTCCTCCAGCTCCATAGGCACGTCTGAGTCCCTCGTCGTCCTTTCCGTGGTGTGCCGTTCAGCCTCAATAAGCACCGGTAACTGGTTCAGTCGGGATCTTTTGCCCCGGGTAAGTATCGATTTTGTTTTTCTAACAGCTCTGGTTTTCTTTAACTATGGTTGTCAACCGTTCAGGAGAAACCCTTTTACTAGCAATATATCCGTTACATAAATGCATTGACAATATATAAGTACTTCCAGACACACCAACAATGAACTATTTTAACTTACTGGCAAGATATGACAGTAGTATAGTAACATAGCATTTTTAACATGTAAACATTAGTGTAGAATGCTTCCAGTATCTGCCAATATCTGTATTGACAAAAAAAAGGTTACTCACAAACGGTTGCAACCTGCAGAGTAATAATCAGGGGCATATTTAAAAAGATTTAAATACACCTCTGAGCTTTAATTGTGGCCTCCACCTCCCCTATAGCCAAAACCTCTTCTCTCCAAATTGGTACTAAGAAATGTAAAGTGTACCAGAGCTGTTAAAATACAAAGAACAGATACCTACCCGGGGATTCCTCCAGCTCCATAGGCACGTCTGAGTCCCTCGCCGTCCTTTCCGCGGTCTGCCGTTCAGCCTCAATAAGCACCGGTAACTGGTTCAGTCGGGATCTTTTGCCCCGGGAAAGTATTGATTCTTTTTTTTTCTAACAGCTCTGGTTTTCTTTAACTATGGTTGTCAACCGTTCAGGAGAAACCCTTTTACTAGCAATATGTCCATTACATAAATGCATTGACAATATATAAGTACTTCCAGACACACCAACAATGAAATATTTTAACTTACTGGTAAGATATGACAGTAGTATAGTAACATAGCATTTTAAACATGTAAACATTAGTGTAGAATGCTTCCAATATTTGCCAATATCTGTATTTACAAAAAAAAAGGTTACTCACAAACAGTTGCAACCTGCAGAGTAAAAATCAGGTGCATATTTAAAATTATTTAAATACACCTCTAAACTTTAATTGTGGCCTCCACCTCCCCTCTAGCCAAAACCTCTTCTCTCCAAATTGGTACTAAGAAATGTAAAGTGTACCAGAGCTGTTAAAATACAAAGAATAGATACCTACCCGGGGATTCCTCCAGCTCCATAGGCACGTCTGAGTCCCTCGTCGTCCTTTCCGTGGTGTGCCGTTCAGCCTCAATAAGCACCGATAACTGGTTCAGTCGGGATCTTTTGCCCCGGGTAAGTATCGATTCTTTTTTTTTTCTAACAGCTCTGGTTTTCTTTAACTATGGTTGTCAACCATTCAGGAGAAACCCTTTTACTAGCAATATATCCGTTACATAAATGCATTGACAATATATAAGTACTTCCAGACACACCAACAATGAACTATTTTAACTTACTGGCAAGATATGACAGTAGTATAGTAACATAGCATTTTTAACATGTAAACATTAGTGTAAAATGCTTCCAATATCTGCCAATATCTGTATTGACAAAAAAAGGTTACTCACAAACGGTTGCAACCTGCAGAGTAAAAATCAGAGGCATATTTAAAATTATTTAAATACACCTCTGAGCTTTAATTGTGGCCTCCACCTCCCCTATAGCCAAAACCTCTTCTCTCCAAATTGGTACTAAGAAATGTAAAGTGTACCAGAGCTGTTAAAATACAAAGAATAGATACCTACCCGGGGCCTCTTCCAGCTCCATAGGCACGTCTGAGTCCCTCGTCGTCCTTTCCGTGGTGTGCCGTTCAACCTCAAAAAGCACCGGTAACTGGTTCAGTCGGGATCTTTTGCCCCGGGTAAGTATCGATTTTTTTTTCTAACAGCTCTGGTTTTCTTTAACTATGGTTGTCAACCGCTCAGGAGAAACCCTTTTACTAGCAATATATCCATTACATAAATGCATTGACAATATATAAGTACTTCCAGACACACCAACAATGAACTATTTTAACTTACTGGCAAGATATGACAGTAGTATAGTAACATAGCATTTTTAACATGTAAACATTAGTGTAGAATGCTTCCAATATCTGCCAATATCTGTATTTACAAAAAAAGGGTACTCACAAACGGTTGCAACCAGCAGAGTAAAAATCAGGGGCATATTTAAAATTATTTAAATACACCTCTGAGCTTTAATTGTGGCCTCCACCTCCCCTATAGCCAAAACCTCTTCTCTCCAAATTGGTACTAAGAAATGTAAAGTGTACCAGAGCTGTTAAAATACAAAGAATAGATACCTACCCGGGGATTCCTCCAGCTCCATAGGCACGTCTGAGTCCCTCGCCGTCCTTTCCGCGGTCTGCCGTTCAGCCTCAATAAGCACCGGTAACTGGTTCAGTCGGGATCTTTTGCCCCGGGTAAGTATTGATTCTTTTTTTTTCTAACAGCTCTGGTTCTCTTTAACTATGGTTGTCAACCGTTCAGGAGAAACCCTTTTACTAGCAATATGTCCGTTACATAAATGCATTGACAATATATAAGTACTTCCAGACACAAGAACAATGAAATATTTTAACTTACTGGTAAGATATGACAGTAGTATAGTAACATAGCATTTTAAACATGTAAACATTAGTGTAGAATGCTTCCAATATCTGCCAATATCTGTATTTACAAAAAAAAGGTTACTCACAAACGGTTGCAACCTGCAGAGTAAAAATCAGAGGCATATTTAAAATTATTTAAATACACCTCTAAGCTTTTATTGTGGCCTCCACCTCCCCTATAGCCAACACCTCTTCTCTCCAAATTGGTACTAAGAAATGTAAAGTGTACCAGAGCTGTTAAAATACAAAGAACAGATACCTACCCGGGGATTCCTCCAGCTCCATAGGCACGTCTGAGTCCCTCGTCGTCCTTTCCGTGGTGTGCCGTTCAGCCTCAATAAGCACCGGTAACTGGTTCAGTCGGGATCTTTTGCCCCGGGTAAGTATTGATTCTTTTTTTTTTCTAACAGCTCTGGCTTTCTTTAACTATGGTTGTCAACCGTTCAGGAGAAACCCTTTTACTAGCAATATTTCCATTACATAAATGCATTGACAATATATAAGTACTTCCAGACACAAGAACAATGAAATATTTTAACTTACTGGCAAGATATGACAGTAGTATTGTAACATAGCATTTTAAACATGTAAACATTAGTGTAGAATGCTTCCAATATCTGCCAATATCTGTATTTACAAAAAAAAGGTTACTCACACACGGTTGCAACCTGCAGAGTAGAAATCAGAGGCATATTTAAAATTATTTGAAAACACCTCTAAGCTTTAATTGTGGCCTCCACCTCCCCTATAGCCAAAACCTCTTCTCTCCAAATTGGTACTAAGAAATGTAAAGTGTACCAGAGCTGTTAAAATACAAAGAATAGATACCTACCCGGGGCTTCCTCCAGCTCCATAGGCACGTCTGAGTCCCTCGTCGTCCTTTCCGTGGTGTGCCGTTCAGTCTCAATAAGCACCGGTAACTGGTTCAGTCGGGATCTTTTGCCCCGGGTAAGTATTGATTCTTTTTTTTTTCTAACAGCTCTGGCTTTCTTTAACTATGGTTGTCAACCGTTCAGGAGAAACCCTTTTACTAGCAATATATCCGTTACATAAATGCATTGACAATATATAAGTACTTCCAGACACACCAACAATGAACTATTTTAACTTACTGGCAAGATATGACAGTAGTATAGTAACATAGCATTTTTACATGTAAACATTAGTGTAAAATGCTTCCAATATCTGCTAATATCTGTATTGACAAAAAAAGGTTACTCACAAACGGTTGCAACCTGCAGAGTAATAATCAGGGGCATATTTAAAAAGATTTAAATACACCTCTGAGCTTTAATTGTGGCCTCCACCTCCCCTATAGCCAAAACCTCTTCTCTCCAAATTGGTACTAAGAAATGTAAACTGTACCAGAGCTGTTAAAATACAAAGAATAGATACCTACCCGGGGCTTCCTCCAGCTCCATAGGCACGTCTGAGTCCATCGTCGTCCTTTCCGTGGTGTGCCGTTCAGCCTCAATAAGCACCGGTAACTGGTTCAGTCGGGATCTTTTGCCCCGGGCAAGTATCGATTTTTTTTTTCTAACAGCTCTGGTTTTCTTTAACTATGGTTGTCAACCGTTCAGGAGAAACCCTTTTACTAGCAATATATCCGTTACATAAATGCATTGACAATATATAAGTACTTCCAGACACACCAACAATGAACTATTTTAACTTACTGGCAAGATATGACAGTAGTATAGTAACATAGCATTTTAAACATGTAAACATTAGTGTAGAATGCTTCCAATATCTGCCAATATCTGTATTTACAAAAAAAGGTTACTCACAAACGGTTGCAACCTGCAGAGTAAAAATCAGAGGCATATTTAAAATTATTTAAATACACCTCTGAACTTCAATTGTGGCCTCCACCTCCCCTATAGCCAAAACCTCTTCTCTCCAAATTGGTACTAAGAAATGTAAAATGTACCAGAGCTGTTAAAATACAAAGAATAGATACCTACCCGGGGCTTCCTCCAACTCCATAGGCACGTCTGAGTCCCTCGTCGTCCTTTCCGTGGTGTGCCGTTCAGCCTCAATAAGCACCGGTAACTGGTTCAGTCGGGATCTTTTGCCCCGGGTAAGTATCGATTCTTTTTTTTTTCTAACAGCTCTGGTTTTCTTTAACTATAGTTGTCAACCGTTCAGGAGAAACCCTTTTACTAGCAATATGTCCGTTACATAAATGCATTGACAATATATAAGTACTTCCAGACACAAGAACAATGAAATATTTTAACTTACTGGCAAGATATGACAGTAGTATAGTAACATAGCATTTTAAACATGTAAACATTAGTGTAGAATGCTTCCAATATCTGCCAATATCTGTATTTACAAAAAAAAGGTTACTCACAAACGGTTGCAACCTGCAGAGTAAAAATCAGAGGCATATTTAAAATTATTTAAATACACCTCTGAGCTTTAATTGTGGCCTCCACCTCCCCTATAGCCAAAACCTCTTCTCTCCAAATTGGTACTAAGAAATGTAAAGTGTACCAGAGCTGTTAAAATACAAAGAATAGATACCTACCTGGGGCCTCCTCCAGCTCCATAGGCACGTCTGAGTCCCTCGTCGTCCTTTCCGTGGTGTGCCGTTCAACCTCAAAAAGCACCGGTAACTGGTTCAGTCGGGATCTTTTGCCCCGGGTAAGTATCGATTTTTTTTACTAACAGCTCTGGTTTTCTTTAACTATGGTTGTCAACCGTTCAGGAAAAACCCTTTTACTAGCAATATATCCATTACATAAATGCATTGACAATATATAAGTACTTCCAGACACACCAACAATGAACTATTTTAACTTACTGGCAAGATATGACAGTAGTATAGTAACATAGCATTTTAAACATGTAAACATTAGTGTAGAATGCTTCCAATATCTGCCAATATCTGTATTTACAAAAAAAAAGGTTACTCACAAACGGTTCCAACCTGCAGAGTATAAATCAGAGGCATATTTAAAATTATTTAAATACACCTCTGAGCTTTCATTGTGGCCTCCACCTCCCCTGTAGCCAAAACCTCTTCTCTCCAAATTGGTACTAAGAAATGTAAAGTGTACCAGAGCTGTTAAAATACAAAGAATAGATACCTACCCGGGGCTTCCTCCAGCTCCATAGGCACGTCTGAGTCCCTCGCCGTCCTTTCCGCGGTCTGCCATTCAGCCTCAATAAACACAGGTAACTGGTTCAGTCAGGATCTTTTACCCCGGGTAAGTATTGATTCTTTTTTTTTTTCTAACAGCTCTGGCTTTCTTTAACTATGGTTGTCAACCGTTCAGGAGAAACCCTTTTACTAGCAATATTTCCATTACATAAATGCATTGACAATATATAAGTACTTCCAGACACAAGAACAATGAAATATTTTAACTTACTGGCAAGATATGACAGTAGTATTGTAACATAGCATTTTAAACATGTAAACATTAGTGTAGAATGCTTCCAATATCTGCCAATATCTGTATTTACAAAAAAAAAGGTTACTCACACACGGTTGCAACCTGCAGAGTAAAAATCAGAGGCATATTTAAAATTATTTAAATACACCTCTAAGCTTTAATTGTGGCCTCCACCTCCCCTATAGCCAAAACCTCTTCTCTCCAAATTGGTACTAAGAAATGTAAAGTGTACCAGAGCTGTTAAAATACAAAGAATAGATACCTACCCGGGGCCTCCTCCAGCTCCATAGGCACGTCTGAGTCCCTCGTCGTCCTTTCCGTGGTGTGCCGTTCAGCCTCAAAAAGCACCGGTAACTGGTTCAGTCGGGATCTTTTGCCCCGGGTAAGTATCGATTTTTTTTTCTAACAGCTCTGGTTTTCTTTAACTATGGTTGTCAACCGTTCAGGAGAAACCCTTTTACTAGCAATATATCCATTACATAAATGCATTGACAATATATAAGTACTTCCAGACACACCAACAATGAAATATTTTAACTTACTGGTAAGATATGACAGTAGTATAGTAACATAGCATTTTAAACATGTAAACATTAGTGTAGAATGCTTCCAATATTTGCCAATATCTGTATTTACAAAAAAAAGGTTACTCACAAACGGTTGCAACCTGCAGAGTAAAAATCAGGGGCATATTTAAAATTATTTAAATACACCTCTGAGCTTTAATTGTGGCCTCCACCTCCCCTATAGCCAAAACCTCTTCTCTCCAAATTGGTACTAAGAAATGTAAAGTGTACCAGAGCTGTTAAAATACAAAGAATAGATACCTACCCGGGGATTCCTCCAGCTCCATAGGCACGTCTGAGTCCCTCGCCGTCCTTTCCGTGGTCTGCCGTTCAGCCTCAATAAGCATCGGTAACTGGTTCAGTCGGCATCTTTTGCCCCGGGTTAGAATTGTTTTTTTTTTTTTTTTTCTAACAGCTCTGGTTTTCTTTAACTATGGTTGTCAACCGTTCAGGAGAAACCCTTTTACTAGCAATATGTCCGTTACATAAATGCATTGACAATATATAAGTACTTCCAGACACACCAACAATGAAATATTTTAACTTACTGGTAAGATATGACAGTAGTATTGTAACATAGCATTTTAAACATGTAAACATTAGTGTAGAATGCTTCCAATATCTGCCAATATCTGTATTTACAAAAAAAAGGTTACTCACACACGGTTGCAACCTGCAGAGTAAAAATCAGAGGCATATTTAAAATGATTTAAATACACCTCTAAGCTTTAATTGTGGCCTCCACCTACCCTATAGCCAAAACCTCTTCTCTCCAAATTGGTACTAAGAAATGTAAAGTGTACCAGAGCTGTTAAAATACAAAGAATAGATACCTACCCGGGGCTTCCTCCAGCTCCATAAGCACGTCTGTGTCACTCGCCGTCCTTTCCGCGGTCTGCCGTTCAGCCTCAATAAGCACCAGTAACTGGTTCAGTCGGGATCTTTTGCCCCGGGTAAGTATCGATTCTTTTTTTTTTCTAACAGCTCTGGTTTTCTTTAACTATGGTTGTCAACCGTTCAGGAGAAACCCTTTTACTAGCAATATGTCCGTTACATAAATGCATTGACAATATATAAGTACTTCCAGACACACCAACAATGAAATATTTTAACTTACTGGTAAGATATGACAGTAGTATAGTAACATAGCATTTTAAACATGTAAACATTAGTGTAGAATGCTTCCAATATTTGCCAATATCTGTATTTACAAAAAAAAGGTTACTCACAAACGGTTGCAACCTGCAGAGTAAAAATCAGGGGCATATTTAAAATTATTTAAATACACCTCTGAGCTTTTATTGTGGCCTCCACCTCCCCTATAGCCAAAACCTCTTCTCTCCAAATTGGTACTAAGAAATGTAAAGTGTACCAGAGCTGTTAAAATACAAAGAATAGATACCTACCCGGGGATTCCTCCAGCTCCATAGGCACGTCTGAGTCCCTCGCCGTCCTTTCCGTGGTCTGCCGTTCAGCCTCAATAAGCACCGGTAACTGGTTCAGTCGGCATCTTTTGCCCCGGGTAAGAATTGATTCTTTTTTTTTTCTTACAGCTCTGGTTTTCTTTAACTATGGTTGTCAACCGTTCAGGAGAAACCCTTTTACTAGCAATATGTCCGTTACATAAATGCATTGACAATATATAAGTACTTCCAGACACACCAACAATGAAATATTTTAACTTACTGGTAAGATATGACAGTAGTATAGTAAACATAGCATTTTAAACATGTAAACATTAGTGTCGAATGCTTCTAATATCTGCCAATATCTGTATTTACAAAAAAAAGGTTACTCACAAACGGTTGCAACCTGCAGAGTAAAAATCAGAAGCATATTTAAAATTATTTAAATACACCTCTAAGCTTTAATTGTGGCCTCCACCTCCCCTATAGCCAACACCTCTTCTCTCCAAATTGGTACTAAGAAATGTAAAGTGTACCAGAGCTGTTAAAATACAAAGAATAGATACCTACCCGGGGATTCCTCCAGCTCCATAGGCACGTCTGAGTCCCTCGTCGTCCTTTCCGTGGTGTGCCGTTCAGCCTCAATAAGCACCGGTAACTGGTTCAGTCGGGATCTTTTGCCCCGGGTAAGTATTGATTCTTTTTTTTTTCTAACAGCTCTGGCTTTCTTTAACTATGGTTGTCAACCGTTCAGGAGAAACCCTTTTACTAGCAATATTTCCGTTACATAAATGCATTGACAATATATAAGTACTTCCAGACACACCAACAATGAAATATTTTAACTTACTGGCAAGATATGACAGTAGTATTGTAACATAGCATTTTAAACATGTAAACATTAGTGTAGAATGCTTCCAATATCTGCCAATATCTGTATTTACAAAAAAAAGGTTACTCACAAACGGTTGCAACCTGCAGAGTAAAAATCAGAGGCATATTTCAAATTATTTAAATACACCTCTAAGCTTTAATTGTGGCCTCCACCTCCCCTATAGCCAACACCTCTTCTCTCCAAATTGGTACTAAGAAATGTAAAGTGTACCAGAGCTGTTAAAATACAAAGAATAGATACCTACCCGGGGATTCCTCCAGCTCCATAGGCACGTCTGAGTCCCTCGTCGTCCTTTCCGTGGTGTGCCGTTCAGCCTCAATAAGCACCGGTAACTGGTTCAGTCGGGATCTTTTGCCCTGGGTAAGTATTGATTCTTTTTTTTTTCTAACAGCTCTGGCTTTCTTTAACTATGGTTGTCAACCGTTCAGGAGAAACCCTTTTACTAGCAATATTTCCGTTACATAAATGCATTGACAATATATAAGTACTTCCAGACACACCAACAATGAAATATTTTAACTTACTGGCAAGATATGACAAAAGTATTGTAACATAGCATTTTAAACATGTAAACATTAGTGTAGAATGCTTCCAATATCTGCCAATATCTGTATTTACAAAAAAAAGGTTACTCACAAACGGTTGCAACCTGCAAAGTAAAAATCAGAGGCATATTTAAAATTATTTAAATACACCTCTGAGCTTTAATTGTGGCCTCCACCTCCCCTATAGCCAAAACCTCTTCTCTCCAAATTGGTACTAAGAAATGTAAAGTGTACCAGAGCTGTTAAAATACAAAGAATAGATACATACCCGGGGCCTCCTTCAGCTCCATAGGCACGTCTGAGTCCCTCGTCGTCCTTTCCGTGGTGTGCCGTTCAGCCTCAATAAGCACCGGTAACTGGTTCAGTCGGGATCTTTTGCCCCGGGTAAGTATCGATTTTGTTTTTCTAACAGCTCTGGTTTTCTTTAACTATGGTTGTCAACCGTTCAGGAGAAACCCTTTTACTAGCAATATATCCGTTACATAAATGCATTGACAATATATAAGTACTTCCAGACACACCAACAATGAACTATTTTAACTTACTGGCAAGATATGACAGTAGTATAGTAACATAGCATTTTTAACATGTAAACATTAGTGTAGAATGCTTCCAATACCTGCCAATATCTGTATTGACAAAAAAAAGGTTACTCACAAACGGTTGCAACCTGCAGAGTAATAATCAGGGGCATATTTAAAAAGATTTAAATACACCTCTGAGCTTTAATTGTGGCCTCCACCTCCCCTATAGCCAAAACCTCTTCTCTCCAAATTGGTACTAAGAAATGTAAAGTGTACCAGAGCTGTTAAAATACAAAGAATAGATACCTACCCGTGGATTCCTCCAGCTCCATAGGCACGTCTGAGTCCCTCGCCGTCCTTTCCGCGGTCTGCCGTTCAGCCTCAATAAGCACCGGTAACTGGTTCAGTCGGGATCTTTTGCCCCGGGTAAGTATTGATTCTTTTTTTTTCTAACAGCTCTGGTTCTCTTTAACTATGGTTGTCAACCGTTCAGGAGAAACCCTTTTACTAGCAATATGTCCGTTACATAAATGCATTGACAATATATAAGTACTTCCAGACACAAGAACAATGAAATATTTTAACTTACTGGTAAGATATGACAGTAGTATAGTAACCTAGCATTTTAAACATGTAAACATTAGTGTAGAATGCTTCCAATATCTGCCAATATCTGTATTTACAAAAAAAGGTTACTCACAAACGGTTGCAACCTGCAGAGTAAAAATCAGAGGCATATTTAAAATTATTTAAATACACCTCTGAGCTTCAATTGTGGCCTCCACCTCCCCTATAGCCAAAACCTCTTCTCTCCAAATTGGTACTAAGAAATGTAAAATGTACCAGAGCTGTTAAAATACAAAGAATAGATACCTACCCGGGGCTTCCTCCAACTCCATAGGCAAGTCTGAGTCCCTCGTCGTCCTTTCCGTGGTGTGCCGTTCAGCCTCAATAAGCACCGGTAACTGGTTCAGTCGGGATCTTTTGCCCCGGGTAAGTATCGATTCTTTTTTTTTTCTAACAGCTCTGGTTTTCTTTAACTATAGTTGTCAACCGTTCAGGAGAAACCCTTTTACTAGCAATATGTCCGTTACATAAATGCATTGACAATATATAAGTACTTCCAGACACAAGAACAATGAAATATTTTAACTTACTGGCAAGATATGACAGTAGTATAGTAACATAGCATTTTAAACATGTAAACATTAGTGTAGAATGCTTCCAATATCTGCCAATATCTGTATTTACAAAAAAAAAGGTTACTCACAAACGGTTGCAACCTGCAGAGTAAAAATCAGAGGCATATTTAAAATTATTTAAATACACCTCTGAGCTTTAATTGTGGCCTCCACCTCCCCTATAGCCAAAACCTCTTCTCTCCAAATTGGTACTAAGAAATGTAAAGTGTACCAGAGCTGTTAAAATACAAAGAATAGAAACCTACCCGGGGCCTCCTCCAGCTCCATAGGCACGTCTGAGTCCCTCGTCGTCCTTTCCGTGGTGTGCCGTTCAACCTCAAAAAGCACCGGTAACTGGTTCAGTCGGGATCTTTTGCCCCTGGTAAGTATCGATTTTTTTTTCTAACAGCTCTGGTTTTCTTTAACTATGGTTGTCAACCGTTCAGGAGAAACCCTTTTACTAGCAATATGTCCATTACATAAATGCATTGACAATATATAAGTACTTCCAGACACACCAACAATGAAATATTTTAACTTACTGGTAAGATATGACAGTAGTATAGTAACATAGCATTTTAAACATGTAAACATTAGTGTAGAATGCTTCCAATATCTGCCAATATCTGTATTTACAAAAAAAAGGTTACTCACAAACGGTTGCAACCTGCAGAGTAAAAATCAGAAGCATATTTAAAATTATTTAAATACACCTCTAAGCTTTAATTGTGGCCTCCACCTCCCCGTATAGCCAACACCTCTTCTCTCCAAATTGGTACTAAGAAATGTAAAGTGTACCAGAGCTGTTAAAATACAAAGAATAGATACCTACCCGGGGATTCCTCCAGCTCCATAGGCACGTCTGAGTCCCTCGTCGTCCTTTCCGTGGTGTGCCGTTCAGCCTCAATAAGCACCGGTAACTGGTTCAGTCGGGATCTTTTGCCCCTGGTAAGTATCGATTTTTTTTTCTAACAGCTCTGGTTTTCTTTAACTATGGTTGTCAACCGTTCAGGAGAAACCCTTTTACTAGCAATATGTCCATTACATAAATGCATTGACAATATATAAGTACTTCCAGACACACCAACAATGAAATATTTTAACTTACTGGTAAGATATGACAGTAGTATAGTAACATAGCATTTTAAACATGTAAACATTAGTGTAGAATGCTTCCAATATCTGCCAATATCTGTATTTACAAAAAAAAGGTTACTCACAAACGGTTGCAACCTGCAGAGTAAAAATCAGAAGCATATTTAAAATTATTTAAATACACCTCTAAGCTTTAATTGTGGCCTCCACCTCCCCGTATAGCCAACACCTCTTCTCTCCAAATTGGTACTAAGAAATGTAAAGTGTACCAGAGCTGTTAAAATACAAAGAATAGATACCTACCCGGGGATTCCTCCAGCTCCATAGGCACGTCTGAGTCCCTCGTCGTCCTTTCCGTGGTGTGCCGTTCAGCCTCAATAAGCACCGGTAACTGGTTCAGTCGGGATCTTTTGCCCCGGGTAAGTATTGATTCTTTTTTTTTTCTAACAGCTCTGGCTTTCTTTAACTATGGTTGTCAACCGTTCAGGAGAAACCCTTTTACTAGCAATATTTCCGTTACATAAATGCATTGACAATATATAAGTACTTCCAGACACACCAACAATGAAATATTTTACCTTACTGGCAAGATATGACAGTAGTATTGTAACATAGCATTTTAAACATGTAAACATTAGTGTAGAATGCTTCAAATATCTGCCAATATCTGTATTTACAAAAAAAAAGGTTACTCACAAACGGTTGCAACCTGCAGAGTAAAAATCAGAGGCATATTTAAAATTATTTAAATACACCTCTGAGCTTTAATTGTGGCCTCCACCTCCCCTATAGCCAAAACCTCTTCTCTCCAAATTGGTACTAAGAAATGTAAAGTGTACCAGAGCTGTTAAAATACAAAGAATAGATACCTACCCGGGGCTTCCTCCACCTCCATAGGCACGTCTGAGTCCCTCGCCGTCCTTTCCGCGGTCTGCCATTCAGCCTCAATAAGCACAGGTAACTGGTTCAGTCAGGATCTTTTACCCCGGGTAAGTATTGATTCTTTTTTTTTTTTCTAACAGCTCTGGCTTTCTTTAACTATGGTTGTCAACCGTTCAGGAGAAACCCTTTTACTAGCAATATTTCCATTACATAAATGCATTGACAATATATAAGTACTTCCAGACACAAGAACAATGAAATATTTTAACTTACTGGCAAGATATGACAGTAGTATTGTAACATAGCATGTTAAACATGTAAACATTAGTGTAGAATGCTTCCAATATCTGCCAATATCTGTATTTACAAAAAAAAGGTTACTCACACACGGTTGCAACCTGCAGAGTAAAAATCAGAGGCATATTTAAAATTATTTAAATACACCTCTAAGCATTAATTGTGGCCTCCACCTACCCTATAGCCAAAACCTTTTCTCTCCAAATTGGTAGTAAGAAATGTAAAGTGTACCAGAGCTGTTAAAATACAAAGAATAGATACCTACCCGGGGCTTCCTCCAGCTCCATAGGCACGTCTGAGTCCCTCGTCGTCCTTTCCGTGGTGTGCCGTTCAGTCTCAATAAGCACCGGTAACTGGTTCAGTCGGGATCTTTTGCCCCGGGTAAGTATTGATTCTTTTTTTTTTCTAACAGCTCTGGCTTTCTTTAACTATGGTTGTCAACCGTTCAGGAGAAACCCTTTTACTAGCAATATTTCCGTTACATAAATGCATTGACAGTATATAAGTACTTCCAGACACACCAACAATGAAATATTTTAACTTACTGGTACGATATGAGAGTAGTATAGTAACATAGCATTTTAAACATGTAAACATTAGTGTAGAATTCTGCCAATATCTGTATTTACAAAAAAAAGGTTACTCACAAACGGTTACAACCTGCAGAGTAAAAATCAGAGGCATATTTAAAATTATTTAAATACACCTCTGAGCTTTAATTGTGGCCTCCACCTCCCCTATAGCCAAAACCTCTTCTCTCCAAATTGGTACTAAGAAATGTAAAGTGTACCAGAGCTGTTAAAATACAAAGAATAGATACCTACCCGGGGCCTCCTCCAGCTCCATAGGCACGTCTGAGTCCCTCGTCGTCCTTTCCGTGGTGTGCCGTTCAGGCTCAAAAAGCACCGGTAACTGGTTCAGTCGGGATCTTTTGCCCCGGGTAAGTATCGATTTTTTTTTTCTAACAGCTCTGGTTTTCTTTAACTATGGTTGTCAACCGTTCAGGAGAAACCCTTTTACTAGCAATATATCCATTACATAAATGCATTGACAATATATAAGTACTTCCAGACACACCAACAATGAACTATTTTAACTTACTGGCAAGATATGACAGTAGTATAGTAACATAGCATTTTTAACATGTAAACATTAGTGTAGAATGCTTCCAATATCTGCCGATATCTGTATTTAAAAAAAAAGGTACTCACAAACGGTTGCAACCAGCAGAGTAAAAATCAGGGGCATATTTAAAATTAATTAAATACACCTCTAAGCTTTAATTGTGGCCTCCACCTCCCCTATAGCCAAAACCTCTTCTCTCCAAATTGGTACTAAGAAATGTAAAGTGTACCAGAGCTGTTAAAATACAAAGAATAGATACCTACCCGGGGATTCCTCCAGCTCCATAGGCACGTCTGAGTCCCTCGCCGTCCTTTCCGCGGTCTGCCGTTCAGCCTCAATAAGCACCGGTAACTGGTTCAGTCGGGATCTTTTGCCCCGGGTAAGTATTGATTCTTTTTTTTTTCTAACAGCTCTGGCTTTCTTTAACTATGGTTGTCAACCGTTCAGGAGAAATCCTTTTACTAGCAATATTTCCGTTACATAAATGCATTGACAGTATATAAGTACTTCCAGACACACCAACAATGAAATATTTTAACTTACTGGCAAGATATGACAGTAGTATAGTAACATAGCATTTTAAACATGTAAACATTAGTGTAGAATGCTTCCAATATTTGCCAATATCTGTATTTACAAAAAAAAGGTTACTCACAAACGGTTGCAACCTGCAGAGTAATAATCAGGGGAATATTTAAAAAGATTTAAATACACCTCTGAGCTTTAATTGTGGCCTCCACCTCCCCTATAGCCAAAACCTCTTCTCTCCAAATTGGTACTAAGAAATGTAAAGTGTACCAGAGCTGTTAAAATACAAAGAATAGATACCTTCCCGGGGATTCCTCCAGCTCCATAGGCACGTCTGAGTCCCTCGCCGTCCTTTCCGTGGCCTGCCGTTCAGCCTCAATAAGCACCGGTAACTGGTTCAGTCGGCATCTTTTGCCCCGGTTAAGAATTGATTCTTTTTTTTTTCTAACAGCTCTGGTTTTCTTTAACTATGGTTGTCAACCGTTCAGGAGAAACCCTTTTACTAGCAATATGTCCATTACATAAATGCATTGACAATATATAAGTACTTCCAGACACACCAACAATGAAATATTTTAACTTACTGGTAAGATATGACAGTAGTATAGTAACATAGCATTTTAAACATGTAAACATTAGTGTAGAATGCTTCCAATATCTGCCAATATCTGTATTTACAAAAAAAAGGTTACTCACAAACGGTTGCAACCTGCAGAGTAAAAATCAGAAGCATATTTAAAATTATTTAAATACACCTCTAAGCTTTAATTGTGGCCTCCACCTCCCCTATAGCCAACACCTCTTCTCTCCAAATTGGTACTAAGAAATGTAAAGTGTACCAGAGCTGTTAAAATACAAAGAATAGATACCTACCCGGGGATTCCTCCAGCTCCATAGGCACGTCTGAGTCCCTCGTCGTCCTTTCCGTGGTGTGCCGTTCAGCCTCAATAAGCACCGGTAACTGGTTCAGTCGGGATCTTTTGCCCCGGGTAAGTATTGATTGTTTTTTTTTTCTAACAGCTCTGGCTTTCTTTAACTATGGTTGTCAACTGTTCAGGAGAAACCCTTTTACTAGCAATATTTCCGTTACATAAATGCATTGACAATATACAAGTACTTCCAGACACACCAACAATGAAATATTTTAACTTACTGGCAAGATATGACAGTAGTATTGTAACATAGCATTTTAAACATGTAAACATTAGTGTAGAATGCTTCCAATATCTGCCAATATCTGTATTTACAAAAAAAAGGTTACTCACAAACGGTTGCAACCTGCAGAGTAAAAATCAGAGGCATATTTCAAATTATTTCAATACACCTCTAAGCTTTAATTGTGGCCTCCACCTCCCCTATAGCCAACACCTCTTCTCTCCAAATTGGTACTAAGAAATGTAAAGTGTACCAGAGCTGTTAAAATACAAAGAACAGATACCTACCCGGGGATTCCTCCAGCTCCATAGGCACGTCTGAGTCCCTCGTCGTCCTTTCCGTGGTGTGCCGTTCAGCCTTAATAAGCACCGGTAACTGGTTCAGTCGGGATCTTTTGCCCTGGGTAAGTATTGATTCTTTTTTTTTTCTAACAGCTCTGGCTTTCTTTAACTATGGTTGTCAACCGTTCAGGAGAAACCCTTTTACTAGAAATATTTCCGTTACATAAATGCATTGACAATATATAAGTACTTCCAGACACACCAACAATGAAATATTTTAACTTACTGGCAAGATATGACAGTAGTATAGGAACATAGCATTTTAAACATGTAAACATTAGTGTAGAATGCTTCCAATATCTGCCAATATCTGTATTTACAAAAAAAAGGTTACTCACAAACGGTTGCAACCTGCAGAGTAAAAATCAGAGGCATATTTAAAATTATTTAAATACACCTCTGAGCTTTAATTGTGGCCTCCACCTCCCCTATAGCCAAAACCTCTTCTCTCCAAATTGGTACTAAGAAATGTAAAGTGTACCAGAGCTGTTAAAATACAAAGAATAGATACATACCCGGGGCCTCCTCCAGCTCCATAGGCACGTCTGAGTCCCTCGTCGTCCTTTCCGTGGTGTGCCGTTCAGCCTCAATAAGCACCGGTGACTGGTTCAGTCGGGATCTTTTGCCCCGGGTAAGTATCGATTTTGTTTTTCTAACAGCTCTGGTTTTCTTTAACTATGGTTGTCAACCGTTCAGGAGAAACCCTTTTACTAGCAATATATCCGTTACATAAATGCATTGACAATATATAAGTACTTCCAGACACACCAACAATGAACTATTTTAACTTACTGGCAAGATATGACAGTAGTATAGCAACATAGCATTTTTAACATGTAAACATTAGTGTAGAATGCTTCCAATATCTGCCAATATCTGTATTGACAAAAAAAAGGTTACTCACAAACGGTTGCAACCTGCAGAGTAATAATCAGGGGCATATTTAAAAAGATTTAAATAAACCTCTGAGCTTTAATTGTGGCCTCCACCTCCCCTATAGCCAAAACCTCTTCTCTCCAAATTGGTACTAAGAAATGTAAAGTGTACCAGAGCTGTTAAAATACAAAGAACAGATACCTACCCGGGGATTCCTCCAGCTCCATAGGCACGTCTGAGTCCCTCGCCGTCCTTTCCGCGGTCTGCCGTTCAGCCTCAATAAGCACCGGTAACTGGTTCAGTCGGGATCTTTTGCCCCGGGAAAGTATTGATTCTTTTTTTTTCTAACAGCTCTGGTTTTCTTTAACTATGGTTGTCAACCGTTCAGGAGAAACCCTTTTACTAGCAATATGTCCATTACATAAATGCATTGACAATATATAAGTACTTCCAGACACACCAACAATGAAATATTTTAACTTACTGGTAAGATATGACAGTAGTATAGTAACATAGCATTTTAAACATGTAAACATTAGTGTAGAATGCTTCCAATATCTGCCAATATCTGTATTTACAAAAAAAAGGTTACTCACAAACGGTTGCAACCTGCAGAGTAAAAATCAGAAGCATATTTAAAATTATTTAAATACACCTCTAAGCTTTAATTGTGGCCTCCACCTCCCCTATAGCCAACACCTCTTCTCTCCAAATTGGTACTAAGAAATGTAAAGTGTACCAGAGCTGTTAAAATACAAAGAATAGATACCTACCCGGGGATTCCTCCAGCTCCATAGGCACGTCTGAGTCCCTCGTCGTCCTTTCCGTGGTGTGCCGTTCAGCCTCAATAAGCACCGGTAACTGGTTCAGTCGGGATCTTTTGCCCCGGGTAAGTATTGATTGTTTTTTTTTTCTAACAGCTCTGGCTTTCTTTAACTATGGTTGTCAACCGTTCAGGAGAAACCCTTTTACTAGCAATATTTCCGTTACATAAATGCATTGACAATATACAAGTACTTCCAGACACACCAACAATGAAATATTTTAACTTACTGGCAAGATATGACAGTAGTATTGTAACATAGCATTTTAAACATGTAAACATTAGTGTAGAATGCTTCCAATATCTGCCAATATCTGTATTTACAAAAAAAAGGTTACTCACAAACGGTTGCAACCTGCAGAGTAAAAATCAGAGGCATATTTCAAATTATTTCAATACACCTCTAAGCTTTAATTGTGGCCTCCACCTCCCCTATAGCCAACACCTCTTCTCTCCAAATTGGTACTAAGAAATGTAAAGTGTACCAGAGCTGTTAAAATACAAAGAACAGATACCTACCCGGGGATTCCTCCAGCTCCATAGGCACGTCTGAGTCCCTCGTCGTCCTTTCCGTGGTGTGCCGTTCAGCCTCAATAAGCACCGGTAACTGGTTCAGTCGGGATCTTTTGCCCTGGGTAAGTATTGATTCTTTTTTTTTTCTAACAGCTCTGGCTTTCTTTAACTATGGTTGTCAACCGTTCAGGAGAAACCCTTTTACTAGAAATATTTCCGTTACATAAATGCATTGACAATATATAAGTACTTCCAGACACACCAACAATGAAATATTTTAACTTACTGGCAAGATATGACAGTAGTATAGGAACATAGCATTTTAAACATGTAAACATTAGTGTAGAATGCTTCCAATATCTGCCAATATCTGTATTTACAAAAAAAAGGTTACTCACAAACGGTTGCAACCTGCAGAGTAAAAATCAGAGGCATATTTAAAATTATTTAAATACACCTCTGAGCTTTAATTGTGGCCTCCACCTCCCCTATAGCCAAAACCTCTTCTCTCCAAATTGGTACTAAGAAATGTAAAATGTACCAGAGCTGTTAAAATACAAAGAATAGATACATACCCGGGGCCTCCTCCAGCTCCATAGGCACGTCTGAGTCCCTCGTCGTCCTTTCCGTGGTGTGCCGTTCAGCCTCAATAAGCACCGGTAACTGGTTCAGTCGGGATCTTTTGCCCCGGGTAAGTATCGATTTTGTTTTTCTAACAGCTCTGGTTTTCTTTAACTATGGTTGTCAACCGTTCAGGAGAAACCCTTTTACTAGCAATATATCCGTTACATAAATGCATTGACAATATATAAGTACTTCCAGACACACCAACAATGAACTATTTTAACTTACTGGCAAGATATGACAGTAGTATAGTAACATAGCATTTTTAACATGTAAACATTAGTGTAGAATGCTTCCAATATCTGCCAATATCTGTATTGACAAAAAAAAGGTTACTCACAAACGGTTGCAACCTGCAGAGTAATAATCAGGGGCATATTTAAAAAGATTTAAATAAACCTCTGAGCTTTAATTGTGGCCTCCACCTCCCCTATAGCCAAAACCTCTTCTCTCCAAATTGGTACTAAGAAATGTAAAGTGTACCAGAGCTGTTAAAATACAAAGAACAGATACCTACCCGGGGATTCCTCCAGCTCCATAGGCACGTCTGAGTCCCTCGCCGTCCTTTCCGCGGTCTGCCGTTCAGCCTCAATAAGCACCGGTAACTGGTTCAGTCGGGATCTTTTGCCCCGGGAAAGTATTGATTCTTTTTTTTTCTAACAGCTCTGGTTTTCTTTAACTATGGTTGTCAACCGTTCAGGAGAAACCCTTTTACTAGCAATATGTCCATTACATAAATGCATTGACAATATATAAGTACTTCCAGACACACCAACAATGAAATATTTTAACTTACTGGTAAGATATGACAGTAGTATAGTAACATAGCATTTTAAACATGTAAACATTAGTGTAGAATGCTTCCAATATTTGCCAATATCTGTATTTACAAAAAAAAAGGTTACTCACAAACAGTTGCAACCTGCAGAGTAAAAATCAGGTGCATATTTAAAATTATTTAAATACACCTCTGAGCTTTAATTGTGGCCTCCACCTCCCCTCTAGCCAAAACCTCTTCTCTCCAAATTGGTACTAAGAAATGTAAAGTGTACCAGAGCTGTTAAAATACAAAGAATAGATACCTTCCCGGGGATTCCTCCAGCTCCATAGGCACGTCTGAGTCCCTCGCCGTCCTTTCCGTGGCCTGCCGTTCAGCCTCAATAAGCACCGGTAACTGGTTCAGTCGGCATCTTTTGCCCCGGTTAAGAATTGATTCTTTTTTTTTTCTAACAGCTCTGGTTTTCTTTAACTATGGTTGTCAACCGTTCAGGAGAAACCCTTTTACTAGCAATATGTCCATTACATAAATGCATTGACAATATATAAGTACTTCCAGACACACCAACAATGAAATATTTTAACTTACTGGTAAGATATGACAGTAGTATAGTAACATAGCATTTTAAACATGTAAACATTAGTGTAGAATGCTTCCAATATCTGCCAATATCTGTATTTACAAAAAAAAGGTTACTCACAAACGGTTGCAACCTGCAGAGAAAAAATCAGAAGCATATTTAAAATTATTTAAATACACCTCTAAGCTTTAATTGTGGCCTCCACCTCCCCTATAGCCAACACCTCTTCTCTCCAAATTGGTACTAAGAAATGTAAAGTGTACCAGAGCTGTTAAAATACAAAGAATAGATACCTACCCGGGGATTCCTCCAGCTCCATAGGCACGTCTGAGTCCCTCGTCGTCCTTTCCGTGGTGTGCCGTTCAGCCTCAATAAGCACCGGTAACTGGTTCAGTCGGGATCTTTTGCCCCGGGTAAGTATTGATTGTTTTTTTTTTCTAACAGCTCTGGCTTTCTTTAACTATGGTTGTCAACCGTTCAGGAGAAACCCTTTTACTAGCAATATTTCCGTTACATAAATGCATTGACAATATACAAGTACTTCCAGACACACCAACAATGAAATATTTTAACTTACTGGCAAGATATGACAGTAGTATTGTAACATAGCATTTTAAACATGTAAACATTAGTGTAGAATGCTTCCAATATCTGCCAATATCTGTATTTACAAAAAAAAGGTTACTCACAAACGGTTGCAACCTGCAGAGTAAAAATCAGAGGCATATTTCAAATTATTTCAATACACCTCTAAGCTTTAATTGTGGCCTCCACCTCCCCTATAGCCAACACCTCTTCTCTCCAAATTGGTACTAAGAAATGTAAAGTGTACCAGAGCTGTTAAAATACAAAGAACAGATACCTACCCGGGGATTCCTCCAGCTCCATAGGCACGTCTGAGTCCCTCGTCGTCCTTTCCGTGGTGTGCCGTTCAGCCTCAATAAGCACCGGTAACTGGTTCAGTCGGGATCTTTTGCCCTGGGTAAGTATTGATTCTTTTTTTTTTCTAACAGCTCTGGCTTTCTTTAACTATGGTTGTCAACCGTTCAGGAGAAACCCTTTTACTAGAAATATTTCCGTTACATAAATGCATTGACAATATATAAGTACTTCCAGACACACCAACAATGAAATATTTTAACTTACTGGCAAGATATGACAGTAGTATAGGAACATAGCATTTTAAACATGTAAACATTAGTGTAGAATGCTTCCAATATCTGCCAATATCTGTATTTACAAAAAAAAGGTTACTCACAAACGGTTGCAACCTGCAGAGTAAAAATCAGAGGCATATTTAAAATTATTTAAATACACCTCTGAGCTTTAATTGTGGCCTCCACCTCCCCTATAGCCAAAACCTCTTCTCTCCAAATTGGTACTAAGAAATGTAAAGTGTACCAGAGCTGTTAAAATACAAAGAATAGATACATACCCGGGGCCTCCTCCAGCTCCATAGGCACGTCTGAGTCCCTCGTCGTCCTTTCCGTGGTGTGCCGTTCAGCCTCAATAAGCACCGGTAACTGGTTCAGTCGGGATCTTTTGCCCCGGGTAAGTATCGATTTTGTTTTTCTAACAGCTCTGGTTTTCTTTAACTATGGTTGTCAACCGTTCAGGAGAAACCCTTTTACTAGCAATATATCCGTTACATAAATGCATTGACAATATATAAGTACTTCCAGACACACCAACAATGAACTATTTTAACTTACTGGCAAGATATGACAGTAGTATAGTAACATAGCATTTTTAACATGTAAACATTAGTGTAGAATGCTTCCAATATCTGCCAATATCTGTATTGACAAAAAAAAGGTTACTCACAAACGGTTGCAACCTGCAGAGTAATAATCAGGGGCATATTTAAAAAGATTTAAATAAACCTCTGAGCTTTAATTGTGGCCTCCACCTCCCCTATAGCCAAAACCTCTTCTCTCCAAATTGGTACTAAGAAATGTAAAGTGTACCAGAGCTGTTAAAATACAAAGAACAGATACCTACCCGGGGATTCCTCCAGCTCCATAGGCACGTCTGAGTCCCTCGCCGTCCTTTCCGCGGTCTGCCGTTCAGCCTCAATAAGCACCGGTAACTGGTTCAGTCGGGATCTTTTGCCCCGGGAAAGTATTGATTCTTTTTTTTTCTAACAGCTCTGGTTTTCTTTAACTATGGTTGTCAACCGTTCAGGAGAAACCCTTTTACTAGCAATATGTCCATTACATTAATGCATTGACAATATATAAGTACTTCCAGACACACCAACAATGAAATATTTTAACTTACTGGTAAGATATGACAGTAGTATAGTAACATAGCATTTTAAACATGTAAACATTAGTGTAGAATGCTTCCAATATTTGCCAATATCTGTATTTACAAAAAAAAGGTTACTCACAAACAGTTGCAACCTGCAGAGTAAAAATCAGGTGCATATTTAAAATTATTTAAATACACCTCTGAGCTTTAATTGTGGCCTCCACCTCCCCTCTAGCCAAAACCTCTTCTCTCCAAATTGGTACTAAGAAATGTAAAGTGTACCAGAGCTGTTAAAATACAAAGAATAGATACCTACCCGGGGATTCCTCCAGCTCCATAGGCACGTCTGAGTCCCTCGTCGTCCTTTCCGTGGTGTGCCGTTCAGCCTCAATAAGCACCGATAACTGGTTCAATCGGGATCTTTTGCCCCGGGTAAGTATCGATTCTTTTTTTTTTCTAACAGCTCTGGTTTTCTTTAACTATGGTTGTCAACCGTTCAGGAGAAACCCTTTTACTAGCAATATATCCGTTACATAAATGCATTGACAATATATAAGTACTTCCAGACACAGCAACAATGAACTATTTTAACTTACTGGCAAGATATGACAGTAGTATAGTAACATAGCACTTTTAACATGTAAACATTAGTGTAAAATGCTTCCAATATCTGCCAATATCTGTATTGACAAAAAAAGGTTACTCACAAACGGTTGCAACCTGCAGAGTAAAAATCAGAGGCATATTTAAAATTATTTAAATACACCTCTGAGCTTTAATTGTGGCCTCCACCTCCCCTATAGCCAAAACCTCTTCTCTCCAAATTGGTACTAAGAAATGTAAAGAGTACCAGAGCTGTTAAAATACAAAGAATAGATACCTACCCGGGGCCTCCTCCAGCTCCATAGGCACGTCTGAGTCCCTCGTCGTCCTTTCCGTGGTGTGCCGTTCAACCTCAAAAAGCACCGGTAACTGGTTCAGTCGGGATCTTTTGCCCCGGGTAAGTATCGATTTTTTTTTCTAACAGCTCTGGTTTTCTTTAACTATGGTTGTCAACCGTTCAGGAGAAACCCTTTTACTAGCAATATATCCATTGCATAAATGCATTGACAATATATAAGTACTTCCAGACACACCAACAATGAACTATTTTAACTTACTGGCAAGATATGACAGTAGTATAGTAACATAGCATTTTTAACATGTAAACATTAGTGTAGAATGCTTCCAATATCTGCCAATATCTGTATTTACAAAAAAAAGGTTACTCACAAACGGTTGCAACCTGCAGAGTAAAAATCAGAGGCATATTTAAAATTATTTAAATACACCTCTAAGCTTTTATTGTGGCCTCCACCTCCCCTATAGCCAACACCTCTTCTCTCCAAATTGGTACTAAGAAATGTAAAGTGTACCAGAGCTGTTAAAATACAAAGAACAGATACCTACCCGGGGATTCCTCCAGCTCCATAGGCACGTCTGAGTCCCTCGTCGTCCTTTCCGTGGTGTGCCGTTCAGCCTCAATAAGCACCGGTAACTGGTTCAGTCGGGATCTTTTGCCCCGGGTAAGTATTGATTCTTTTTTTTTTCTAACAGCTCTGGCTTTCTTTAACTATGGTTGTCAACCGTTCAGGAGAAACCCTTTTACTAGCAATATTTCCATTACATAAATGCATTGACAATATATAAGTACTTCCAGACACAAGAACAATGAAATATTTTAACTTACTGGCAAGATATGACAGTAGTATTGTAACATAGCATTTTAAACATGTAAACATTAGTGTAGAATGCTTCCAATATCTGCCAATATCTGTATTTACAAAAAAAAAGGTTACTCACACACGGTTGCAACCTGCAGAGTAGAAATCAGAGGCATATTTAAAATTATTTAAATACACCTCTAAGCTTTAATTGTGGCCTCCACCTCCCCTATAGCCAAAACCTCTTCTCTCCAAATTGGTACTAAGAAATGTAAAGTGTACCAGAGCTGTTAAAATACAAAGAATAGATACCTACCCGGGGCTTCCTCCAGCTCCATAGGCACGTCTGAGTCCCTCGTCGTCCTTTCCGTGGTGTGCCGTTCAGTCTCAATAAGCACCGGTAACTGGTTCAGTCGGGATCTTTTGCCCCGGGTAAGTATTGATTCTTTTTTTTTTCTAACAGCTCTGGCTTTCTTTAACTATGGTTGTCAACCGTTCAGGAGAAACCCTTTTACTAGCAATATATCCGTTACATAAATGCATTGACAATATATAAGTACTTCCAGACACACCAACAATGAACTATTTTAACTTACTGGCAACATATGACAGTAGTATAGTAACATAGCATTTTTAACATGTAAACATTAGTGTAAAATGCTTCCAATATCTGCCAATATCTGTATTGACAAAAAAAGGTTACTCACAAACGGTTGCAACCTGCAGAGTAATAATCAGGGGCATATTTAAAAAGATTTAAATACACCTCTGAGCTTTAATTGTGGCCTCCACCTCCCCTATAGCCAAAACCTCTTCTCTCCAAATTGGTACTAAGAAATGTAAACTGTACCAGAGCTGTTAAAATACAAAGAATAGATACCTACCCGGGGCTTCCTCCAGCTCCATAGGCACGTCTGAGTCCCTCGTCGTCCTTTCCGTGGTGTGCCGTTCAGCCTCAATAAGCACCGGTAACTGGTTCAGTCGGGATCTTTTGCCCCGGGTAAGTATCGATTTTTTTTTTCTAACAGCTCTGGTTTTCTTTAACTATGGTTGTCAACCGTTCAGGAGAAACCCTTTTACTAGCAATATATCCGTTACATAAATGCATTGACAATATATAAGTACTTCCAGACACACCAACAATGAACTATTTTAACTTACTGGCAAGATATGACAGTAGTATAGTAACATAGCATTTTAAACATGTAAACATTAGTGTAGAATGCTTCCAATATCTGCCAATATCTGTATTTACAAAAAAAGGTTACTCACAAACGGTTGCAACCTGCAGAGTAAAAATCAGAGGCATATTTAAAATTATTTAAATACACCTCTGAGCTTCAATTGTGGCCTCCACCTCCCCTATAGCCAAAACCTCTTCTCTCCAAATTGGTACTAAGAAATGTAAAATGTACCAGAGCTGTTAAAATACAAAGAATAGATACCTACCCGGGGCTTCCTCCAACTCCATAGGCACGTCTGAGTCCCTCGTCGTCCTTTCCGTGGTGTGCCGTTCAGCCTCAATAAGCACCGGTAACTGGTTCAGTCGGGATCTTTTGCCCCGGGTAAGTATCGATTCTTTTTTTTTTCTAACAGCTCTGGTTTTCTTTAACTATAGTTGTCAACCGTTCAGGAGAAACCCTTTTACTAGCAATATGTCCGTTACATAAATGCATTGACAATATATAAGTACTTCCAGACACAAGAACAATGAAATATTTTAACTTACTGGCAAGATATGACAGTAGTATTGTAACATAGCATTTTAAACATGTAAACATTAGTGTAGAATGCTTCCAATATCTGCCAATATCTGTATTTACAAAAAAAAGGTTACTCACACACGGTTGCAACCTGCAGAGTAGAAATCAGAGGCATATTTAAAATTATTTAAATACACCTCTAAGCTTTAATTGTGGCCTCCACCTCCCCTATAGCCAAAACCTCTTCTCTCCAAATTGGTACTAAGAAATGTAAAGTGTACCAGAGCTGTTAAAATACAAAGAATAGATACCTACCCGGGGCTTCCTCCAGCTCCATAGGCACGTCTGAGTCCCTCGTCGTCCTTTCCGTGGTGTGCCGTTCAGTCTCAATAAGCACCGGTAACTGGTTCAGTCGGGATCTTTTGCCCCGGGTAAGTATTGATTCTTTTTTTTTTCTAACAGCTCTGGCTTTCTTTAACTATGGTTGTCAACCGTTCAGGAGAAACCCTTTTACTAGCAATATATCCGTTACATAAATGCATTGACAATATATAAGTACTTCCAGACACACCAACAATGAACTATTTTAACTTACTGGCAAGATATGACAGTAGTATAGTAACATAGCATTTTTAACATGTAAACATTAGTGTAAAATGCTTCCAATATCTGCCAATATCTGTATTGACAAAAAAAGGTTACTCACAAACGGTTGCAACCTGCAGAGTAATAATCAGGGGCATATTTAAAAAGATTTAAATACACCTCTGAGCTTTAATTGTGGCCTCCACCTCCCCTATAGCCAAAACCTCTTCTCTCCAAATTGGTACTAAGAAATGTAAACTGTACCAGAGCTGTTAAAATACAAAGAATAGATACCTACCCGGGGCTTCCTCCAGCTCCATAGGCACGTCTGAGTCCCTCGTCGTCCTTTCCGTGGTGTGCCGTTCAGCCTCAATAAGCACCGGTAACTGGTTCAGTCGGGATCTTTTGCCCCGGGTAAGTATCGATTTTTTTTTTCTAACAGCTCTGGTTTTCTTTAACTATGGTTGTCAACCGTTCAGGAGAAACCCTTTTACTAGCAATATATCCGTTACATAAATGCATTGACAATATATAAGTACTTCCAGACACACCAACAATGAACTATTTTAACTTACTGGCAAGATATGACAGTAGTATAGTAACATAGCATTTTAAACATGTAAACATTAGTGTAGAATGCTTCCAATATCTGCCAATATCTGTATTTACAAAAAAAGGTTACTCACAAACGGTTGCAACCTGCAGAGTAAAAATCAGAGGCATATTTAAAATTATTTAAATACACCTCTGAGCTTCAATTGTGGCCTCCACCTCCCCTATAGCCAAAACCTCTTCTCTCCAAATTGGTACTAAGAAATGTAAAATGTACCAGAGCTGTTAAAATACAAAGAATAGATACCTACCCGGGGCTTCCTCCAACTCCATAGGCACGTCTGAGTCCCTCGTCGTCCTTTCCGTGGTGTGCCGTTCAGCCTCAATAAGCACCGGTAACTGGTTCAGTCGGGATCTTTTGCCCCGGGTAAGTATCGATTCTTTTTTTTTTCTAACAGCTCTGGTTTTCTTTAACTATAGTTGTCAACCGTTCAGGAGAAACCCTTTTACTAGCAATATGTCCGTTACATAAATGCATTGACAATATATAAGTACTTCCAGACACAAGAACAATGAAATATTTTAACTTACTGGCAAGATATGACAGTAGTATTGTAACATAGCATTTTAAACATGTAAACATTAGTGTAGAATGCTTCCAATATCTGCCAATATCTGTATTTACAAAAAAAAGGTTACTCACACACGGTTGCAACCTGCAGAGTAGAAATCAGAGGCATATTTAAAATTATTTAAATACACCTCTAAGCTTTAATTGTGGCCTCCACCTCCCCTATAGCCAAAACCTCTTCTCTCCAAATTGGTACTAAGAAATGTAAAGTGTACCAGAGCTGTTAAAATACAAAGAATAGATACCTACCCGGGGCTTCCTCCAGCTCCATAGGCACGTCTGAGTCCCTCGTCGTCCTTTCCGTGGTGTGCCGTTCAGTCTCAATAAGCACCGGTAACTGGTTCAGTCGGGATCTTTTGCCCCGGGTAAGTATTGATTCTTTTTTTTTTCTAACAGCTCTGGCTTTCTTTAACTATGGTTGTCAACCGTTCAGGAGAAACCCTTTTACTAGCAATATATCCGTTACATAAATGCATTGACAATATATAAGTACTTCCAGACACACCAACAATGAACTATTTTAACTTACTGGCAAGATATGACAGTAGTATAGTAACATAGCATTTTTAACATGTAAACATTAGTGTAAAATGCTTCCAATATCTGCCAATATCTGTATTGACAAAAAAAGGTTACTCACAAACGGTTGCAACCTGCAGAGTAATAATCAGGGGCATATTTAAAAAGATTTAAATACACCTCTGAGCTTTAATTGTGGCCTCCACCTCCCCTATAGCCAAAACCTCTTCTCTCCAAATTGGTACTAAGAAATGTAAACTGTACCAGAGCTGTTAAAATACAAAGAATAGATACCTACCCGGGGCTTCCTCCAGCTCCATAGGCACGTCTGAGTCCCTCGTCGTCCTTTCCGTGGTGTGCCGTTCAGCCTCAATAAGCACCGGTAACTGGTTCAGTCGGGATCTTTTGCCCCGGGTAAGTATCGATTTTTTTTTTCTAACAGCTCTGGTTTTCTTTAACTATGGTTGTCAACCGTTCAGGAGAAACCCTTTTACTAGCAATATATCCGTTACATAAATGCATTGACAATATATAAGTACTTCCAGACACACCAACAATGAACTATTTTAACTTACTGGCAAGATATGACAGTAGTATAGTAACATAGCATTTTAAACATGTAAACATTAGTGTAGAATGCTTCCAATATCTGCCAATATCTGTATTTACAAAAAAGGTTACTCACAAACGGTTGCAACCTGCAGAGTAAAAATCAGAGGCATATTTAAAATTATTTAAATACACCTCTGAGCTTCAATTGTGGCCTCCACCTCCCCTATAGCCAAAACCTCTTCTCTCCAAATTGGTACTAAGAAATGTAAAATGTACCAGAGCTGTTAAAATACAAAGAATAGATACCTACCCGGGGCTTCCTCCAACTCCATAGGCACGTCTGAGTCCCTCGTCGTCCTTTCCGTGGTGTGCCGTTCAGCCTCAATAAGCACCGGTAACTGGTTCAGTCGGGATCTTTTGCCCCGGGTAAGTATCGATTCTTTTTTTTTTCTAACAGCTCTGGTTTTCTTTAACTATAGTTGTCAACCGTTCAGGAGAAACCCTTTTACTAGCAATATGTCCGTTACATAAATGCATTGACAATATATAAGTACTTCCAGACACAAGAACAATGAAATATTTTAACTTACTGGCAAGATATGACAGTAGTATTGTAACATAGCATTTTAAACATGTAAACATTAGTGTAGAATGCTTCCAATATCTGCCAATATCTGTATTTACAAAAAAAAGGTTACTCACACACGGTTGCAACCTGCAGAGTAGAAATCAGAGGCATATTTAAAATTATTTAAATACACCTCTAAGCTTTAATTGTGGCCTCCACCTCCCCTATAGCCAAAACCTCTTCTCTCCAAATTGGTACTAAGAAATGTAAAGTGTACCAGAGCTGTTAAAATACAAAGAATAGATACCTACCCGGGGCTTCCTCCAGCTCCATAGGCACGTCTGAGTCCCTCGTCGTCCTTTCCGTGGTGTGCCGTTCAGCCTCAATAAGCACCGGTAACTGGTTCAGTCGGGATCTTTTGCCCCGGGTAAGTATCGATTTTTTTTTTCTAACAGCTCTGGTTTTCTTTAACTATGGTTGTCAACCGTTCAGGAGAAACCCTTTTACTAGCAATATATCCGTTACATAAATGCATTGACAATATATAAGTACTTCCAGACACACCAACAATGAACTATTTTAACTTACTGGCAAGATATGACAGTAGTATAGTAACATAGCATTTTAAACATGTAAACATTAGTGTAGAATGCTTCCAATATCTGCCAATATCTGTATTTACAAAAAAAGGTTACTCACAAACGGTTGCAACCTGCAGAATAAAAATCAGAGGCATATTTAAAATTATTTAAATACACCTCTGAGCTTCAATTGTGGCCTCCACCTCCCCTATAGCCAAAACCTCTTCTCTCCAAATTGGTACTAAGAAATGTAAAATGTACCAGAGCTGTTAAAATACAAAGAATAGATACCTACCCGGGGCTTCCTCCAACTCCATAGGCACGTCTGAGTCCCTCGTCGTCCTTTCCGTGGTGTGCCGTTCAGCCTCAATAAGCACCGGTAACTGGTTCAGTCGGGATCTTTTGCCCCGGGTAAGTATCGATTCTTTTTTTTTTCTAACAGCTCTGGTTTTCTTTAACTATAGTTGTCAACCGTTCAGGAGAAACCCTTTTACTAGCAATATGTCCATTACATAAATGCATTGACAATATATAAGTACTTCCAGACACAAGAACAATGAAATATTTTAACTTACTGGCAAGATATGACAGTAGTATAGTAACATAGCATTTTAAACATGTAAACATTAGTGTAGAATGCTTCCAATATCTGCCAATATCTGTATTTACAAAAAAAAGGTTACTCACAAACGGTTGCAACCTGCAGAGTAAAAATCAGAGGCATATTTAAAATTATTTAAATACACCTCTGAGCTTTAATTGTGGCCTCCACCTCCCCTATAGCCAAAACCTCTTCTCTCCAAATTGGTACTAAGAAATGTAAAGTGTACCAGAGCTGTTAAAATACAAAGAATAGATACCTACCCGGGGCCTCCTCCAGCTCCATAGGCACGTCTGAGTCCCTCGTCGTCCTTTCCGTGGTGTGCCGTTCAACCTCAAAAAGCACCGGTAACTGGTTCAGTCGGGATCTTTTGCCCCGGGTAAGTATCGATTTTTTTTACTAACAGCTCTGGTTTTCTTTAACTATGGTTGTCAACCGTTCAGGAGAAACCCTTTTACTAGCAATATATCCATTACATAAATGCATTGACAATATATAAGTACTTCCAGACACACCAACAATGAACTATTTTAACTTACTGGCAAGATATGACAGTAGTATAGTAACATAGCATTTTTAACATGTAAACATTAGTGTAGAATGCTTCCAATATCTGCCAATATCTGTATTTACAAAAAAAGGGTACTCACAAACGGTTGCAACCAGCAGAGTAAAAATCAGGGGCATCTTTAAAATTATTTAAATACACCTCTGAGCTTTAATTGTGGCCTCCACCTCCCCTATAGCCAAAACCTCTTCTCTCCAAATTGGTACTAAGAAATGTAAAGTGTACCAGAGCTGTTAAAATACAAAGAATAGATACCTACCCGGGGATTCCTCCAGCTCCATAGGCACGTCTGAGTCCCTCGCCGTCCTTTCCGCAGTCTGCCGTTCAGCCTCAATAAGCACCGGTAACTGGTTCAGTCGGGATCAGTATTGATTCTTTTTTTTTCTAACAGCTCTGGTTCTCTTTAACTATGGTTGTCAACCGTTCAGGAGAAACCCTTTTACTAGCAATATGTCCGTTACATAAATGCATTGACAATATATAAGTACTTCCAGACACAAGAACAATGAAATATTTTAACTTACTGGTAAGATATGACAGTAGTATAGTAACATAGCATTTTAAACATGTAAACATTAGTGTAGAATGCTTCCAATATCTGCCAATATCTGTATTTACAAAAAAATAGGTTACTCACAAACGGTTGCAACCTGCAGAGTATAAATCAGAGGCATATTTAAAATTATTTAAATACACCTCTGAGCTTTCATTGTGGCCTCCACCTCCCCTATAGCCAAAACCTCTTCTCTCCAAATTGGTACTAAGAAATGTAAAGTGTACCAGAGCTGTTAAAATACAAAGAATAGATACCTACCCGGGGCTTCCTCCAGCTTCATAGGCACGTCTGAGTCCCTCGCCGTCCTTTCCGCGGTCTGCCATTCAGCCTCAATAAGCACAGGTAACTGGTTCAGTCAGGATCTTTTACCCCGGGTAAGTATTGATTCTTTTTTTTTTTTCTAACAGCTCTGGCTTTCTTTAACTATGGTTGTCAACCGTTCAGGAGAAACCCTTTTACTAGCAATATTTCCATTACATAAATGCATTGACAATATATAAGTACTTCCAGACACAAGAACAATGAAATATTTTAACTTACTGGTAAGATATGACAGTAGTATAGTAACATAGCATTTTAAACATGTAAACATTAGTGTAGAATGCTTCCAATATCTGCCAATATCTGTATTTACAAAAAAAAAGGTTACTCACAAACGGTTGCAACCTGCAGAGTATAAATCAGAGGCATATTTAAAATTATTTAAATACACCTCTAAGCTTTAATTGTGGCCTCCACCTCCCCTATAGCCAAAACCTCTTCTCTCCAAATTGGTACTAAGAAATGTAAAGTGTACCAGAGCTGTTAAAATACAAAGAATAGATACCTACCCGGGGCCTCCTCCAGCTCCATAGGCACGTCTGAGTCCCTCGTCGTCCTTTCCGTGGTGTGCCGTTCAGCCTCAAAAAGCACCGGTAACTGGTTCAGTCGGGATCTTTTGCCCCGGGTAAGTATCGATTTTTTTTTCTAACAGCTCTGGTTTTCTTTAACTATGGTTGTCAACCGTTCAGGAGAAACCCTTTTACTAGCAATATATCCATTACATAAATGCATTGACAATATATAAGTACTTCCAGACACACCAACAATGAAATATTTTAACTTACTGGTAAGATATGACAGTAGTATAGTAACATAGCATTTTAAACATGTAAACATTAGTGTAGAATGCTTCCAATATTTGCCAATATCTGTATTTACAAAAAAAAGGTTACACACAAACGGTTGCAACCTGCAGAGTAAAAATCAGGGGCATATTTAAAATTATTTAAATACACCTCTGAGCTTTAATTGTGGCCTCCACCTCCCCTATAGTCAAAACCTCTTCTCTCCAAATTGGTACTAAGAAATGTAAAGTGTACCAGAGCTGTTAAAATACAAAGAATAGATACCTACCCGGGGATTCCTCCAGCTCCATAGGCACGTCTGAGTCCCTCGCCGTCCTTTCCGTGGTCTGCCGTTCAGCCTCAATAAGCATCGGTAACTGGTTCAGTCGGCATCTTTTGCCCCGGGTTAGAATTGATTCTTTTTTTTTTTTCTAACAGCTCTGGTTTTCTTTAACTATGGTTGTCAACCGTTCAGGAGAAACCCTTTTACTAGCAATATGTCCGTTACATAAATGCATTGACAATATATAAGTACTTCCAGACACACCAACAATGAAATATTTTAACTTACTGGTAAGATATGACAGTAGTATAGTAACATAGCATTTTAAACATGTAAACATTAGTGTAGAATGCTTCCAATATCTGCCAATATCTGTATTTACAAAAAAAAGGTTACTCACAAACGGTTGCAACCTGCAGAGTAAAAATCAGAAGCATATTTAAAATTATTTAAATACACCTCTGAGCTTTAATTGTGGCCTCCACCTCCCCTATAGCCAACACCTCTTCTCTCCAAATTGGTACTAAGAAATGTAAAGTGTACCAGAGCTGTTAAAATACAAAGAATAGATACCTACCCGGGGATTCCTCCAGCTCCATAGGCACGTCTGAGTCCCTCGTCGTCCTTTCCGTGGTGTGCCGTTCAGCCTCAATAAGCACCGGTAACTGGTTCAGTCGGGATCTTTTGCCCCGGGTAAGTATTGATTGTTTTTTTTTTCTAACAGCTCTGGCTTTCTTTAACTATGGTTGTCAACCGTTCAGGAGAAACCCTTTTACTAGCAATATTTCCGTTACATAAATGCATTGACAATATACAAGTACTTCCAGACACACCAACAATGAAATATTTTAACTTACTGGCAAGATATGACAGTAGTATTGTAACATAGCATTTTAAACATGTAAACATTAGTGTAGAATGCTTCCAATATCTGCCAATATCTGTATTTACAAAAAAAAGGTTACTCACAAACGGTTGCAACCTGCAGAGTAAAAATCAGAGGCATATTTCAAATTATTTAAATACACCTCTAAGCTTTAATTGTGGCCTCCACCTCCACTATAGCCAACACCTCTTCTCTCCAAATTGGTACTAAGAAATGTAAAGTGTACCAGAGCTGTTAAAATACAAAGAACAGATACCTACCCGGGGATTCCTCCAGCTCCATAGGCACGTCTGAGTCCCTCGTCGTCCTTTCCGTGGTGTGCCGTTCAGCCTCAATAAGCACCGGTAACTGGTTCAGTCGGGATCTTTTGCCCTGGGTAAGTATTGATTCTTTTTTTTTTCTAACAGCTCTGGCTTTCTTTAACTATGGTTGTCAACCGTTCAGGAGAAACCCTTTTACTAGAAATATTTCCGTTACATAAATGCATTGACAATATATAAGTACTTCCAGACACACCAACAATGAAATATTTTAACTTACTGGCAAGATATGACAGTAGTATAGGAACATAGCATTTTAAACATGTAAACATTAGTGTAGAATGCTTCCAATATCTGCCAATATCTGTATTTACAAAAAAAAAGGTTACTCACAAACGGTTGCAACCTGCAGAGTAAAAATCAGGGGCATATTTAAAATTATTTAAATACACCTTTGAGCTTTAATTGTGGCCTCCACCTCCCCTATAGCCAAAACCTCTTCTCTCCAAATTGGTACTAAGAAATGTAAAGTGTACCAGAGCTGTTAAAATACAAAGAATAGATACATACCCGGGGCCTCCTCCAGCTCCATAGGCACGTCTGAGTCCCTCGTCGTCCTTTCCGTGGTGTGCCGTTCAGCCTCAATAAGCACCGGTAACTGGTTCAGTCGGGATCTTTTGCCCCGGGTAAGTATCGATTTTGTTTTTCTAACAGCTCTGGTTTTCTTTAACTATGGTTGTCAACCGTTCAGGAGAAACCCTTTTACTAGCAATATATCCGTTACATAAATGCATTGACAATATATAAGTACTTCCAGACACACCAACAATGAACTATTTTAACTTACTGGCAAGATATGACAGTAGTATAGTAACATAGCATTTTTAACATGTAAACATTAGTGTAGAATGCTTCCAGTATCTGCCAATATCTGTATTGACAAAAAAAAGGTTACTCACAAACGGTTGCAACCTGCAGAGTAATAATCAGGGGCATATTTAAAAAGATTTAAATACACCTCTGAGCTTTAATTGTGGCCTCCACCTCCCCTATAGCCAAAACCTCTTCTCTCCAAATTGGTACTAAGAAATGTAAAGTGTACCAGAGCTGTTAAAATACAAAGAACAGATACCTACCCGGGGATTCCTCCAGCTCCATAGGCACGTCTGAGTCCCTCGCCATCCTTTCCGCGGTCTGCCGTTCAGCCTCAATAAGCACCGGTAACTGGTTCAGTCGGGATCTTTTGCCCCGGGAAAGTATTGATTCTTTTTTTTTCTAACAGCTCTGGTTTTCTTTAACTATGGTTGTCAACCGTTCAGGAGAAACCCTTTTACTAGCAATATGTCCATTACATAAATGCATTGACAATATATAAGTACTTCCAGACACACCAACAATGAAATATTTTAACTTACTGGTAAGATATGACAGTAGTATAGTAACATAGCATTTTAAACATGTAAACATTAGTGTAGAATGCTTCCAATATTTGCCAATATCTGTATTTACAAAAAAAAAGGTTACTCACAAACAGTTGCAACCTGCAGAGTAAAAATCAGGTGCATATTTAAAATTATTTAAATACACCTCTAAACTTTAATTGTGGCCTCCACCTCCCCTCTAGCCAAAACCTCTTCTCTCCAAATTGGTACTAAGAAATGTAAAGTGTACCAGAGCTGTTAAAATACAAAGAATAGATACCTACCCGGGGCTTCCTCCAACTCCATAGGCACGTCTGAGTCCCTCGTCGTCCTTTCCGTGGTGTGCCGTTCAGCCTCAATAAGCACCGGTAACTGGTTCAGTCGGGATCTTTTGCCCCGGGTAAGTATCGATTCTTTTTTTTTTCTAACAGCTCTGGTTTTCTTTAACTATAGTTGTCAACCGTTCAGGAGAAACCCTTTTACTAGCAATATGTCCGTTACATAAATGCATTGACAATATATAAGTACTTCCAGACACAAGAACAATGAAATATTTTAACTTACTGGCAAGATATGACAGTAGTATTGTAACATAGCATTTTAAACATGTAAACATTAGTGTAGAATGCTTCCAATATCTGCCAATATCTGTATTTACAAAAAAAAGGTTACTCACACACGGTTGCAACCTGCAGAGTAGAAATCAGAGGCATATTTAAAATTATTTAAATACACCTCTAAGCTTTAATTGTGGCCTCCACCTCCCCTATAGCCAAAACCTCTTCTCTCCAAATTGGTACTAAGAAATGTAAAGTGTACCAGAGCTGTTAAAATACAAAGAATAGATACCTACCCGGGGCTTCCTCCAGCTCCATAGGCACGTCTGAGTCCCTCGTCGTCCTTTCCGTGGTGTGCCGTTCAGCCTCAATAAGCACCGGTAACTGGTTCAGTCGGGATCTTTTGCCCCGGGTAAGTATCGATTTTTTTTTTCTAACAGCTCTGGTTTTCTTTAACTATGGTTGTCAACCGTTCAGGAGAAACCCTTTTACTAGCAATATATCCGTTACATAAATGCATTGACAATATATAAGTACTTCCAGACACACCAACAATGAACTATTTTAACTTACTGGCAAGATATGACAGTAGTATAGTAACATAGCATTTTAAACATGTAAACATTAGTGTAGAATGCTTCCAATATCTGCCAATATCTGTATTTACAAAAAAAGGTTACTCACAAACGGTTGCAACCTGCAGAATAAAAATCAGAGGCATATTTAAAATTATTTAAATACACCTCTGAGCTTCAATTGTGGCCTCCACCTCCCCTATAGCCAAAACCTCTTCTCTCCAAATTGGTACTAAGAAATGTAAAATGTACCAGAGCTGTTAAAATACAAAGAATAGATACCTACCCGGGGCTTCCTCCAACTCCATAGGCACGTCTGAGTCCCTCGTCGTCCTTTTCGTGGTGTGCCGTTCAGCCTCAATAAGCACCGGTAACTGGTTCAGTCGGGATCTTTTGCCCCGGGTAAGTATCGATTCTTTTTTTTTTCTAACAGCTCTGGTTTTCTTTAACTATAGTTGTCAACCGTTCAGGAGAAACCCTTTTACTAGCAATATGTCCATTACATAAATGCATTGACAATATATAAGTACTTCCAGACACAAGAACAATGAAATATTTTAACTTACTGGCAAGATATGACAGTAGTATAGTAACATAGCATTTTAAACATGTAAACATTAGTGTAGAATGCTTCCAATATCTGCCAATATCTGTATTTACAAAAAAAAGGTTACTCACAAACGGTTGCAACCTGCAGAGTAAAAATCAGAGGCATATTTAAAATTATTTAAATACACCTCTGAGCTTTAATTGTGGCCTCCACCTCCCCTATAGCCAAAACCTCTTCTCTCCAAATTGGTACTAAGAAATGTAAAGTGTACCAGAGCTGTTAAAATACAAAGAATAGATACCTACCCGGGGCCTCCTCCAGCTCCATAGGCACGTCTGAGTCCCTCGTCGTCCTTTCCGTGGTGTGCCGTTCAACCTCAGAAAGCACCGGTAACTGGTTCAGTCGGGATCTTTTGCCCCGGGTAAGTATCGATTTTTTTTACTAACAGCTCTGGTTTTCTTTAACTATGGTTGTCAACCGTTCAGGAGAAACCCTTTTACTAGCAATATATCCATTACATAAATGCATTGACAATATATAAGTACTTCCAGACACACCAACAATGAACTATTTTAACTTACTGGCAAGATATGACAGTAGTATAGTAACATAGCATTTTTAACATGTAAACATTAGTGTAGAATGCTTCCAATATCTGCCAATATCTGTATTTACAAAAAAAGGGTACTCACAAACGGTTGCAACCAGCAGAGTAAAAATCAGGGGCATCTTTAAAATTATTTAAATACACCTCTGAGCTTTAATTGTGGCCTCCACCTCCCCTATAGCCAAAACCTCTTCTCTCCAAATTGGTACTAAGAAATGTAAAGTGTACCAGAGCTGTTAAAATACAAAGAATAGATACCTACCCGGGGATTCCTCCAGCTCCATAGGCACGTCTGAGTCCCTCGCCGTCCTTTCCGCAGTCTGCCGTTCAGCCTCAATAAGCACCGGTAACTGGTTCAGTCGGGATCAGTATTGATTCTTTTTTTTTCTAACAGCTCTGGTTCTCTTTAACTATGGTTGTCAACCGTTCAGGAGAAACCCTTTTACTAGCAATATGTCCGTTACATAAATGCATTGACAATATATAAGTACTTCCAGACACAAGAACAATGAAATATTTTAACTTACTGGTAAGATATGACAGTAGTATAGTAACATAGCATTTTAAACATGTAAACATTAGTGTAGAATGCTTCCAATATCTGCCAATATCTGTATTTACAAAAAAATAGGTTACTCACAAACGGTTGCAACCTGCAGAGTATAAATCAGAGGCATATTTAAAATTATTTAAATACACCTCTGAGCTTTCATTGTGGCCTCCACCTCCCCTATAGCCAAAACCTCTTCTCTCCAAATTGGTACTAAGAAATGTAAAATGTACCAGAGCTGTTAAAATACAAAGAATAGATACCTACCCGGGGCTTCCTCCAACTCCATAGGCACGTCTGAGTCCCTCGTCGTCCTTTTCGTGGTGTGCCGTTCAGCCTCAATAAGCACCGGTAACTGGTTCAGTCGGGATCTTTTGCCCCGGGTAAGTATCGATTCTTTTTTTTTTCTAACAGCTCTGGTTTTCTTTAACTATAGTTGTCAACCGTTCAGGAGAAACCCTTTTACTAGCAATATGTCCATTACATAAATGCATTGACAATATATAAGTACTTCCAGACACAAGAACAATGAAATATTTTAACTTACTGGCAAGATATGACAGTAGTATAGTAACATAGCATTTTAAACATGTAAACATTAGTGTAGAATGCTTCCAATATCTGCCAATATCTGTATTTACAAAAAAAAGGTTACTCACAAACGGTTGCAACCTGCAGAGTAAAAATCAGAGGCATATTTAAAATTATTTAAATACACCTCTGAGCTTTAATTGTGGCCTCCACCTCCCCTATAGCCAAAACCTCTTCTCTCCAAATTGGTACTAAGAAATGTAAAGTGTACCAGAGCTGTTAAAATACAAAGAATAGATACCTACCCGGGGCCTCCTCCAGCTCCATAGGCACGTCTGAGTCCCTCGTCGTCCTTTCCGTGGTGTGCCGTTCAACCTCAAAAAGCACCGGTAACTGGTTCAGTCGGGATCTTTTGCCCCGGGTAAGTATCGATTTTTTTTACTAACAGCTCTGGTTTTCTTTAACTATGGTTGTCAACCGTTCAGGAGAAACCCTTTTACTAGCAATATATCCATTACATAAATGCATTGACAATATATAAGTACTTCCAGACACACCAACAATGAACTATTTTAACTTACTGGCAAGATATGACAGTAGTATAGTAACATAGCATTTTTAACATGTAAACATTAGTGTAGAATGCTTCCAATATCTGCCAATATCTGTATTTACAAAAAAAGGGTACTCACAAACGGTTGCAACCAGCAGAGTAAAAATCAGGGGCATCTTTAAAATTATTTAAATACACCTCTGAGCTTTAATTGTGGCCTCCACCTCCCCTATAGCCAAAACCTCTTCTCTCCAAATTGGTACTAAGAAATGTAAAGTGTACCAGAGCTGTTAAAATACAAAGAATAGATACCTACCCGGGGATTCCTCCAGCTCCATAGGCACGTCTGAGTCCCTCGCCGTCCTTTCCGCAGTCTGCCGTTCAGCCTCAATAAGCACCGGTAACTGGTTCAGTCGGGATCAGTATTGATTCTTTTTTTTTCTAACAGCTCTGGTTCTCTTTAACTATGGTTGTCAACCGTTCAGGAGAAACCCTTTTACTAGCAATATGTCCGTTACATAAATGCATTGACAATATATAAGTACTTCCAGACACAAGAACAATGAAATATTTTAACTTACTGGTAAGATATGACAGTAGTATAGTAACATAGCATTTTAAACATGTAAACATTAGTGTAGAATGCTTCCAATATCTGCCAATATCTGTATTTACAAAAAAATAGGTTACTCACAAACGGTTGCAACCTGCAGAGTATAAATCAGAGGCATATTTAAAATTATTTAAATACACCTCTGAGCTTTCATTGTGGCCTCCACCTCCCCTATAGCCAAAACCTCTTCTCTCCAAATTGGTACTAAGAAATGTAAAGTGTACCAGAGCTGTTAAAATACAAAGAATAGATACCTACCCGGGGCTTCCTCCAGCTTCATAGGCACGTCTGAGTCCCTCGCCGTCCTTTCCGCGGTCTGCCATTCAGCCTCAATAAGCACAGGTAACTGGTTCAGTCAGGATCTTTTACCCCGGGTAAGTATTGATTCTTTTTTTTTTTTCTAACAGCTCTGGCTTTCTTTAACTATGGTTGTCAACCGTTCAGGAGAAACCCTTTTACTAGCAATATTTCCATTACATAAATGCATTGACAATATATAAGTACTTCCAGACACAAGAACAATGAAATATTTTAACTTACTGGTAAGATATGACAGTAGTATAGTAACATAGCATTTTAAACATGTAAACATTAGTGTAGAATGCTTCCAATATCTGCCAATATCTGTATTTACAAAAAAAAAGGTTACTCACAAACGGTTGCAACCTGCAGAGTATAAATCAGAGGCATATTTAAAATTATTTAAATACACCTCTAAGCTTTAATTGTGGCCTCCACCTCCCCTATAGCCAAAACCTCTTCTCTCCAAATTGGTACTAAGAAATGTAAAGTGTACCAGAGCTGTTAAAATACAAAGAATAGATACCTACCCGGGGCCTCCTCCAGCTCCATAGGCACGTCTGAGTCCCTCGTCGTCCTTTCCGTGGTGTGCCGTTCAGCCTCAAAAAGCACCGGTAACTGGTTCAGTCGGGATCTTTTGCCCCGGGTAAGTATCGATTTTTTTTTCTAACAGCTCTGGTTTTCTTTAACTATGGTTGTCAACCGTTCAGGAGAAACCCTTTTACTAGCAATATATCCATTACATAAATGCATTGACAATATATAAGTACTTCCAGACACACCAACAATGAAATATTTTAACTTACTGGTAAGATATGACAGTAGTATAGTAACATAGCATTTTAAACATGTAAACATTAGTGTAGAATGCTTCCAATATTTGCCAATATCTGTATTTACAAAAAAAAGGTTACACACAAACGGTTGCAACCTGCAGAGTAAAAATCAGGGGCATATTTAAAATTATTTAAATACACCTCTGAGCTTTAATTGTGGCCTCCACCTCCCCTATAGTCAAAACCTCTTCTCTCCAAATTGGTACTAAGAAATGTAAAGTGTACCAGAGCTGTTAAAATACAAAGAATAGATACCTACCCGGGGATTCCTCCAGCTCCATAGGCACGTCTGAGTCCCTCGCCGTCCTTTCCGTGGTCTGCCGTTCAGCCTCAATAAGCATCGGTAACTGGTTCAGTCGGCATCTTTTGCCCCGGGTTAGAATTGATTCTTTTTTTTTTTTCTAACAGCTCTGGTTTTCTTTAACTATGGTTGTCAACCGTTCAGGAGAAACCCTTTTACTAGCAATATGTCCGTTACATAAATGCATTGACAATATATAAGTACTTCCAGACACACCAACAATGAAATATTTTAACTTACTGGTAAGATATGACAGTAGTATAGTAACATAGCATTTTAAACATGTAAACATTAGTGTAGAATGCTTCCAATATCTGCCAATATCTGTATTTACAAAAAAAAGGTTACTCACAAACGGTTGCAACCTGCAGAGTAAAAATCAGAAGCATATTTAAAATTATTTAAATACACCTCTGAGCTTTAATTGTGGCCTCCACCTCCCCTATAGCCAACACCTCTTCTCTCCAAATTGGTACTAAGAAATGTAAAGTGTACCAGAGCTGTTAAAATACAAAGAATAGATACCTACCCGGGGATTCCTCCAGCTCCATAGGCACGTCTGAGTCCCTCGTCGTCCTTTCCGTGGTGTGCCGTTCAGCCTCAATAAGCACCGGTAACTGGTTCAGTCGGGATCTTTTGCCCCGGGTAAGTATTGATTGTTTTTTTTTTCTAACAGCTCTGGCTTTCTTTAACTATGGTTGTCAACCGTTCAGGAGAAACCCTTTTACTAGCAATATTTCCGTTACATAAATGCATTGACAATATACAAGTACTTCCAGACACACCAACAATGAAATATTTTAACTTACTGGCAAGATATGACAGTAGTATTGTAACATAGCATTTTAAACATGTAAACATTAGTGTAGAATGCTTCCAATATCTGCCAATATCTGTATTTACAAAAAAAAGGTTACTCACAAACGGTTGCAACCTGCAGAGTAAAAATCAGAGGCATATTTCAAATTATTTAAATACACCTCTAAGCTTTAATTGTGGCCTCCACCTCCACTATAGCCAACACCTCTTCTCTCCAAATTGGTACTAAGAAATGTAAAGTGTACCAGAGCTGTTAAAATACAAAGAACAGATACCTACCCGGGGATTCCTCCAGCTCCATAGGCACGTCTGAGTCCCTCGTCGTCCTTTCCGTGGTGTGCCGTTCAGCCTCAATAAGCACCGGTAACTGGTTCAGTCGGGATCTTTTGCCCTGGGTAAGTATTGATTCTTTTTTTTTTCTAACAGCTCTGGCTTTCTTTAACTATGGTTGTCAACCGTTCAGGAGAAACCCTTTTACTAGAAATATTTCCGTTACATAAATGCATTGACAATATATAAGTACTTCCAGACACACCAACAATGAAATATTTTAACTTACTGGCAAGATATGACAGTAGTATAGGAACATAGCATTTTAAACATGTAAACATTAGTGTAGAATGCTTCCAATATCTGCCAATATCTGTATTTACAAAAAAAAAGGTTACTCACAAACGGTTGCAACCTGCAGAGTAAAAATCAGGGGCATATTTAAAATTATTTAAATACACCTTTGAGCTTTAATTGTGGCCTCCACCTCCCCTATAGCCAAAACCTCTTCTCTCCAAATTGGTACTAAGAAATGTAAAGTGTACCAGAGCTGTTAAAATACAAAGAATAGATACATACCCGGGGCCTCCTCCAGCTCCATAGGCACGTCTGAGTCCCTCGTCGTCCTTTCCGTGGTGTGCCGTTCAGCCTCAATAAGCACCGGTAACTGGTTCAGTCGGGATCTTTTGCCCCGGGTAAGTATCGATTTTGTTTTTCTAACAGCTCTGGTTTTCTTTAACTATGGTTGTCAACCGTTCAGGAGAAACCCTTTTACTAGCAATATATCCGTTACATAAATGCATTGACAATATATAAGTACTTCCAGACACACCAACAATGAACTATTTTAACTTACTGGCAAGATATGACAGTAGTATAGTAACATAGCATTTTTAACATGTAAACATTAGTGTAGAATGCTTCCAGTATCTGCCAATATCTGTATTGACAAAAAAAAGGTTACTCACAAACGGTTGCAACCTGCAGAGTAATAATCAGGGGCATATTTAAAAAGATTTAAATACACCTCTGAGCTTTAATTGTGGCCTCCACCTCCCCTATAGCCAAAACCTCTTCTCTCCAAATTGGTACTAAGAAATGTAAAGTGTACCAGAGCTGTTAAAATACAAAGAACAGATACCTACCCGGGGATTCCTCCAGCTCCATAGGCACGTCTGAGTCCCTCGCCGTCCTTTCCGCGGTCTGCCGTTCAGCCTCAATAAGCACCGGTAACTGGTTCAGTCGGGATCTTTTGCCCCGGGAAAGTATTGATTCTTTTTTTTTCTAACAGCTCTGGTTTTCTTTAACTATGGTTGTCAACCGTTCAGGAGAAACCCTTTTACTAGCAATATGTCCATTACATAAATGCATTGACAATATATAAGTACTTCCAGACACACCAACAATGAAATATTTTAACTTACTGGTAAGATATGACAGTAGTATAGTAACATAGCATTTTAAACATGTAAACATTAGTGTAGAATGCTTCCAATATTTGCCAATATCTGTATTTACAAAAAAAAAGGTTACTCACAAACAGTTGCAACCTGCAGAGTAAAAATCAGGTGCATATTTAAAATTATTTAAATACACCTCTAAACTTTAATTGTGGCCTCCACCTCCCCTCTAGCCAAAACCTCTTCTCTCCAAATTGGTACTAAGAAATGTAAAGTGTACCAGAGCTGTTAAAATACAAAGAATAGATACCTACCCGGGGCTTCCTCCAGCTCCATAGGCACGTCTGAGTCCCTCGTCGTCCTTTCCGTGGTGTGCCGTTCAGCCTCAATAAGCACCGATAACTGGTTCAGTCGGGATCTTTTGCCCCGGGTAAGTATCGATTCTTTTTTTTTTCTAACAGCTCTGGTTTTCTTTAACTATGGTTGTCAACCGTTCAGGAGAAACCCTTTTACTAGCAATATATCCGTTACATAAATGCATTGACAATATATAAGTACTTCCAGACACACCAACAATGAACTATTTTAACTTACTGGCAAGATATGACAGTAGTATAGTAACATAGCATTTTTAACATGTAAACATTAGTGTAAAATGCTTCCAATATCTGCCAATATCTGTATTGACAAAAAAAGGTTACTCACAAACGGTTGCAACCTGCAGAGTAAAAATCAGAGGCATATTTAAAATTATTTAAATACACCTCTGAGCTTTAATTGTGGCCTCCACCTCCCCTATAGCCAAAACCTCTTCTCTCCAAATTGGTACTAAGAAATGTAAAGTGTACCAGAGCTGTTAAAATACAAAGAATAGATACCTACCCGGGGCCTCTTCCAGCTCCATAGGCACGTCTGAGTCCCTCGTCGTCCTTTCCGTGGTGTGCCGTTCAACCTCAAAAAGCACCGGTAACTGGTTCAGTCGGGATCTTTTGCCCCGGGTAAGTATCGATTTTTTTTTCTAACAGCTCTGGTTTTCTTTAACTATGGTTGTCAACCGTTCAGAAGAAACCCTTTTACTAGCAATATATCCATTACATAAATGCATTGACAATATATAAGTACTTCCAGACACACCAACAATGAACTATTTTAACTTACTGGCAAGATATGACAGTAGTATAGTAACATAGCATTTTTAACATGTAAACATTAGTGTAGAATGCTTCCAATATCTGCCAATATCTGTATTTACAAAAAAAGGGTACTCACAAACGGTTGCAACCAGCAGAGTAAAAATCAGGGGCATATTTAAAATTATTTAAATACACCTCTGAGCTTTAATTGTGGCCTCCACCTCCCCTATAGCCAAAACCTCTTCTCTCCAAATTGGTACTAAGAAATGTAAAGTGTACCAGAGCTGTTAAAATACAAAGAATAGATACCTACCCGGGGATTCCTCCAGCTCCATAGGCACGTCTGAGTCCCTCGCCGTCCTTTCCGCGGTCTGCCGTTCAGCCTCAATAAGCACCGGTAACTGGTTCAGTCGGGATCTTTTGCCCCGGGTAAGTATTGATTCTTTTTTTTTCTAACAGCTCTGGTTCTCTTTAACTATGGTTGTCAACCGTTCAGGAGAAACCCTTTTACTAGCAATATGTCCGTTACATAAATGCATTGACAATATATAAGTACTTCCAGACACAAGAACAATGAAATATTTTAACTTACTGGTAAGATATGACAGTAGTATAGTAACATAGCATTTTAAACATGTAAACATTAGTGTAGAATGCTTCCAATATCTGCCAATATCTGTATTTACAAAAAAAAGGTTACTCACAAACGGTTGCAACCTGCAGAGTAAAAATCAGAGGCATATTTAAAATTATTTAAATACACCTCTAAGCTTTTATTGTGGCCTCCACCTCCCCTATAGCCAACACCTCTTCTCTCCAAATTGGTACTAAGAAATGTAAAGTGTACCAGAGCTGTTAAAATACAAAGAACAGATACCTACCCGGGGATTCCTCCAGCTCCATAGGCACGTCTGAGTCCCTCGTCGTCCTTTCCGTGGTGTGCCGTTCAGCCTCAATAAGCACCGGTAACTGGTTCAGTCGGGATCTTTTGCCCCGGGTAAGTATTGATTCTTTTTTTTTTCTAACAGCTCTGGCTTTCTTTAACTATGGTTGTCAACCGTTCAGGAGAAACCCTTTTACTAGCAATATTTCCATTACATAAATGCATTGACAATATATAAGTACTTCCAGACACAAGAACAATGAAATATTTTAACTTACTGGCAAGATATGACAGTAGTATTGTAACATAGCATTTTAAACATGTAAACATTAGTGTAGAATGCTTCCAATATCTGCCAATATCTGTATTTACAAAAAAAAGGTTACTCACACACGGTTGCAACCTGCAGAGTAGAAATCAGAGGCATATTTAAAATTATTTGAAAACACCTCTAAGCTTTAATTGTGGCCTCCACCTCCCCTATAGCCAAAACCTCTTCTCTCCAAATTGGTACTAAGAAATGTAAAGTGTACCAGAGCTGTTAAAATACAAAGAATAGATACCTACCCGGGGCTTCCTCCAGCTCCATAGGCACGTCTGAGTCCCTCGTCGTCCTTTCCGTGGTGTGCCGTTCAGTCTCAATAAGCACCGGTAACTGGTTCAGTCGGGATCTTTTGCCCCGGGTAAGTATTGATTCTTTTTTTTTTCTAACAGCTCTGGCTTTCTTTAACTATGGTTGTCAACCGTTCAGGAGAAACCCTTTTACTAGCAATATATCCGTTACATAAATGCATTGACAATATATAAGTACTTCCAGACACACCAACAATGAACTATTTTAACTTACTGGCAAGATATGACAGTAGTATAGTAACATAGCATTTTTACATGTAAACATTAGTGTAAAATGCTTCCAATATCTGCCAATATCTGTATTGACAAAAAAAGGTTACTCACAAACGGTTGCAACCTGCAGAGTAATAATCAGGGGCATATTTAAAAAGATTTAAATACACCTCTGAGCTTTAATTGTGGCCTCCACCTCCCCTATAGCCAAAACCTCTTCTCTCCAAATTGGTACTAAGAAATGTAAACTGTACCAGAGCTGTTAAAATACAAAGAATAGATACCTACCCGGGGCTTCCTCCAGCTCCATAGGCACGTCTGAGTCCATCGTCGTCCTTTCCGTGGTGTGCCGTTCAGCCTCAATAAGCACCGGTAACTGGTTCAGTCGGGATCTTTTGCCCCGGGTAAGTATCGATTTTTTTTTTCTAACAGCTCTGGTTTTCTTTAACTATGGTTGTCAACCGTTCAGGAGAAACCCTTTTACTAGCAATATATCCGTTACATAAATGCATTGACAATATATAAGTACTTCCAGACACACCAACAATGAACTATTTTAACTTACTGGCAAGATATGACAGTAGTATAGTAACATAGCATTTTAAACATGTAAACATTAGTGTAGAATGCTTCCAATATCTGCCAATATCTGTATTTACAAAAAAAGGTTACTCACAAACGGTTGCAACCTGCAGAGTAAAAATCAGAGGCATATTTAAAATTATTTAAATACACCTCTGAACTTCAATTGTGGCCTCCACCTCCCCTATAGCCAAAACCTCTTCTCTCCAAATTGGTACTAAGAAATGTAAAATGTACCAGAGCTGTTAAAATACAAAGAATAGATACCTACCCGGGGCTTCCTCCAACTCCATAGGCACGTCTGAGTCCCTCGCCGTCCTTTCCGCAGTCTGCCATTCAGCCTCAATAAGCACAGGTAACTGGTTCAGTCAGGATCTTTTACCAAGGGTAAGTATTGATTCTTTTTTTTTTTTCTAACAGCTCTGGCTTTCTTTAACTATGGTTGTCAACCGTTCAGGAGAAACCCTTTTACTAGCAATATTTCCATTACATAAATGCATTGACAATATATAAGTACTTCCAGACACAAGAACAATGAAATATTTTAACTTACTGGTAAGATATGACAGTAGTATAGTAACATAGCATTTTAAACATGTAAACATTAGTGTAGAATGCTTCCAATATCTGCCAATATCTGTATTTACAAAAAAAAAGGTTACTCACAAACGGTTGCAACCTGCAGAGTATAAATCAGAGGCATATTTAAAATTATTTAAATACACCTCTGAGCTTTCATTGTGGCCTCCACCTCCCCTGTAGCCAAAACCTCTTCTCTCCAAATTGGTACTAAGAAATGTAAAGTGTACCAGAGCTGTTAAAATACAAAGAATAGATACCTACCCGGGGCTTCCTCCAGCTCCATAGGCACGTCTGAGTCCCTCGCCGTCCTTTCCGCGGTCTGCCATTCAGCCTCAATAAACACAGGTAACTGGTTCAGTCAGGATCTTTTACCCCGGGTAAGTATTGATTCTTTTTTTTTTTCTAACAGCTCTGGCTTTCTTTAACTATGGTTGTCAACCGTTCAGGAGAAACCCTTTTACTAGCAATATTTCCATTACATAAATGCATTGACAATATATAAGTACTTCCAGACACAAGAACAATGAAATATTTTAACTTACTGGCAAGATATGACAGTAGTATTGTAACATAGCATTTTAAACATGTAAACATTAGTGTAGAATGCTTCCAATATCTGCCAATATCTGTATTTACAAAAAAAAAGGTTACTCACACACGGTTGCAACCTGCAGAGTAAAAATCAGAGGCATATTTAAAATTATTTAAATACACCTCTAAGCTTTAATTGTGGCCTCCACCTCCCCTATAGCCAAAACCTCTTCTCTCCAAATTGGTACTAAGAAATGTAAAGTGTACCAGAGCTGTTAAAATACAAAGAATAGATACCTACCCGGGGCCTCCTCCAGCTCCATAGGCACGTCTGAGTCCCTCGTCGTCCTTTCCGTGGTGTGCCGTTCAGCCTCAAAAAGCACCGGTAACTGGTTCAGTCGGGATCTTTTGCCCCGGGTAAGTATCGATTTTTTTTTCTAACAGCTCTGGTTTTCTTTAACTATGGTTGTCAACCGTTCAGGAGAAACCCTTTTACTAGCAATATATCCATTACATAAATGCATTGACAATATATAAGTACTTCCAGACACACCAACAATGAAATATTTTAACTTACTGGTAAGATATGACAGTAGTATAGTAACATAGCATTTTAAACATGTAAACATTAGTGTAGAATGCTTCCAATATTTGCCAATATCTGTATTTACAAAAAAAGGTTACTCACAAACGGTTGCAACCTGCAGAGTAAAAATCAGGGGCATATTTAAAATTATTTAAATACACCTCTGAGCTTTAATTGTGGCCTCCACCTCCCCTATAGCCAAAACCTCTTCTCTCCAAATTGGTACTAAGAAATGTAAAGTGTACCAGAGCTGTTAAAATACAAAGAATAGATACCTACCCGGGGATTCCTCCAGCTCCATAGGCACGTCTGAGTCCCTCGCCGTCCTTTCCGTGGTCTGCCGTTCAGCCTCAATAAGCATCGGTAACTGGTTCAGTCGGCATCTTTTGCCCCGGGTTAGAATTGTTTTTTTTTTTTTTTTTCTAACAGCTCTGGTTTTCTTTAACTATGGTTGTCAACCGTTCAGGAGAAACCCTTTTACTAGCAATATGTCCGTTACATAAATGCATTGACAATATATAAGTACTTTCAGACACACCAACAATGAAATATTTTAACTTACTGGTAAGATATGACAGTAGTATTGTAACATAGCATTTTAAACATGTAAACATTAGTGTAGAATGCTTCCAATATCTGCCAATATCTGTATTTACAAAAAAAAGGTTACTCACACACGGTTGCAACCTGCAGAGTAAAAATCAGAGGCATATTTAAAATGATTTAAATACACCTCTAAGCTTTAATTGTGGCCTCCACCTACCCTATAGCCAAAACCTCTTCTCTCCAAATTGGTACTAAGAAATGTAAAGTGTACCAGAGCTGTTAAAATACAAACAATAGATACCTACCCGGGGCTTCCTCCAGCTCCATAAGCACGTCTGTGTCACTCGCCGTCCTTTCCGCGGTCTGCCGTTCAGCCTCAATAAGCACCAGTAACTGGTTCAGTCGGGATCTTTTGCCCCGGGTAAGTATCGATTCTTTTTTTTTTCTAACAGCTCTGGTTTTCTTTAACTATGGTTGTCAACCGTTCAGGAGAAACCCTTTTACTAGCAATATGTCCGTTACATAAATGCATTGACAATATATAAGTACTTCCAGACACACCAACAATGAAATATTTTAACTTACTGGTAAGATATGACAGTAGTATAGTAACATAGCATTTTAAACATGTAAACATTAGTGTAGAATGCTTCCAATATTTGCCAATATCTGTATTTACAAAAAAAAAGGTTACTCACAAACGGTTGCAACCTGCAGAGTAAAAATCAGGGGCATATTTAAAATTATTTAAATACACCTCTGAGCTTTTATTGTGGCCTCCACCTCCCCTATAGCCAAAACCTCTTCTCTCCAAATTGGTACTAAGAAATGTAAAGTGTACCAGAGCTGTTAAAATACAAAGAATAGATACCTACCCGGGGATTCCTCCAGCTCCATAGGCACGTCTGAGTCCCTCGCCGTCCATTCCGCGGTCTGCCGTTCAGCCTCAATAAGCACCGGTAACTGGTTCAGTCGGGATCTTTTGCCCCGGGTAAGTATTGATTCTTTTTTTTTTCTAACAGCTCTGGCTTTCTTTAACTATGGTTGTCAACCGTTCAGGAGAAACCCTTTTACTAGCAATATTTCCGTTACATAAATGCATTGACAGTATATAAGTACTTCCAGACACACCAACAATGAAATATTTTAACTTACTGGCAAGATATGACAGTAGTATAGTAACATAGCATTTTAAACATGTAAACATTAGTGTAGAATGCTTCCAATATTTGCCAATATCTGTATTGACAAAAAAAGGTTACTCACAAACGGTTGCAACCTGCAGAGTAATAATCAGGGGCATATTTAAAAAGATTTAAATACACCTCTGAGCTTTAATTGTGGCCTCCACCTACCCTATAGCCAAAACCTCTTCTCTCCAAATTGGTACTAAGAAATGTAAAGTGTACCAGAGCTGTTAAAATACAAAGAATAGATACCTACCCGGGGATTCCTCCAGCTCCATAGGCACGTCTGAGTCCCTCGCCGTCCTTTCCGTGGTCTGCCGTTCAGCCTCAATAAGCACCGGTAACTGGTTCAGTCGGCATCTTTTGCCCCGGGTAAGAATTGATTCTTTTTTTTTTCTTACAGCTCTGGTTTTCTTTAACTATGGTTGTCAACCGTTCAGGAGAAACCCTTTTACTAGCAATATGTCCGTTACATAAATGCATTGACAATATATAAGTACTTCCAGACACACCAACAATGAAATATTTTAACTTACTGGTAAGATATGACAGTAGTATAGTAAACATAGCATTTTAAACATGTAAACATTAGTGTAGAATGCTTCCAATATCTGCCAATATCTGTATTTACAAAAAAAAGGTTACTCACAAACGGTTGCAACCTGCAGAGTAAAAATCAGAAGCATATTTAAAATTATTTAAATACACCTCTAAGCTTTAATTGTGGCCTCCACCTCCCCTATAGCCAACACCTCTTCTCTCCAAATTGGTACTAAGAAATGTAAAGTGTACCAGAGCTGTTAAAATACAAAGAATAGATACCTACCCGGGGATTCCTCCAGCTCCATAGGCACGTCTGAGTCCCTCGTCGTCCTTTCCGTGGTGTGCCGTTCAGCCTCAATAAGCACCGGTAACTGGTTCAGTCGGGATCTTTTGCCCCGGGTAAGTATTGATTCTTTTTTTTTTCTAACAGCTCTGGCTTTCTTTAACTATGGTTGTCAACCGTTCAGGAGAAACCCTTTTACTAGCAATATTTCCGTTACATAAATGCATTGACAATATATAAGTACTTCCAGACACACCAACAATGAAATATTTTAACTTACTGGCAAGATATGACAGTAGTATTGTAACATAGCATTTTAAACATGTAAACATTAGTGTAGAATGCTTCCAATATCTGCCAATATCTGTATTTACAAAAAAAAGGTTACTCACAAACGGTTGCAACCTGCAGAGTAAAAATCAGAGGCATATTTCAAATTATTTAAATACACCTCTAAGCTTTAATTGTGGCCTCCACCTCCCCTATAGCCAACACCTCTTCTCTCCAAATTGGTACTAAGAAATGTAAAGTGTACCAGAGCTGTTAAAATACAAAGAATAGATACCTACCCGGGGATTCCTCCAGCTCCATAGGCACGTCTGAGTCCCTCGTCGTCCTTTCCGTGGTGTGCCGTTCAGCCTCAATAAGCACCGGTAACTGGTTCAGTCGGGATCTTTTGCCCTGGGTAAGTATTGATTCTTTTTTTTTTCTAACAGCTCTGGCTTTCTTTAACTATGGTTGTCAACCGTTCAGGAGAAACCCTTTTACTAGCAATATTTCCGTTACATAAATGCATTGACAATATATAAGTACTTCCAGACACACCAACAATGAAATATTTTAACTTACTGGCAAGATATGACAAAAGTATTGTAACATAGCATTTTAAACATGTAAACATTAGTGTAGAATGCTTCCAATATCTGCCAATATCTGTATTTACAAAAAAAAGGTTACTCACAAACGGTTGCAACCTGCAAAGTAAAAATCAGAGGCATATTTAAAATTATTTAAATACACCTCTGAGCTTTAATTGTGGCCTCCACCTCCCCTATAGCCAAAACCTCTTCTCTCCAAATTGGTACTAAGAAATGTAAAGTGTACCAGAGCTGTTAAAATACAAAGAATAGATACATACCCGGGGCCTCCTTCAGCTCCATAGGCACGTCTGAGTCCCTCGTCGTCCTTTCCGTGGTGTGCCGTTCAGCCTCAATAAGCACCGGTAACTGGTTCAGTCGGGATCTTTTGCCCCGGGTAAGTATCGATTTTGTTTTTCTAACAGCTCTGGTTTTCTTTAACTATGGTTGTCAACCGTTCAGGAGAAACCCTTTTACTAGCAATATATCCGTTACATAAATGCATTGACAATATATAAGTACTTCCAGACACACCAACAATGAACTATTTTAACTTACTGGCAAGATATGACAGTAGTATAGTAACATAGCATTTTTAACATGTAAACATTAGTGTAGAATGCTTCCAATACCTGCCAATATCTGTATTGACAAAAAAAAGGTTACTCACAAACGGTTGCAACCTGCAGAGTAATAATCAGGGGCATATTTAAAAAGATTTAAATACACCTCTGAGCTTTAATTGTGGCCTCCACCTCCCCTATAGCCAAAACCTCTTCTCTCCAAATTGGTACTAAGAAATGTAAAGTGTACCAGAGCTGTTAAAATACAAAGAACAGATACCTACCCGGGGATTCCTCCAGCTCCATAGGCACGTCTGAGTCCCTCGCCGTCCTTTCCGCGGTCTGCCGTTCAGCCTCAATAAGCACCGGTAACTGGTTCAGTCGGGATCTTTTGCCCCGGGAAAGCATTGATTCTTTTTTTTTCTAACAGCTCTGGTTTTCTTTAACTATGGTTGTCAACCGTTCAGGAGAAACCCTTTTACTAGCAATATGTCCATTACATAAATGCATTGACAATATATAAGTACTTCCAGACACACCAACAATGAAATATTTTAACTTACTGGTAAGATATGACAGTAGTATAGTAACATAGCATTTTAAACATGTAAACATTAGTGTAGAATGCTTCCAATATTTGCCAATATCTGTATTTACAAAAAAAAGGTTACTCACAAACAGTTGCAACCTGCAGAGTAAAAATCAGGGGCATATTTAAAATTATTTAAATACACCTCTGAGCTTTAATTGTGGCCTCCACCTCCCCTATAGCCAAAACCTCTTCTCTCCAAATTGGTACTAAGAAATGTAAAGTGTACCAGAGCTGTTAAAATACAAAGAATAGATACCTACCCGGGGCTTCCTCCAGCTCCATAGGCACGTCTGAGTCCCTCGTCGTCCTTTCCGTGGTGTGCCGTTCAGCCTCAATAAGCACCGATAACTGGTTCAGTCGGGATCTTTTGCCCCGGGTAAGTATCGATTCTTTTTTTTTTTCTAACAGCTCTGGTTTTCTTTAACTATGGTTGTCAAACGTTCAGGAGAAACCCTTTTACTAGCAATATATCCGTTACATAAATGCATTGACAATATATAAGTACTTCCAGACACACCAACAATGAACTATTTTAACTTACTGGCAAGATATGACAGTAGTATAGTAACATAGCATTTTTAACATGTAAACATTAGTGTAAAATGCTTCCAATATCTGCCAATATCTGTATTGACAAAAAAAGGTTACTCACAAACGGTTGCAACCTGCAGAGTAATAATCAGGGGCATATTTAAAAAGATTTAAATACACCTCTGAGCTTTAATTGTGGCCTCCACCTCCCCTATAGCCAAAACCTCTTCTCTCCAAATTGGTACTAAGAAATGTAAAGTGTACCAGAGCTGTTAAAATACAAAGAATAGATACCTACCCGGGGATTCCTCCAGCTCCAAAGGCACGTCTGAGTCCCTCGTCGTCCTTTCCGTGGTGTGCCGTTCAGCCTCAATAAGCACCGGTAACTGGTTCAGTCGGGATCTTTTGCCCCGGGTAAGTATTGATTCTTTTTTTTTTCTAACAGCTCTGGCTTTCTTTAACTATGGTTGTCAACCGTTCAGGAGAAACCCTTTTACTAGCAATATTTCCGTTACATAAATGCATTGACAATATATAAGCACTTCCAGACACACCAACAATGAAATATTTTAACTTACTGGCAAGATATGACAGTAGTATTGTAACATAGCATTTTAAACATGTAAACATTAGTGTAGAATGCTTCCAATATCTGCCAATATCTGTATTTACAAAAAAAAGGTTACTCACAAACGGTTGCAACCTGCAGAGTAAAAATCAGAGGCATATTTCAAATTATTTAAATACACCTCTAAGCTTTAATTGTGGCCTTCACCTCCCCTATAGCCAACACCTCTTCTCTCCAAATTGGTACTAAGAAATGTAAAGTGTACCAGAGCTGTTAAAATACAAAGAACAGATACCTACCCGGGGATTCCTCCAGCTCCATAGGCACGTCTGAGTCCCTCGTCGTCCTTTCCGTGGTGTGCCGTTCAGCCTCAATAAGCACCGGTAACTGGTTCAGTCGGGATCTTTTGCCCTGGGTAAGTATTGATTCTTTTTTTTTTCTAACAGCTCTGGCTTTCTTTAACTATGGTTGTGAACCGTTCAGGAGAAACCCTTTTACTAGCAATATTTAGGTTACATAAATGCATTGACAATATATAAGTACTTCCAGACACACCAACAATTAACTATTTTAACTTACTGGCAAGATATGACAGTAGTATTGTAACATAGCATTTTAAACATGTAAACATTAGTGTAGAATGCTTCCAATATCTGCCAATATCTGTATTTACAAAAAAAAGGTTACTCACAAACGGTTGCAACCTGCAGAGTAAAAATCAGAGGCATATTTAAAATTATTTAAATACACCTCTGAGCTTTAATTGTGGCCTCCACCTCCCCTATAGCCAAAACCTCTTCTCTCCAAATTGGTACTAAGAAATGTAAAGTGTACCAGAGCTGTTAAAATACAAAGAATAGATACATACCCGGGGCCTCCTCCAGCTCCATAGGCACGTCTGAGTCCCTCGTCGTCCTTTCCGTGGTGTGCCGTTCAGCCTCAATAAGCATTGGTAACTGGTTCAGTCGGGATCTTTTGCCCCGGGTAAGTATCGATTTTGTTTTTCTAACAGCTCTGGTTTTCTTTAACTATGGTTGTCAACCGTTCAGGAGAAACCCTTTTACTAGCAATATATCCGTTACATAAATGCATTGACAATATATAAGTACTTCCAGACACACCAACAATGAACTATTTTAACTTACTGGCAAGATATGACAGTAGTATAGTAACATAGCATTTTTAACATGTAAACATTAGTGTAGAATGCTTCCAATATCTGCCAATATCTGTATTGACAAAAAAAAGGTTACTCACAAACGGTTGCAACCTGCAGAGTAATAATCAGGGGCATATTTAAAAAGATTTAACTACACCTCTGAGCTTTAATTGTGGCCTCCACCTCCCCTATAGCCAAAACCTCTTCTCTCCAAATTGGTACTAAGAAATGTAAAGTGTACCAGAGCTGTTAAAATACAAAGAACAGATACCTACCCGGGGATTCCTCCAGCTCCATAGGCACGTCTGAGTCCCTCGCCGTCCTTTCCGCGGTCTGCCGTTCAGCCTCAATAAGCACCGGTAACTGGTTCAGTCGGGATCTTTTGCCCCGGGAAAGTATTGATTCTTTTTTTTTCTAACAGCTCTGGTTTTCTTTAACTATGGTTGTCAACCGTTCAGGAGAAACCCTTTTACTAGCAATATGTCCATTACATAAATGCATTGACAATATATAAGTACTTCCAGACACACCAACAATGAAATATTTTAACTTACTGGTAAGATATGACAGTAATATAGTAACATAGCATTTTAAACATGTAAACATTAGTGTAGAATGCTTCCAATATTTGCCAATATCTGTATTTACAAAAAAAAAGGTTACTCACAAACAGTTGCAACCTGCAGAGTAAAAATCAGGGGCATATTTAAAATTATTTAAATACACCTCTGAGCTTTAATTGTGGCCTCCACCTCCCCTATAGCCAAAACCTCTTCTCTCCAAATTGGTACTAAGAAATGTAAAGTGTACCAGAGCTGTTAAAATACAAAGAATAGATACCTACCCGGGGCTTCCTCCAGCTCCATAGGCACGTCTGAGTCCCTCGTCGTCCTTTCCGTGGTGTGCCGTTCAGCCTCAATAAGCACCGATAACTGGTTCAGTCGGGATCTTTTGCCCCGGGTAAGTATCGATTCTTTTTTTTTTCTAACAGCTCTGGTTTTCTTTACCTATGGTTGTCAACCGTTCAGGAGAAACCCTTTTACTAGCAATATATCCGTTACATAAATGCATTGACAATATATAAGTACTTCCAGACACACCAACATTGAACTATTTTAACTTACTGGCAAGATATGACAGTAGTATAGTAACATAGCATTTTTAACATGTAAACATTAGTGTAGAATGCTTCCAATATCTGCCAATATCTGTATTTACAAAAAAAAGGTTACTCACAAACGGTTGCAACCTGCAGAGTAAAAATCAGAGGCATATTTAAAATTATTTAAATACACCTCTAAGCTTTAATTGTGGCCTCCACCTCCCCTATAGCCAACACCTCTTCTCTCCAAATTGGTACTAAGAAATGTAAAGTGTACCAGAGCTGTTAAAATACAAAGAATAGATACCTACCCGGGGATTCCTCCAGCTCCATAAGCACGTCTGTGCCCCTCGCCGTCCTTTCCGCGGTCTGCCGTTCAGCCTCAATAAGCACCGGTAACTGGTTCAGTCGGGATCTTTTGCCCCGGGTAAGTATCGATTCTTTTTTTTTTCTAACAGCTCTGGCTTTCTTTAACTATGGTTGTCAACCGTTCAGGAGAAACCCTTTTACTAGCACTATGTCCGTTACATAAATGCATTGACAATATATAAGTACTTCCAGACACACCAACAATGAAATATTAAAACTTACTGGTAAGATATGACAGTAGTATAGTAACATAGCATTTTAAACATGTAAACATTAGTGTAGAATGCTTCCAATATTTGCCAATATCTGTATTTACAAAAAAAAGGTTACTCACAAACGGTTGCAACCTGCAGAGTAAAAATCAGGGGCATATTTAAAATTATTTAAATACACCTCTGAGCTTTTATTGTGGCCTCCACCTCCCCTATAGCCAGAACCTCTTCTCTCCAAATTGGTACTAAGAAATGTAAAGTGTACCAGAGCTGTTAAAATACAAAGAATAGATACCTACCCGGGGCTTCCTCCAGCTCCATAGGCACGTCTGAGTCCCTCGCCGTCCTTTCCACGGTCTGCCGTTCAGCCTCAATAAGCACCGGTAACTGGTTCAGTCGGGATCTTTTGCCCCAGGTAAGTATCGATTCCTTTTTTTTTTCTAACAGCTCTGGTTTTCTTTAACTATGGTTGTCAACCGTTCAGGAGAAACCCTTTTACTAGCAATATGTCCGTTACATAAATGCATTGACAATATATAAATACTTCCAGACACACCAACAATGAAATATTTTAACTTACTGGTAAGATATGACAGTAGTATGGTAACATAGCATTTTAAACATGTAAACATTAGTGTAGAATGCTTCCAATATCTGCCAATATCTGTATTTACAAAAAAAGGTTACTCACAAACGGTTGCAACCTGCAGAGTAAAAATCAGAGGCATATTTAAAATTATTTAAATACACCTCTGAGGTTTTATTGTGGCCTCCACCTCCCCTATAGCCAAAACCTCTTCTCTCCAAATTGGTACTAAGAAATGTAAAGTGTACCAGAGCTGTTAAAATACAAAGAATAGATACCTACCCGGGGCTTCCTCCAACTCCATAGGCACGTCTTAATCCCTCGCCGTCCTTTCCACGGTCTGCCGTTCAGCCTCAATAAGCACCGGTAGCTGGTTCAGTCGGGATCTTTTGCCCTGGGAAAGTATCAATTCTTTTTTTTTTCTAACAGCTCTGGCTTTCTTTAACTATGGTTGTCAACCGTTCAGGAGAAACCCTTTTACTAGCAATATTTCCGTTACATAAATGCATTGACAATATTTAAGTACTTCCAGACACACCAACAATGAAATATTTTAACTTACTGGTAAGATATGACAGTAGTATAGTAACATAGCATTTTAAACATGTAAACATTAGTGTAGAATGCTTCCAATATCTGCCAATATCTGTATTTACAAAAAAAAGGTTACTCACAAACCATTGAAACCTGCAGAGTAAAAATCAGGGGCATATTTAAAAAGATTTAAATACACCTCTGAGCTTTAATTGTGGCCTCCACCTCCCCTATAGCCAGAACCTCTTCTCTCCAAATTGGTACTAAGAAATGTAAAGTGTACCAGAGCTGTTAAAATACAAAGAACAGATACCTACCCGGGGCTTTCTCCAGCTCCATAGGCACGTCTGAGTCCCTCGCCGTCCTTTCCGCGGTCTGCTGTTAAGCCTCAATAAGCACCGGTAACTGGTTCAGTCGGGATCTTTTCCCCCGGATAAGTATTGATTCTTTTATTTTTCTAACAGCTCTGGTTTTCTTTAACTATGGTTGTCAACCGTTCAGGAGAAACCCTTTTACTAGCAATATTTCCGTTACATAAATGCATTGACAATATATAAGTACTTCCAGACACACCAACAATAAAATATTTTTACTTACTGGCAAGATATGACAGTAGTATAGTAACATAGCATTTTAAACATGTAAACATTAGTGTAGAATGCTTCCAATATCTGCCAATATCTGTATTTACAAAAAAAGGTTACTCACAAACGGTTGCAACCTGCAGAGTAAAAATCAGAGGCATATTTAAAATTATTTAAATACACCTCTGAGCTTCAATTGTGGCCTCCACCTCCCCTATAGCCAAAACCTCTTCTCTCCAAATTGGTACTAAGAAATGTAAAGTGTACCAGAGCTGTTAAAATACAAAGAATAGATACCTACCTGGGGCTTCCTCCAGCTCCATAGGCACGTCTGAGTCCCTCGTCGTCCTTTCCGTGGTGTGCCGTTCAGCCTCAATAAGCACCGGTAACTGGTTCAGTCGGGATCTTTTGCCCCGGGTAAGTATCGATTCTTTTTTTTTTCTAACAGCTCTGGTTTTCTTTAACTATGGTTGTCAACCGTTCAGGAGAAACCCTTTTACTAGCAATATGTCCGTTACATAAATGCATTGACAATATATAAGTACTTCTAGACACAAGAACAATGAAATATTTTAACTTACTGGCAAGATATGACAGTAGTATTGTAACATAGCATTTTAAACATGTAAACATTAGTGTAGAATGCTTCCAATATCTGCCAATATCGGTATTTACAAAAAAAAGGTTACTCACAAACGGTTGCAACCTGCAGAGTAAAAATCAGAGGCATATTTAAAATTATTTAAATACACCTCTGAGCTTTAATTGTGGCCTCCACCTCCCCTATAGCCAAAACCTCTTCTCTCCAAATTGGTACTAAGAAATGTAAAGTGTACCAGAGCTGTTAAAATACAAAGAATAGATAACTACCCGGGGCTTCCTCCAGCTCCATAGGCACGTCTGAGTCCCTCGCCGTCCTTTCCGCGGTCTGCCGTTCAGCCTCACTAAGCACCGGTAACTGGTTCAGTCGGGATCTTTTACCCCGGGTAAGTATTAATTCTTTTTTTTTTTTCTAACAGTTTTGGCTTTCTTTAACTATGGTTGTCAACCGTTCAGGAGAAACCCTTTTACTAGCAATATTTCCATTACATAAATGCATTGACAATATATAAGTACTTCCAGACACAAGAACAATGAAATATTTTAACTACTTCCCGACCGCCGTATAGACAAATGGCGGCCGGGAAGCAGACGCCGCAAGGACCGCCGTATTGACAAAATGCGGCGGTCCTTGTTTGGGCATGGGCGGAGCGATCGCGTCATCCGTGACGCGATCCTCCGCCTCCGCCTGTCGCCGCTCACTCGCCGCAACATCCCGCCGGCCATACGGAAGCGCCGGCGGGATGTTAACCCGACGATCGCCGCATACAAAGTGTATAATACACTTTGTAATGTTTACAAAGTGTATTATACAGGCTGCCTCCTGCCCTGGTGGTCCCAGTGTCCGAGGGACCACCAGGGCAGGCTGCAGCCACCCTAGTCTGCACCAAGCACACTGATTTTCTCCCCCCCCCCCGCCCCAGATCGCCCACAGCACCCATCAGACCCCCCCCCCTGCCCACCCCCCAGACCCCTGTTTGCACCCAATCACCCCCCTAATCAACCATCAATCACTCCCTGTCACTATCTGTCAACGCTATTTTTTTTAATACCCCCCCCCTGCCCCCTCCTGATCACCCCCCAACCCCCCAGATTCTCCCCAGACCCCCCCCAGACCACCACCCCCCCAATGTACTGTATGCATCTATCCCCCCTGATCACCTGTCAATCACCTGTCAATCACCTGTCAATCACCCGTCAATCACCCGTCAATCACCCATCAATCACCCCCTGTCACTGCCACCCATCAATCAGCCCCTAACCTGCCCCTTGCGGGCAATCTGATCACCCCCCCACACCAATAGATCGCCCGCAGATCCGACATCAGATCACCTCCCAAATCCATTGTTTACATCTATTCTCTCCTCTAAACACACACTAATTACCCATCAATCACCCATCAATCACCCCCTATCACCACCTGTCACTTTTACCTATCAGATCAGACCCTAATCTGCCCCTTGCGGGCACCCAATCACCCGCCCACACGCTCAGATTGCCCTCAGACCCCCCTTATCAATTCGCCAGTGCAATATTTACATCTGTTCTCCCATGTAATAACCCACTGATCACCTGTCAATCACCTGCCAATCACCTATCACCCATCAATCACCCCCTGTCACCCCCTGTCACTGCCACCCATCAATCAGCCCCTAACCTGCCCCTTGCGGGCAATCTGATCACCCACCCACACCATTAGATCGCCCGCAAACCCGCCGTCAGATTACCTCCCAAATGTATTGTTTACATCTGTTATCTTCTCTAAACACCCACTAATTACCCATCAATCACCCATCAATCACCCCCTATCACTGTTACCTATCAGATCAGACCCTAATCTGCCCCTTGCGGGCACCCAATCACCCGCCTACACGCTCAGATTACCCTCAGACCCCCCCTTATCAATTCGCCAGGGCATTATTTACATCTATCCTTCCCTGTAATAACCCACTGATCACCTGTCAATCACCTGCCAATCACCTATCACCCATCAATCACCCCCTGTCACCCCCTGTCACTGCCACCCAACAATCAGCCCCTAACCTGCCCCTTGCGGGCAATCTGATTACCCACCCACACCAATAGATCGCCCGCAGATCCGACATCAGATCACCACCCAAGCGCAGCGTTTACTCTCCTCTAAACACCCACTAATTACCCATCAATCACCCATAAATCACCCCCTATCACCACCTGTCACTGTTACCCATCAGATCAGACCCTAATCTGCCCCTTGCGGGCACCCAATCACCCGCCTACTCGCTCAGATTACCCTCAGACCCCCCCTTATCAATTCGCCAGTGCAATATTTACATCTGTTCTCCCCTGTAATAACCCACTGATTACCTGTCAATCACCTGTCAATCACCTATCAATCACCCATCAATCACCCCCTGTCACTGCCACCCATCAATCACCCCCTGTCACTGCCACCCATCAATCACCCGCTGTCACTGCCACCCATCAATCAGCCCCTAACCTGCCCCTTGCGGGCAATCTGATCACCCACCCACACCAATAGATCGCTCGCAGATCCGACGTCCGATCACCTCCCAAGTGCAGTGTTTACATCTGTTCTCTACCCTAAACACCCACTAATTACCCATCAATCACCCCCTGTCACTGCTACCTATCAGATTAGACCCCTATCTGCCCCTAGGGCACTCAATCACCCGCCCACACCCTCAGAATGCCCTCAGACCCCAGCCCTGATCACCTCGCCAGTGCATTGCTTGCATCTATTCCCCCCTCTAATCACACCTTGAGACACCCATCAATCACCTCCTGTCACCCCCTAGCACACCTACCCATCAGATCAGGCCCTAATTTGCCCCGTGTGGGCTCCTGATCACTCGGCCAAACCCTCAGATCCCCCTCAGACCCCCTTCCGATCACCTCCCCAGTGCATTGATTGCATCTATTTTCCCCTCTAACCACCCCCTGAGACACCCATCAATCACCTCCTGTCACCCCCCATAGCACTCCTATCCATCAGATCAGGCCCAATACAACCTGTCATCTAAAAGGCCACCCTGCTTATGACCGGTTCCACAAAATTCGCCCCCTCATAGACCACCTGTCATCAAAATTTGCAGATGCTTATACCCCTGAACAGTCATTTTGAGACATTTGGTTTCCAGACTACTCACGGTTTTGGGCCCGTAAAATGCCAGGGCGGTATAGGAACCCCACAAGTGTCCCCATTTTAGAAAAAAAGACACCCCAAGGTATTCTGTTAGGTGTATGACGAGTTCATAGAAGATTTTATTTTTTGTCAAAAGTTAGCGGAAATTGATTTTTATTGTTTTTTTTCCACAAAGTGTCACTTTCCGCTAACTTTTGACAAAAAATAAAATCTTCTATGAACTCACCATACTCCTAACAGAATACCTTGGGGTGTCTTCTTTCTAAAATGGGGTCACTTGTGGGGTTCCTATACTGCCCTGGCATTTTAGGGGCCCTAAACCGCGAGGAGTAGTCTAGAAAACAAATGCCTCAAAATGACCTGTGAATAGGACGTTGGGCCCCTTAGCGCACCTAGGCTGCAAAAAAGTGTCACACATGTGGTACCGCCGTACTCAGGAAAAGTAGTATAATGTGTTTTGGGGTGTATTTTTACACATACCCATGCTGGGTGGGAGAAATTTCTATGTAAATGGACAATTGTGTGTAAAAAAATCACTGGGGTCAGTGTCACAGCTTTTAAAGAAGAAGGCAAAGAAACTAGCAGAAATGTTTGTGGATGCCTGCATTAGAACTCAGCGGAACTTAGTTTTATCTGCTTTGTAATGTAAATCCCTGGTATTACTCACTTCCACTTGTACTGTATGTCGATCATAATTGGATCATCAGGTGACAGTTATGATTGATCCTGATTGTTATAACACATCAGGAAGTGAGAGGTACAGGGATTGGGGAATTCTGGAATTCAGCTATTAGTGCAGAGCAGGGCGCTGGATGGCTGCGCTGTGGGAACAGAGGAGATGATTTACTTTGACATATGACCTCTTCTCTCTCCAAGTCCTGCCGCCCTTCTGAACTTATCTGATTTTATCGCCTTAGGCCGTGGCCTTTGTGGCCTTTGCAGAAATCCGGGCCTGGACATAGCGCCTATGGCAAACACTGCAATTGCACCCCCCCCCTCTCCCTATCAGACCACATTGTCCCATAATAACAGCTTATTTTGTTGCAATGATACAAGTCTCCACAGTATAGGTTGCTAGAGTTACCCCCAAGTAAAAGTAGCCAGAGGTAGCACCCTAGTATAGGTAGCCAGAGGTAGTTCACCCAGTATAAGTAGACCCATGTTTACGTCCCAGTATATGTAGTTAGAGATGTCTCCCCAGTATAAGTAGCCTTCTTTAGCATAAGGGGTAAGAGGTATCCCCCAGTATAAGATTTTTAATAATAATAATCGTTTTTTTTTATTATGGATCAGGAGTCCACTTGTTGTCATAGATTTTCTTTTGTATAAAATGCAATATGTATATTGAATGTAATGTTACATTTTTTCAAAACCTCAAACAGTGAATGATTAGCTTTAGGTGAGGAACCAAAGGGAGCCAATGAATGTCTAGAGAAATGTATATCTACCTGATAAAAGGCTGAAGTGACTACTGAATGACACAGGAGTTGATACCTGCTTGGTCACTGCAGTTTATGCAATAGCAGCTCTCTGTGCCACCCATGCTGCTTCCTATCAGAACACCAACTCGTGTATTTGTGTGTGAAGCCACGCCTATTTTCTTCCTTGCTGCACTTGGATTGGACAGAAGCAGCTGAGCCTGAGGGGACATTGAGCTTTGCTCAGCATACTCGGTGTATTTTTTTTTTCTTTAAAAAGATTCTGAATCACTGTCACTCCCAGCAAAGCAGCCTGCGCTGCGCAGTGTCTTTCCACTCGCAAAAAAAGTACCCCCTCTGCCCTTCCGTCCACGGGCTTCTCTTAGGCTTATGAATGGGGACGGGCCTTATAGAGGGGGCGGGGCTTGGAATTGAATATCCACTGCACCGGCCCTGATTGTTTTGGGAGAGGCAATCTCCCTCGTGGACAGTCCTTGCCTGGCTCTATGCTAGGGGAACACGGGGTCACATATAAACATGTTAACATATAAAAGAGTGATAACTCACTGTAAGTGGGCGGGCAAAGTCACTTGTAAGTGGTGGGAGGGGCCAAGAATCATTCATGCAGCGGGCGGCACATCTGGGGTGTGGGAGGAGTCTGTACTTCCCTCTGTGTGACATCAGTGCGGGATGGAGGCAGCAGAGAGGCTATGGCGGAGGGCACCGGCCTCTCTGTCACTGGAGCTGCCCAGAGCAGGAGTGGCTGATCAGAGCTGAGCAGAGAGGAGCGCCCGGTCAGTGTCTGCGAGGCTGCTGGATTCCGGCGGGGATGTCCCGCTCAGGTGCGCGTGACATTGCTGAGCGGTGCCGCCAGGCAGGCTGGTGCTATCACACGTGCCCAGTGTTGTGACAGCTGGATGAGGCGTCCCAGCTCCTTCCCATAGCACGCTGATAGGGAATGTCCTCCGGGTAAGTTTCAGCGAAGGTGCCCATCAACAATAATGCTACCTACACACAATACAATTTTCTGAAATTTACTGTCTCCCCCTTTTGTGTCTTGGAAATCATTATACATTTTATTCATCATGTTACTTTTATCACTGTCCTTACCAATTCTATATTTTGTATTTTGTATCATTCTTTGTATTTTGTCACTAATTATGTATATTGTATATTGGTGTACACCATTGTCTGTATTATTATGTACTCCATGTTTGTTTCTTACTTTGTACAGCACCACGGAATATGTTGGCGCTTTATAAATCAATAATAATAATAATAAACATATTTTTCTTATGAAATCTTTATGGTGTGCGTGACTAGGGGTGTGGTGGGGCATTACCAGGGGTGTGGCATGGCTTAAGTGTCCCTTTTTCTAATCTCAAAAAGATGGGATGTATGCTCTATGCTAGGGGAACACAGGGTCACATATAAGCATAAAAAGGAGTGATAACTCACTGTAAGTGGGCGGGCGAAGTCACTTGTAAGCGATGGGAGGGGCCAAGAATCATTCATGCAGCGGGCGGCACATCTGTGGTGTGGGAGGAGCCTGTACTTCCCTCTGTGTGACATCAGTGCGGGATGGAGGCAGCAGAGACGCTATGGCGGAGGGCTCCAGCCTCTCTGTCACTGAAGCTGCCCGGAGCAGGAGTGGCTGATCAGAGCCGAGCAGAGAGGAGCGCCCGGTCAGTGTCTGCGAGGCTGCTGGATTCCTGCGGGGATGTCCCGCTCAGGTGCGCGTGACATTGCTGAGCGGTGCCGCCAGGCAGGCTGGTGCTATCACACGTGCCCAGTGTTGTGACAGCTGGATGAGGCGTCCCAGCTCCTTCCCATAGCACGCTGATAGGGAATGTCCTCCGGGTAAGTTTCAGCGAAGGTGCCCATCAACAATAATGCTACCTACACACAATACAATTTTCTGAAATTTACTGTCTCCCCCTTTTGTGTCTTGGAAATCATTATACATTTTATTCATCATGTTACTTTTATCACTGTCCTTACCAATTCTATATTTTGTATTTTGTATCATTCTTTGTATTTTGTCACTAATTATGTATATTGTATATTGGTGTACACCATTGTCTGTATTATTATGTACTCCATGTTTGTTTCTTACTTTGTACAGCACCACGGAATATGTTGGCGCTTTATAAATCAATAATAATAATAATAAACATATTTTTCTTATGAAATCTTTATGGTGTGCGTGACTAGGGGTGTGGTGGGGCATTACCAGGGGTGTGGCATGGCTTAAGTGTCCCTTTTTCTAATCTCAAAAAGATGGGATGTATGCTCTATGCTAGGGGAACACAGGGTCACATATAAGCATAAAAAGGAGTGATAACTCACTGTAAGTGGGCGGGCGAAGTCACTTGTAAGCGATGGGAGGGGCCAAGAATCATTCATGCAGCGGGCGGCACATCTGTGGTGTGGGAGGAGCCTGTACTTCCCTCTGTGTGACATCAGTGCGGGATGGAGGCAGCAGAGACGCTATGGCGGAGGGCTCCAGCCTCTCTGTCACTGAAGCTGCCCGGAGCAGGAGTGGCTGATCAGAGCCGAGCAGAGAGGAGCGCCCGGTCAGTGTCTGCGAGGCTGCTGGATTCCTGCGGGGATGTCCCGCTCAGGTGCGCGTGACATTGCTGAGCGGTGCCGCCAGGCAGGCTGGTGCTATCACACGTGCCCAGAGTTGTGACAGCTGGATGAGGCGTCCCAGCTCCTTCCCATAGCACGCTGATAGGGAATGTGCTCCGGGAAAGTTTCAGCGAAGGTGCCAATCAACAATAATGCTACCTACACACGATACAATTTTCTGACAAATTTACTGTCAGATTATTTCCAACAGGTCCAATCTGATTTTCGATCGATCTTCCATAGAAGTAAACGGAAAACCGATTGAAAATCAGATCGGACCTGTTGGAAATAATCGATCTAACAATAAATCTGTCAGAAAATTGTATCATGTGTACCTAGCATAAGATTTGGCAAACCAACGACCTTCCGATCAGTCAGGTTGAATAGTGTTGATAATGCAATTTGACAACAAATGATCACGTTATTAATCGATTCCATTTGAAATTAACGGATTGGTCACTTTTTTTTTTGTAATCCCATTTATAGGCCTCATCCTTTCCTTCCGATCACAATTATCAGATCAGACGGTAGATTATTTGCTCAAATTGTATCATTAATGGCCACTTTGAAGGTGCCCATTACTGGTAACATTGTTTTCACTAAATGTGATCTTTACTTTCCGATTATTTTTGATCATAAAAATCTCATCTAATTATCAATTGTTCACATTTACTGAATGATACTTCATATTTGCTCATAAAATCCACCTTTTGGATTGATTTTATCCTATTTAGCATTCAACCAAAGATTCCTTCCTTATCGATTGCCGTCATAAACGGCAAATTTTCTTTACATTTGCGATCGTTAAAATCTCATCGAAAGATTGCATTAGGTGAAAAAATTGTACCGTTAATGGCCACCTTAAAGAGGAACTCCAGTGAAAATAATGTAATTAAAAAAGTGCTTCATTTTTACAATAATTATGTATAAATGATTTAGTCAGTGTTTGCTCATTGTAAAATCTTTCCTCTCCCAGATTCACATTCTGACATTTATTACATGGTGACATTGTTACTGTGGGCAGGTTATTTAGCTGTTTCTAGCTGTTAGACAGCTGTAAACAGCCATTTCCTGTCTGTGAACATTGTTACATTGTGGCAGTTTGCCAGGAGTACCGCGGTATTCAGAGCCTCTTGTAGGAGGGGTTTCAGCACAAAATTAGTCACACAGCGCCCCCTGATGGTCTGTTTGTGAAAATCATTCTATTTCTCATGTAAAAGGGGGTATCAGCTACTGATTGGGATAAAGTTCAATTCTTGGTTGGAGTTTCTCTTTAAGCTTTTCTATACAAACATAATTAAACGGATGGCCATACATGTGTGAATTGTCTCAGCATATTTGATCAGGCTCTGCCAGAGATCTGTTATCTCCAGTGTCCTGAATGATCCTGTTAAGGTTGGCCACTAACAATACAATTTGCCAAACGATTGTTCACAAACGATTCTTTGTATAAATGATGCGGATCGGTTAAAAAGGGCGCCTGTAAAAAAGGGCGCCTGGTGGAGCCTATTTTTATATAAATTCGGCTACAGCGAGGGCGCCTAGTGTAGCCCATGTAACATCGGTTATAAAATACATCACGGTATAGCCGATTGATGTGCACACCGGTTATAACGGGATCTGCCACTTTTCTTACATAAGGTATCCCTTTTTTATAACCCATATATTTTTACCTATATCTGTTTACTTCGGTTTTAAAAGGGATCCTAATTCCTTGTCTAGCCCATGTTAATCAAAATCGTTTATGAAACGGATCCTTCACTTTGGTTATAAAAGGGATCCCAAAAGGGATCCCTTTGTTGTACTCCTTTTTTTTTTTTGCAGCTATAAAAGGCCAAATGTTTAGCCCATATATGTTCTCTTCGATTATGAACGTGATCCTTCTTTTGTTGCCCATGTGAGATAACTTCGGCTAGAAAGAGGACGACAGGTTTAGCCCATATGTTGTACCTTCAGATACACGAATTTCGGCTACTCCTACCCGGATGTCCGTGTAACCCAGAAACGGTTACAGCAACTCTGCTACAGAAACCACCTGGTGTAGCCTATAAAGTTTGAAACTATAGATAGTATGCCTACAAACCAGCTACAGCTGTAGCCCTTATATGCGAACTTACTCAATCACAAAGTGATTGAGCTTTTTATAGCCCATATTTTGCTAAAACCGTTCCAAATAGCTGTGTATTAGCCCATAATATACATTTGCCTGTAATACGCAGTACGGTCGTAGCCCATATACCCAAAGCGCGCTTCTTGTAGCCCATATCGAAGTAAACCTTTCCAAATAGCTCTGTTGTAGCCCATATTATACAGTCGTCTGTAGTACGGACTCCGTTCGTAGCCCATATCGCTAAATCGCGCGCTTCTAGTAGCCCATATTCTGCTAAAACCTTTCCAAATTGCTGTTTTAGCCCATAATATACATTCGTCTGTCATACGGAGTCCGGTCGTAGCCCATAGTGAAGGTGACTAGGCAAGACTCCAAGGTACAAAGAATAAAGATTCTTTCATGATCCAGTTAAAATCCAATCAATCACTTCATTGAAATGAATAATGAATCTTTCTTGAATCAATTCATTGAAATGAACCAATGTAATGAAATGAACCAAACTTTGATTAACATCAGCATCGTTCAATATCAATAACATAGTAATTTAGTAGTATGGGCTATATCTACTAGGCTAAATATCCGGACAGTGACGTATGGGCAACTGATCATTAATATATGATTTTAGATCATGAGGAAGATTTTGGAATATGGGGTACGAAACAAGTAATTGCAGATGAATGTATATTATGGGCTATTCTTTATGCTAAGGACTTGGGTAACGTTTTGGAACAATATGCATTTTTCATTGACTAAGTTGGCAAATAAGGGCTACAGTTGTAGCCTGTTTGTAGGCATAATGTATGTGGGAAAAACATTTTTAGGCTACACCGGGCGCTTTCTGTAGCCGATTTGATGTTACATGGGCTACAACGAACCACTACATGCATCCGAAAATAACAGATGTGGTCTACAAAATAGACTATTTTTATAGCACCGGAGGGACCGTTTATGGGCTACACAAGGAGTACCCTTTTTTGTAGATGGATCGGCTACAAAAAATGTTTATGTTTTGGTAGCCTAAATTAATATATAAAGGCTACAAAAGTTACCTTTTTATAGTGTAAGGTAAGATATATAGGCTACACAAGGAGCCCTGTTACACGCCATATCCATACATGGGCAACACTAAAACCCCATTTCTGTAGCCGAAATTAATAGATATGGGCTACAAAAAAGGATCACTTTTATAAGCGAAGGTACTGTATAGGCTAAGCCAGCATAGCCGCCTTTATCACATATGGGCTATAAAACTGGATCCCTTTCATAACCGAAGAGAATATGTATGGGCAAAACCATGTGCCCTGTTTAATAAACGAAGTACAAATATATGGGCTAACAAAACGGATCCCTTTTTTAACCAGTTAAGACAAATGGGCTATCCGGGGGCGTTTGTAGCCCATATTATATGGGCTACATTACATGCCCTCCTTATAGCCGATGTTATGATAACTATAAAAACTCGGGCGCTCTTTTCAACACCTATTTGCCAATATTTTCTAATTTAACATTGAGGTCTATGGAGGCGCCCTTTTCATAAAGGCATGCCGGGCTCCCTTTTCAAATAGAATGATGTAAATGATCGTTTGGGACCACTAATGTACAAAACTCTCCTAAACAATCTGATCAGATTACTGAAATCGATCTGAATCGAATTGACTTCATTCATCTGATCGGATTGCTGAAGAATGGTTTGTAAGGATATAATTTGCAACAATTGTTTACGAATGATTCTTTCTCTGAACAATCAGAAATTATGTTTTTGGACCACTAATGAACTACAATTTCCAAAGCAATCCGATTAGATTGACGGGATCGATCTAAAAATCTGATAAATGTCATTATTGTTTCAATCGGATTGGTTTGGAATTATTTTTTTTTCATTAGCTGTCACAAATGATCATTTTCGATCGTTCATACAAACAATTGTTCACAATTGATCTTCCAACAAATTGTACTGTTAGTGGCCACCTTTAGATGGCCATCAACAATACAATTTGGCGAACGATCGACATTCTGCTTAATCAGATTGGATAGTGTTGGTAATGCTAATCAATAACAAATGATCAGTTTATTGATCGATTCCATTTTAAATTATTGGATTTTTTTTTATATCCCATAAATTATGGGCCTGATCGTTTCTTTCCGTTCACAATTAGCAGATAGAAAGGTAGATCTTTTGCTAAAATTGCATAGTTAAAGGGACTCAGAGTTCAGGGAAATAAAAAGATTTATACATACCTGGGGCTTACTCCAGCCTCATCCACTCGGATCTTCTGCAGCGCCGGTACCAGGTCCCTGCACTGCTGTCAGTCTACGCAGAAGTACGCTCTTTGCGTATCTCTCCAGCAGCTGCTGGAGACATACGTAGAGGGCGCACTTTTCTTGTGTCAGACTGGCTCCAACTGATGGGGCGGGGACCCGGTACCGGCGCTGCAGAAGACTGAGGATGGCAGCATAGAAGTGATCGGAGCGTATGGGGGCTAGAGGAAGCCCCAGGTATGTATAAACATTTTTTTCCCAAGCTCTGGTACACTTTAATGGGCATCTTTTCAGCTTTTTTCTATACAAGCGTAATAAGAACGGTCATACATGTGTCAATTTTCTCAGCAGATTTGATCAGTCTCTGTCAGAGATCTGCTGTCTCCAGTATCCTGAATAATTTAGCCTAGTCACAGTGGTGCGGGGGGCAAAATGTCCGCTTAGCAACGCGGCTTGTCGTACTGCATTGCACCACCTATGCTTCACTGTACTGTAAATGCGGGGCGGGGCGTTGTGCAGTAAATGCACTGCATGCAGTGCATTGTGTTACTGCACTGTAACGGCTGCACTGTAAACATCGCATTGCTTTTGCGTTGCAGTGTGATGTTCTGTGTTACATTGCACCATAACGGCCCACTAGCACTGTGTACACTGTGTGAATATACTTTGCATGGATACTTCAGTTAGTCCCTCATACTATCTATCTGCTCATGTATATATGCTCCCCATTATTGTATGTTTTTGTACATTGTGCAGCGCTATTTATTACATAGAAGAGGTAAGATTGTACAATCAAGATCGTATCATTAGTGGCTACCTTTACGGTGGCTATATTCAATTTAGCCACAACGCTTGGTTTTCAAGTTTTTTTTTTATTTATAAAAACAATTTATTAGCAATAAAAAGTAACAGTGTGTGTGTGTATGTAAGTATGCATGCATGCATGCATATATATATATATATATATATATATATATATATATACACACACACACACACACACACACATACAGTGTATGTATATATATATATATATATATATATATATATATATATATATATATAGTAATGTTTTTGTTTGCATTTATTTTAGTTTTTCTTTAATTGAGAGAAATCAATTGCATCTCCAAAGGTTTTGATAAATAGCAATTAGGGCAGGTTTCCACTAGGAGCCTCGGCAGTTTCCAATTCAGCCGCGGCTCCCGTCATGCTGCAAAGACTCAGCCCGAATTGCTAAGCTAAGTGCAACGCTATAGGGATTCGGCTGTGTGCTGCATATATCTGCTGCATGCAATCCAGAATCGCACCTCAGTGCCAATTATAGGTATTGGCAGCATTTCCACGTCCGAATCGCTTGTGGGGAAACGCTGCTGATTCGGCCCCACTGTGGGCATAATGGAAACAGGCCCTTAATGGAAATGTCAGCCAAATTAACCTCTGCAAGCTCTACTTACCCCGGGCTTCCTTCCAGCCCCTTGCAGCCGACATGTCACTTGCCGCAGCTCTGCTCTCCCCGCCGGTGCAGAGGCTGACCTCGGAGGATCGTCCTCTATTGCGCCTGTGCGAGCGCCACTGTCAATCACTCGCCCGTGGGCTGGAGTGCCTGCGCAGAACGAGGGCGGCATCTGCACCAGCGGGGTCCCCGGGTGGGCAGCTGAGAGCGGAGCTGTGGCATGGGACACATCAGCTGCAAGGGGCTGGAGGAAGCCCCGGGTAAGTAGAGCTTGCATATGTTCATTTGGCTGACATTTCCATTAAGGTCTCGTTCAGACTATGTGCGCTGCTGTGCGCATTTTGGCAGCGTGTAGAGTGTGCGACATGCAAGAATGGTAGAAGGGCATAGTCAGCCCTTCTATCGTTCCCATCATATGCGCTGCGCAGCAGTGCCATCCGCTAACGCACTGCTGCATGCATTTTTCGGAAATCGCAGCGCAGATCCATTCACTGTAGTGAATGGGATCTGTAGCACAGCACATAGTAGCGCAGATGGCATGCGATCGTACGCGTTGCGTTCCGATCGCACAGCAATCTGAGCTAAATGATCACAATGAGATCTAAAGGATCTAAAACAAAAAGTAAGAAAAAAATTGTCCAGTGCCTGGTGACTTTTTTTTTTGTCAGGTGTTGACACGCGTGAGGTTACAAATGCTTCCAGTCCGAGGACACTCAGTGGCCAGTAGATAGATCGTCTGCTTTGTCCTTTGTGATGTTTCTACATCACAATGCTTGGGAACATACACTGTACTGTGAATGGTAATATGAGAGATTGTGGAAGTCTAAGGCCAGGTTCACAGTGAGAGCAGGAATGCAACGGAATGGTGAAGCATGATGCACTCTATCCACTTGTCACATAGTCGATGAAAAGTATTCTTCACTGCACTGTTTAATGCACAGGTTTTATGAAGTAAATGCACTGCATGCAGTGTGTTGGGATACTGCACTCTTTCAGACTGCACCGCAATGGCCGCATTGTGAACGTTACATTGCAGTGCGACACTCTGTGTAACAATGAGGCAGTTACAATGCACTGCAATGCCCACCCTGAGCCTAGCCTTAGTGAATATGGCCCATAGTGTTAATGAATCCTGGTAGATGATAAATCCCAGCACAAGATGCTGCAGGGGACTAGACACAGCAGGACAGGTGCAGCTGCGAGTACTCCAAACGTAGATAACAATGTTGGTGTTCAAATTCAGATTATTGAAGTTGATAATCGAAACCTGAATCTGCCCGTCCCCACATTTCAGTACTCCCCCACATTTATGGGTGTTGAAATAATTCAAATTCGCCCACCAACACTAGTAGACAACGATTCCAAGGAAGTGGAGAGCAGGACACACTGCATGCTTAAAATGCGCCTTCATTGGTACAAACCTCAAATTAGGCAGTCGAGTGAGGGATGAAGAAAAAACAGCCTGCAAGCTGTTTCACTGTGGGTTATCAGGTCATCAGTGTTAGGCCTCTGCCTACTTTGATGTTTGTACCATTGGAAAATAAAGGGGAATTGAATGCATGCAGTGCCTCCCTCTCTCCACTTCCTTGGAATAGTTATAATTAACCTCTAGGGCTTGTTCACATTAGAGGCGTTTGACAAAATTTAGGCGCTGGCGATCATTGAAAATTGCCCAGAAAGCGTCTTTCCTATGGTGTAGTTCAGATTGGGGGGTTCCGTTCGCTTTCCGTTCAGAAAAGCGTTGCATGGACCATTTTCGGGGCGATTTGTCCTGAATGGAAGCTATTTATTTATTGTATTTATAAAGCGCCAACATATTACGCAGTGCTGGACATTAGTTTAGGTTACAGACGATATTTAGGGGTGACATACAGCAATATGACAGTACAGGAATACAAGAAAGACCAGATCACACAGCACACTATGAGTACAAGGTAATGCTGGATGGAGATTAGGCAAGGTGAGGTACCTGAGGTATAGAAAAAAACGTGAAACATTCACAAAATCACTTTGTGCAGCGATTGCGTTTTTAAGAATAAATACATTGTAGGGGTAAAAATCACTCACAAAATCCAAAAAGGTTGGCCTCAGCGACTGCGAATTTAGATGTGAACAAAGCCTAAGGCCTTGTTCACACTACAAGAGCTTTTTAAGTGCTAGTGATTTTAAAAAGCTCTGCTAATGCAATGCTATAGGGGGGATTTTTACAAAATCACATCACTGAATTGTGAACACACACATAGTATAACATTAGCAAGTGCTTTTAAAACCACAAGTGCTTAGAAAGTCTCTTGTAGTGTGAACAAATCCTAAGGCCTCATTCACATCTAAAATCGAAAACGCAAGCGTTTTTGTGTTCTTTATTTTCCCCCTCCCAGCGCACCGCTGCGTTTCCATTGCTTTTCCACAGCGGTTTTGTAATTCACTCCCTGACGCAAGTCAGGAAGTGAACTCTTTGACCATTGTAACAAAATCGTCCTAAGAAAGGTACAGGCAGTGCTTTGCTGAGTGGAAAGCAGACGTAACGCGCTGATACGAACTATCCAATAAGGATTTATTGCTCAATCGTTTTTAGTGCGTTTTTTAAAGTTGCCAGCGCTCAAAAAAAAGTGCAAAACGCTCTAAGTGTGAACGAGCCTTTAGTTCTCCTTTCATGCTATGCTGGCAATGATATCTACACTGAGTGGCCAAAAAATAGACGCCCTCTAATAACAGGTTGGTCCACCTTTAGCTGTGATCTCGTCATGGACTCAACAAGATGCTGGTACCGTTGCTGAGGAATGTTGGCCCATGCTGGCACAATGGCAGCTCTAAGTTGGGTTAGATTGGATGGTGGCCTTTCCAAGTTTTGAAGTGATCTTTCAACCTTCTCCTATGGAAGCAGGTTAAAGGGCCTCTTGCACACTATACGCGATTCTGATTTGCGGTTTTACATGCGATTCCAATTTGTGATTTTTAATCGTTACATCATGCTGCGTTTTTTTCTGCGTTTTTCTTCTTATTTTGATAGCATCCAGAGAAAATCTGAATCGCAAATCGGATTTGCAGTGTGCAGCGGCCAAACTCTGATTAATGTTCCTAAACAAGCCAATTTGAGACTGATCGAGCACAGTGGCCACTAAAGGCGTCGTTTCCTATTTTTCTGTGATACCAAAGGCACTCTTGATGGTCTCCTGCTGTTTAAAGAGGGATTGTCGGCCACAAAATCAAATTCCATATACCCACTGCTCTGTGTTTATTATGCAGCCTGCAGCCTTACCCTGCACTGCTAGCACTCCATTGTATTCAGAAATGTTTCTGCTGTAATAAATGTTATCTCAGTCAGCTTGGCTTTATTTATTCCATTGCTCACAAGAAGGAAACTTGTCATCACTCCTCCCACATTCCTGCTCGTTACTGATTGGCTGAGGGCAGTTCAGTGAGCTGTTGAAATCTGATCTATACTGTGCTCACATGTGTTTACAAAGCAAGCTAGCTATGACTGTGCAGTTTCTAGGTGAAAAAAAAGTAAGGGGGGAAATTACATCAGTATTGGTTTCAGTCAGAGGGAATTAAGGGAAATGGCAAATTCCTGAAACAGAATTTTATACAATTAACTGAAATAAAAATGTGGACAGTACAATACATACATTATGTAAGTAGAACAAGTAGTTATATATATATATATATATATATATATCTGCATACATAAGATAGAGCTTTAGGAAGTGCATGCGGTTCAATGCTGAGGATGCTGAGGATCCGAGATACTCTTTGGTGAGAAAATCCTAAAATCCTGAGTCGTTGTTCCAGAGCTGATAGCTTTACAGGTCCCTCAGTTTCCTCCCAGTGTGTTTGTTGTTCTGCTGGTTCCCTCCGAAAGGGCCACTGTGCATGCATTGCTCGGGCCATGTGCTCCCTCCCTTCTGTGGTCAGGAGCATTCTGTGCAAGAGGCAGAATTTCTGTGATACATAAACCCTTAACATATTCACAATTCAAATTGGCATTTACAGTACATGCTCTAAACATGCCATCTTATTGCACAACTTCTTATTGCCATCTTGTGGCCAAAATGGAAACTACCATAATAGTCTGAATGGCCTGAAAATAATAATAATGAAAAATAGAATAAACATAAAACAAATACATATAAGAATAAAAATGAAATTAAAATACAAATAGAATGGTAAGCATGGGATGCATCCCAGATAGCGGCCCAGTGTCTACCCATACCATACATTTCTATGCATCAGCTGTTATCTATAAAACTACTGAGGTCCAATTCAATGATCAGCCCCTTTGGTGTAAGGCAGTCCATCTTATATATCCATCGGGTTTCAATTTTAGAGATCTCTTTCTGATTTGCACCCCCTCCACTGTCTACTAAGCTTCTCTACCCCACACACTGATAACTGAGTGGGGTCACAACCGTGTTTCTCTTTAAAATAAGCCAACACACTGTGACTGGCAATAGTACATCTCAGTGGAGGGGCATTAAATGGTTAAAGGGGCTACCGAGTCACTCTCCTCCCCATAACAGTACTACAATGTCATCTTCCTCCCCTTAACAGTGTAGCCACAATGTCATCCTATGCCCCATGAATACTATAGCCACCATACCACCCTCCTTGCTAGCAGTTCACCCACTATAACAGCCTGCCCCCTACCTCTCATAACTAGTGCAGCCATTATCTCATCCTTTCCTTCCATAAACTTAACCCCCCTCCCCCATTTCTGCAAGCCTGTGTGTAACCCCTCCCCCACAATAGTGCAGCCACCCTCATCCTTCCTCCCTTGCATGTAGAGCAGCATGGCAGTGGTGGGAAGTGTTGGGGGCGTTACCTTCTCCAGTGTCATGTCCAGAACATCTTCCTCTTCAGAGTAGTCACTTTGTCTCACTCATTTCCACTTCTGTCCTGCTTCAAAATGGATCTGTAATGTGATAAAGGGATGACAGGTATAAGCATTAGCATGAGGCAAGGCCAAAGCATAAATGAATATATTAAATGACTACATTTGATAAAATGTAAACTTCAAATGCTTGATTTAAAGAGAAACCGTAACCAACAATTGAACTACATCCCAATCAGTAGCTGATACCCCCTTTCCCATGAGAAATCTTTAATTTTTCACAAACGGATCATCAGGGTGCTCTGTATGGATGGTTCTTACATCACACTGTGGGAGCCTTGTTGCATTGTGGGAAATAAAAGCTGTTTACAGCGGTTTCCAACTGCCCAAATAGCAAGCAGCATCTCCTTCCAGTGACATCACCTGCGTGCAGTAAAAATGTCACCATGTGATAAATGTTAGAATGTAAATCAGGGAGAGGAAAGATTTTACAATGGGCAAACAATGACAATCATTTATACATAATTATTGTACAATTGAAGCACTTTTTTATTACATTATTTTCACTGGAGTTGTTTAAGCCCCATACAAACACTTGTTTAAACTCAGCTTTGGCAGGCAACAAACACCGCCTCAGCCGATAATCTAGTGTGTGTACACAAGCCCCCAGACCTGCAAGCGATCCGCCACGTGGATCAACTTGGTTGAGTTACCTTTGTGCCACTGCTCACCCGTCACATGACATTACATCTGTGCCCCTCCGTCGTCCCTCCATACCCCCTCACGATTGCATCGCCAGCTGTGCAGCTTAGGTCCAGTGATGTCATCAGAAAGAGCGGGTCCTGATCCCTGATGGGTTACATCAATCCAAACGTGCGTAGGGGCCTTTTGAAAAATCATTACATAAAGCAAAAGCAAATTTAGAGTCATTGTTCTGGATGGCCAAATCTACCAAATGAAGAGTGAGGCAGAGCTATCAAAACCAAGACTAGGAAAACTGCAGCAAACGTTAGCGAGGATTACCAATCAGAATCCTTTAACAATTAGAAATCACAAATCTAATCAAAATGTTTGAGCCTAATAAAAATGCTGTTTCTTTTTCCTTCATCAGATGCATGCAGTGTTTGGTCTCCTGTTATAAGCCGTTAATCAGCAGTGTAAGCCACATATAGAACACACATGGAAAAAGAGGTAGAAAATGACCACTGTGGGGACAAGCTTTCAGGCCTGGAACCCACTGAAGTCAGCAAATGTGAAACGCAACCGCTAGCGTTTTGTCTAAGCGGTTTGCAAGCGGATTCATGCACGTTTTCAGTCGCGTTTTGCAACATTGTATTTTTTTGCTCAGCGGTTGCATAGCGTTTTGCGTTTTGCCTTTTTATCCTGATTGGTCCTGTGGATTATTTTTCATTTTGTTACAGTGTGCTGAACCGCAAAACGCTAGCAAAACCGTTCAGTTTAGGTTTTGCTGAGCGCTTCCGCTAGCATTTCAATACTTTACATTGAAGCGCTAACGCTCCCAAAATGCTGCACGTCCTGCGTTTGCGTTTCTGGGAAACGCAAACGCTCCTGTGGAAGTTGCCCCATCCATTAACATTAGCCCAGCGTTTTGGCAAAGTGCTAGCATATCGCAGCGCTGCCAAAACGCTGCCAAAAGTGCTCCTGTGGGTTCCAGCCCTCAAGAAACAATTCTCATGTGCGGAGAAACAGAGAACAGTGAGAGGAAAAACAAAACTTACCAGTAAAATAATAGAACAGTTTGCTATAACAGTGCGTCCACCATGTCATCCTGCTCCCAAAGCCTCATAACTAGTGCAGCCATCATATTATCCTTCTCTTACATAACAGTGTGGGCAGCGTGTAACCCTACCCCCTTCCCCAATATGTCTCCACACTGACTCAAAAGTATACAAAGGCTGTTGTACTCAATGAAAAAGATTCCAAGTAGAATCCAAAGTATCTTTACTCACATTCAAAGCATACCGGGATGTTTGGTAGAGCTTTCCAGAGGTAAAAAGGTATCCATATGCGAAGCCTGACTGCTACAACCTCACTAACTGACAAATGTCTATACCAGAATGAAGAGACAAAAAGGCTGCCGTACAGAAAGTGACAGTTGGGACATACTAAGGGCCTGAGCCCACTGACGCAGTTGTATCTGCATCTGTCCACTTTTCTGCATCTGTAACATTGATGTGTAACTGAAAAGCGGACACAACTGCGTCAGTGGGCCCAGGCCCTAACTGGCTAGAATTTCAAAGGGAGCTGGATATTTCTGTTACAAAACATTTATAATCTCAAACATACATTTAACAATTTAGCATTCAACACCAACCAAAACAGGAAAAGGATGAGGGGAATATTCTGCAAGGTCAAGTCTGACCAGGAAAGTGGATGCAGTGCAAACAAATGAAAGCTATAGGGAGGCCCATTTAAAAACCAGCCGAGGCTGACTGCCATAAGCATGTGACTGCCTGTTTCATTGCTTCTTGTGTGTGGTCACTGGCTTTACTGCAGCCTGTGTTGGCAGTATTTGCTGTAGTATGGGGAACGTTTTTATATGGCAGTGAACACCTGCGACACAGGGCAGGCTGCAATAAATCTGGAGAACACACACCCGCCATCAAATCAATGAAATAAGGGGGTTTGTCACACATTCTAAACACACAGTCTGAACCAGGTTTATAATGGACAACACCTCTGCACTAAATGTGCACAACATTCTCTTTGGATTGATAACAGCTCTGCAGGGATTGTGTATGGACAAAATGGTAGTACAGTACAGCTAAAAGTGTAGACACTTAGGCCCCTTTTACACTTAATCAGTAGCTCTCAGTTAAAACTGGAAGAAAAACTTTTTTCAAAGTAATGTCCATGTTTTCCTATGACACAGTTCACACTATACGCGTTTTAATTGAAAGCTTTTTCACAATGCACTGCTATGGAAAAAACACGTACCAGCGTGTTGTAACACATACTAACACACACTAACGCATACCAACTGATTTAGTGTAAAAGGGCCCTAACCCCAAATTTAATAGTATATCAAATAATTTCATGAGCAATGTAAGTTTGAAAATCATGTGCAATTGGCCCTGGAGCAGACAAGGGTTACATGTGTTAACAAAAAAATACAGATTTCCCAGCAAGCTCAAGGTGAATTCTGCTCAACAGCGGTCTTTTATGCAGCACAATTATCAAACAACTTTTGTTGTGAAACAAACAAAAAGAGTTACTTGCTATTGTTCACACAACTGATAAGACTGATAAGATGTCAATCCAACAGTTGGATTGATGTCGTATCAGTCTTATCAATTGTGTGAACAATAGCAAGCAAATTTTTTTGGGGTTGTTTCAACGTGTGTCACAACAAAAGTTGTTTGATAATTGTGCTGCATAAAAGACCGCTGTTGAGCATGTGAATGGGACTTAAAGAGACACTGAAACGAACTAATTTTGCCCATTTTACCTTATAATTCGCTCAAGTGCTCTCATGACAAGTAAACCGCCACGTCCCCGCCACAAAACGAGGGCTGCAGAGCCCCCAAATCCCCGGGGGGCAATCCAGCCGGTATTTCCTGGAAGGGGCAGAGCTTTCAGCTCTGCCTCTCCTGATGTCAATCGCGGCGGATCGCCGCCTCTCCCCGCCCCTCTCACTCTTACTTTACAGAGAGGGGCGGGGAGAGGCGGTGATCCGTGCGGCGATTGACGGCAAGAGAGGCAGAGCTACAGCTCATAGCTCTGCCTCTCAGAGCAGCAAAATCCATGACCAAGTTGGTCGTGGATATTTGCAGATGGGTAAGGGCTTGTTCACACTACAAGAGCTTATCTGAGCGCTTTGTGATTTTAAAACCTCTTGCTAATGTTATCCTATCTGTCTATTCTCACTGGAGCGATGTGATTTTGTAAAATCCCCCATAGAATTGCATTAGCAAGAGCTTTTAAAATCTCTAGCTCTTAAAAAGCACTTGTAGCGTGAATCAGCCCTTAATTCTGTGGGAAAAAAATGAGTTTTACTCACCTGGGGCATCCAGCAGTCCCCTGCAGATGTATTGTGCCCACGCCAACTACATCAGATGCTCCTGATCCAGCCGGCAGCCACTTCTGTTTTCGGTGACAGGAGCCAACAGGCAGGGAACGGGAGTGATTCTTCGTGTTCCCGGCCACAATAGCACCCTCTATGCTGCTATATGCTATGTGCTATATGCTATAGCAGCATAGAGTGCACTATTGTGGCTGGGAGCACACTTGCACCCTTTTTTTTTTTTTTCACAGAAAGTAATGTAATTGATAGAGAAAATGCACACAGTGCTACACTGCTGTCAGTTTTTTTTCTGCATGTGAAAATGGTATTCAAGTATGCACTAGTTCACTATTGGGTTCTGGTTCTGTGCTCCCAGCCTCAGGGGTAGCTCACAGGGCATCAGCTGCATTACTAATTAATAATTCTGCATGTGATCTCACTACTCATACAATTCTATGGGTGTGTTCCCGTCTCTGCGTCTCTCTAACCCGCATGCAAGCTTTACATTATCATTAATGTCCAGGCAGTTCCATGCGGTTTTGTATGTCAGCTGGGCAGAAGAATGGAATTGGCTAGAAATGACCAAGGACTATAAAATGATGCATTCGCAATTCTTCGGTAATCTGTATTGCCGACATCGTGAAGCGTCACAGGGAGGAGAAAATATGTAATAAAAAAACTTTAGAGTGGAGTTGAAGGCTAGAATAAGCAGGGAAAAAGGAGCAAAAAAAAAAAAAAGAGAGAAAAGGAAGGAGAGAAGATTGACAGGATGAGCATGGAAAAGAACCAAAGAAACATGTTCAGAGTGTGGGAAATGGGAAAATCATTGACTATCAAGTAGAAATGATGTACTGACTGGCACTGGTGTAAAAATAGGGGATGCGACCCCTGCCGTCGTGGGGGGGGGGGGGCCCTAGGGCCCGCTCGGGGACTTTTTGGGGGCAGGAGGGGTCGCAGCATAAGAGGAGAGCTGTGGCCGCAGATCGGTGGGGAGGGGGGAAATTCCCCCCCCCCCTCCCTCACCTCGGGCTCTCCTCTCAGCGCTCTCCTCCTGCAAGCAATCATTAGTGGTGCTCGTGGCAGCCGCGGCGGCGGCAGGCAAGCTGAGCACATACCTCCTTCTGGCCGGTCTCCGATCACTAAGTGCTTTATGGAACTTCCTGTGTAAATCCGGAGATTTTTGTACCGACTCCACAGCCCTGCCTAAGAGTGAACCTATACCGAAGGTAGGAAAAAGAGTTTCACTTACCTGGGCCTTCTTCTACCAGCCCCCTGCAGCCGTCCTGTGCCTGCGCCTGTCCTAAATGATCCTCTGGTCCCCGCCATGGTTTAGTGTCGGGCCACTGCGCTTGCGCTGCCCTGGCTAATTAGCATTACATGGATCTATTGCCTGGAGCACTTTTCCTCGTATTGCTGCTGACAGTCACTCAAATTTCTTGTTTACATGCACATTGCACTCGCTGTATGATGGCAGCCATGTAGACTCTTTTGCACTAAGTTTGTGTTTAGTAGGCTGTTGATGGATTGCCTTTTGTTTTTACATTACAAATTGTTATTCTCTATTGCGTCCAGTAAGGATCCAATATCACGCCATACTTGTATTCAGTTGTTACTGGTACAAAGTTGTGTTGATGGCATTGATGGACTGTTTTTGAGATCAAGCTGGAATTGTGATTTATTGTTGAGACTTGCCTTGCTTTTAATTGTCTTTATATTTCCCTTTGACTCCTGACTAAATCTTATTGAATGCTGATATTGACCTAATTGATCCTTCTACCTGCGTTTTCCTTTTTTTGCAACGCGGTTTTAGTGCATTTGCGTTTTGCGTTTTTTTTCAGCAGATGTGTTTTTCATGCGTATTGCGTGCGTTTGTACACATTTGTGGTTCACTAACAGAAAACGCATATGCGTTTTCTATGCTTTTTTTTTACTTAAATATATGCAAATCATTAGGAAGACAACAGGAAGCAGAAACACATCAGATATCTTTACTTTTTAATTAATGAAAAACGCTACGCAAAACGCATGGAAAACGCAACACATATGCGTTCCCATAGACTATCATTATGTGTGTTTTGGCAGCCAGCCTGCATATTATGCAACACTGCAAGCGTCTGCAGAACACTTACTGCTTACTATAAATCGCAGATGGAACGCAGGTCCTTCTGCGTCCCATAGACTAATATTGCTGCATAAAACGCAGCGTTTCCCGCTCCGCAATAATTTCTGCCATGTGTGTACCCGGCCTCAGAGGGGAGTACAGCTACATATACATGCTAGGTTAAAAGACAACTGTAGTAAGAGAGATATGGAGACTGCCATATTTATTTCCCTATAAACAATACCAGTTGCCTGGCAGACCTGCTGATCTATTTGGCTGCAGTAGTGTCTGAATTAAACCAGTAACAAGCATGCAGCTAATCTTGTCAGAAACACCTGATCTGCTGCATGCTTGTTCAGGGTCTATGGCTAAAAGTATTAGAGGTAGAGGATCCGCAGGACAGCCAGGCAACTGATATTGCTTAAAAGGAAATAAATATGGCAGCCTCTATATACCTCTTGCTTCAGTTGTTCTTTAAAGGACACCTGAAAAGAGAAGAATATGAAGGCTGACATATTTATTTCATTTTAAACAATACCAATTGCCTAGCAGCCCTGCTGGTCTATTTGGCTGCAGTAGTGTCTGAATCAAACCAGAAACAAGCATGCAGTTAATACAGTCAGCTCTGACAATGTCAGAAACACCTGATCTGCTGCATGCTTTTTCAGGGTTAATGGCTAAAAGTGTTTGAGGCAGAGGGTCAGCAGCATAGCCGGGCAACCGGTATTGTTTAAAAGGAAATAAATATGGAAGGCTCCATATCCTACTCAGTTCAGTAGTCCTTTAAAGGATACCTGAAGTGAGTGGGATATGTGGATCCAGAAACTTCCTTCTCCTGAAATAAGTCCCAAGTGGCTTTAACCCTTCATTAGCAAAGCACTGTTCTTGAACTAAAAAAAATTGACTTTTCTTATTATATACATTTATTACAGATTTACTTTATATCCACAAGATGGCAGTATATTCTGCATCTACTCATTCCTGGATCTACCCGCTGAAGATTTCCTCTGCTAATTTTCCATCAAGTTCCTTCAATGATTATTATATTACTAGTGACTTAGCCCGTTTAAAAATGGGCTAGGCCTGTCCCTAATGCACCGTGCACATGTGCGCGCCCGCACGTCGCGCACACACACGCCCACCCCTCCTGGCCCCGTCCGGTGTAGTGTCAGAATGGGCAGCCCCGCAGATTGGGCAGCCCCGCATGCGCAGTAGGAGCCTGCGTCCCATTAAATATTGTGCAGCCACGTAAAACGTCCCGAGACTGATTGCAGCAAACCTATCTCGGGAACTAGCGGGGCTCGGGGGCTGCAATTCGGCACAGAGCTAGATCTGGGGGTCTTCTCCCTCCCCTGAAAATTTCGGGAGTGTAGGAGGTGCGGAAGCGGAGATATTTCAGGTAAATAAAGTCTAACTTCCCACTGAGCATGCATGATACTCAGTGAGGAAGGCTGCTTCCAGGCTGCCCATTCTGACATTACACCGGCTCTCGGCGGTGTCTCTGCGTCTTGTCCCTGCACATGCGCAGTGCTAAAAAGCACTGACACAGGGACGGACGCAGGAACATTAGGGTTTTATTATAGAGGATGATGATTGTATAAATTTCATACATGGATGTTAACATAATTGATCACATATTCTATGTAATTTTGTGTCACACACAAGCTCGCTCCCCCATTTCTCTTACTCCTTGATGTGACGCTAGCCACGCTGCTTTGGTAGCGTGGCGGCTTCAGATCATTTGTGTTGCATGGCCACATAGCATCTCCCTCCCCTCCTCTGACGTTATCACTATGATGATATTTTAGGAGGAGCTAAGCATTGCTGGAGGAGCGGTCTCTGAGGAAGCCAGACAATCCGGCGATACACATGTAAGGCACACACGGGTGGCTGCGGCGTGGTGGAGCGGGGCAACACACAGGTAGTATAGCGGTTTTGTTTATTTCTCTGTGTTATGCTCAGCTCTCTCATGGATGCTACTGACCGAGTGCTTGGTGTGTCACTCTTTTTGTGTATATAGCTACACACATATTGATTTTGCTATACTAGATTGTACTTAGCAATAAATTGCACTTGGCACTTTATTAGGAATTGTATATTTGATGATTATTGATGACTCTTTAGATATTGGACCACTGTCCACATTAGCTTGAATTAATACAATTATACACTGAGAGTTCATTGCATATGTAAATGTCATATTGTTGTTTACACCATACTACCCACTTTTGTGTGGATGTTGATCCTATGTATGTACTGACATTGGCCCATGTACTATAGATCGCTCTAACCACATTCATCCGCGGCCACCAGTCCCATATTATTGGGTCTTTTTTAAATTGTTATTGTCTCCCCCAATTTTTCCCTATGGTGATGTCTTATGTTTATTTTTGTGATCAATAATAAAGTTAGACACTTGTTGCTTTCCTGCCCTGTGTGCTTTTTTCTTTGAGGTGCACATTCATTTTTACTCTAGATACGCACATTTGTATACATATTGTTATATAGATAGTTCCTGCTGTGCTTTCTAGACTTTTCTTGTTTAGTGTGCCTTTTTTCAATTTAATGGCAATCTGCATGCAGCAGTGCAGCTGGAACAGATGCCTTGCCGTTACATAATGATGTCACAACTGTACTGTAAGGAATGTACTGAACCTTTGCATCCTCTTAGCGCTACCCACTGCTTGGGAGCTATGTCAAGCCAGTCAATGACGGTACCTAATCACACAGCTCTGTGAGCAACTGCTGAGAGGATAAGCGGGACCAGTGTTGCCAACCTAGTTTTTAATTTTTGACGGACAAAAGTCCCCCAAAAATCTGGACACCCAAAATTTTGGACAGACAGGGGGCAGAGTCAGAAGAACACTTTTATTCCTCATTTACACATAAAATCGCTTGCATTTTGTACGTTTCTCCCTCTCCCAGCGCGCCACTGCGCGCTGCGTTTCTGGTAAAAGCGCTTTTCTAAGCGCTTTTCCAGAGCGGTTTTGTAATTCACTCCCTGACGCAAGTCAGGAAGTGAACTCTTTGACCCGGAAAAAGAATAAATACAGTGTATTTATTCTAAAATATGCGAAAGCAATCGCCGCATAAAGCGGTTTTGTGAGCGTTTAGCGCTCTTTCTATACCTTCCATTATAGTAAAAACGCCCCCAAAATGGTACAGGCACCGCTTTGCTGAACGTACAGTGTACAAACCGCGCTGATATGAACCTTCTCAAAGAGATTCATTGCACAAGCGTTTTGTGGGCACTACAGTTCCAATCTACTCCAGTATGTTGCAGTCACCTCCAAAAGATCCCTGACTCTGGTCTGCACCACTCTCGATTGTGCTCCAGTGGACTGGATAATTCTGTGTTTGCGCAGTTTTCACATATTTAAACTACGCAGGCGCAGAATGGTCCTGACTACAGGAGCATGAGCGAGAGAGGTGCACAGATGAGATTTGCATTCACAGCAGCCTGTGACCACCATGGTCGGGGATCTTTCAGAGGGGAGAGCAGCAGCCTGGTGGGCTGTGAAACTACAGAAAGGGACCAGATAAGACTGCTAGGGGCTGGAAGAAGCCCCAGCAAAGTAAATCTAATATCTCCCCTCCTCCCCAGGTCAGATGTCCTTTAAAGTATTATTATGATACAAAGACTTGTCAGTTTTAGTGAAGAATAAATAAGTGGGCACTTTTTCCCCCCTTGATATTCTTGCCTCCCTCTTTGCATGAATACACCCTTCTCCCCCACAAACTTCCCACGTTCCTTTAGTGACCTGTCTAAATTACTGAGAAGTGGTTTATACTGTGCTCCTTGTTTGTCTGCTGTTGCTGGAACTGTATTACCTGGCTGCCTGGTGAACCTGAAAGAGTTAATTATGGGGCATGCCGAGGTGATTTACACAAGTGACTGAGCTGCCGCTGTATACTCTGGCTGACTGTGTGTTCTGGGGGTGGAGCAAGGGTCATGATCTCTCCTCCCTGGATGACAGCTGCTGCTGCTACTGGCTGGACGGAGATGTGGGGGGCGGAGAGCACTTGGCTGCCTCTCTGTTTATACAGGCTGGAAGGAGGAGCCAATGGGTAACAACACGCTGAAGGAAAGCGAGCCCTCTCAGCTACTAGAGATGGGAAGTTCGGATCTTTTCAATGATCCGGATGATTCGAATCGGATCATTGAAAAGATCCGGACCTTAGATCCGAATCTCGGATCATTTTACTACCGAAGCATTCGGGGTGAGATGACTAGCAGGACAGGTCTTTCCGTGCTGTGGACAGGAGAAGGGGAGGGTGGTGGACACACAGAGAGAAGGGGAGAAGATGGACAGAGGGCAGGGAGTGGACAGAGAAGGGAGGAGGGACGAGCAGAGAGCAGAAATGTTTGCTTGCACACAATACCCACATGCTGCAATCATATGCTTTACATGTATTTATTTCACCTATATGCTCATCTGTGTACTTTCCATGCAAACGTCACACAGTGAAGGAAAGCATTCCCAGAAGATAAGTGCAGCTGGTTAGTGCCGAGTGGAGGAGGATCATATTACGCTGCAATCACACTGTCTGCAAAGTTACTGAGCTGTGCTGAGCCAAAAGCTTCCAATGTGATCACTGTGCAGTACTACGGAACAGCCAGCCTATAATGGGCAGCAGATTATAGCCAGTGTGTGCTCTACACATATCTGGCAGTGGCACCGATGTCCCCTCTCTCTCATCTACCTGCTGTCCCTGCAAGGCTGCCTCGCATCCAACAGAGCGATCCATCTCAGCTCTGCTTCCAGGAGCCCGCTGCCCGCTGAGAGGGGGGCGTGTCGCTCCTGGCCCCGCCCCTTTTGCGATCCGAATCGTTCATTTTGATGATTCGGATGATCGACTCATTAAATAGATTCGGATCAAAGATCCGAATCGTTCATGATCCGGACAACACTATCAGCTACCCGGGACCTAACCGCAGTGCTCACATGCGTGCAATAAAGCGGCGTAATCGGGTATGTGGTGGACGGACGCCTATTTTAAAAGGACGGGCACATTACGGGCACCTAAGATGTGAAGTCATTACGTCCATACACGCCGAGTTGGCAACTCCTGAGTGGGTGTAGCTCTATACTATGGGAACACGGGGCCACATATAAACAGAGATAACTTACTGTAAGTGGGCGGGCGAAGTCACTTGTAAGGAGGGGCCAAGAATCCTTCATGCAGTGGGCGGCACATCTGGGGTGTGGGAGTAGCCGGGGTTTCCCTCCCTCTGTAGCGTGTGACGTGCTGTAGTATCTGATTAGACACAGTGCGGGAATGGAGGCAGCAGAGACATTATGGCGGAGGGCTCCGGCCGCTCTGTCACTGGAAGATGTCTACAGCATGGCTAAGAGCCTGGGCTCCGAGCTGCAGAGCCTCACCAAGCAGTACGGCCCGGAGTCGGTGTCCGGAGTGGTCCCGCAAGTCGTCCGTGTGCTGGAGCTGCTGGAGAGCTTCGCAGCCAGCGGGAGAGAGCGGAGCTACACGGAGCAGGAGCTGCTGATCAGAGCCGTGAGGAGCTCGAGCAGAGAGGAGCGCCCGGTCAGTGTCCGCGAGGCTGCTGGATTCCGGCGGGGATGTCGCGCTCAGGTGCGCGTGACATTGCTGAGGACATGCCGCCAGGCAGGCTGGTGCTGTCACACGTGCCCAGTGTTGTGATAGCTGGATGAGGCGTCCCAGCTCCTTCCCATAGCACGCTGATAGGGAATGTGCATCGGGAAAGTTCCAGTGAAGGTGCCAATCAACAATAATGCTACCTACACACAATACACGGTTGAATTTTCTGACAGATTTACTGTCAGATTATTTCCAACAAGTTTCCATAGAAGTGAACGAAAAATCAATCAGAAATCAGATAGGACCTGTTGGAAATAATCGATCTGACAGTAAATCGGTGTGAAAATTGTATTGTGTACCTAGCATAAGATTTGGTGAACGATCGACCTTCCTATAAGTCATATTGGATAATGTTGATAATGCTGTTCAACAACAAATGATTAATTTATTGAGTACGTTTGAAATTATTGGATTGGTTAATTTTTTATTTAATCTCATTTATGTGCCTGATTATTTCCTTCCGATCACATTTATCAGATCGGAAGGTAGATGGTGGTTTACTAAAATTGTATCATCAGTGTGCATTTTTAAGCTTTTCTATACAAACATAATAAAAACTGATGGCCATACACATGTCAATTTTCTCTGCAGATTTGATCAGTCTCTGCCACAGTTCTGCTGTCTCCAGTATCTTAAATTATCTCCTTAAAGCAGTAATCCTCAAACTTAAGGTGCGTACACACATGCGACTATAGTCGTTTGAAACGATCGTTCCCCAATAATTTCAAACGACGATCGTTTAAAAAAAAAGCAACCAACGATCATTAAGTCTAACGATGGACGAGCTAGATCGTTAAAAACTAACGATCTAGCTTGGTGGATTTTTACCAACGACGATTGTTTGCAAAAGTAGTACATCGTTGGAAACGGTCGTTCGTACTAGGCTTGACATGCGCATTTCGCTATTTCTCCATGAAACTTCTCATTTTTATGTGCAAGCGCAATAGTTGCTTTATGTGATGTAACGTTCGTTCTAACGATCAGATCGTTACACACATTTTAAAACTAGCTTTACTCAGGTCGTTCTTTCATCAATTAAAAGTTCGTTCGTCGTTTACAACGAACGATCGTTGTCGCATGTGTGTACGTAGCATAAGGCGAATGTGGCCCACTGAGGCCTTTTTACCGGCCCCCCCCACTCAGAATGTATTACTTATAGATGCGGTCTGCTGCTGACAGTCACTCAAATTTCTTGTTTACATGCACATTGTACTCTTACTTGGCTGTATGATGGCAGCCATTTAGACTCTTTTGCACTAAATTCTTGTTTAGTAAGCTTTTGTTTTTACATGACATTATTATTCTCTATTGCACTCAGTACAGATCCAATATCACACCATACTTATATTCAATTGTTACTGGTACAGCGATGTGTTGATGGACCGTTTTTGAGATCAAGCTGGAATTGCGATTTATTGTTGGGACTTAGAGGCCTGGTGGCCATGCCTTGCATTTAATTGTTTTTATATTTCCTTTTTTGCTCCATTGTGCAGTTGTGTGTATGAGCCCTAAAGGCCACATACACACATCAGACCATAGTCTTTTGAAAATGAAAGATCACAGACCAATTTTACCCCCTTCCATGTAGTATGAGAGCCATACCTACACAGTCTATTCTATGGAGCTGAACTCCCCATCAGATAGAAATCTTTGCAAGATGCTGCACACAAAGATGCTGTAGACATTCAAAAGATCAGTATCTGCAAAAGATCTGTTCCTGCCAAAGATCCGTTCCTGCAAATTGCATTCATAGTCTATGAGATCTGCAGATCATCATACACACCTTGTTTAACAGACATTTATCTGCAGATCAGATCCACCAGGATGGATTTTCAGATCTGCAGATGATTGTCAGTTAAACAAGGTGTGTATGATGATCTGCAGATCTCATAGACTATGAATGCAATTTGCAGGAACGGATCTTTGGCAGGAACAGATCTTTTGCAGATACTGATCTTTTGTGTCTGTACAGCATCTGTGTGTTCAGCATCTTGCAAAGATTTTTTTCTGATGGGGAGTTCAGCTCCATAGAATAGGCTGTGTAGGTATGGCTCTCATACTACATGGAAGGGGGTAAGATTGGTCTGTGAGCTTTCATTTTCAAAAGACTATGGTCTGATGTGTGTGTGGCCTAAGACTTGCATCAAGAAGGACATGATTTTCTCCTATGAACATGCTGAATATGGCGTAGTTCACATTATAAATCGCCAGCGCTGAGCGCTTTTGTGAGCACTTTTTAAAAGCGCTTTTTTTGGCGTTTTTTTTTTAGAGCAATTTGCGATTTTGTAAAGTGCTTTTGTAAGCACTTTTGTTTGTGGCGATCAGTTTTTTTTTTTTTGCGCAATAAAGGGCGACTCTGCCAGGCTTTCGGGCTGAATTGCAGGGGACCAGTGCCACCTGGGGAGAGGGCGAGGGAAGAGTGGCTGTAGGGCTGATTCACGCTACAAGAGCCCTTAAGGGTTTAGGGAATCCCACGTAAGTATGGTACCTGAGATGGTTAAGGTCTCACTTTATGGATCTCATGAATACTTTTTTTTTTTTTTTTTACATTTTACACTGGACCGCAGCACTCTATACATAACAATCAATCTAGAGCACGAAAATAAGCCAAGACCAGCCACAGTGTCAGAGGAGTACAGCTACATACACATGCTAGGTTAAAG